>NC_051198.1:20488893-21092330 GCF_015220075.1 Falco rusticolus | reverse complement strand
TCTGTATGTGCGTGCGGGAGAGACGGGGAGAAAGAAGAAGGGGGGTGTGTGTGTGAAAAATTGTTGTTAACGAACCTAACCAGTAATAACTGTCTTCTCATTTCTATCAGCAGCCGATCCAAGGAGGGGCGAGCTGCTCCCCCCGGTGCCTCCCGGCTGCTAGGCAACTGCCGCAGCCGCCAGGGGCAGGCGGGCACCCGGCATTAACTTCTCTCTCTTTTTGAGGGTATTAAAAAAAGCTTATGCTAGTACAGTAGCTGCAAAACTGGTAAGTTCCTGAGAGTAATTATGGGGAGGGGGTGGGGAAGGAAAGAGAAGTGGCAGGCAGGAGAGGGGAGGACGGCAGAGGACCAGGCTGACACACTGCTCCCGGTGAGGGAGGGTACGCAGGAGGTAATTTAATGGAAGACTCCCCCACCCTCTTTGCAAAAGGAGCATACAGCATTCCTTTGTTTTCTTTAGCATACCAAAACTAAAGCATTTTTCCCTCTCTTGGCACATTCCTCATTCACGTGGCACTGTAGCCAACACATCACAGTGGCTCAGCAAATGTGGATGAGATGGTAACGGTGCTGCTCCCTCTGCAGTTGCTCCAAACATGCCTCCAGACCATGCTGGCCAGCACCCAGGTCAACCAGCCCCCCACCTTGCCCAGGGCCCTGCTGCCAGTCTGCCCCACAGGGCTCTCAGCCTCGACCCCAGCCTGCTGCCCCCTCTGAGCTAGCAGGATCCAGCCATGGACCAGATGAAAAGACAGGTTAATGAAATGGGCTGGGTGACAAACCAGCCTTTTCCTCATGGAAAGACCATTTTTCCAACTGTTGATCTTTTCAGTGGCTTGTTTTAGTGCACAGCCGTGCAAGTGGGTCGGTCAGCACAACTAAGGTCAACCCCTTCAGCCAGCCACCAGCGGGACCCCAATCTGCAGTTCCCCAAGGTGGCAGCTCCTCCTGTGCCACCAGCTGGGGAAGTTCTGCTAAGGTCCTGTTAAGGAATGCACTGAAGGAGGGTCCCACAATCAAGCCTTCAAGCAAGTCCTACTCGAACTGCACAGACAAGCAAGGGAAGAGGTTAGCCCCAAAGTCACGTACTGGGCTGAACTGGGCAATCATTCCACATTTCTTGTATGACCATTCTGAACTGCACACTACTGTTACCATTTTCATTACCTCCACAAACCAGCGGCAAAACCAAACGCTAGTTCTTACTATTTAAAAGAAAATTAAAAAAAAAAAAAAAAGTATCTGCTTACAAAAATTATTACTCCTCAGGAAAGTTAGAAGCAAACTTAATTTATATGACAGCTAAGTCTTCCAGTAACCTGATTTTTACACTGCACAAAAATCAGAATGCTTACATATAAAGATACCTACTTCTTATTAGAAAATGAACTTAACACCACATCAACTCACAACACACAGCACAAAATTTTACATATGTTATCTGTCTATGTATCATTTAAGAGTCAGCACCAAAATGGATAACAGGTATAGCAAGAATACAAAAGTAATTTATTACAGGGCAGCCTGGGAAAAGGGATATACACGTTTATCATAAAGTGTACTTAGAAAACCATTTCTGTGATACAGGATCCACAGACACAGATGTCCTGCCATAAAGAATTCATTATTTACAAATATACTACAGAACACTCCATAAATAATTCACACTCAATACACGTCAGAAGTGAAGGCAACGGCATTTCTCTGCCATCCTCACGGAGCTCCCTGTACTCAGTGAAACAGAGTTCTGCCACAACATTGCAAACGCAACAAGTACACTGGATTTTCACAGAAATACAACACTCCGTTCTCCACAAAAAGTCTCCCCACCAACACAATTTAGGTAGACTTCCACACGAGCATTGCCATTGTGGGGACGAGAAGTGCAATTTGTTTGTTTTTAAGACATTGAATTGCACATATGAATTTTCTTGCTGGCTCTGTAAATAGTATCAAATTGCCCACTTGTGCAACACTGCTGCACCTGGGCAGTGGACCCAGCCCTACTTTGTGTCCTCCGCTCTGACCTCGCGAGGCAAATGCAGAGGCGGGCAAGAAACTCAGCTAGAGTGACCACCGTCTCTGCAGAAACACAGGGCAATGCTTATTGCAAAAAAGAGTGCCAGGAGTTTGACACAGCAATGGAAACATCCCTCCATTTTAAATGAGATTATAACCAACTTTGTTTTACATTAAGTAAGCAAACAGTAACCAGAGAAAAAAAAAAGAAGTCCAGTTGCTACTGATATGGAATGAATCTGGAAAATCTACCTAGCAGTGGCAGGTCCCTAGTGTGTTAGCTTTTAATTTTCCACGACCCATGCAAATTCTCCTATTTCCCAAAAGATCAAGCAAAAACTGCATAAAACTTGTGATCATTTTCCTCTCTATTCTATTTGTACCATTCTTCACTCCATCAGGATACCTGCATGGATGCAAAGCTGCATTTGCCTGACTCCTTTCATCTTTCTAATAAAAAACAATAATAATTAAAAAAAGCATAACAAAACCCCCAACCCCCAGCTACTGAAAAAAACCCAACAAAAGCCCCTCAGAACTCTCCCTGCTCTAACCACAGATGCCCCTCTCCACATGGATAGGCAGGCAGGACTTCAATTCTGTTTTCTCTCTTTTGATTCATGACTCAAAACCCAGCAGATATGTCAAAGACAGGAAAGAAATAATAAAACAGAAAACTTCACCAGCCTACTAGAGATGGTACCGGCAATAAATATGCACATGAACACCAGACTTGGCTGGTACACCCTTTCACAGCATCAGGCGGTCTCCACCCACCTCCCACAGACCCGGAAAGCAGAACAGACCATTGTGATCACCTGCCTGACCTTCTACCCAAGGTGTGCACAGACCTACATGCAGATACAGTACTTGTTAAAAGTCCAGAACATATATACACTCAGCAATAAACTCCTTTGCTAAAAACAGTTTAACTCACAAGCAAGTGATCAAGAATCCATCACGTCTAAAGGGAGTTGTTTCAGTGAGTAATTTATCCTATTTAATAATTTGTGTGTTACAACTAGCCCAGATTCATGTGGTTTCAACTTTCAGATACTCAATCTCATTACACCTCCTCCTACTAAACTGAGGAGCTTTGTACTTACTTTCCTCTATAGATATTTGCTAAATACAACTCAGCCACTTGACTTAAAGTAAGCATGCTAGGCTTTTTATTAAGAGAAAAATAATAATCTAACAGTAAAACAGGTTTTCCAACTGTAATCAATCTCTCAGCTCTCTAAAGCTTCCCCACCACCACCTTGTAAAGCATTTTTTTCTAAAGCAGGCACATAAGAACTGCACTCCACATTCCAGTAATGATCCTGTGCCGTCATCATACACTCGCAAAATACTATTACTCCTACACGACGCTTGAATTTTGCATCCAAAGACTGTATCCATATCCTAGCAGCACTGCAAGGACTCTGTATTTTGTTAGCTTTTTACCATCACCCCAGCTCCCTTCCAATGTAAACTGCTCTCTAGCATGTAGTAAGCCCTTCCCTCTGCATGGTAGGCGGAGGTGGACTGGTCTGTGCCAACATTCATACTATTCAAGTAAGTCCATACCAAAAGGAAATTAATCCTCTGTGGGACAAAGGACATGCCATTATTTGCCACACCCCTGATTCTGGTGGCATTTTGAAATTTCAGAAGAAATAACTTTGTTCAGTGTAATTATCAGTGATCTCAAAATTATCTCAGTTCTACCAACTAAAGGCTCGTAGTTGCTTCTCCCTTCGCTTTCCAAATGATCACATCACCTCATCAGCCACTTATACCCGCTGCCATTATTTCTGTATTTGCTTCATATACGTAGACATACATAAATGTGACTGAAGACCCAGCATAAAATGTGCTCCTCTGCAGAAAAGTGCTGAAGAGCTCTAGGTGCATATGTGATGTCCTCGCAAGCAGCAGCATAGCATACTGCTGTATGCTGGTCCATTCTGAGCACTGGATACAGTATTTTTAGATGTAACCTTCACTTCCCTCCCTCTTCACAGAAAAGCTTCAGGAGTTAAAACATATCCTGGTTAAGTAAATGCAAGATTGCGGTTTGTTGTTTTGGTTTGTTGATTTTATTTTTTTTTTTGTAATATAGTATCTAATAAAGCATCAGCAACATGAACATTATGGTTATTAGTTTACTTAATATGATGATGTTCCATTAGACAAAAGATAATACAATTGCAGGCTGGAAATTAACTATGGAAACATGTTGATATGGTTATATGGAGTCATGAAACTTTTTCAAATGCAGGAGCATTGTGTCTACAATACAGTTTAAACAAGTTAACTTATTTCAGCTGTATATGCATAATAAACTTTTGCTCTATGCTGTCATATCAGATACTCATTCTTCCAATACATAAATGTTTTTGGGGTTTTTTTTCATATAAAGTATTTAATGACTACTAAAAAAAAAACCCCTATGGTTAAAGTTGAGTCAAAACAACTCACCGTAACATAGTGCTTCTCGTGCTTTCAGCTCAAAAGGAGAATTCCTATCGTTATTAAACAGCAGTAATATTTATAGAAAAAGGTACCAAATTAGTTGTACTGCTTTTGCTCTTCCAGAGCAAGATAATTTCATCTTTTAGAGAAACAGCACCAGCATTGCAATGGTGTCCTGGAAAAGTAGCATGCATACAGAGGAGCAGGGGCAGAAGAGTCTCGTCACAACAGAGCTGGATGCTAGTTGATGTTACAGCCGTGATGAGATGACTGTCTTGAAAAGCAGGGGTCTAGTTGCCAGACCCAAGTACCCAGCACTGGTTTCCTCACATGGATTTATTTAAGGGATGGAAACACTAATGCAGACCTAAAGGCGTTCTTTTACTAGGCTAAAGTTTAATAGAGCTTGAACTTCTTAACAAAGGTCAAAGAAGTTTCAACACACCTCCTCAGGTTAGCATTCCTTAAGCAAAAGCAACGCAGCCATTTATTGAAGCCTAGTTCAACAACAGAACTAATGGCTAGCCACAAAGCCCTCCCCACAAAGCCTTCCCTAGGATATTTACCTGATTAGCTAAGAACATATGTACTAGAGCTCATTTAAAAAGCAAGTGTTTCATTGGTCAGAGCTAACAAAGTATGGCCAACTTGTCCATCAGAAGTGCCTAAACAGCCAAGCTGAGGGCTCATTTCTCTGAGTAAAAGGGGTTTAGGTGCTGGGTTGTTTTTTTTTTTTTTTCCTGGGTTTTGACCTCCATCACAAAGTTAAAGGGTGGCAGTTTCTTCATGTCTGAGTGTGCTAGTACCCCAAGGGCTTTCACTTCTCACCTGCCCACAGGAAGTTCACACCTCACTGTTACCAACCAAAATAACCAAAATACAGCAAGAAGCTCCAGCCATCTGAGACTACATCAATCTTTCCCATTCTCTGTGAGCTGGCTTCAAGCGAACAAAGCAATTTTTGTAAGCCCCCATCAAGCCTGTGGCAGAGAAGCAGAGCCCGGGCAAGGCAGACAGAGACTCCCCGAAGCTGGGACAGCTCGGCCAGGACAGCAAAGATCCCCTCCCCACTATGAAGAGTGCCTGCATCTCAGTGACGCCGAGCAGAGCAGATAAAGGCATCCCTTCAAAGGAAAATCCTACTGTGGACACAGAGCTCAAAATGCTGCTAATTGTTATTCTGCTGGCAGGCTGCACATTGGCCTTTTTTGCAGCTTTTGAAGTATGATCCAAACAGCAAAAGTAGGCCGAGAGACTGTTTCTTGTAACTTCAGATTTCTAATAAAGGTTCCAGCCAGTCACTTAGCTCTGCACTTGCTTTTGTGGTTGAATGTATTTCCTATTTAAGAACAGGATTATAGCAGTTCCTGGTTTGTCACGTTTTCTTCAAATAAAGAGCTTGAGCAGCTGCTTCCTCTGCTGTGCGTTACCCTGCATTGGTGAACACTCTCTTCCCTCTTGACCTGCTCAGAAATGCTCAGCCACCTACAAAGCTGATTTACACACACGAGGCAAGAAGATGAAGGATTTCAAAACCACATCCATGATGACAGTCCATGGGATTTTTTTCCTCCATACCTAGACTTCAATCCTCCCTTTTCCATCTGTACTTCCCAGCTCTTTCAGAGTAACGAGCGAACATTCCTCTAGCTTCACAAATCTGGCACATTTCATTTTCCTTGTCATTTAAGAGATACACACAAACTATTTGGTATTAATAGTAAGAACACTGTGCACTTTGTAAAGCTTTATTCAAAGCATCCTGTGATCTTCCACTGAAAGCATTAATTTAGCACCTTCACAGTACTTCTGAGACACATAATTCATCTGACACAGATGGAAACTCAGAGGTACAGTCAGCTAAAGCGACTTGCTGTTGGGCTAACCACCAGAACTCATGTCCCACCTTCCAAATCCATTCTTTATTTCAGCATTTCTGGCCAATGCTTGCTCCGGTGCTTCCTGCCCCACATCTATGTTCCAAAGAAGTCATCCCTTCCTTCCTCTATTACCACACCTATATAAGTCTCTGGGAGAAATTCCCAGGTATTTTTTTTTCCCCAAGGATCTCCTGAGATTAAGTAATTAAATCATTAAGGAAGAAGTTCATCACCTGCTAAGGAAACTATTTAACATTCTCACCAACAACAACCTGCATGGCTTTGTTCCTACATCCCAGATACCAACCACACTGGCTGAACGTGAAAAGCTACTGTTAACCCCTTCCAAATGCAAAGAATATTCTCAGGGTCTGGTCTTCAGAAAGAGCTTCCCTGTATATGCGAGAGTGCTAGTATGGTATCACATCAGCCTCAATTTGTTTTAAAAGGGAGAGAAAGAACACAGAAGGTCAGTGTCCCTACCCCTTCAACTATTCTTCAGATACTATTATACAATTACATTAAAGTGTATTTCTTTAATAAGTAGTAAATATAAACATATATGGAAGAGGACAAGCAATTAGTAGTACAGCAACATCTGAAAATGAAAGGGAAGAATTTCAAATTCAGCCAGTAGTGAAAACCAAATTCCCGCACGAAAAGGCGGCCGGCTAAGCAAATGTGAACTTGCCTTGCATGACAGACAGCGCAGGAGCTCCTAACTGTACGTGACTCACTAGAGCTTCCAGAGCATTACTTGTTTTGATGCTTGCACCAGGATCCATCAAAATTACATCTGGACACACAGCCCTCTTTCTTGTTTTAATAGAAGTACTTTAACAACCCAAGAGAATACACTGTCATTAACCACAGTTAGCTATGGTTTTCTCTGAACAGTGGCCATTGCTACTTTTAATCAAACCTCAGGCAATAACGTCTCACCAGAAACCAATGTCAAAACTTCACGTTATCCTACAGAGAGCCCTTAAGTGCCTGCTGAAATCTAAATTAAACAAACGTTTGTGCCTCCTTTTGTGTCAAGTAGTCAGAGCCACAAAGCATCTCAAGACTCCAGCCTTCACTAGGGTACTCTGAGCATGCCATCCCATCCCTTCCGTTCCTTTGCACCATGTCTGGAAACTGGAAAAACAAGAACACACCCTCATCTGGCTCCAATCCTCAAACCAGAACTGAGGAACAACAGCTGGTCTCTCTGAGTAAGCAACGCATGGCGCTCGCGTGTATCAGTTGGTAGAGATAAAGAGCTGTTGAGGGGTGCCTGCATTAACAGCCTCTCTTCATAGAAATGGGAAGTCTTCTAGGCAGCACGGCCCATCCAAAAAATCACCAAAGGAAAAAGTTACACAGCAAGCTACACAGGTGCATCTCATGCATATTTTTCGTGTCTTTCAATCACTAAAAGCTTGTTGGATATCCTTCTAGCATTGTCTCAAAAAGCTCTACTTCAGCTAGAGTTTTGTTACAGGGACTGATGCTGTACCTTGTTCAACGTCAGAGTATGCTTCTAGTGAAGAATTCATCATCATCCCCTCCTTAAAGCTAGAGAAGGGGACGATATTTTAAGCTGCAAGCCAGCTGAAGAAAGCAGAGAGGAAAGGGACAGGAGATGATTTTTCTTTCAAGTTGTCTGTTCAAGAAATCCAGAGAAAGTTTAAGTGGGACACGGTCAAGTCTACTCCTTTGCCTGTCTGTTTTTAACAGCACAGACCAAGATAAGGGCCAAAGAGCGTACACTTTTCCTTTGTGTAAGAAAATGCATGCCATCATTAGAATAACACTAGTTTTCTAACTAGTAACGCACAGGATCAAAGTGACACCAGTAGTATTTATTGAAGGTAAAATTCACCTGAGTCTACAACAGACAGAGCAAACGAAGTGTTCCCTGACCATCAGAAGATGGCTTTGGTGGGAGGACACCATTACTCCAGTCCCCACAGGCTTCCCACGCTGCCCGAAGCAGATTACTTGAACAGTAACAGCAAGGGCAACATGCATTTCTGGTCTATTCATTTCAGAAAAGAAAATACCACAAGAACAGCTAAAGATTCAGAAAATACACCTTATATAGAGTTTAAAAAGTCTGCGTATTTTGCTTATCAAAGAGGATAATGGTTATCAGTGACTTACTGACAAAATGGCTAAATGTCTCTACCAAAATTTACTCAGAAGATAAAGAATACATTAGCCTAAACTAGGCCCCAAAAAGATGCTGCTGAGCAGAGGAAAAAGTTTTGAAACAGGCAGAGTGAGATGCGTAAAATGAGGCTGTGTACATCGCCCCTACAGAAGTACAGGTCTTGACATTTTTCATCTCTAAGAAGTATGTTCAAATACCATACTCACAGGCAACTGTTACAATAAATAATGAAAACAATATACTGTTAAGGCTCAGCAATGTGAAAGCAAAAGGCTAATGAAGTACTAAAGCAGTAAGTTTTTTTCCTCCTGATAAAATGGAGGAGGAAAAACAGACCCAACCCTGTTGGCACACTTTGTAGACAAATTCCTTTGGACAATTTATGAAATTTTTTTTCTTCCTCTTGTTTAACAAAATTACTTCAACAGTATAAAAGCTAGCAACATAGCTTCTCAGAAAAGGGAAGTTGCTCTATTCCTTATTGGTAAGCAGTGCACACACACACACAAAAAACCCACCCACAGGAAATTGAAAGCTATTCATTTAGTTTTAGCCAAGTTCTTTGCGAGACTGTACCTTCTGACTATTAGTTGATGGTAAATGTGCAACTATCTGGTACTTAACCTCATATAAGAACAAGACCAAAAAAAAAAAAAGTATCGACATTAACTTTTACCTTCAGAAAAGAACACAAGTGGTACAAATACAATTGTCTAGAAAATGCTACTTAGCAAAAACAAAACATCTACTCCCCCACATACATGCAATATTTAGAAGAAAGAATTCAAAGCTGTAATTATGTTCACACAAACTCAAACTGCAAAGTACAAGAAGTTCAATTTAGGGATTCAAATTCCTGTCAGTGTTATCTCTAATGATACCAAGTACCCCACTTCCTCTCATATTTTCCCTCTGATGTTTTGGGGGCCTGTTGGGATGCTGTCCATTGCCATTACCAGGGATCTGAAAGAAAATATGAAATCACTTCTTGTCACCTGCACAGAACATGAAACCTGGAGCAACAGTAAGCAAAAACCGAATCAGGTTACTTTCTGGTAAAGTGGATTTTTTGCTGGGTGTAGTTTATCTGAACAGCTGGTTTTAATACAGCAATAACACTAAGTTACAAACTCCCAAGAATATAAAAAGAACTGGGAGTTACCCTTGGGGAATTGCATTTGGAAAGGCAACGATCCTGTTAAAAAGACTGGAGGTCATGGCAGACACAATCTAGACGCTAAACTTCCTGCACAAACGTGCAGCTAAGCAAGGAAATGTAGCCTCTGGATGGATAAGAACACTATTTTGTATAAGGCAAGGGAGGGAGGGAGAGCATTATCTAAAGAACAGTAACAGCAAGGGCAACATGCATTTCTGGTCTATTCATTTCAGAAAAGAAAATACCACAAGAACAGCTAAAGATTCAGAAAATACACCTTATATAGAGTTTAAAAAGTCTGCGTATTTTGCTTATCAAAGAGGATAATGGTTATCAGTGACTTACTGACAAAATGGCTAAATGTCTCTACCAAAATTTACTCAGAAGATAAAGAATACATTAGCCAAAACTAGGCCCCAAAAAGATGCTGCTGAGCAGAGGAAAAAGTTCTGAAGAGTTCAGAATCCACTTCCTCTGTCTGACTGTACATAATTACAGTTGACTGATATGATGCATAGCATGCTCAGAAACTCACCGACAGCCAGCTTGCAAACTGCAGTATCCTCAAGAACCACTTTCTATCTTATCCAGCTGACTAAAACCCTGTAAAATTCCTCTGGCATTTACATCTTCCCCACTTCGCAGCAATGCTATCTATTCAGAAATGCAGACCTATTATAATACCTAATATGCATTTAGGTAACTCCAACCAGTATGGCTCTTGGAGCACATCTCTTCAGAAGCACTAGCTGCTCTCTAGGCACTATCAGAATATTCTCCACAGCCTCAGTTCAGGGTATCCAAGATGTTCTCAGAGCTCTGGGACAGACTGTGATCCACCACTCTGCTGCTCTAGGTAATGTTAATTGGAGACTCAAATTTTTATGTGGCTAACATGAAGTGGTTTCCAAGTAGAATCACTCATGGCAGACCTGAGCACCAGAGCTTACGATAGAGCTCTTCCTCTCCACACTTTTGAACTCATAGCAACTTGCATTAAACAAAAATGCCTGGACGATGTACTATATTACGTCCCTCCATGGATAAAAAGAAACAAAAAAAAAAATGCAGTACTACCACATACATACCACAACCACAAAAACATTTAAGAATTTCTATAGCACAGAACAGAATTGCCTAAAATTCTCCTGGGGCGAAATTACTGTAATTTACAACTGGGACATGTCTCCTCCTGTCATTTAGAGTCAGGAACGGGCATCTCTAATGTAACAACAGAGATTACGGACTGTAGAAATTACCAAGTGAGAGTTCATGGTCTGCACTAGTAAGACAGAATGAACAGATACCAAAGGCTTATTCTGAGAACAGAAGTCTATGAATATATTTCATATGATATATGTTTTCTAAAACTATAAAGCCCATTCCGTGGTGTTTATGAAGCCCACAAGTCATGAGTAGTCCCTGTAATTTCAAGGCACACTGACTGAGCACCAAGAGGACAATCAGAAGAGGAAACGAGTTACAGTTGGCTTTGCTTCTTGGGCTGCAGACAGGCACCCACCCAGCAGGAACACGGACAGCTGCCTGCCCCATACAACCCCACGACCCAAAAGCCCTCAGCTCCTTAACATCAGCTCATTTGTTCAACAGGAGCAGGAAGTTACCAGCAGCAGCTGGAGGTCGATCATGAACCAAAGAGCACATTTTTTGCATAAGATCAACAGCAAACAAGCTCCTGCCATTCTCCGAGTCTTGTCTGGGTACCTTAACTAATATTTTCCTTTAATTTAAATATCTAGTGGCTTTTAAGTTAAGTTTAATGACATATGTGAAGTTTTCAACTTCTCAGTTACTGGGCTCCCCCCGATATTATTTTTAGACTTTTTTTTTTGTATAAAAAAACCCAGCACGTTACTGGCACATCTCAGGTTGGCAACCAAGCCAGAGCCTGGAAACTGCACAGCCTCCACACAGAGTGGGTTTCAGAGAAAAAAGCAGAACATGTCTCTATCTTGCTACACCAGTGGCAAACCCTCAGCCTCACTGCTAGGATTTCACCTTCTACCTCAAATTTCCCTTTTAACTCTGTCTGGCACCCTGTCTTGAATTAGTTTAGGAAAGGTTTGATATGAGAAGTGGACAGTCAAGAAGGGAGTTGCAGCGAAGAAGGAATAGGTGAGGAGAGGGGGCCAAGATTGAAATGGTTGGTAGTGGTGGTTAACACTTCAGTACTGAGAGTCAATCTGATCTGTTTCATAAGTTAACAGGAGGAAAAAAAAAAAAAGCCAAACAAGTCCCCACAACCAGTTGTGTTTTTGGAGTCAAGGTTTCTCAGCAAAAGCCGAGAGGCCTCTCCATACCAATGGCAACATTACATGGACGGACCTTGACCTCTAAAGCACAACCATTAATCATTTCAACAGTAAGTTACAAAGGAGGATCATCCCCTTTTTACTGACAGGGGAGCTGACTCAAAGACAACCAGGGGAGTTGCCCAAAACCACAACACTAGTCATTAGCAGAGCTGCAGTTAGAAGTTCCTGGCTGCCAGGGCCATTTTCAAACACTGAAATTGGCGGCTGCCCTGCAGCCACAGAGCTGGTACCCTGTGCACTTGCCAGGTGGAGGGTCACCTGCGCCTTGCACCACGCCTACAAGCTCCAGTCACGCCACCACCATCAGAAAAGGAAGAATGAAGGGTGCATCCAGTCCATGATGAGCAGCAGCAGTGATGTCACCCCGCAGACCTGCTCTGGTGGGTGACCACCCCAAAGGGGCAGCCACAACACCGAGTGTCTGCCCTGGCACTTCCCTCGTGCCTGCGTGCCTGTTGGAGCTCAGAGAACTTGGGTCAGAAAAATAACCCTATGGGAGAAGTCAAAACTAGTAGTTTTTGCCAGGTAGAGTACCTGTGAGCATTGGCTCACTAAGTGGGGTGGGGTGAACAATGGGCAACACGCATCCCAGACTGCAATGCTAAACTACACCCGGTCTTGTTTGTGCTTTGTGTACTCCGAGGGGAACTTCAGATCAGTTCACTTCCCAAGCAAGAGCTGAAACATCTCTTTCCATTTTAGCCCTACAGCTTTAATGTGCATTTTACAGTACTGATTTCAGTTTCTCTTAACTGCTTAGTCAAAGAGTGCAAAGCTACTTACATCTTAAAGAACCGGCCGGCTCACATTGAGGATATTCTACAGTGAAAGGTGGCCTTTTTTGTAAAGGTAGTTTGAAAAGCATTAAATCGGTTTATTTTCCATCTCAATTTTTATAGAAGTAGCACAATTCTTACAACAAGCAGCTTGGGAAACCCAGCACGACAGCAATGGGGAGGGGGAAGTGAGTATTGTACTTTTACATTAAAAGCAGAACCACAGAAACTTGCTTTTCATAACATGATTAATCTTAAATGTAAACTTATATCTAGGCCTCTGCCGTATGAGTTGAATGTATTCCCCTGCTTCCTATATTCTGCTTGGTACCTGCCTATACCGAGTTATCCAGACATTCCTTCCAACTCACTTGATCCTTTGAAGCTGACAAGTTATCTACACATTCAGGCACTGAAGTAATTTATTCTTTTAGAAGTGTTAAGCATTTACAACTTGCAACATCAGATTGTGCAAATATTCAAATTTTCTGGAAGAAAAAGAAAAGGGAAAAGCATTTACCTTGATGTCTACATTTATGTAGGTATTTCCCACCCCCCTCCAAACTTTGTTATCAAGAGGCTTTTCCTTATGCATGAGAGATTTCCCATTTTTCCTCCCTGTGCTTTCCAGGTACTTTCCTCCTATTGTGACAAAACAGCTTATTAATACAAGAAAAGAAACTCAAATTACCTGTTACTGTTTTATTTGAATTAGCTTTCTTATTTTGGAAGTTTTTCTAAGATGACTTCTGTGGAGACAAAAATATTCATAGGCAACATCAAAGGAAGTTATTAAAACTCATCTAGCAGTGATACAAGAGTATTGCACTGATATGCACTAACACGAGAAGAATCCACAATGTGCCAGTTTAAAAAGAAATCATTCCTGGACTTTACCTCAATTTGGTCTTATCAAAATCAAGTGTTACTCCCAGTAAAAAACAAAAACACACCAAAAATGCAAACCCCACAAATACTTCAATGAGTTACTGTAGTTCTGCATGTGTTAAACCAGGGTTTTCACTGCCAAGACTCATTAAAAAAGAACAACAAGAAAATGTTTGCAAAACAGATTGCCAAAGTGTATTAACAGCTATTAATAACAGAATATACATCAACCGACAGTTTTTCAGATAATCAATAATTGGCAACCTAATTTGGAACTGTTAAGGCAAGTGACCTTGGAGCTGCAATTCCTCAGGTCCAAGCTAATGGCAGGTGAAAATAGGCTTGATAACAGTTACTTCCTAGTCATTTCCTTCCAAAAATGACACAATGCTATTTCAGTGATCAAAGTAATCCTTATCTCATAAACAAACCTCTGAAAATAGATTAGGCCTTATAGAATGATTTTATATTTATGACTTGAGCTATCGGGCAGACCTCATGTGAAACTTGACTTGCAGTTCATAAGGGCCCCAGGTTCCTTGGAAGGAAGTAAGATAAAGGCACAGGGAAATACAGGGGAAGGAAAAGAAAATATTGGGTGAGAGGTCTGGCACCTATCAACGCAGCTGAAAGCTTGCCAAGTCTCATAATTTCATCATTATTAGGCTTCAGGCATATTAAAAGAGCTATTATTCTTTTTTTTATTATTATTCAGCCTCGTCACGCAATCAAAAGGATGGATGCCAAAAGCCAGCCGTTACAAGGAAGTCACCATGGCTAGGATTAAAGCAAGATTACTCCCTGGACAGACTGGACCATCTCTCATTGCTTTAAATGGGACTAAAAGATAGCAACCCCTTTAATTGCAACAGCAACAAGAAACACAGGAATGCTTCAGAATACTTCCCCAGAAGAAGAAACAGCAGGGAAGGGGTCAGGAAATATCCATGAAAATTGTAAGCAACCAAGGGAAAACACAGACAGAACCTGAGGGCACATGTGAGGCAGGATCCAGATGCCTGTCTGGAAGGATAGAAACCCAGATGCAAATGGGGAGAAAGAATGCAGAAAGGGAGCAGAAGGTTAAAAAAATAAATGTTTTTGAATAAAATAACACTGATGCCATAGTAGTAAGGGGTAGTTGAAAGAATGAGGGACACCTGACAACTTCGGCCTTGAGAAGGAGCACAACCAGGTCAGGTGCTTCTTGTGACACAGGAGGACTGGGAGTGAGATGATGGCATTTCTCCAGCCCAGGCTGCTGGGGAAGCGATAAACAAAGCCCCTCAGAGGAAGGAGAGTGACACACACTCATAGCTGGGGATTCATTTCAGCCACGAGGAGGTACCACACAAAATGAGGACAGGACGTTTTCTTCTAGAGGCAAAAGATGAGAGCCAGTGGAAAGTGCTACTTCTTCTTCCTAGAATCTCATTTTAAAGCCAGTCCTGCAATTGCTATGGATCTGGCTCACAATTTGTACATGCCTGGGGCTGGCAATAAAGCTGCGGCGAGAGAAGGTGTCGTGGCCTCAAGCTGCAGAACCTGCTAGAAACAGAGCCTCCTTGATGGTTGTTTTACGAGGGGAGAGCAAGCTCGCCCTGGGAGAGACGGTACAACAGCATCCAGCTGTTGTGCCACAAGAGCTGCCCATGTTACAGCACTCTATTATCAGTATCTGCTTCACAAGGAACAGTACTTAAAATTAAGTAATATCAGATTTATATGCTATATAATATACATATAGTACGCAAGGAGTAGCATCTTAGGAAAACACTAGCAGCTGAATAAGTATGACTAAAACACTGGCCCACATGCACACCTAAAGTCCCCAGCACCACACTGACACCAGACAAATACACTTTTCACTCAACTGAATCTGCTAGAAAAAACAGCCCTATCCCATCCTGGCCATGCTGCTTTTCAACGAGAGCACAGGCACGCCAGCAGCGATGCTGCGGTGGGTACCGCAGGGCCTCCGGCCGCAGCGATGCCCGTGGCCAGCGTGCGATGGGACAGCAGCTGAACCGCCTGTGCACAGAGGGGTGCCAGTGCAGGTCGGGCTGAACACGCTCTAAGAAGTCTTGAAAGCAATTTTAATTACTCATTCTTGGAGCATAGGTAGACTGGTTTGAACACGTGCAAGTGAAGAAGCTCGTTTACATAACAAATGAGGTATGCATGCAAAGTGCTTTGTGTAATAGTACTGCAGACTGCAAGACCTCTCACCTGAAGAGCTATTTCACCAACTATACACACACAAGACCACGTTTGGGTAGAGAGTAAGCCTTTAAATAAAATATTCCTCACATGATTCAACAGTGGCATGAAAAAGGATAGTCCAAATGGACAAAATGCCCAACACTCACAAAAAAACCTAAGCATCAAGCAAGCCTTTGATGCATGCATGCTCCACACAGTGCCAAGAGCCATTCAAAATTTTCAGTTCTTGCTTGGGCAGCCACGCTCCAAAGGGTGGCTCTACTTAGCAAACAGAACTTAAAGGGGGAGGGGAGGGGAAGAGAAAAATATCCCAAGACTGTCTACAAGAACTAAATCTCTCAATCCAAGAAAGAAGTCATTTAATCCTGGTAATCCTACACATAATGACGTGTAGCTGTTTCCACTACATTTTCCAACCAACAGCCAAAAAGAACATGGGGGATTTTTGAGGCCTGTAAATGACACAGCACTCAGGAAGACAGAGGAGACAAAATTAAACATGTAAGTTAATGAGCTGGACAGTCACAGGGCAGATCATAGGTTGGAAGACTGACAATCCTATGTAATACTACTACTGTGTTTGGCTGTGTCTTGTTTGAATACAGTTGTCCCAACACCTAAGAGTTTTAAAGACATCTAACTCCTCACTACCAGTGGAAGCCTCTGAACCAGAAACCAAAAGAAAAAAAAAACTAAACACTGCCTTTTAAAAACACTGCTATTAATAAAAAATAATAATAAAAAAAATCAGCAAGCCTATACCTTCCTTCAGTGCATTAGTGACAGCAAATGCTCATTTCAAACACTCATTTCAGACTCAAACTTAAGAGGTTTTCTACTCATATACGTTCTGTCCTAATAAAAGCAGTGCAAATTAAAAAATACTGCAACAGGAAAAAAGTTTTAAAGCACAGATCTTTTTACTTTTCAAATGTCGGGGGGGAAGTGGGCTTGTCTCAAAACTGAACTAAAAAAACCCCTCTTTACCTCATCTCTTACTTTATAAAAAGCTCTAAAATAGTAAGATAAGTATGAACAATCTTTCTAACCTCCATGCCTGGAAAGGCATGCGTTTGTGTCTTCTGGACTTAGTACATCAGTTCACCAGGAAAAAGGACTGGGACAGAAGCTGAACAGAACAGAGATGGTCTCTGCTCTGAGGATCAGAAGCACATGCAACTTAAAAATAAATCTCTCTATTATTTGCAGGGTTCTGTCAGGGAAAGAAACTGTCATCTTCAACCCAAACAGCAAAACACTGAAACTTTTTGTATAAGAACATGTTTATCTTACCCTCTCTTACCTTATCAGACACATCTCCTCGTCCTATTTAGAATCCAGCAAGTCATAAAATTCCATCTGTAACAAAAGGAAAAGTCCATCAATACCTCCTGATAACCTTACCACAAAAGGCTAATAAACAGTTCAAGGGGAAAAAAAAAAAAAAAAAAGTTAAACTTCTGCTGCCATTCCAGTATAATCTACACCCCAGGCAAGTCACCCTCCTGTCTGCGGCAATCTGGGAAACCTGGATATAAAGGTATTAAAGATGTTGTAACATGTTCTCTAAGAAACACACTTTTCCTCCTTCAGCAAGGATAACAGAGGTGGCCAAAGAGTACAGGTTGTCTTGCCGAGTCATAAATAAGTCTGCAGCATCCTCTCATTAAATTAAATGAGCATCAAATTACATAATGTGAATGGTTGTAAAATGAAACCAATGGTAATGGCTAGAAATAATCACAGCAGTGTTATACATCGTGGAGACAATTTTCCATCAGTGTATCAAACCTGGGTATGCAGCACCTTTTATCTCCAGGCCAAGAAACTGTCAGCACACAGCCTTTCTTAAATACAGTAAAGCATGCAAGAAACAGATGGAACAAAGCACTCATGCACAAGTTTAAATGATGCCTACCCTGAACAAGGACATATAATTTCTTAACACCTTTACAAACCCACCTTTCAATGAAACAAAGATGTTTTTATAATATAGGTAAACATGACGCATACCTAGGATCAGAGGAAACAGTACCACACACCTAACCAACAAAACTGCAATCTTGGAATTGTCAATAAAATTCAGTCACGATAGACTTGGGCTTGAAGAAACGCTTTTCTATGGCACTATTAAGCAAAGTTATATATATATACACACACACACACACACAGACTATATCTCTATCTATAAAGCTGCAATCCAGCCAGTCCACAAGTCACTAGGGCAGAAGTGTGACCTCTCATCTGGCAACTTAGAGAAGCGTAAGTCTGCCTAGAGTAAGAAACGCGAATCAAGCATCTAAAAAAATCAAACCTACCAATCCCTCCACACACCCTTTTAGCCTTTTCAGCATCCTGCCCACAAGCCCTAGAAGCCTGATAGTCCAGTGCCAGGATGGAAAAGGCCAGAACTGTGTAAATGTGAAAGAGTACACTGTATGAGAGAATACTACTTAGAAAAAAGCCAATAGAAATCAAAAAACAACCAACCCTTAATTTTTCAGTCCACTTATCTGGGGAGAGATATGGCAGGAATGGAAGGATTTGAAGCAAGTAGTTTTCATGTTTGCTTACTTGTCCTGGACTGATGCTACTGACAGTATCCCTGTGCCTAAAGTACAAAACTAGATGCAAAAAACCTGATTATGTTTTAGTGGTCTGACATCCCCAGATTGCACCCTCGCTTCATTTTCCTTGGACACCAAGCAGCTGTGATGCCAACAGACCCCAGCCAGAACCACAGGTGCTCAGCACCAGGGAAAGGTGACATCCTTCACCATGCTGCACTTCCATTTCCCTGCCAGCAAAATGGGGATGGTGGCACTTAAGTCCCCAGCCAGAAGGGCTGCCTGGGAGCCAGGGTCCAGACTGCCTGCTCAGGGATGCTTCTCTATTTTCCCTTTAAGTGTACACTTCAAGCACTATAAATAAACCTTTCAACCATTAAATACCATTCTCATCTTCTACTGATGTTCGTTTATTTTTTTGCATTACCAGAACAGTATGACAATATACTTCCACCATTTGGGGTGGGGGTGGGGATTCTTTTGTTGTTGTTTTTTCTATGAAGAAGAGATCTTTTGCCCATGTGACAAAAATTTGAACAAAAGAGAGACACTGACCAAGAGCCCACTTGAGTATCCCTACCCTCCTATTCCCCTGCCAACCCAGTAAAATTCCTCAGAACACAACCTCTTCCTGGCTATTTTCAGAGAAACTGCAGCAATCATGCAAGAACAATGGGGAAGTTTGTTTTACTTGAAGAGTAAATGTTTTGCAGCTTCCAATGTAAATATTTTAATTAATGGATTTTTTTTATTTTAACTCTCTACTGCCTTGTGTTCACATTCACACAGAGCTACTACGACAGAAGCTGCACTCAGCTTCTATAAAAGAAAGGAAGACAGAAATACATCACAGAAAAATGACACATTGACTTCAGCAAAAGCACCTTCATAAGCAAATCGAAACTCACTGGACATTTGCTGGTAAAGATCTGGGATGAAAAGAATTACAGAGAACAGAGGCTGTTCATTTCCTGAGTCTGGCTGAAAGCTCGTGTTAGTTCCCATCAAGATAGCGGGCCTATTTTAATAGCCAACTTGTAGAAAACCACAACCTGATCTGTTTCCAAAACACTGTACACTCGATGACCAGGCTACAAGCAAAAAGCAACGACTGTCTTTTTACCTCAGCCACCAACGCAGTGGCTCGTAACCACTCCCATTACTCTGTAACCACATCACAGAAATGCTCAAATCTCCTCTTAATGATCCGTAAACCAAGCGCCATGGACTCTGTTAGCAGGGTGGGACTTGGATTCACCCTCTCTGAGCAGGACTGTTTCAGTACCACAGAAGGTGGCTGGACAGAGATGCCAGGCCATCCTGCACATGCTCCTCTGATGGTTTCTGGATCCAGCAGCACCTCCAGGTACAGGTAGCTCTCCCACTCCAAACAGTGCCTCCCCCTACAGAAACCACCTCCCTCCTCTGCCCCCAGATATGGGGGTAGAGCTTGGATGTAATATTAGCAGATGGCTGGCATTCAAAATTTTTTTTTAATTTTTTTTTTTTTTTTTCAAATGAAGTGGGACACAGATGGTGCTGTTCCTGCTTTCCCAAAGCCTGACCGGAACATGAACGTAGACCTGTTGGAGCTAAGAAGCTCAACCCTATAGCGTGTTTCTGAAGAGCTGCAGAAACTACTGCACAGACCAGTTTAGCCTGAACCAGTCCCACACATGGCAGTGTTTCCCTTCCCCTGCTTTTACCTGAATGGGAGGTTTTGTTCCTCTTGTACTGACCTCACCACACTTGATGCCTGTTAGTAACATCCTTCTAGAAGTTCAACAAGCCGCTCCACAGAAATTCCCTGCCACTGTCAGCAATACGCATGCTACCCCAGGTAAAATTTTCACTGTATCTGTCAAAAACCCACTGCATTGGTACCCTTCCACTGCCTCATGTGAGATGTTGGTTGAGCACTCCTAAGACTTCCCAGATTCTGCAGTTCTCGCAGCCACCATCCACGCTAGCAGCTCTCTCACCTCCAGGCCACAGTGGTGGTGGCACTTGGCTCATCACATCCCACTAGGCAGCAGGTAGTGCTGGAAAGGATGGGAAGAAGCCCACTGCCTTCTTTCCTGCAGAGGCTACTAAGTTAAGGAGGAGCAAGATCTCTTGATTGCAGTTCATTGAGAACAAACCTTCCACAGTCGTAAATTAGTAAATGCTATCAACCACTCCGCGTTAGGGCAGGAGACGGGGGGCAGTGGGCAGACAGAATGCCTGTTAATTGACAGAAATCCTCTAATTTGGTAGCAGCAGGAGATACTGGCGACAAGGGGACAACTGCTTTTTCTGCATAGGCAGCCTGAGGCTGGTGTTCACACAGAAGGAAGTGGATGTGAGCAGATCCATCACCCCTCACAGCATGCACCCACCTCTGTACCCATCTTCTGTGAAGGGTAAACACACACCGAAGGGCAACGCTGTCAGAGAGGTCCCCTTGCGGCAGGGCTATGGGGAAATGTGTTTGCAAGACACCTTGCCTGTCCCTGCCAAAGTGAAACTGAATCTCCTGATCATGCATTTGAGCGTTATTAACTACCGCTATGACTGCACACGCATGTACAGTATCAGCTTTAGCTTCCACACCAGCAAAGCCTTTTTTTTTTTTTTTTTTTTTTTTGTTAAACATTTGTTTCTCTATATTCCCTATCAGATTTCCTGGCTATACGCGCAACATTAAAACACAGAGTAAGAATCAAAAGCATAAATATGTCTGCTCAGAGAAGAGCTCTTGCAAAATAAACTCATACCACTTTTAATGAGAGACCCAAGTGAGGAGGCAGACTTTGCATTAAGCCCTCAATGCGCCTGACTCTGGAAAAGGAGATTTCTTTCTTTGCAAGCAAAACACCTAAGGCTTATGCTGGTCCTTCCATCTTCCCCTCTGACCTCTTCTAGGGAGCTACTGCACTCTGCTTTTTCATGTGCCTATTTAATCAGCAACGTGAAACTCACACAACCTTACCAGTGTCTCTGTGGTCTTGTCACCAGGGCAATGAGCAGAAACACTCCCCAAAGGAGCGGTATGGTACATTCATAAGTCTCCCATGCCCACGGGATGGAAAAGAGAACGAGGAGAGAACAGATGAATGTTAATCTCTCCCCCTTGCCGTGAGCAGCAGTCTGTACTCTCCCACGCAGAGAAAAGGGAGGCTGTACAATTTGTGGAGGCCAAACTGTCTGGGAAAATGTAGAGAGAAAGCCAGAACCGATGGCAAATTCTCTTCTCTATCGATTCTCTTACCCTTAAGAAAGTGAAAGTCAGCCACTGAGCTGCTGATGGAAGATGAGACCACAGGGTCTTGAAGGTGCTGCTTTTACACAAACCACAGAGCTGACCTACTCACAATGGTATCAGTTCAACATATTTGCTACCCAAAACACTCTGCTCGCACGCTTGCACTGTATGACTCCTTACGGGGATTACATGTTTTGTCTGATCACGGGAACACACAAAAAGGACCCAAGACCACTCCGTTATGGATGTTAACGCTCAAATGTAGAACTCCTCTCTACCCTACCTAACTCCGAGCACCTGCATCCTAACCATGAGTAGGTAGCCAATAAGCACACAAAATACTGAGCTTGGAGCAGTTGCTGCCACATACACTTCTTTAACTGATTTGTGTCTCAAAGGTGTCTGTCAGCACGCAGTACTGTACATGTGCCAAACAAGAGCACGGGGGAGAAGCTCTAAGCAGGAAACAGAAGCTCATCTTAGATTAGCACAGCTCACTCAAGAGCAGTGCTATGCTCAGATTTGACTTTGATTTGCAAAGCTTGCCATCATTGGCTAAGAAGATGTTAGAAGTTTTGTTAAAAAAAGCCAAAAAAGAAAGCCAGAAAGCTAAAACAAACACACAAATGAAGTTGCCCTGGCAGCAGTCAGTACCTTTAAAACCTATGTAAGATGTACCTTTCTCAGCTCCTGTTTTACAGCATCCTGCTTCCTGCTTTCCCACCTCCCCTTCCAGCTGAAGGCAAACGCTCCGATGCGCACCTCCCAGGACTCCAGCACATCGCATGCAAAAAGATGTAGCAGAGAGAACAAGAAGAGTGTCTCCCCACTGCAGGGGCCTGAGGCAACACCAGCCTGATCTTGAGAGTCCTTCCCCACCACCCCCAAATCCCTACTGTAAGAGGAACACTTTGTAGCCTGTTCAGATGTCTTACATATAAGCGAAGTCCAATACCACACTTGGCTCCAAGGAAATTTTAAATGGCACCTCGGTGGGCTGGCAGCAGGCTTCCAGATCTCACCATTAATTCCAAAATTAACAGACCTGGAGTCATCACACAGCCCGAAAATGGCAGATCCTACCCTCAAACACATGCGTCAGCAATTGCAGCCATGGTTTCAATTACGCTAATACCTGGCCACTAGGAACCACTCCGAAAGAATTCACTTGTTTACCGTAACTCATGATAAATCATGGCAGCAGAGACATACTGCAACCAGCAACTTGATCATGGGCAAGGTGGAAGTTTTTCTCCAGGTAATCTAGAGAAGAAATCTGAGCCTTAAAGGAAAAACTTAAAAGTTTCGGAGGGGGAAAACCCCCCACTATTTAATGTTAGTATTTATTAATATTTGGGCTTCAGCTATGGATAAAGAGACCAGAATCTCACTGCCTGTGCACATATTTAAGACTGTTTACACGTGAGGTCCAAAAGGATGTCCTCATTTTATAAATAATTTGATCTGATGACGACATCAGAAAAATGCAGCTTGAGGCTACATACAGAGGCAAAACACTTGGCTACTGATGTCTAAAGGGGGAGGGGGCAAAGGCTAAACATCAGAGTCACTAAAACTCAGCAAATGGTTTATAGTTGAAGCTAAGCACATAACATACTGCACATTCACCACACACCAAACTGACTCTTCTTAAACTTCTAAAGCTGTGCTTACCACAAAGTAATTTTAAGTATTAAATACAAGATTCATCTTAATGTAAATGCTCCATCTGTTACTTGTACCTGACCACATAAGCCATCCGGCAATGCCTTACTCCTCCAGCGTGGCAGGCACAACACATTAGAAAGAGCATTTGTGGAGCCACCAGGGCCAGGTAGCACATAGACGGCATCAGGCGAAGCTGAGACTTCTCTCTCCCAGGAACAAGGAGAAAAGGTTCCCAGAATATTTACTGGCTGAGCTCAAACCCTGCGTTTTTGTTTTCCTTTGTCACATGGTCTCATATGTCTGCATATATGGTTGTAGTTACAAGTATATATAATTTGCTTAAGATCAATCACTTTGCATGCCAGGGCAGCAGGGGAAACAGAAACCCCTCACACAAGAATCTCATTACCTTATAAAGAAATACTATTTCCAGCTAAAATTTGCTCTTCAGTTCAGTCAAATGCACAAACTTAACTTTTTTGTAGTTGTTTCTCAACTAAGAACCTGTGAACAACGTAAGAATACCACAGTCTCAAAAGATGGTTGAAGACGTATTTGCTACCCAAAATTTTGGTTAGACTTCCTAAATTGAGCAAATAATGGGAATTTTGTGGTGTTCCCTACTGTCTGCTGCAAGCCATAATGCCAGATCACACTCCAAATACACTGTACCAGGGCTTGCTTTGAGTTTAAAGCAAGAGGCAATCAAGAGGTCTGTGTGCAGAAGGAAAGAATACAGGTGCTTTTTTTTTTTTAAAAAAAAAAAAAAAAAGGCCAGCAGTGTACTTGTAATTTTGGTGTAGCTGTATTTTGTTTAGCTACAGATACAGTATATACATTACCTGATATACACTATCAGTAGACAACATCTGATATAGACTATCAGTAAAGAATAGCTGACAATAAAGTAGAAGACCATGCTTTTAACACCTACATTCTGACCCAGAGGAGCAATGAGGACTGCAAGCATTCAACTTGAAATCAGTGACCACATGTGGTAAGAAAGGCTTGCCAGGATGTGATCCTTAATTATGACTTCATCCTGCACAGCTCCCTTGAAAAACCATCAGCTGAGACATCTTGCCCAAAGCAGCTCCTGCAGAGCACATCCCAACCAAAGAGGAGACCAGGGTGCCAAAAACAACAATAAAGTTTTCCCCTCAAATAATGAGGTATCCCTTATAATTCAGCCCTATAAAACCAGATTTGTCAAGTTGTAAACTGGGTTGCAGCAATATTTTACAGCATAAATTACAGCATAAATCTTTCTTACACCCTAGTAAAAATGCCTAATAATTTCATATGCTATAATTTATTTTTTTTTTAATCAGGAACTCATCAAAAATCACCTGAAATATGCATCTTACGTTTTACAGTCCATTTTCCATATAGGTATACATTCCAAAATGTAACTGTTTCACATTCTTTGCATGGAAAAACGTTCCAAAAGTGCATTTACATGTAGACTAAGAAAGGTTGTAATTACCTCTCTTGGGTTTCTTAGGTAGGTCAGTGCACATCCTACAAAGGCTTCTGTATTATCCCATGATATTCATTGAGCATCGTTTTTTTCCTGAAAGCAGCAGAACCTCTTGAAAAGAATTACACCAAGCAAAATTTTCATAAGAAAAAAGTGAGATTCCAGAGCCAGAACTTTTGGAACTTTTTAAACTTTTTATTAAAAGTTTCACAGTCCTTTTTTGATGAAATGGATTACCACACAAAATGCTGAATTACAACTGCCTCATACACTATTTCAGTGGATAACATGCATAGATGCCATATTAAAAAAAAAAAAAAAAAGCAAGGAGAAGACATTTCAACGGATGGGGGGGGGGGGGGGGGGGGAAGACACTACCAGTACTTATTAAATTTGTTATTAAAATTTGTAATTCCCATTTCCTCCCAACTAATCAGGTCTGTAATAAAACAAATACCATTTCAAAGCAGTTACCATGTCTGTATAAACCACCACTGTAAAAAGTTAAGACTATGACCACATCAAGCACTACAGAATATATACTTTTTTCTTCATGAAATAGTTACGATGAAAACAGCTACATAAATGTTAAGATTGCTCAGAGCTGGGGGGGGGGGGGGGGAAGCAGTGATGTCATTATTTTCCTGCTCCTTCCGAGAAGTAAGCACAGTTTACATCCTCCCTTCCTGCTGTCTCGCTTAACTTTTCTTAACCCAAGAAACACAGGACAGGCACAGTAGCACTTCAGTGCTGGGATGAGCAGAGGAAGCTAGGACAAGTCGGTTTTGCATCTCACCAAAAGCCTCTTCACAGCAATTCAATAAAATCTGCGCTGCCAGGAGTTAAAGGCGAGCTGCCTTCTTACTTTCTCTGTCTCCATGAGCACGCATGCTATTTTTTTTTTTCTTTACCCTGTTCAGCCAAGGGTCACCTGCAGTGTATGGAGAAGCTAATTTGTGGTCCCAATCCTGTAAAACCCTAGAAGGCCCCAGAAAGCATCTAAATTGAGTAGGCAGCAATTCAGATGTGTTTGACTGGTCTGCTTATTGCATGATGGCACTCCCTGGAGTTCAGTCTTGATACTTAAGTCTCAGATACCTCGTGGCTTAAGTCAAGATAGCGTCACAACCATTTCACAACTTGCTGTCAGATCTTCAAGACAATTTTAAAGAAGGGAAAAAAAAGAAAAAAAGTGGGCTGTGGTTTGGGGTTTTTTTCTTTTTAAGCTTCAAATGTTTTACACTGGGGCAAGGCTTTAACAAAAATGTTACTTTAGGTAACTGACTGTAGCACTTTTCCCTGAGATTAAATGATAATGAAACAATTCCTAAAGAGCCAGGCAATCAAAAAGCAGTACCCTGCAAAAAAGCCAAGTTCATACCATCCAAGGAAGTTCCCAACCCTGTTTTTAGACTAACGTACAGCCAAGCCTATTGCTTCTCTCTTGGTTGCCACACTGAAACAGTGGGAACTTTACTTTCCCTTTTACTTCATTTACCAAACCACTAACTTTCCTGTGCTCCAGCCCCCCATTACGGGTGCTCAGGCTGGGCTGGCTGCAGGGCTCAGGCAGGTTTCCGAGAGGCTGGGGCAGGCGAGAGGGTCAGTCTATATTTTGCTTTTTTGGAGTCAAACACTGGACCTAAGGCTGGTAACAGAAAACTCCTCAGTTAACCATTTCTCCCAGCATTCCCAAGAAACAATCTGCCAGGAAGGTTTTGGGTTTGGTTTTTTTCCAATTTAAGGGGAAGAAAAAAAAAAAAAAAAGACAGACAACAAAAAATCAAGAACTCTGTTATCTAAGATTAATACCCTGTTTCCCCATAGTTTTTGAGAACTGGGTTGGCTTTTCCACCCAAGGAGGAAGTGAGGCAAGACTCCAAGAGCTGTTGGACTGATGATGGGGCTGGTGACGATCTGCAGAAACTCCACAGAGCTCAGTAAAATTATCCTGCATTTATTTATAGTTCTGTCAATAAATGCAAGATCTGGTAAAAATGGTTTTCACATATTGAAACTGTACTAGCCTTAAAGATTTACTTCTAGCTGATTCCTGACTTTTGAATTACTCATAAAGGAGGGACCTGTCTTAATTCTTGTCTTTCTAAATTTGCTTCCCCAGGCACCTCAGTTAATTTGGAGCATCTACTACAATTAAAGCTTACTTCTGTCATTCTGCTCTGTGCTTTGTATTCTACAACATGTGCAGTTTTATGCACCCATGAAATGCAAACTAGAATTTGTTTGTTTTTAAACAAGTGGCACACAATAAATAGAAGTAATATAAATATCTAACCTTACATTACCAAATCACCAGTACTTCCAAGCAAGGATTTTTATTCCGTTAGCTTTCTTAAAACACACACATTCCAAAAAGAGAGCACCCAACACAAGAAAACACAAAATCCTCTCCCTAGAGTAGCATTTACTTGCTGTGAAAAGTCTGTATTTTCCTTAACTGGAACATTCTCATAGCTGGGAAAACAATGCATAAAGAATTGGCTATATTCACATGCTTGTACACTACTAGTTAAAATACTTCTTCAAGGAAGTTTAACCAGAGTTATATCTAACACGCACAGTCACGTAAGTAGTGCTGTCCACAAAATAATTACCAACAAAAAATATTTCTATAAACAGCAGAGGAAAGGCAGGGTAATGTTTATTAGACAGGTGTATCATCTCACCAGTCAGACTCTGAGCTTTTAAGGCATTACAATTAACACCATAATTTTTTAACTATCACAGCCTTCGTCTTCATACTTGGCAGAGTTTGCACCTATTTCCAATGCCCTTAGTCTTGAATATGAAATCAAGCTACCCAAATTATTAAAATCCTCAACATTCGCTACTGTCCTCCCTGTCTTCAACTCTCAAAAAATACCCAAAACCGAACCCATCCCCAACACCTCTGCCCTGAAGTACGCTTTCTAGGTTTTCAGATACAGAAGCGGCTGGAGCTTGCCCCAGCTGACCTGTACAACTTTGATGATTGCATTTTCAAAATAGAAGTCAGGAAATTAGTCATGGTAGAGTAGCATCTCTAGGGGACAGCCTGGGTGGCCACCAGTAAGACACACGTGGAAGGATGTGGAGAGAAGAAGATTGGTATCTACCACTTCCTCTCTTATGCCAGAAAGATTAGAAGAGGCAAGAGAGCCCTTCCCCGTCACTGCAGGCTCAGCCCCAGGCACAGCAGAGGGCTAAGGCTGACATTCCTGCATAACCTGAGCAAGACCAACAGATCAGATCTGGTGGGGAAATTCCTCAAAGCCAAAACCAGATGACTTCACCATTTTGGTTAAATGGTGACTTCTTGAATTGTGTTGGAGAGTAGCTGTTACACAAACAAGACCACCAGCCTGTAAGGGATCAGACCTGCAGGACAGTGCTTTCCAGTCACCAGCCTGTTTACCTCAGGAGGGTCAGCAGAACATCCTAAAACACACCACCTCCTCCCTATGGCAAACCCACAAAAAAAGGCTTCTTCTTTCCCTCCGCACACACACACACCCCCACCCCACCCCCCGAGGAAAGGAGGGTCCCAAATTACCACAGCAGGAAAAACTCACTTGGTGGAATGGGTGATTCCTCCAGGAGCTGGTCCATGCCCCAGCCCCAGCAAAAAGACTGTGCAGTGAAAGGTACGTGTCTGAGTGGACTCGCCCCGCAGGCAGCCAGCAAAAGGCAGTGCTCTTCCCAAAGAAATTTTAGGAGCTAAAGCACTCAGTAACTACCCCTTACACAAACCTGAGCAGCTTAATTTTGGGTACGATCCAGAGCCAAGACAGAGCTGTTCAGCTAATCCAACAGATCTCACCCATTACCCAGAGCACATACCAGTTGTTTGCAGTGCCAGCTCAGCACACCTTCCAAGCCTGTGGTCCTCAACGACAGCACCAAAAACCTGCTTTTCCTCACACACTTCCACATCACTCACAGAGGATGACAAAAAGAACAAAACAATCCTGCGAGAAACAGAGGGAAAGCTGCGCAGAAAGGCCTCCCGGTAACCCAAAAACATAGCCAGCACCAAGAGGGGGAGAAGTGGAAGCCAGTGGACTGAATTCACAGGGCATCAGAAGCCTGGTGGATAGCTGCTCTGTGAACAAAGACGTAGGCTGGGAGTAACTTCCACAACAGCTCCAAGAGCTTCAGGATGACTAGAGGAGAAGACCCTCATTTCTCTACAATGGTATCAACCTTCCTAAAGAGTCTCAAGCAACCTCCATATCACTGCCAACAAATGCCTTCCAAAAGACTCAGCCTAACGCTTTGGTCTGCATTTCTTTCTCTCATTTGCCTCTTTGCACACCTCCCATTAGTCTCCCTTCCCTATCTGTGGTATTGGGCACAGGGTCCGGGCACAGCAGCACTGCCTGGCACCCAGAGGTGAGGGAGCCAATGTGTCCCCCTCCTTGGCCACAGCAAGCTCAGGAGCTGGGGCAGAAGAGCTGAGCTGGGAAGCCAGCCTCAGCTGGCAGCAATGACAATCTGGCCAAACCCAATTAACACACCTGCAACCCTGGTTTCCGAGGGGCTGGTGACTTCAGACTGCAAGGGCTTCACAAGGGAACTCCATGATGCTCTTCTTTACCCTCACTAATACTACTTGCTTGTTTTTTCACAAGCAGGGAAGCTAACAATCATTTCTACTCAGAGCTGTATAACAAAACTGAAGTCTTTCCTTTTTGCACTGAGAAGCACCTTGCAAAACACATTTTAGTTGTCTTTACATAGAAAAATATGTATTCTTTTCAGCTTTAGTGGTTTCACTTTTGCATCTTCACTTTCCAAGTACCAGCATGAATTTTCCACAGATTTTTAACCACACAGTAATTACACAGGCTAGGTCCCTTTCTCTGAAACTTCAGATGTTAATTAACAGTGAAAGGGCCATGTTAATAGCTTTACTTTTTTCAGCTTGCTGGGATCACTGCTGTACTCCAATTTCATACAGCCAGGAAAGGGGAAAATGTACACAAACAATGGTGGCAAGTAAGCTACAAGTGGGCTGTGGGTTAGCAAGAAAATGAAAAATTGATGGATGAATAATGCAGGAATGATGGATTGGGTTATTGAGTTCTATGCACGAATAGGACTGTGTGACAGGTGCGTATTTATACCACACACAAATGTTTGGTGAGTTGGAGTTTCTCTTTTGCCTTCTGTCATGTTCATTTATGTAGCCTGCTCCCACAGCTCCTACCAAGAGCCAAGCTCTCCGGCAGTCTGTGCTGTCTCCTGGAGATGGAAAAGCCTGCTTTTGGCCCAAATAGCATTCACCAATTTTTTTTCTGGGCATTTTTGGAAGTAAATTAAGGATATTGACAATTCTTTTCGTCCCAGGATAAAGGAATGTAACAACACAAAATCATACAATGCCATTTGTATTTAAAACTCAATAGTTTCAAGATCAATCTTTTTCAGCTATTAAAACAAGTCAGAAGGTGCTGGGGGGAGGCAAAACTTACACTTCAAAATACTGCTTCTGATATTTGAGTGGTTTAATACAGATACTACCCCATAAACTCTTCAGCATCACATTTATGAGCAGAGGGACATATTTATTTCTTTGGATTGGAAATGTGGAGTAGATGACCATCACATCACTGGTGAAAACTGCTGTGTCATAAAATAACCCACAGCCACCTGAATTTGTAAGTTCCTCTGACAAAGTAGCATGTGCCAAGCCAGGCAATCCTGATGAATTACATTAGAAGCCTGCAGACTTCTCAGAAATAATTAATTTGCTAAGAGCTGTGTCTGCACAAAGACAGATATACTCATGCTTCTGAAGGAAAATAAATTCTTACTTCTTGCATCCATGTATTTTCACATGAGCATAAACCTGTAAGATTATTAACTGTAATAAAGCTCTAAAATGTATGCTAAAATGGTGTTTGAGGGCAGCATCAGACACTCCAAAAACATATATATGCTGAATTCCAGCATGCTACATAAAGGCAAGTTTCAACTAGAAAGCTTTACTGTGATTTGTGGTACTTTGAAAGAACTCTTGTAACAATTTTAATAGTTTAAAATATTGGAGCTTAGTCCCAAAGAGATGTAGCTAACGCTAAACTGCCATTTTAATGGCATTTTTGCACCCTCTCTCCATGCTCTACTTTATAAATAAACCTCTAGACCTTTTATTGATTTTTTTTAACATGATAGATTGAGTCTCTCTGGCAGAGAGGACCAAAGAACAGAACATGAAAAATTACAGGTTCACAGTTTGTGAAACGGACAACAATAACAAAAACCCCGAGGGAAAACAACTGTAATATAATGCATATACGCCTGCGTTCATTGCTTTTCAGATCTGCACTCTCTGTGCACCTCTCTCTCTCTCTCCGACTTCTTCATTAAACTTAGTGTCAGAAACTATTAAAGGACTATCATATACAGGTATATCACGTGCTGCACATCTTTTTCAGTTACAAAGCATAAACTTGACTTCAGTGTCTGACCTGAGCAGCGCTTGCTCTGAAGTGGTATAGGACATGCCACCAAAATTACCTCAAAAAGTTTTGTAGTAGTTCCAAGGTCTAGCCTAGGTTCTGCAGGTGCAGAAGTTAAAACATTCAAGAAAGGGGGTTTTATGGTGTATACGCAGCAAGAGCTAGCATAAGTTAATACAGTTAGCTGGTCTTATGGGGTCCTGTGTCAGACAACTCATCAGAACACTGTCCCGCCAACCCAAATTTGGTGCATCTCTGGTCAAGCTGTGAGATCACTACTCCTCCTACCACCCAGCTCAGAAACATACTAAGAAACATACAGTGGCAGAGTAAAAACTTACTACCCACGTGCATGAATGCAAGTGTAATGGGTTCATAACTTACCCACATGAAAAAAGGCACTGTTAGTTTTCTGACACACCGAGGGACCTACTTTGCTCACGTGACCCCATTTTCAGTTACCAACATTTTGCAAGGCATAAGCAGAACAGCTGATACCACAGGTTACTTTCTTACACAGGGAAGAACATGAAGGACAACCTCCCGCCCCCCCACCCCCACCCACCCCCCCCAAAAAAAGGAAAAACAACAGAATGCCAGCAGCAAAACCTAAACTTAATAAGTACAATCATAGATACTCAGCAGTCTTTTGTCTTTACCCCATTTGGTTTGTCTCTCCTTACTACAATGTAATTTTTAAAATCTGGATCTGTTCGCTATATATGTGATTAAATTAAAAAGATTCCTTGAACACATGACTGTGCAATATCATTTGAATTCTTTGCAGGATCTTGCAAATTCCATGTGCTTAATTTTAGAAACAAGGACAACAAAAAAAATTCAAAACCCCAACAACAACGTCTGCCATTTCCATATGTGCTCTATATTTTACTAGTTCTTTACCAGAAATGTAAAAAATTAAAATAAAATAAAAAAGAAAACCAACAAACCCTCTACAAAAAGAATGTTAGGGGCATTATGTCTTCCCTGACACTTTGAAATATAAGATACTTCTGAATTGTCGGTCTCCTAGAAATCTGTTACACCAAGCTATAAGTTTCCCCACTGTTACGCAAAAGGAATAGCAATTCAGAGAGCTCTTTGTGAGGATGTGAAGGTGGTGTGACAGCAGTATTGGGAATACTGGGGGATTCTGGCCATGCAATGCCCCAGAATGATTTCCAGTGGACACAGTTCATTGTTCCAAGTCCAGGGTGACTAAAATTCTCCCCACATCTTCATCTCAGTGGTTTTTCTTCAGATGATGGAAGGAGACACAAGATCAACAATTACTATCACAGAAGCAACCAATGGGGACCTAATACACACGCATGCAATGCAACAGCAACCTGCAATACAACCAGAATATCTCAGGATACCAAACAAACATACAGGGAAAGGTGAGTTCAAAGAGTGGGAAACTACCAAACAAGAGATTTCATGTCACATCTCCAACCAGCCCATACCACCTAAGACACCAAGCAGGCATGCAATGCCATGTCCAATATAGTTCCTGTGGGCTGGTGCACACACCAAAAGGGCTGGTGCTTTTTCCATGATTCAGCCAAACCAGATACACAGACTCCAAACCAGACCTCCTGACTCCTTCTTGAAGGTCGCACCTCTCTCTGCAGGGGAACTGTGGAGCTGAAGCACCAAGACTGCTACCAACTATGCTGTTGCTCTGTGAGGAACATGACCTTCAGAGGCCAACAGTTTCTCCCTGGCCTTTGTGCTGGCACTAGCCTCACACAATTCTTTATCCCCATTAAGCGTCTGATTTTTAAATACTGCTCCGCCTCAGCTCACAGGCACTTGCTACTGACAATTATCAGAGAACATATGTAAGAAAAAAGAATAGCATATGGCTACACAAGTAACTACAGCGATGAAGTGCTCCTCACAGGCTCCAAAAGGGACAAGTAATTTCACCAGTCTTCTTCCAAGGGGCCACCTCCACCGGGTGTGTGAGCACCTACCGCTCGCACACACGGGGTAACACCAAGTAACACCAACACGCACCCCCCCAGGGTATCCCTCAGCACTTCTCCCTCCATCCCCTTCTCCTCCATTGCTACTGAAGAAAAGCTGAGCCAGAAGAGACCAAAAAAAAAAAAAATATCAAAGAGTATAAATGGATATCCATAGCTTTTGCATGCCAAGAGCCCGATCCAAAGCTGTTCCTGGAACCCTTCCCGCTGAAGGTGCCCGGAGGTCTCCTCACCTTCCTCCCCCAGCAGAGCATGGCAAGACACAGGACCAGAAGGCAAATCTCTCCATGTCAACTGCAGCAACAGGTGCGTTTGTTTCACTGGGTTTTGTTTGGTTGGTTTTTAAAGTAATTGAGATCAGTCCCTTCCTTATTTCCTCAGACCTCCCAAAACAGCAAAGACAAACAAAAACATTCTGCATATAGGACATTATGACTGGAAATTTAGCAAGAGGAGAGTCGGGAGGATTGTTATCCTTTTGCTTTTGTCTCTGTGCACATTTTGTACCACCACCATCACAGCACCAAGCCTGATACATTCAAATGCATAAATTCAACAACACATTTCTCACTTCTCTCTTCTTCATGTCTTTATTTTTCCACTGGGAAGTGACTTACTTTAAAAATTGCTTTATGATTAAAAAAGGCAGCAATCAACTCTTCCAAATGTCAACTGTAATTTGATTTCTGTTTCCCTCCTCCCAGCTCCTCAGGCTCTCCGAGGAAAGCCCTGCGCCTCCATTCCACGCTCTGCCACAGCCGCAGCCCTTGCGCCAGCCCCAACACCTCGGCACTCCTGGTAGAGACGACGCGCTCTGTTCCCTGCTGCTGAGCTCAGCTTTGCGTGTGGATCACTCGGGCACAACCTAAGAGCTCTAGTTCAAACACCCACCCGATCTCACAAGGGCAGGAGGCTTTAACCTGCAGGGCTGAGGGGACAGGCCGCAGCGGCCAGCTCCAGGCCCAGGCAGCAGCCCCGGCCACAGGCCACACACCGGCCCTCACCTCCGCACGCTGCGCCGGCCACCCCGGGACGGCACAGCCTTAGGGGGTCACCCCGTCCGGCCACACGCACGGCAGCAGCGTGCACGTTCCCAACCACTTCCAAAGTCTTTAGACCAGGTCTTTTATTTCTCTTCCTTGTACAAAATTCAGAGTGTTTATGGTTAAGTTATCAATGCGCCACAGTTAGCAAGGGAAGACTCCCAGCACAGAGCTAATGCTCACTCAATAACCCAACAGGGAGGAGAAAAATCCCTCTGAATTTACCATGGCTGACGTAAGGCGTGATGTCATTTCCACACACAGACTAGTGAACGGAAGAAAAAAAAAAAAAAACAAAAAACAACCCTTTATTTCAGCTCCAAGAAGCAAGAGATATGTAAATGGCTTGGCCTCCATTTCAAATAAACAGTGTGAGATAACCCAAAAACTTAATAAGCCTTCATTCCCACTCTTCAGAGGGCTCCCAGCCCGTGCCAGGATCAGCTCACTGGGAGAGCAGGGAGCCAAGCCACTTGTACAGGCACGCAGCCACAGCTGCCCTCCCACCAGCCCTGCCAGGACGGTCTGGTTCTCACTCTTCAACAAGATGTTTGGGGTTTTTTTACTATTATGGAGGAAGTAATTTTAAACAAACTATCAAAAAAAAAGCCCCCAAAAAACAACAAACCAAAAAACTTGCTGTAACAACTCTAAAGGTGTTTTGGTATGATTATGGGCGAAATTAACAATTCTCAGATTAAATAAAATCAAACAGATTAAACAAGCCAAGGAAAACAGGTGAAGATCAGAAAGAAAGGGCATCTAAGAATTATAAAAGATGCCCAGCTGAATTTAACAAAAAAATAAAACTTCAGCCAAAGAGAAGAAATTACTGAAAGAAAAACAAAAAAAAAAAATAAAGTTACCGAATCTAGGTAACTCAGAAAAGGCTGCAGAGTAATTTTACCATTAAAAAAAAATATTAACTTTTGATTTTTAAATGAAAAAACCCCAACACTTTCTCACACAAAGTAACTCCTTACTACAAACGCTGCTTTAAGTGCTATCCATATCTATCTGCCAGTAAATACTTTTATAACTAGAGAACATTTATGAGAAAATTCAACCTGGAGGGTAATTTACCCAAAGTTTCTGCTTGGCAAATGAAAATAGTGTTTTCAACAGATGAATATCCTTGAATGTAATTGTTATTGTTACCATCATGTAAATTGGTGTTTTACACAAATGCAGTTTGAAACCTACCTACTGAAAATAAATAAATAAAAAATAAAAAATAAAACCAACCTGCACAGGACAGGGCAGAACAGCACTAATAACATGTAAGCACAGGTTCCTAAATAATAATTAAAAAAAAAAAGTTGTTGCATAATGTATTCACTTTCCTACTAGTTTCACAGATTAAGATAGCAGCACCATGAGATAACAAAAAGATTTCTTTTGCCTTTAGCTCAGTAATTTACAAGTCTTCAGGTTTCACTGGGTTTTGTTGCTGTTGTTCAATGGGAAAATACTGTGGAAATAACATTTACCTGCATTCCCAGTCCACAAAGCTTGCGGAACTGCAGCTTGTTAGAGGCACATGCCCACCAAGCACCATAAAGAAAGATTTACAGTAAGTGGTGACTAATCTTTACAGCGTATACTGTATGTGTATCACTGAGTCAGCCTGAAAGTTTGTTCATTCACTCGAACACCGCTTCTTCCATTCTCTTCTCTCTCTGATCTGCAAGCAGATCTGAAATCTGCCTTCCCTTCATTCAAGGAGAGCTTCTTATTGCCTTAATAGGAAATAGGTGCAGGTACAAAACCATACTGCTATTGTGCAGGATTGACCTAAAAAACACGGACTTGCCTTCAACAGCAGCATAAAAGCAAACAGGCGGGGGGGGGGGCGGAAAAAAGCCCTACATTTTCTTTCAGCAAGAAACTTCTGTGCATGCAAGGAAGGAGTACTGCAGGAAGGGCACACAAGCTGACCCTGCTACTGGACAAACTTCCCAGCCCCAACATTTGGCAATCTGATTGCACAAAGCCTGCAAGAAATGCTCAGTTTAAGTGATCTGGTTTACCGGTAACAAAAGCAGTAGCAGAACACAGGCATATACTATAGATAGCTGGAATGGCCACATATGACTTTGCATTTGCTGAAGCCTAAAAAAAGATGCCCTGCTATTTTGTTCTCTTTTCTTGTTTCTTGCAATTTACATAATTAGCAGTACGGATTTTCCAGAAATAACCTGAAAGTAAAAGTTCTACCTGAAAAAAAAAGATGTTTATGCTAAGGATAGTGAGGGGCTTAAATTTAAGGATTTTCTTTACATAATTAGAAGCCTATCACCCACTTTGTAATTATGATTCTTCAACCAGAAGAACACAATTATTACAGAGTAAAATAATTATACCAAAGAGCTGCATTCACAAACAGACCCAACCTTGCACCTTCTTCCAAACAGTCACACAGGTAGTTCAACTGACTACAATATGAGCAGGCATTGCTACAGAATGAGTAAAAATTGAAAAATTTGGCCAATACTAAGCACACTTAGCCCAACAGCAAGCCTTTCCATCAACCAGCTTTATGCAGCAATCTATGTGCCACTGCCTCAACGTCTGCATTGCAACCTTATTAGTTTTGGACCATCGCCTACTGGCTGAGAGCTAGTCTTTAAAACCACATGAGCCCATGTTATTTTAATGAACCCCTACTTTAACTAACGATCAAGTAGTTAGCCTAGGGATCATATGCTGACAGACTTCCAGCATAGAAGTATGGCTCCTTTCATAAATTATCGGAATTCTGTGGTATTAGTCTATTGTTTATATACGGGCATTCAACATCCAGATGAAAAGTTCTGAAAGTTGGAAATCGTTGAAATAAAAGTCTGCTAGGACCTTATTTTATCACCCCCGCTCATGTTAAGCAGTACCTTACTACGAAGGCAGCCACATTTGGCTTAACTTAGGTTCTTTTCATTAACAAAACAGCACTTAACCCAATCTCTTTTTTCTGTGCACCTCCCTTTTCAGGTGTATTATTTCTTTAAATCTAAAGCTGTTTTTAACTTCAAAGACTAATTTTTTACTACAAGCAAAATGAAAGGTAAAATTCATCCTCTGCAATGCATCTTTGGTTTTCAAGCGTATAAATGGTGAAACCTTTTTTCAGTTTACCTGCAAGGCATATTCTCTTATTCATGCTTTTTCATTATAATAGCAGCAACTTTAGAGAAGTATTAAAGTTCATTATGAACCAGCTCTTTCAAAATTTCATAGTCCTAAAAAACCCACTTTTCCTCACTTCAGAAAAATTTCGCTTCTCATTTTCTACTTTTATCAAACACATGCAGGCAGCAGCAATACTTTTTCATCATGATCCATGCAGCTCAGATACCAATTTACTGAACTCTGACAGCATAAAACAAGCTTACCTGATGAAAAAATACAGAGAATTACTGTTCATCACCGCGACTGAAAAGCCTCTTCCAGTCTTGGGAGACACAGCACCAATAGAAAAGAGAGGGAGAAGCTAACTGCCCATGCTCCTGCAAATGTTTTGGCTTAGAGGAATTACTGCCACCTTAAACAGAGATGTGTCCCTACCATACTCAGAAACTCATATGGGTTTAATGTAGTTATGAATACGAATCTCACTTCTCCAGACATAAATTGTCTGCTAATTTAGAAACCTCCCTCCACTCCCCCCTGCTCTGTACCTGATGCTTTGCCATGCAGGCTTATTGAAACACATGGGGCTGGTTCGCTGCGGATGAGGACTGAAAGGTAATCAGTGCTTCACTGCTTGCGTTCAGAGACACCCTCCAACAAAGCAGATACCTGGTTCCTACAATCTGTCTTATCCTGGCATGATCAGGAGGGTGAAAGTCCTTCCCGACAGAGGCAAGCATGCCATTTCTGACACTCAGATGCCTACAGAAAAGGCTGCATCCTGCTCTGCTTGGCATGCTACTGCTCGCAGCAATTGTGTTGCCAAAGAAAGTTGAAACTTCAAACAGCTTGACTCAATCCTTTTATATGAAGTATCCTGGTTCAGCATCTCACCACTAAAGCACGTCAGTCTCTGAGATGGTTTTCTGCCCTATTTTTGCCAGGAACTCATTAGAATATCACTGCAAGTACTTAATACCATTGCTGTGATGCTGAATTCACGTTTTTACACTGATCAATAAAAACTAAATCAACACACTACACACCCAGCCCACACATGAAGAAATTTCATTTAACAAGAAGATCAAAGTTGTCTACCTTCTACTGCTGTAAAATCATAACCAGCCTGTTGGTTTTTGCCAATTATCTTTGAGGAATGATTGGAAATGAGCAAAAATAATTCTGGAAGCACACATTGAAATTGCAGATACAAAACAGAGATAGGAGGACACACGCAAATAACCACGTGGGAGACCTTCACTTGAATTCAAACTGCATAGCAGGCCAAAGAGACAGCTGGAGTACCAGCATTCCTGCAAAGCTGTACTATTCAACGTAGCTTAATGTTAAGCATTTCTTTTGTTTTATCAAAATACAAAGAGGTTCCTTTGCAACACCGAACATAAGATTTTGAAAAGTAGCCCAAACAAACCCCAAGAAGCAAGCCAGCAAGTTAGCATCTGGACCACTTCTACTCATTTCCCCCTGTATATTAGGGGCACATGCAGCAACAAAACTGCTCCACCTGATGCTGAGCTACACATGACAGAAACCTTCAGTTCAGGTGACTACAGCATCCTGCACTCAGCAGACACAGCTTTGGTAATGACCTCAGAGCCCATTATTTAAAGTTGTGCTGCGACCTAAAAGCCATTAGAAAGGTGATGCTTTCAGCCTCCAGAGAGAGTGCACCATGCAGCCCTCTCCCTGCTGAAAGCAGCGTGTAGCCAACTGAAAGACCAGCACCTCTCTGCAAGGTAAGCCCTGCTCTGATGCTCAGGACAAAACAAAACATAGAAGAGGTAGACCAAAAAGAAGCAACTGGGAAGATATTTACAGAACTCCAAATCAATATCCTAAATATTTCAGGGCTTCAACAACCTACATTTTGGGGAAAAGAAAGCTCAGTTTAGCTAGGTAGGGTCTTCCAAGTATTCATACTTGTGGCAGATGTGAACCATTTAAAGGCTGGTCAGCAACCATTTTTTACTTAATACACGCTATTTTGCTAACAATGCAAATCTTATCATTAAAGGAGCAAATAACTAGCAAATTTGCTTATGAAATAACAATGACACTATTTACTAGTCGGGGTGAAGGTTTTTTCTGGTACAAATGGAATCTTCCACCAGGACATCTTCTGTACTAGCAGAAAGAGAGAGAGCAGGGTAGCAGCAGAGATGAAGCACTGGTGGTACAAGCCCAGGAGGCAGCACTGCCAGCAGCAGCAGCTACAGACTCTTGCCAAAGAACCCCATTTACCTGCTCCTTCTTCATGCACTGCTACACCGTTCAAAGGAGTAAATAATCTCTAGCCTCTGATGAAAATGTGTATTAATAGCATCTTATCTTATGCTTCCAAACTTTCACAAATTTGTTTTCAATTCTGCGTGCACAGTAGAGGGCTATTTCAACTTATGCAGAGCTTTAACAGCATTCATTTCACTAGGACCCACTTAAGATCATACTCTTACAAGAGTGCCCAGATTCATTTGTGCCATAGGACAGCAGGGTTTACCCTACTGACCAGTCCAAAACTACATGCCAAGATTGTAGAGTGTATTCTGTTAAGAAAACGAAAGACGTTACTATTTAGGTCAAGTGTAAAATTAAAAAAAAAAAAAAAAAAAAGCCTTACTAATGCAGCTGTAATTGGCATAACCCTCCAAGTGTAAATAGAGAACCTTCCCAGAAAAGGCATTTCCAGTTTTGATTTGGCATGTGAAACACTACAATACTGGGAAAAGCACTTTTCTGCTAGTACAACTGGAACTCAGATGGGACTCTTACCCACACAGAAGTGTTGCAAGACCCCTCAATCCCCTAATATGCACTACTTTACCAGCAGATTTTTTGGCTTAAAGGGTAGAATGTATTTAAGGTAATTTCCAAACACACCATCATTCACTATTTTTTTTCTTTTAAATATAAAAACTAGAACACAAACTTCCCTCCTATCCTCCCCCAACACCCCCCCAAACGCACATACACTAAAAATATATAAATAAAGGAAATGAAACTTCCCCATCAATGAAAATAGTGTGTGGTGGGGAGTGGAGAACAAAGACAAAAATGGGTCTGTACAGCATCTTTTATGGCCAACTAAGAGTCAAGTGACTTTTTTTATAAACAAAGAACTTCAGCCATTAGCAAATTTTAAACTTAATAGCCCCTTGCTTCACAGGGCTGAGTACTTTTTTCCCCCACAGTCTCATGCTCAAGTTATTTAGGATTTGATATTCACTTAAACAGAAAGTACCTGATATAAATTCCACATCTCAAATGGACCCTGTCCTTTAAGAGTCCTGGTAAGCCCTGTTCTAGCCAAACAGCGTGAACAAAAACCTCTCACCATCAGGGACCTTTTTAAAAAGCGCTGCTGATAATTTAACATTTACCTTCTATCGGTTTTGCTGGGGCAATCCTCCCCCAATCCATATTTTTACAGTCTTTACACTCCAGAGTTAGCTGGAGGTTTTAGTACTGGAATCTGAGCTTTTCCTCATTACTGAACATGAGATTTTTGACAAATGGGAAAAAAAAACCAACCCCAAATATTAAAAAAGACCATCTACAACAATCTTGCTTTGCTACAGATGCAATGAAGTTTAAACATGAAGAGGAAAAAAAAAACCCAACAAAAACAACAAAGCAAAACAAAACCTTGCAGTAATGCACTTCAAGGACATATCACAATGCAGGCTCTATCAAGAATCTCACCATGAGCAGTTGATGAGGGGAGGGAGGGGAAATACAGCAACCATTTCCTTGCTGAACTAAAAAGACAGGAGAAAATTTGTGATAAGGCCCAGGATGGCTGCCTTAGAAAGGTCAAATTCATGGGGTAGGGAAACTCAGCACTCGTGGCCAAGTGCCTGGAGCACAGCCTACCCCAGCTCAGCTGACCAGCCGATGGGAAGCTGAAGATCAGCGATTCATGTGAAATTCTAACAAAATCTGAACTGCAAACTGGAGAAAGACAAACAAAAAAGAATATATATAAAAATCAACCATCTTTTGAGCCTGCATCATATCAGCATTTTGGGTCTTTCCAGAGCAAATCACCAGTCAACTACAAAAACTTAGGTGGGCTGTTCATGAGAGACACGTTATCTGTGTTACAGAGTAAGCCGAAACCGCAAGACTCATTTCACTCAGAACCTCCAAATATACCCAACGCTACACAACTCCTCCAAAACCCTGCAACATCCCCAATCTAATATGGAGAGTTTAAACTTTAAAAAAAAAAAAACAAACCACTATTATAGGGTAATAGGGCACATATTAAAAGCATGCCCTGGATTCCCCAAACCATTATCCTCTCAAGAAGAAAGTAACATCAACAATGTATTTGCCTTCTAGTTTCTGCAGCAGCAGGTGGTAACCTGAGCACATTCTCCAGTTTTTCCCCACACAAATCAATGTCTCTTTTTTTTCCTTCTGCTGCTGCTTTGAGCAGGGCCAGGTGAGCCTGCACCCCCACCGCCATGCAGCAACATGGCCAAGCCAGAAAGAGAGAAAATAAACCACTGTCAAAAATACTCTTCCTTCTGCCCACAGAAACCAATATCCAACAAGAAGCAGCATCGATGTAATTCACCGACTATGTCACTTCATCCTCCCAGCCTGGCTGAACCACACGCTACCTAGAGACGCACATGCAGTGGCAGCAAGCAAGGAGATGATGGTGCAAGAACCCATTCTCAGCATCTCCAGACCCAAGGGGAAATACTCCCCCAGGCTCTGCAAGGTAACTTGGCACATAAATGCACGCTGCTCAAAAGCAGATTCAACAGATCTCTTAAATCTGCTTGGATTCAAGTGAAGAGTTAAAGAACAAACCAAACCTAATAGAATTGTTGCTACCTTTCTTTGAACCACGCTCAGCCCTGCTCTTTGAAGGAAGAGCCGCCTTTCTTAAAATATATCTGAATGCGCTATTTTTGTCTTTATCTTAGAAGGCTCGATTTCCCCTCACAGCCCCACAATTGATTACAATAATAGGTTTCTCAGAGCTGGACAAGTTAAGAAAAGGTTTTATAACTTCAAATGCAGCAAAACATATGGAATTTGCTGCCTTCTTTTCTTGTTCTAGTTTCAAGTGCAGAGCCCTCACTCCTCATCATCCCACCCCCCCAAATACTCACATGCACAGTAACTGTACTCCTCTAGGCATTGCCACGGGAGTCAGTGCAACCACTGGTGCTGCTCACCTTAGGTAAATAACCAAGTGCGTGGCAGCTGTGCCACACAGAATTCATAGATGCACTTAAAGATGCTTCTGCTTCCAAGCAGACGAGAGGCAACAGGATTCAGTAATTTTAGGAACAGAAAAAAATACAATTCTGATGATAGTTTTTCATTAGAAGCTATGCAGCCCCCAAAAAAACGCAAGGGGAAGAAACAAATTGTTTCCATATCAACAATTATTCTGTAACTCTCGAACACCGCTGGTTTTGTTGTGTTTTTTCTTTTCTTTTAAAAGGTATTTCTAAGGAAACTAAAATCTAACTGCCTTATCTTGCAAGATATTATGACACATCATAAGGAGACACGACTTTACAGCATCAGAAATTCATGATGACATTACAGATCGCAGGGCCCCCCCTCCCTTTAGTTTACTACTGTCCCATTACAGCATTGGGAAAGGGAGAGAAGAGCCTCCTTGAACACTTTGCTGAGGAAGTTTTTAAGCGACATATTCACTGCTTGATTAGAACAAACAAAAATATAAAATTAAAATATTCACAGCAAAATATTATCTTACTCCTTTAGGAAACCTACAGTACACTACAGGACTGTTCTTCTTAGACTTTTCTCGTACTCCCTCTGACAGATGCCATGTTACAAGCTCAATTTATAACGGCAAGCCTCACTACACTACTGGAAGAATTAAAATGGCCAGAGGAAGAGAAGTAACAGTGTTTAGAGTTTAAATCTAGGAATTATTTTTATCTACCTAGGCTACTTGAGTACTACCCAAAAGCGAAACAAACCTGAAATGAGATCTGGCTTTATGGTCTTGAATGCATACTATTCTTAAGGGACAGGTCACCAGCAGTAACATAAAGGTGGAGGAAACTAAATGGGTACGACATCAGAGGCTTTTTTCAGTCTATCCAAATACAACATGAGTCAATATTAGGTAGTAGAGAAGTTAGTCACACTGTGGTTTATTTATGCTCATGCTGGCCCATAGGGGAGTGATGTAAACACTTGAGGCAGGATGCCTACCTAGCTACCCCCTAGCCTCATCCCTGTCCCCCAGGGAGGGATGCCAACAGCAGGACATAACATTGATAGCAGTGTGATTAAGCTCTGGCCTCATTTCACTGAGACGCTGACTCTCCACTCCTTGCTCCGGCCAGCTTCCACAGTGAAGTACATTACTTGTATTGGAGATTTTTTGGCTCTTCAAGATACACTGCTTTGACGACCACGCTGACAATGCTGCTCAGCTCCTCACTGGAGTCTCCCAACTTCAGAAATGTGAGCTGCTTAGTGGTAGCAGAACTGATCATAAGAGCGTTTATTTCCACCAAAATGTTTGAGTAGGGTATATCTAAGCCCTAAATTTTTCCAAAGTACAAGAAAAATGCATACGTTTTCTTCATATGAAAAATCACTCACCTAAATTCTGAACATTTTTTTTTTAAGCAAGGCTGCATAGCTTAACTTTCATGCCACGCATGCATGCATAGAGCATTGATGAAGCAACACCTTTGTGTCAAGTACATGCCTCGCACAAGCCTTAGAAGAGAAGGTAACATACCCACCTTGCACAAGCCTTAGAAGAGGTGATATACCCACTAGGGCACATCACGCCCCGCCACTTCAGGGAATAACAGAGTTCAACGGGTTATTTCCTGATAGACGCGCCTCATCAAGGAAAGGACTCCGCTCTGATCCAATCCAACATCATAAGAAGACCACCAAGTAGCTAAGCCATGGCAGCAAACAGCTGCATGTACCACACGCAGGAATGGTCCACGCATACACACACACGGTGCAGACAGGTCACTTCACTATGATGCTGCCCGCGGGGGCAGGTCCCCAGGGGAGCCCCCCACGGTGGGCCCGTGGCCCAAGCAGGACGGTGGCCCAGGCCAGGCCCAAGCTCACCAGGTGAACTCTCCCCTCCTCCCATACTTACAGTAAAGTTACAGCTGGTGATGACATAAAACTTCACCCGCTGTGACTACCCGCCTAAAACATTCATTGCACAGTTAAGCACGTGCAATGTTTTCCATAAATAGTTATGGGTCAACATATTTATTTTACTCCCATCGTATTAGTCCAGTAAAAACCCACGAACCGCACCGGTCACCACCTCAACAGCGACCGGCGTTCGGCACCGGCGGGTGTCACCGGACGAAGCACGACCCCCGCCCAGCGCGCACCGCCAGCAGCCGAGCCCGGCCGGTGCGCAGCACAAGCGAAAACCGCTCCGGTAAAGTCAGTCGAGGGATGAGTAGGCATTATCCATTTATTAACTGGTTAACTGCCAATTAATTTTACTTGCAAATCACCCCTCCGCTATTTAAAACATCTGGCTAAGAGTTCCTATCCGTTCCCCCCGCGCCGGGCCGGGAAGCGCAGCCCCCCCGCGCCCCCCAGCCGCGCCGCGCGTCCCTCCCGCGGGAAGGCGGCGGCGGCCACGTTTCTCCCGGAGAAGTTCGCACCCGGCGGTGCCGCCCGGCCGCAGGGGAGGGCTCCGCGTCCCGCACCGGCTGACACGGCCACCGCTGCCGGCGGGGCGCAGGCGCGCGTGGGTCGGCCACGCGTGTCAGGGGCCGCGGCGGGTACCGCGGGACAACTTCCGCGCCGAGCCGTGCCGTGCCGTGCCGGCCTTCCCCGCCTCCCCTCCGCGGCGCCCGGGACCGGCCCGCCCGCCCGCCCGGCCAGGTAGGGGGCAGCGCCCCGCGGCCGCGCCCGCCCCCAGCCCGCTCCCGCCGCCCCGGGCGCCCCCTCCCTGCCCGCGGCCGGCCGGCGGGGAGCGGCGGTCGGTGAGGAGGAGGAGGCGGCAGGGCCTCGCCTACTCGGCGCTGCAGACCGAAAGTGAACTGCAAACTTTCCCCCCCACCCCCCCGCCTTTTTTTTTTCCTCCCTTCCAGCGCAGCCCCAGCTCCTGCAAAAATGAAACTTGCGGAGCGTTGCCCTACCTGGCGTGGAGTCTGCAACAAGTGCAGGCGCGGGGGCCGGGCGCGGGGAGCGGCGGGGCCGGGCGCGGGGCTTATGTCGGTGTCGGCGAGGAGGGAGCAGTTGCGATATTAATTTATTACGGAGCTGCCCGGGCTCGGTCCTACTTCACTTACAGTACGGCTCTCATCCTGTAAACAAATATCGCTCCGCCAGGAAACATACTCCCCCCGGCCCGGCCCCGGCCCCGCGGCCAGGCACCCACCCCGGCGGCGGCACATGGAGCGGAGCGGGGCGGGGGCCCGCCGCACCCCCCCCGCCCCGCGCCGGGGGAGGCTCCGAGCACCGGCACTTACCTCCGGCCACGGCCTCCCCCTCCCGCCGCGCTGCGTTGCCGAGTCCGTGATGAAAAAAAAAAAAAAAAAATTAAAAAAAAAAAATCCCGGTGTCAGCAAATCGCTGTCAAATTATTCTCTTGCAGAAGGGAGAGGGGAGAGGGGGAGCGGGAGCGGGGGGGAAGCAGAAGCAGAAGGGGGAGGAGGCTGCGGGAGGCGGCGGGATCCCTCCGCCGCGATGGGTCTGGCCCTGGGTAGCGAAGCAGGAAGTAAGGTGTCGGTGGCGCCGCGGCCGCCTGGCCCCGCGGCAGGGCGAGGGCGAGGGGCGCCCGCCGCCCCCGGGGGCCCGCCGCCGGCCGTGCGCCGCCGCCGCCTCCTGCTCCGCCGCGCCGCTGTCTCGCCGGCAGCCCCTCCTCTCAGGGCGGCGAGCGCAGCGCAGGTGCCGGGGCCACCGGCGGCGACCTGTCAGCGGCTCCCGCCGCCGGGGCCGCGGGTCGGCGGGAGGCGGGAGAGGGGCTGCCGCGGGCTCCCGGCGCCGCCGCCGCATGCCGCAGGGCGGTGGGGCCGGGGCCGGCTCCCGCTCCCGCCCGGGCGGCGGCGCCGGGGGGTGACAGCGGCGCCGCGGGCGGACGCCGCGCCAGCCCGGGGGCTGCCGGGGGTCCCGCCGCCGAGGGGCTGCAGAGGAGGGTGCTCCCCGCCGCCGAGGGGCTGCGGAGGGGGTCCTCCCGGCCGCAGAGGGGGTGTCACGGGGAGCCGGGCCGGGGGCGGCGGGGGCTGCGGCCGGGCCTCCCCCAGCCCCGAGGCGGGCAGTCGCCGCGGTGAGGGTGCTCCCCCAGCCGGGAGGCGTGCGCCCGGCGCGGGGAAGGGCTGCGGGGGTTGCCGCGGCCCCAGCCGGGCTCCAGCGCTCCGGGTTAATTTGGAAGTTAATTCTTTAATGCGGCGAGCCTCGTAGGAACTTGCTCCTGTGGTCACTGATCTTTGCCACCGGTAGTCTTAAATCATCAGCTTTTCTTCTTTTTTCCCCCCTTTCATTCTACAGAAATGTTCTGGCAAAATACCTCATAGGCCCTGCCTCCCTTGAGCTTAGAATTTGCATTAGATTGCACCAAAATGTTCCCTTGCAGGGAAGGATTTTGCATCTTGGGGACAGATATGTGATGCATGGAGCTTATGCTGTGCTCTGTTTAAGCTCACGGACAATGACAGACAAGTTGCTGTAAGAAGCCATAGCTGGGAAGAGAGAAACTGAAACGGGGGTGGTTATAGGGCCTACTTCTGCCTTCAGAGAGGTTTAAAAAAAAAAAAAAAACCCAGACAAAACTCTCAAGGGTTGTAACTGGAACAGAAAAAGGTCTTTGGTGTTAGCATTTCTGATTCAGCCTTATATTATAATGGTTACCAGCAGCCTCATTTTCTTTTTATGGTCATCCTGGTTTCCTGGTTGCATGACACTTCCATTGGGCCACTGTTCTTAATAATTTAACCTTTTATGAGATTGTTTTGATTTACAGTGTAGATTAGAGCAAAAGCAAAAAAGTATGATATCACCCATTGGCTATTAAACTCCTTTGTACTATACGCAAAGGTCTCAGTTTTTTAAAATGTTAAGAGAAAGGTTCTCCACCACCCACCCCCAGCCCTCCCGACCAGCTAGTCATTTTCTAATTTTATTTTTACTTAAGTGAAAAATACCATTCAGATATTTTAACTTCTCCGTGCTGAGCTATGCAAAATCTATGCTGAGCTTTGGAGTCAATGGTTGGCTTGTTTGCTTGCTGGAGTCCTAAGTCATATAAACTATGTGGAAAATAGAATTAAAACCACAACTCAACATGTGTCTTGCCTCTGTTTGTTTTTTGTGTCTAGCCTGAAACCCAGAGTAGCCCATATTACTGGTGATTTCCAAAATGACCTTTGAAAATAAGCAATGGAATGTAACGCAGTCTTTCTAGGTTTGTCTCAGCTTCTCGGTTTGTCCAACTAATCAATACAAACAAATCTATATTGAATCAGCTAGGTGTTACTTGATTTACCTGGAAAACGCAGGTTTGTGCTGTAGCTCTCAAAACAGAAGCACGTCTAATTAAAATTTGAACAAAGAATCCTTATCAAGCAGCCTTCTGACATACTATAAAATGGGGCCCGTCTTACTCTGCCATTAAATTTAGCTACACAAAACTCTTCTGAATGAGAAACTAGTTTATTAGCTTTGGACGTTTCAAGACAACTGTGGGGACTGGCTATAGCCAGACTGCATTCTTTGTACTTATCCTGCAATTTATGAATTGGTCTCCATCAAAAGCACAAAGCCTTAATTTATGTTCTGTTTTCCTGATCCTTCTTCTAATCTTCAAGGATTTGAGTATCAAACTTCCCCGTTTTGAATAACAAATCATATTACTATTTCAGCGTTAAATCTCAGAATAATTTTACGGGCTTGTCGCGATGTTGTTTGACAAGGTTCTGGCGGTGATGGCTGGCAAGTGGGTGAGCGCTGGGAGCCCTGAAGCTGGGGCGAGGTCCTGGCCGGCCGAGCCGCCCGCCGGCTGCTATCAGAAGAGGGAAACCTTGCTCTCCCCTGCCCGCTGGCTTGCCCTGCGGAGCTGGTTCAGCTCACCAAGCCAGAAGGCTGTGCCCTCTCTGGGCTAATTTCCTGCCATTTTGGCGAGCTCCCTGGGGGGTCAGTTGGGTGCCAGGGGCAGCGCAAGGAGAGCCTGGGGGGGACACGGGACAGGGTGGGCCTGGGGAGCTGCCACCTGCAGCAGCAGCAGCAAGCTGGCAGGGCGGCTCAGCTGCCTCCCGAAACCTCCCACACCTGACAAACAACAGAAAAGGAGCAACTGTCTTATGGTAACTGCCATCGCTCTGTCAGATTTTTGTTAGAGGTTAATGCATTTTAATTTTTTTTCTAAGCGGGGCTGCTTTGGAAAGGAAAGAATTAGAGGAGTTTTGAAGTGACAGAGCTCTCTGATCATCCTCGTGGTTCATTCCTTTCCGACACAGGATTGCTGTGTCATTATCTTCCCAAATGTCTCAGTTCTTATAAGGAGGCTCTCTTTGCCTTGAATTTGTGGGCTTTCTAAGAAAGACAATGCTGAAGAAAAACATAGTCTGACTGCAGTGGAAGGCAATATACCTTTGTTCAACAGCTGGAGTCTTTAAACTAAAACCCCTTAAGACTCAGTGAATCGCATTTCTTAGCGGTCGAAGTCACAGCAGCCAAAATACGGATGTCCATCCAGTTTCTCAGTTTTGGATGCCCGTTTCCAGCTGAATTTTGAATTGTGGATGTTATCTTAAAAAAACAATGATCAGACCTTAATTATCTAAGTTGGGTGGACAAAACCAGTGACAGGCTTAGTTTTGTTTTAAAATGGAGCTTTTGAGACATATAGTGTACAGATAGAGGATTTAGAATCAGAAGCAAATTTGGTCTTAGAATCTGACATCCTACATAATGTGGACTGTAGTATTTGTAATTGAGATTATTACCTGCTTAGTTAATTTTCCAGGAAAAAAAAGTCATTCCAGAAATTTCAAGAAATGGATAATATGCCCTCTGCTACCAGTCATTCTGTGGTGTAATTACCAATCACCTCCTGGTTAAATGTTTGAACTTGGTTTGTCGTTTCAATTTGTGAGTTTTGCAGCATGGCATTGCTGGTTCTTTCCCTTCTAAATTAGTTTGGTATCACCTGAATCCCTTCGATTTAGTCATTCATTTACCTTTGTCTTTTTCCCATTAAAGAAACACCGGGGCCTTACAGAAGTGGCATTAGTAGCATCAGAATAATTTAAAAAGCTGAACGTGTGCTTTCTGCGATCACATTCCCTGTGCATCATAAGGAAAGTAGCCACAGCATCCCACATACCTGAACACAAGATAAATAAATAACAGCTGGTGGTGGGCTTGCTCACAGATCAGCAAATACATTACTCCAGATACATCTGTGGTCAAGAAACTTTGTGTCTCTGATTTGTTTGAAGGTCATGTGAGCAACCCCGCTCTTGCCTTGATGTTCCTTGCATTCAAGTATGGTGTTTCCCCCCTTTAGGTCCCCTCCCAGGGAAGCTCAGGACATTGAGAGCTTCCAGGATGAAAGAGCTTGTGCTCTTCGGTGTCACTTCTCACCATGTCCATTGCAAGGTATGAACAATGGCCAAGGTTGAAATGGAGCTGAATAATTTTTAGTAGAAATGCACCGAGACCCCAGCTACTACGAACTGCTGCGTACCTCCCTATGGTGGCTCCCACCGCCTGGGTGAGGAGAGGCCTGTGTCAGACCAGCAGCATCCCAGTGCTTCTGGTCCCAGCGGCCTCTTGCCCAGTGGAGCAGCTGCTCTGACCCCAGATGTGACGGATTTCTGAATCTGATCTCAGACCGTGCCACCACCATTTGAAAACTAATCCTGGAAGTAAGACTTTTTTTTAATTCTTCACATTCAGCCATATCAGTTTGCTGATTGCACAGCATAAGGAATAGGGCAGAAATTGCGCTGAGGAGAGGAGAGTACGAAAGCATGCTGCTGTCACTCAGACGGCTGGTGAAAGCCCTGCCTGCTGGGTCTCTTTCCATGAAGGCTAAAACCAAAGTAAATTGCAATGGCTGAGGTCTTGCAGTCCCCTCTGCAAGTTACTGCTTCCAGCTGCATGGTTTTGCTTCTGTTTGCACCCAACGCAGATGCTCACCGCTTCCCTGGTGAGCCAGATCCCCCCCAGCGCTAGCAGAAACCCTGGGTAATTTTTCCCTGAATTGCTTCACTGAGTCAGCCAGACAATTAGCAGAAGAGGAGGCAGGGTTCTGAGCCCAAAAGCGGGATTTGCAGCCGCACCGGTTTAAATAGCTTTGCATTTTCATGAAGCCATGGCTACTGTTGCATCTAGGAGATAAGATGCTCTTTAAGAAGGTCAGTCCAGGCAGTGGACAGAAAAAAAAAAATAATGGAAAAGTGAACCCGTGTGGCTGTTCACACCACAGTCAGCTCTGGAAGTCCACATGCGCTGTTTGGGTTTTTTTTCAGCTTGAACTGAGGGAACTTTTTAACAAAGCTTAGAGCCACCTGTCCATGAGCTGGTTGATGAGCTGCTCCTCCGGTGCAGCCTGTGGGAGCTGCTGAGCCCCTGGGGCTCTGGCCAGTGCTGATGGAGCTGGGTGCCGCTGGATGGGGGCTCCTCTTGGCAGCCCTCGGTGGGTCCCAGCCTTGACCTCCCTGGCTCTCACGGCAGCTGGGCACATGGGAGGTACGATGCTGCTTTGCAGGGATGTTCTGAAACAAATTAAAGCCTGTAAAGTGCTTCGGAATGTTTTGGTAAAGAAGTTACAGACAGGCAAGTTACAAATAGTGACGACTTGGAGATTTTTTTTTGATGACGCTATCACTGTTTTGCAACTGTGTGCAAGCTAGAGAGGAAAATGAGCTAGAGACATTGGGAATTTTAAAGGGGACATTCTTGCTTCATTTGGTTTGTGTCCATTCCTGTTCCTCTTGGAAAAGTCCCATATATCATCATGCTGTCAGGAATAATCTGTGGGAATGTACATGTGCACACAAGAGATACAGTGACATGGCCCATCTTGTGAGATCACATCCTAGTGAGCAATGCTCCAGTTTGTGTGGCTTTTTCACATGTTGGAGAAGAGGAAATGTTTTATTTTATAAAATACACTGACATATATATTTATAAATTTACAAATGAGCATTATATATACATATTGTATAAATTATAAATTTGCAAATTGTGAATGCGTAAACATATAAAACTCAAGTATCTTTATAAAACTAACATAAGAGAAAATCTCATATTTTTATTTTTTTAATAATTCCCAGATTTTAAGTTAATGGTGTGGTTTGAGCCATTCTAAATTTTAAAACCACTCACTCTGTTACAGCTTTTTGTGTAAGTAGGCCTGAGAGTGTCTTACAGTCAGGGGCCAGTAATACAGTCCCCATTTTACAGGTGGTAAACTAGGGAACAGAGGTGGTCCAACATCATCTAGGAAAGTAGTGACAGAGGTAAAGTATGAAACCAAGTCTCCTAAGTCTTTGCATTTTGCTGTGTCTTAAAGGCAGGCCAGTATTTTTCAAGTCAGTCTTACACTCAACTCAAAATGTTTGGAGCTTTGACTGATGTGCAAGAAGTTTTATCCTCCTGGTTTTGTATGCAGTCCCGGTAGTAACAGCTGAAAACTGCTGTACAAAGAAAAACACCTTGTTCTAAATGTCCTGCTGATGTACTACTGGGAAGAAATACATAGTCCTGTTTGCAGACAAAGATTCAAGTCAATTACAGTATTCAACGGAAACTACCTTGACAGAGACACCATCAGCTTAAAACCCAGTGAAATATAGTGACAGATTGAAGGTAGTGTCTCCTACGACTTCTGTTGAATGCCCCCACCAATCTTTGTGAATTGTTTTTTCCTGACTTTGAAAATCTGTTATGCGGTAAAATTGACATATACAGAAAGAGACTTTAGGATGGCTTGTTACACAGAGCTATACTAATTTCTGAGGTGTTTGCTGAATGAGAGAAACCGTACTTTTGAGTACGGGAAGGAAAAATGAAGCCGATTGCATGCAAAAATTTTCTAAAGATTAAACAGTTATGGAAAAGATGTGTGATGAGAGTAGAAGGAAGCCTGACATCTTAACTTTAAGTTGCAGTTAATCTAAATCATTTTCTGTAACAGAAGGATAATACTGAAATACAGAAATGATAAGTCAGTGTGGTTCCCTACCACAATGTGCAGCATGTCCAAGTCTATGCTGACAACTGAGATCAAGATTAAAGTTTTCCAGTGTATGTAGTGAACTTCAGTGCAATGGCAGCAGTGTTATTTTTTCAGGATTTTTTCTGTCAGAAGTGGATATGATATTAGCAATAGCACACCGCATCTTGTGTGGAAAGAGCTCAGGCGGCCATCTCTGATCAGACCTATCCCAGTCATCATATCGCCCTCCTTTCAGCAGATTCTCAGTATTCTATTTCATATTCCTCAGCAAAGAAGCAAATTATTTTTCTGATTTTATGCAGAGTTGAATATACCCTGTATAGGGTTTGTGGAGGGAGTTTAAAAGAAAACAACCATCCACTACTTCTGCTCTGAACTTTCCCATTCAGAACTGTAACCTGAATTTTTATGCAAGTCTGTTATAGTCATATATACCGGTCACTTCTAGGTCTTGCTGCATCTTACTTATTTGTTTCTTACATATGTGACAGTGGGCAGATACACATTTAAGCTGCAAGGTTGCAGCTGTCATGATTTAAAAAATAATATTAATTAACATAGCTAGACTCATACTGTATATCCAATATGTACACAGTATATTCTATTTATAGTGATTTAAGGCACTTAAACCATCAAATTGAAATAAGCTGTATCGTTTCACATTTTTATAGTGATGGAAACGCACTTACAATAGAAGACAAGCACATTTACATTTCTGTCTCAGTGGTTTTCTTTAGTGGCCCCAAAACACTTGAGAAGGTGAAAGCTGCACCAAAAACTAGAAAGCAGAAAAGGCAATGCAGTTACTGTATAGCTGCAGTGAGACAGGGAACTGCAAGGGGCCCCTATAAAGCAGGTTAACAAAGTTAACAGTAGAGGAAAACCAATTTGTTCTATAGCTGAGATAGTTTTGCCAGCAGCAGCTGAAGGGCAGCAGATGACAAGTAAATCCAGGGATATGTAAATACGTGAAGTCTTATAGTATGCTTTCTGATGGACTGATTTTGCTTCTAGGCATGAAGAAACTACCTCCATCCCATTCAAATGACCTGTGAGCCTCTAAACAAATATGGAAGTTGGGAAATTAAACACAGTATCCCCCAAACAATCTCCATGTGGTGCTCCAGATGCAAGCTTAGGTCTGTGAGGCTAAGGTCTCAGACTTCAGGGTCTGTTCTGTTGAGAAGACAGCTTATGGTATAAATTGGGAATGAGATTGTTTTCGGAGGGGAAAAAATAAAACCCTCTCTTCTGGGTCACTAAGTGTGGAATTTTCCTATAAAAGTCACCAAAGTTTTCTTTTAGCCATGTGTAGTACCAATGTGTCCTCTGATATCTGAGAGCTCCCTGGGGACCCACCAGTGACGAGTGGATAACTTATGGACCAGAAGGCTCATCTCATAGCCTGCAGCACCCACAGCATTGCCCGCTTGCTAGAAAAGCTTGAAGATATGTGGAGAGTCACATCTAGGGAGGGAACGGAGGTTTCTGAAATCAACATTTGCTTTAGTTGATGTGTTCATCTGCAGAATCCATTTCCCTTTATTCAGAAATTTTAACAGTGACAAGGCATGCATTTGTGTTTCTCTGGGTATATATTTTACAGCTCATATGTCCTCTTACTTTGCAAACATCTCCTCTAAACCCCCTTGGGAGGACAGGTACAGCTCCATGGCTTTTTGTTTTGAGTACCATGCTAGGTGACTAATCTAGCAGCTAGTGATAGCTGAAGATTGAGACACTGATAATTCCTCTGCACCCCAGAGAAAGGCAAAGATGCTTATTACACATTGATTGTGTATCAGTTGAGGAAATCCCCAGATGAGTTGTGGGTGTATTTCACTTTCTTTGCACTACTTGAGTGATGCGCTGGGAACAAAGGAGAACAAGAAAATAAATTCAGCCCTAATTACGCATAGTGAACCTGTGGCCTTCTTAAAATACACTCAACCAAGGGAGCAAACCCAGGACTGAGTGAGGCTTCTTCCAGACTTGTTTTAAGACTGCACCATTCGAGGCCATTCTCACTGAAGTGTCTGCTGAAATACTCTTGAGTCTGTGTTGAAGGAGCAGTCCTGTGTGGAGGTCCTTCCCTAGCCATGTGCCAGTGTTGTTCCCTTCCTATCACAAGGCTATCTGAAGATCTTAAACCTGTTCCACACTTAAGTTCCAAGCATCTTTGTTGTCTATCTGACCTTGCGATATGACAGGCTGGAAACTTTTACTGTCTGGCTTTTTGTAAGGCTTGCTTCACAATCTGGGTAATGTAGATTTCTCTGCTTCCCATTTCCACTTCTGTAATGTTTATTATATTCAATTGTATGTCTGCTTTGGTGCTCATTTCTGCAGCTCCTGCCTATGTTTCATGCAGTTCTTCATCTTATCTGCAGTTGCAATCTGCACTCTCAATCAGCTCATCTCTTTTTATTAGTAATAGATCCAGTTGGTTCATATGCTTGCATACGCTCCAGGATGGTAATGTCTTGTCTTGCCAGCAGACAGAGATTTTAAGGTTGTGATAACCTATATGTTTGTCTGAGGGATGCGAAAATAATGTTATGAATGCTGTTTCTGAAAAGGGGGTTTTGCACAGCTTCAGTAGTTTTCACGCACTGCAGTTGACTGTCCCCAAAAGAAGTGACACATAGAACTGACAGCGCTGCAAGCCCATGGTTTACATTTGTTCATAACTAATTGAACATGAAAATCCTCAGCATTTTCCCTCGATTACCTCTGTGTAGATACCACTGTGAGGACAGATTTCTTTAAATTATCCTATGCTTTCTTTGTTCCATTTTAACCTCTGATTATACCTTGTTTCTTTTTCCAAATTTTTTCTTCTACTGAGCTTGCCCTATGCATAAGCATTCTTCATAAGGAAATCAGCGAGATATTTGTAGTTAATTTTTTTTGTCTTAGATTTTGTGCGTAGTACATAATGATTCAGTTACATCTGAACTTGTGTGCTGTAACCCTGGCTTTCCACTTCTTCCCTCTACTGCCAACAAAGCAACTTTATTTTCTAGTAACTTAAAGTACCTCCTTTTATCCTTAACTCTCTGCAGATGCTTCCCTCCTTCTTCCTTGTTAATTCAAGTCTCTCTGCTTCCAAGGATCCTCTGCCTAGGATTGTGCCTGTCTCCTTCTGTGCAATTTTCTGCTCTGAGATGGAAGGCGACAGGTAGCTGCTTCTTTCCCCCTCCCATTCCTGAGCATCGCAGTAGAAAGATGCCAGCTTGCCTAAAAGGGGCTCTCAGCTGTGCTTGTAACCCGTTTTCAAGTGAGTGTTTTGAAAACTAGTTAGGCAGTTTTCCCAGTGTAGACAGGCTCATAGAAGGACCATTAATTACTCAGCGCAGGCTTAACCGTGGGCAGAAAAAGGGGGCTTTTGTGCAGTTGTCAAACCCTCACCATTATTTGTACATGTTGGTTTTGTATTTAATAGGATTACATGACTTCTTTGCTCTATATGCCAAAATGGATGGTTCCTTTCAGTAATAAAACAAAGCCAATAACCTGAAAGGAACCACAGCTCAAAAGCACAAACTTGACCTCTGATTGACCTTGACATTTACAGACTAAAAAGAACTTTTCTTTGAACAGACAGAAGAAGTCAGGGAGCCAGCAAGAACCAGGAGAAAATGGTTTTGTTGCCTTCTGATTACATTGTTTAAACCAACATACTACATGGTTTACAATACTTCATTACAATGTATTAGGGCCTGGAGGTGATTTAATGTCTGTTTATAACTGAGACTAATCTTGAAATAAACAAATGAATGTTTGGAAAATGGATGAAGCTGTTCTGCTGGAAACAGCATTAAATGCATCTCTGAAGAGTAAATTGTGGCTGTACAGCACTTAAATGCTTTTTATTTCTACCTTCAGTTGTATTTCAGTAGTTTTATCTAACAAAATTAATCATGGTGCGGTAAAAAAATTTCTAATTGGTTAGGACTGTCTAGCAGCCATACATTCTAAAACAAATTCACAATTTAAAAACTGTTTAGCCCTTTAAAATCAGGGGAAAAGATAAACTAGAAAATGCTGTAGCATTACACTAGGCACCATGGTGATCTAAATTAAATCTGTTACAACCTGTTCTAATTTAAAATTGCTCCGTTGTGCGAATGAAGGGGAAAAGAAGAAGAGTTAGTTGACTTGTTCAAAGCATTTTCATATTCCCAGATAAATCTTTCATCCACCCTGCCTTTGCTTGTGGGCTGTACGTTCCCATTTCCTCTGTGCATCCCCTCTGTAACTACACATAAAAGCGGTTTCAAATGGAGCCCAGAACTCTTCCTCCAGGGGTTCACAATCAGTTCTCGTCTCTATCAGCCAAGAACAAGCAATGTCGTTGAGCATCACCATCGCAGTGTCCAGTTGTTCATGACACCCAGAAGCTCCTCTGCCATGCTGTAGGCTGGGGGCCTTGCTAGAGGAGGTTGCTCCAGTTTCTTCTGCCACAGGATGACTGCGGCTGCGCTCGTCCTGCCATCCACCTTTGCGGGCAACTCCTTGGCCACTCCGGCTTCTCTCTCTCTCCTGCCTCTCCCACCACCCCAGGCCCCATCCGTGGCCCCCAGACACGTCTTTCACATCATGTCTCTCGTCTTCTAACACCTGACATTCAAAAAATGTCTTGAATTTTCCAAAGTACGAGTCACCAAGTAGTTAAAGCCTAATTTGAGAGAAAAAAATTCTGAAGTCGGATGGCTGCTCCAGTCCCACCGCCCACACCCTTCCGGTTGCAGACTGGAGCGAGTGGGAGCTGGCGAGGGCTGGGAGTGGAAGCAGCAGAAGAGGACTTCTGCACTGCCATGCCTGTGCAACGCATTGCCACCTAGTGCTGCCAATATGGAAAAGCAAGATTTTTTTCTGCTGCTCCGGACCCAGACGCGGTCATGACTCAGAAGGTCCGCCTCGGTTGGAGCAGCGCTGCTTAACCTGCCTACTTCACCACATCCTACACCCATGAGAACAGGTTTAGGTCTCTGAACTTTGACAATGCACTTTCTTGTGCTGCAGTTGATGCCAAATACCCGTGACTGCGCTTTCTTAGTGCTGGGGTTTTAAAAGTCCGATGCTACAGCAACGTAGCATATACAATTACACTTCATATGGGTGGCTACCTGTCTGTATACCCTCCCTCCCATCACTTTGTTGGCCACATAAACACAAGTGGCAGAAGTCTCAAGAATAATTAAGTTTGTTCAAGCATGAAAAATAGGCAACCACATGAAAGAAAGGCCCGCTAAGGGGAAAGTTGCAACACAAGCCTGTATGTTCACCGGCATCAGTGAATAGGTGGGGGGTTAGCTACAGCAAAAATTTCAAGTTGCACCTTCCTAGGTGTCAAAGCTGACCACCCATGCGCCACGAACGTAGGGTTTCTTTGTACCAGCTCACAGACCTCTTTGTATTAACTGCTATGTCTACATATACACTAGTAGTGTTCTGAATTTACAGTGAAAACAAATGAGATCAGGCGCATTTTTGCATGTGTATTTTCTTTTCCTTTGCTCCCATGTTATTCCCCCCCCTCTACAACTCATTACTATTATCTTAGCCCCTGTTAAATCGCTTTTAGAGGTTGGCATTTTAACTTACCAGCTTGAGCTCTATGCTGTTGACATGTTACATTGCAGAAAGCAACAAAATTATCACAGAGTCAGTTTGCACTGTATTTTTTCTAAGACACTGCGTGATGAGGATAATTCATGTCGTCACCCTGACATGATCCACTAATGAAGATGCACACCCTCTTGCCCTGCCCTCTTTCTGGATGTTAAATGAGAACCCTTCCTCAGTCTTTTTTCTTCATTTCCACTGTGGAAGAAGCTTTCTAATTCTGCCCATCGGTTTGCTTAGCAATATTGCTGTTGCCTAATGCAATAAAAATCAGTTATGTAACTGCCTTTGCTAGACTTGCAGAGAGCATTCACCAGACACGAAGATGGCCACAGTATCTTTATGCTTTCCATCATGTCTCCTACGTTCACTGTTATCATGCAATATGCTCTGCTTTTAGTACCTTTTTTTAAGCATTTTTCTTGACATCATGTTTAGAGTATTATACACCTATAATCTAAGATCATGCAATGACAAAGCAGGGAAAAGAAATAAGGTTATTCTGATATATTGCTAAAAGGGCTGATATTAAAGCACTAGTGCCTCCAAGGAACAAAGAATCGCCTACAGTTTGTCAGATAGTATTTTTAATACTCTAATTCTGAACCTAATTCCTAAAATAACTTGTGTTTGCAGATTACCGTGTGCTCTTTTGTTCTGAATAATGTCTTGCTTAGTGAACTATGTCTTATCAATCCACCAAGTTCTGGGTGTCATTGTTCACCTCATTCACAATTAATCTTTTAATTAACATTATCACAGGCAAAATTCTATTTTGGTCAGCATAATTTGTCACTGGAATCGGCAGTACAGAAATAAAAGAATTACCATCTGAATTTATCTGAAGACAATGCAGGAGATGGTGACTACAAACCTACCTCATCTGGCACTGAAGAGGAAGGGAAGGAGACCATGTAAATGGTAATGGCTTTAAAAATTATATTTGCTATGTAAAAATAACTGCTTTGGTCATTCAGTATCTGCTAGGCAAACTGTTTTATCAAAATTACTGTTATTGAAAATATAAACCTGAATCTTACACTTTGACACATTCTTTGTTTGGTGGAAAAGGTTGCTGACTTAGGGGAGATTGAAGAAATACAAGCGCCTTTGCAAGGAGATAATCTTAGATATAGCTACATAATATCAACTTAATGCAGAAAAATGCCGATCATTTGCTTTAATAGCTAAACTTTGAAATTAAGTTACAACTACAGCATTGTTTTAGGGAGCAAACAAGGAAACAAATGCTTTTAAAATGTTTTTTAACAGTATCAGGAGATGAACCTTTCACAGAGAACAGAAAATTTCTGAATCCTTCTCACAAGACTTGCCTTTCATAATGATTGCCAGAAAACTCCATCAATGGGGAGAAAATTAAATAGCATTTTATTTTTCTGAGTCTATAAAGAAGACATCTCTCCCTGCAGCCTAGATACACAACAGTATTCTATTTATATTCAAATTAATACAGTGATATTAAATTGACTGCATTTAAGGTACAATGAACACGCCAGCAAACCAGCCACTTAAAATTTCCCTCCATCATCCCTTTACCTTATGACTTCATCCATTCCTAGTCACAAATGCAACATGCCCTGAAGATGATCACATTCAAGCAGTACTCAGCCAAGACAACAATAATTTCTGTAAGCAGGGCACTTCTTTGGAGCATGCTTTATTGGATGCCTTTTCTCTTTCAAAACAGCTGGGCTTCAGCTTGGCTGCCACTGGTGACTTCTGTTAGACTGGGATCGAGAGGCAGTGTTCTAGTGTGAAAGATCCTGTTTCATTAGTACCTTCTAAAACAGTTTTTAGAAAGGAACCATTATCTCCACTGCCACAATTAATATTTGCTCAATTATGCCTACTCATTTGCATTTTTAATGGATGAGACATTTATTAAAAATACCGGAACATAATCAAGTTAATTGACCCTCAGTCGAAGTGCCATTTAGGGTTTTTTTGTTTGGTTTTTTTGTTTGTTTGTTTTATTGACAGAGGCAAACAGTGCTTAAACAGATGGGTCAGGAGGCGAAAGAGATATAGATGATATCTGCGTCTTTCATGACAATAGTCTGTAGTATTCTGTGGGCTATCTTGTATTTTAAAAGCAAGGTGAGACCAGAAGCATATCAGCTAGAGCAGACAAATGCTATAAAGTTTTACTGTTAACACTGTTGAAACATTAAATTCTCCAGATTTCATTTCTCCAATTTCTATCTGATAATAGACCTGGGAAGAGTTAGGTTTTTTGGCAGAAGATAAAGGCAGTCTCCTCAACCTTAATTATTGTTCCTGAATTTGAATAATATCTTTGCTTATGAAGTTAATGGCACAGGCTAAAAGTTATGGAAAGTTCTACCCAAAGTTATAAAAAATGATACCCAGGAAGTTGTCATGCTCATATTGAAATAATGTCTTTGCAGCCAGATTTCTGTTTGGGTCACTCACCTTTCTAGGTAAAAAGAGATGCCTTTCACATTACTAAACCCCAGGATTTTTCTAACATTTTCTTTGTGCAGCCCAGAAGGAGAGACAATTAAATCATACAGCTTTCTTTCACCCTCTGCCTTGTTCCAAAGAAGCATCATGTTCTTTCTGCATTTCTTAGGCATCGACAGCACATGAATGAGAAACAGCAAGGGCTTTACTGATCTTCTAAGGAATATATAATTATTTTCTGTGTTCTAAGAACAATTACTCAAAAAGTGGCTAATGATATAAAAACAAATACAATAAAAATACATAGCCTGCATATTTTAAGGGTAAAAGCAGACAAAAGGAAGTTACCCTTATTCTTAGCCTATTAGGAGGTAAAATTAATATTCTAAAGGCCATCTTTTTCCCATTCTGTGATTCCCACATAGCGCTGGCTAAACCCAATTTTCTCAGCTCTTACAATCAGTCTTTCCAGACATGTATCTTCCCTTCATCTCAAAATTCCCCAGAACTCCCAAGCACAGCGTGTAAGTAAAGGCAATGATTTATAAACCCTTGAGGTTTCAGAAACAAGTGCTGATATAGTATGACGAACGTGTGAGCGTGCGCTACTGCCCCCTGATGCAAAGAACGTTAAATCTCTTTGAGAGTAGCCAGGCAATGGCGTGCGGCCCACCTTCTTATATTAACATATGGCCATAGATGTATTTGTTACTTCTTGGACAGATATAAGATAATGTATCTCCCTTCGATAATTCGGTATTTAAAATATTAGCTGAGGGGACAATGAGGAAGGAAGAAGAGAGAAATGAGACAAGAAAAGGCAAAGCCCAACTGTGCATACCTCCTGTGAGAATGTTTAAAAATTGTTAAGGAACATAAGATGTGAACTAGAAGTTGCTTTCAAGGCACAGTTGTTCTAAGTTAGTACTGCTTGGCGAAGGTAACATTTATGGCCATCTTCGGCTCGTGCTTCAGGCGATTACAACTCAGGTTTGTCTTTCCTGCCTGTTTATTCCCCTCCCATGCACCGCCTAGACTTGGGAGTGTAAATTGTCTGGAGCAGAGACTTCTTCCTCAGCAGGATTTGCTGGGGTAGGCTCCTGTAGGGTGGGTCCTTATCTCTGTGAAGACCGACAGAGGGTGCGAGGTGGAAATAATATTTAGTTCATGCATGATGCTTGAGTCCACACAGAAATTTCCAGCAGGCAAAGGAAGGTGTGGTACAAAGCCCAGCAGGCGCTTGGGCGGCCCAGCTGTCATTGCAACGGTGCAGTGCCAACGGGCAGAGCAGCCCCTGGGTACAACAGTGGCACAACAGGTTTTTGAGAAGACACTGTAAGAAACAGAGCCTGCATGAACTAAATGGAGCAGGGTTACTGAGGATCATCGTTTGCTGGCTTTGTTGGTGGTGAGGTTCTCCTGGAGCTGCAAACCTGGAGCTCTACTGGGATAGGCCAGGCTGAGCTGCTACTGTGCTACAGCTTGAGCGGCACACGGCCCCTGTGGGAAGTGGGGGTGGAGGGCGGCAGAGCAACAGCGTTTATACCCTCTCCCCTTTGTAACATTTGCCCTAAAGCTGTAGTTGCCCGATTCACGTCGTTCAGGTTTTTTTCCTTCCCACCCACGCCGGGTGCCGGGGCCCCCCGGGCGGTCCCGGAGCCCCCCCGCCCTCACGGGCCCGGCTTTAGCGGCGAGGCCGGAGATGCCCCGGTCCCGGGCATCCCCTCACGCCGAAGGAGGCGGGAAGGGCGAAGGACGGCGAGAGGGCGGCGGCGTGCAGACCACAACTCCCAGAGTGCCCTGCGAGCGGTGACGAGACGGGCGGGGGCGGGCCGGAAGTGGGTTCCCCGGGCTGAGCGGCCGGCCGGGCCCGGTTCCGGGCGTCCTTGCCTCGGCGGCGGCGGCGGCGCGGGGGGCGGAGAGAAGATGGCGGCGGACTTGGAGGCGGAGGTGCAGGCTATTGACAAGAGCCTGCTGGAGTGCTCCGCCGAGGAGATCGCCGTGGTGAGGCGACGGGCCCGGGGCGGAAGGGCGAGAAGAGCTCGGGGCGGGGACGGAGCGGGGGCTCGCGAGGCCGGCGGGCGGCACCGGCCTCCCCGGCCGGCGGCGGGGCCGGGAGGGCCGGGGGCCGTTCCTGGGCCCGGGACCAGGCTGCGGCCGGGGCGGGGGGGCGGGCAGGCTGTCCGTGAGGGGGTGTCGCCGCCCGGGCCGGCCGCAGGGGCACCCCTGGGCGGCAGCGGGCGCCGGTGCCCGGCCGTAGCCCGCTGTTGTCGCCGGCGTCGCTGTTGCGGTAGCCGAAATGGATGGCAGCGAGCAGCCGGCTTTTCCTGTTGTTCCGGCTGGCGCAGGTGGCTCCCCGCACGCCGCCGGGACGCGGTCACCGCCTGCCCGGGGCGGCCGCGCCTCCCCGCCGCTCGGGGGCTCGGCGGGGGCAGCGGGGCCGCGGCTCGGTGTGTTCGCTCCGTCCTCTGCTGCTTCCTCGCCTCCTCCAGAGAGCCGGGCTCGGTTCTCCGGCCTCGCCTGCTGCCTTTCGCATCTCCTCGTCCAGAGAAGACCCCCCATCCCCTCGCTGGTTTAGGTGGATGCTGGTTTAGGTGGATGCGTGACCCCAAATATGCTCGGTAGTGCTGAAGTTTCATTGCAGGGTTCTTCTGTTCTTCCCAGTATTTAAGATGCAGTTCTAGCAAAAGCTTGCACTAGTTAAGCCCAGGACTATTGGAATGGGACGTTTGTAGAGGAAACATTGGTAAAATCAATGTAATATTTGGAGCAATCTACTTTTGCTTATATACTTTTCCTGCTTTTATGAAGAGTAGTTTTAAGGGAACTGAAGTCTTGAGGGTAAAGTTTTCAGATAAATTTTTATTTCTGGCATAAATGCCACATCTCATAGACGCTTGTGCCTTTAAGGAACTGGATTTATACATTAAAATACTGAGACAGCACCTGGGACTGCTTGTGTGTGTATCTGTAGGGTAAGACCTGAAAGAGCTGGCTGTGTGTGTGTTGATGAGAATTATATTGTCTGCTTTCCAAAAGAAAATAAGACAATGTTGTAATTCACATAATTCTCAGATTGTGCTGGTGTATCTACAGTGCAGTCGAAGGTATGATTAGATGGGCAAATGTGCATAGTTAGCTATGTCATAGCTAGTTTAGCTCCAGGATTAGTCTTCCCTCCCCCTCAACAGCAAACCCAGTAATTCCACCAAACACTTCATAAAGTAGTCCAAACAGCCCAGACTACCTTGTCTGCCTGAGTAACAAATGTGGGGTTTTTTTGGGGTCACACTGTAGGTAGCCCCCAGGCAAACGTGCTCCAAGTGGAACACATTTAGGAATTCACTATAGGTACAACTTTAACTTTAGTCAGTTCTTTCTCATTTTTACAATTCTGAAATCTATCACTCAAATCTACAGTGCACTATCAGCTAAATGCTGCTGGCACTGCCTGATTGTATATGTAAACAACATACTTGGGTTTTAGCGGTTTTTTTCTCCTTCCTTTGCCTATAGCATTACTTTGTTGATAGCACAATATTAACAAAACAAGTGCCAGTCCAAAGATATAGTTACAGCAATTTATGCTTCAGTTTCTCATTGCAACAACTTAACGATAAACTGCCAAAGAACAGCGATCAAAAGAATAAATTATCTGTAACAGAACATGAGCCTACGTTGCTCAAATACAAGTATCTATTTGTGTAGCTAAGAAAAACATAAATTCTACCTTTTAGCTTTTGAAACAGTAAACTGTGTTCTTTTATGGCTTATTTGTATTATATATTTTGTTCTAGTATCTCTTAGATGTGGATTTGTTAGAAACCCTGATGGCCCGTTAGATATTTACTTACATAAAATGTTGTTTGATCAATTTTCTGTTGATGTTTTTGGTTTTGTTTTGTTGGGGTTTCTTTGGTTTTTTTCCCAGGGCAGTCAAAAATTGCTGCAGGAGAGTAAGTCTGAGGGAGGAGGAAGTGAAGAGGCATACACTTCCCTTTTTAATAAAAACCTCTCCTGGGAGAGCTAAACATTAGATTTTCTTACATATGACTTCAGGTTAGATGATAGACAAATACTAATTGAAGACCTGCCTAAATACAAAATGTTTTTTTTACAGAACAAATTCCAAAGTTTTGAGTAGTTTTGCTGGAGTTCAGTGCCTCCCAGGTAGTGATTTAGAAAGGCAGCACAACATATGTTTGCATATTTATATATATCTAGTAAAAATTTGACATGCGTAACAGTACTTAGTGCTTTTCTGATAGCTCTTGGAGTGACATCTGTTTCTGTGTCCTAGTAGGTTGTACTTCCTTCTGATACTCTTTTAGCCAGGATCTGATTTTCAAAACTATATGCACAGTTTTGTGTATAGAACTGGCTCTGCAAAGAGTTGTAGGTGTGATGATGTTCAGTGTTGCCACACCTAACTTTCAGGCAAGTACTCCCAGGATTTTGGGGATGGGAAAGCCATTTACTCGAGGAACAAGAATTTTCTCTGGTTAGGTATTTGTCTGAGCTTGTAGCATAGCTAATATGCACTGTGTATTTTCTAGATAGAAATTACTAATGTATTGCTGAATCAAAAGGCTGAAATTAAAGGTATTTTGCTGAGAAAAATGCAGGCATAGTAACTAATATATGCCCTAGAAAATAATCTAAAAATTCATTTACTAATTGGAAAGGAGAGGAAAAGATTAATGAACTAGAAAGAAAAACCAAATCAAATTCTTAGTAATGAAAACTTTACTTTTTTCATTTTTGTGTGGTACTTTTTGAGTCCTGGTGGGAATGGTGAGATTATCTATATGTTTCTTGATTGTTGGATAAGGCTTTTTGGCAACCTTTTCCCATGGACTTTCTTGGAAAAAATCTGGGCTTTGACTATCAAAGCTAGATAAATACAGAAAGATTGAGTGTATTGATTATGATTTTAAGAAGTCAAATTTAGCAAAAGAGAAGTGAAGAAAGCATATTATTTACAAAGAGCTGTACTGACAAATAAGGGTTATTTAATATGAAGTTCTGCTTTAGAAAACGTAGTCTAGAAAATGAAAATACTATGATGTATTTTTAAAAAGGGCAAAAATGCAGCAGTTCTTAAATGGTACAAATACTCTGCTGACTCTATGTCTGTATCCTGAAGAACTTACTACAACTGTGTTGCCTCAAACAAGTTCTTTAGAGTAAGTCATAAATAATTCAGAGTAAATCAAGCTTTAAGATTTGGTTACCAAACGCATTTATTTTGGTATAATTAATTCTTGGTTTTCATGTACAGTTTTAGGTTGATTCTAAATTCTTTGAAGTTGCCAGAGGGTATCTGGTTGTCATACTTAGAGTGAGAAACGGCATACTAAGGCTGTTTATGTAACGCAGGATTTAATCAGTGCATGCTTGCAGTACGCGCTTGCTCCTGTTTGTTTATTATAAAAACCTTGCAGCCTTAATTTACAGTTTAAATCTTTATAAAATTGTAATCCACAAGGCAGAAATAAAACAAATGTTGTCCTAGGGGATTATTTTTTTTACTTTGTGTATGTATACAAGGGGAAAAAAAGAAACCTAGAAAGAGCTGTGAGTTTTTCAGTGGCTTATAGCAGGTACAGTGGTTTGGCTTTTAAATGCTCTGTCAACATTGTTTTTTACAACTGATTAAGAGAATTGTGGTGGGTTGACCGTGGCTGGACACCAGGTGCCCACCAAAAGCTGCTTTATTGCTCCTCACCTTAGCTGGGCAGGGGAGAGAACATATATTCAAAGGCTCGTGGGTTGAGATGAGGACAGGGAGATCATGCAGTGATTACTGTCGCAGGCAAGACAAACATGACTTGGGGAAAATTGGTTTCATTTATTACCAATCAAATCAGTGTAGGATAATAAGAAATAAAACTGAATCTTAAAAACACCTTCCCCCCACCCCTCCCTCCTTTCCATGCCCAGGTTTACTCCTGAATTCTCTACGTCCCCTCCGGCGGTGCAGAGGGATGGAGAGCAGGGGCTGCAGTCAGTTCATCACACGCTGTCTCTGCTGCACCTTCCTCCTCAGGGGGAGGGTCCTCACACTCTGCCCCTGCTCCAGCCTGGGGTCCCTCCCCCAGGAGACAGTCCTCCATGAACTTCTCCTACATGGGTCCTTCCCAGGGGCCACGGTTCTTCACAAACTGCCCCACGTGGGTCCCTCCCGCGGGGTGCCGTCCTTCAGGAGCAGACCGCTCCAGCGTGGGTCCCTGCAGGGTCACAAGCCCTGCCAGCAACCCTGCTCCAGCCTGGGCTCCTCTCTCCATGGGGCCACGGGTCCTGCCAGGAGCCTGCTCCAGCGTGGGCTTCCCACGGGGTCGCAGCCTCCTTTGGGCACCCCCTGCCCTGGCGTGGGGTCCTCCCCGGCTGCAGGTGGGGATCTGCTCCCGCTGACCTCCATGGGCTGAGGGCACAGCCTGCCCCACCGTGGGCTCCACCGCGGGCTGCCGGGGCATCTCTGCGCCGGTGCCTGGAGCCCCTCCTGCCCCCCGTCCTGCACCGACCTGGGGGGCTGCAGAGCGGTTGCTCTTGCATATTCTCAGTCCTGGCTGCAGTTGCTCAGTTGTTTGGTTTTTTTTACTCCTTAAATACGTTATCCCAGAGGTGCTACCAGCCTTGGCCAGCTGTAGGTCTGTCGGAGCTGGCTGGCGTTGGCTTTATCAGACACAGGGGAAGCAACTTCTCACAGAAGCCACCCTTGTATCCCCCTGCTACCAAAGCCCTGGCATGCAAACTTTATACAAGAATTCATGGATCTAACACCACACTTGAAATAGCAATTCAGAGAAGTTATTTTGGTGGTGGGAGATCCCCCCCCCCCCCTTTCATAAGTAATTTGTTGAAATTAAATGAGAGGAGGACTGTTACCTAATGCTGTGTTTGCCATTCTTGTACTTTTTGTCTTTGCCTGTTCCTTGCCAACTCCAGTTTTTTGGTGCTGCTCTGTGTCCCCAGCTGGCAGCATCAGCCTGCACTCCAGAGAAATGCAATCAGCACAATCTAGGGCTTATCCTAAAAGTCACAGCTAATGTTGGGATATTTCACTTGTCATGCATCCTGGAGGAAATTTTTTAAAAATATGGTCTTTCAAATCTTGTGGTTTTGAAAAGCATTTTGTGTGTCAAAAGGATAAAATTTGCAAGCAGATTATCAAATTATTCCATTCTGAATGTCTTTCTTCTGAGATTGTCTAGATTTAGCACTTAGAAGGAAGCATGGCTTTCTAGTTTTGCAATACCATTTCAGATTTTTGATTTAGCAATAAAAAAATTCATCTTGATGGTTAGAACTATGTTTGGTATTTTTATTAATGATCAATTTGTGTTCTTATTCCTTTTAATTTAAAAGAAATGGCTGCAAGCAAATGACCTTCAGAAGGAAGTATACCAGCATCTGGCCTATTATGTACCAAAAATTTACTGCAGGGGTCCTAACCCTGCCCCACAGAGAGAAGACATGCTGGCACAACACGTTTTGCTGGGACCGATGGAATGGTATCTTTGTGGCGAAGATCCTGCATTTGGTTTTCCAAAGCTTGAGCAAGCGAACAAACCTTCCCATCTTTGTGGCCGTGTTTTTAAAGTGGGAGAGCCGACATATTCTTGCAGGTAGTTCAACTTTAGCATTGTGAAGTATTTATAATCTGAAGTCATGAACAGTTTTTGATAAGAATATTCTGGCCTAATGAAAAGTTAATACCCAAATGTATTTTTAAAGTAATCTTGCAGTATTTCATGACAGGTGGGGCCAGGGCAAAATTAACGTGCTATGGATTTGTAAATGAAAAAATATTAATTACTATAATGTAGAGTGTTTTCTGCACAAAAGAAAAGATAAAGAAAATGGGGGGTGAACTGTGTGATTTAAGGGCATTAATCAGAAGTAGGTGGTCAGATGTATGCATGTGTAACGCAGGTGTTTAATACCAGCTGTTATTCCTGTATATTAGACCTCTTCCCATGACCTGATAAACCAGTCTATTGAATGCTAAAACAGGCGTACCAGCTTCTTGTTCCTTCCCTACCTTTATCTCTAGATCTCTCTGAAAATACCTTTTTACCTGAAAGAGGACAGGAAATTACTAACCAATTACAAGTATTTAAAAAATCTGCAGTTTTAAGCTAGTGTGTTAGCTAGCTGTATACTCATCATGTTCTCGTTCCTGAACCATCTGTAGTTGAGTTTGTACTCTCTCTCACACAGATTCTTCTTGTTTTGTGTGGTTCCTACCACTCTCTTGGACACTTGAACACTTGGTGGGGTGATGGGGGGAGGGAACATCTGTCTTATTCTGAGGGTTTATTTTTCTGGTTTTCCATCTCCTTCATTTACAAGGAGAGGATGATTATAGAAGAATTTACTGTCTAGATCTCTCCTTTTCTGGAAAGATGGTACTTTATTGGCCTTACTGAAGTTCTGATTCAGGGCGGACTTGAGACACTTAACTCAGCAAGCTGCCTTTTCTGCATTTCTATTTCAACGATCAGTTAGAATAGGTAGTTTTGCAAATATTTTGAGACATGTTATTTGGAGGTGGATGGGATTAAACTGATGGGTACTTTAGATACTTTCAACCACTAAGAAAACTCCATTTCCTCTCAGGTGTTCTTAGGGTCTTCCTTCATACCTGTGAAAAAGTGGAGAGATCTGTGTAGGGAGACTGAAGAATATCAGAGGCTATAAAAAGGATTTCCGTGAAATCTGGTCCTAAAAAACCAAACCGCAGAACTAGTGTTTTAAGTCAAATCGCATTGTAGCCTAGAAGTAATGTGTTAATGATCAAATACTCTTCAAATGGACTAATGAAAACTGTGGGACTTCTGTTAGTTTGTACTGAATGCTTGATTTTTCAAGAGAAACAACCCAGTATCTAAAGTATATCCTTGCAAATACTGTCAGTTATGATGAAAACATAGAAAAATGCAATCCATTGGTGTAGGATTTAGAGAATGAATGTACTGTTCATACTCAGGGTCTTTCTTTCAGTAGAAAAAATTATTTGAACGCAGCAATATAATCATAATGTCATTAAGATTAGAAAGGATGCCTTGGTAGGCCATCTTGTCCAATCTTCAGCTCAAGTCAGGATCAGCAGTGAATACAAAATATTTTTTGCTGTTGCTGCTGTGAAGATGGAGTCTCTCATCTTTTGATTAGGTATTGAACGTAGCTATAAACCCATTAATATTTCCTGTTGTGTGTTAATAATTTTTTTTGACTTATAGCTGATAATGAAGAATAATGAGAGTTTAAATTAAACTTTTGTGGGATACAGAAAGTAATTGTTTTCTGAGTCCATGACATACATTAAAAGCAGTAGCTTTTCTGTCCAGTTGTGAAACTTAAAAGGTTTGCCTCTGGTTTAGGTATAAGCACTCTTACTTCTTGGCAGATGGTACTGGGTTTGTAAGTACATTGCCACACATTTAGAGCTCTGAAGAATCGATACCCAATATTGTAGAACTGATCTACCCAATCCTGTAGGCATATTGTTGCAACATGTGGTTTTGATTTTTTTAATAATTAAAATAAAAGAAATACCATGAACATAAATTATTCTGAAACAGAAGAGCTTTGTATAAGTTTGCTTTGCCATTTTCACCTTTAATGGCTCCTGTGGAGAAAACGAATGTGAAAATGGTACTTTATGCATAGTTAGGCATGATTGCCAGATTACCTTTCAGTGATCACCTGATTTAATTTATTTGCTGAAATGAAATTAAGAGAATTCTTGGTAATAATATTTCATAAGATTGCTGGTATTTTGTTTTGGACAAAGTTCTTTCTCTGAATTCTTGTTTTAATAATAACCATCATAAGGCATTCATTCTCTTGGTAGTTATTTTTACATTGCAAAACCTGGCTCCTTTAATCTGGAGGTGCCTTGAAGTCAGTTGCATTACACAAGTTCATGTGTTTTCAGTATTTCTCAGGGAGACACTTAATGTAAATCATAATCCTCTCATTCATTTGTTTAGCCCCTTTTGAGAGAAATATTACTTCTCTCTAATATAGCAGTGCTTGTAGACAGGACCTTATTACGGTCTCTTATCTCCTGGTTGACAACATTGTGATCTTGGACCTCTTCAGTGAGCTTGTAGGGCTAAACTTAGAAGCAGAGGTTTGATCTAATCTGTTGTGTGCTGTTTTTCTTCCCAGTGTTCAGTGAAAAAGATGTCTTCTCTGATTGCTTGAGACTGTAGATTGTTAATGCTGTACTTGAGAGAACTTGCTTGAGTTTATACCGTTTACCTGTCCGTACTGTGTTCTATAATTCATCTGTTTACTTGCTTATATACTTCTCTCATCTCTTGAAGGCAATGGCTATATTGCCCAAATATACATGCTACCCAGACAATATTTTAAAGCCTCCTCTGTTATAAAATTTTTTTTCTCCTTCATTTGTTTCCCTTTCCTTGGAAGCCATCCCTTTTGTCTTTCAGAAGAATGTATATATTAGTCATAAGGTTCATATTGGTGATATTTGAAAATTACCTGCTGTAAAATGTGTAATTAAAGGAAAAACTACTTGTTTAATGCTTCCCTTTTTCTTTTTCTGTGTGTGTTTTGTTGCTGTTTTCAGAGACTGTGCGGTTGACCCAACTTGCGTGTTATGCATGGAGTGCTTTCTTGGAAGCATTCATAGAGAGCACCGATACAGGGTTAGTAATACTGCTGGAATATAGGGTGTAGTCATTTATAATTTTGTATGTGTATGAAACTCCTTGTTTAACGTTTAAGAATGTATACATAATTTTAAAATGTTGGATGAACACAAGGTTTGAATTATGTCTGAAATAATCTCACAAGTACTTGAGTGTTTTGATCTGTGTACATTCTGAAACTTAACACTTCTGAAATATTAAGCAATTAAATTCTGTGCGCAAGAGTTAAGTTTACAAATGTATGTTATTTTTAGCATGTGCCCTTTAGTGAATTTTACAGCATTAGAGCTGCTTTTTTACTTGCTTTGACCTTGATGTTTGATTTCAAAAAATATTAAAATCCTTAATTAAGAAACCATTTTTATTTACAATTTGCTTCATTTAAACAGCTGAATTATCAAATTCTGTACAATAGCAGGATTTTTGCTTGTTTTTAAACATAAAGTTAAAACAGAAAATAAAACTGTAGATGCTGGTTTTTAGTAATATACTGTTATTAGTAGTACAGATTAGTTAAAAAATCCCTGCAAACAAAACCAAGGGGGCCTTGGTGTGTTTTTAAACTAAGAAGCTAAGTGAAAATTACCAGTGCAGCCTTTCTGTAAATCTGTGTTTGACAATACTGCACTGCTGTTAATGTAAATCCGATCACTGCATGGTTATAGTGACCACTAAGATTTTTTTTTTTGGGGGGGGGGGGGGGGGGGGGGGGCGGGGAACCCCAAACACAACAACTTGCCACAAGAAAGCCAACCCAATTTGCTGATATCATTATACTTGTATGTAGGTTTTAGTTGGCAAGCTTAGTGAATTAACAAGTCTAGGTGATGTCCAGAAGTGTAATTTTGTTGATACAGGTACTTCCTACAGTATGTACAGAATGGATCTATATGCCAAAAATAGGTGAAAGAATTCTATGGATCAGCTAATAGTTGTGGTTCAAAAAGAGTATCATTACACTTGACTAAATTGGTCTTAGCTGTAGAATAAATTTTATTAAAACAGTGTAAATATAACAGTTTTCCAATACTTTTCTCTGTGATTAGTAAGACTTACGTAAACAATTTAAGTGTTGCCTGTAAATTCCTTCTACTGTAAACAAGGTATCTTTTTCTCTCTGTGTAATAGTCCTATATGAAACAGTTTAGCTTTGTTCAGATTAGAAATGTGAGAATCTGAGATAGTACAGATGGCTTTGCAAGTAATAGATTCTGAAAAACTGAAAACCAGGAAAAACCCACAGCCTTCAGGTGGGGCAGAATGTGGGTGTTTGAAGGTTGGCGGTTTTTTTCCTTTTCTTTTGGCACATGCAGGCTGATGAAGTAGATGAGCTTTCAGCTGTCATGGAAGTGCAGACATGGTTTCACTGTGCTATTTTAACAGGGTACTGGTTAGAACATGCTTTTGTAGTTCAGCTATAACGACTTATTTCTGAATTTGCATGTATGTATATGAATATTCAGATGAACTGTTGGTTCATTTTTAAAAATAATTTCAGATGACAACATCAGGTGGAGGAGGTTTCTGTGACTGTGGTGATACAGAAGCTTGGAAGGAAGGTCCTTACTGTCAAAAGCATGAACTTAACACTTCAGAGACTGCAGAAGAAGAGGTAGTAACGATTGAGGCGGCATGTTTCAAAACACTGTTATCTGTGTGTGTGTGTATATATGTATAAATCATTCATATGAGGTTATTTTTGGTCTTGTATACCATGCATGGGAGATGGGAAGAAATTTAGTAGTAATATTTGAACCACACTATGTTAGACAAAGTTAACGTCGAACTTAAGGAGTTCTTTAGAATGACATTTTCCACTTGAAGGCTATATCTCCATTTGTATGCTCTCGGTCGCCTCTGCAGCTTTAGTTCTGTTTCTTTGTTTTTCTGTCTTACTCTGAAAGGTGAAGGGAGTCTGCCATGTGAAAAAAAAATCTGTATGTAATCATGTGCATGAAGAAGCCAAATTAAGCTGTCTGTGCAACATATGTTCCGATTCTTACCAAAGTAAAGTGCACAGATTTTTTAAATCAAAATAGCTTGCTGTTACAGGAAATCCATAATGGAGATGTAATAAGATAGAGGTCTATAAAATCTTGTTTGGTATGGAGAAAGTAAATAGAGAACATATCTTCACCATTTCTCATAGCATAACTACTTGGACATGCTAAATGCAAAGAGACATACTACTTATTACAGTATGAACTCAAGCTGTTGGACTAACTGTTACAAAGCACCATTGTTAAAAGTTTATATAGTTCAAAAGGAAATTTAACATGTTTGGAGGGGAAAAAATGATCAATGGCCATTTAAAATTGCAGGTACCATCTTTGGTGTGGGAAGTATTAGCGTCTTGAGTTGCTGGAGACCTAGAGGAGCATTCTCTTTTTCTTATACTCTTCCCTTAGTATTGTTACTTCATCTCGGGGGTGTGAGTGGCTAGTTGAGCTTCTGGTTTAACCCTTTGTGTATGTTCTTATGTAATTAATTTGTGTGAGATTTTTTTGAAGGGAAAACAGGCAAATTTTTGTAGTAATTTTGCTGATGTGATGGTTTAAGTGAAGCAACTGTAACTGTATTTGCAGTCGCAGTGGTCCTTCTCTCACTATTTCAGCCCTAAGGCTAGCACTTCTGCATGGACTCACCACTTGATCTACATGCCAGTTTACCTTAGCCAGCAACCTTAGAAAACTCTTGTTCTGAAATCTTGGGTGGACTGCTACTTCTGTGTCCAAAGATACTCACACAGTGAGTGTTACTGACAGAAACATTAGGGCTTTGTGTTTCTTCCCCGTGAGCGATGGGGATTGAGATCTATTGCGGTGTTGTGTTCAGGGTAGGCCAAGGACTGTTTGAGAATTATTGGAGTTTGTTTCCTGCCTTGCCCAGATGTGTGTCTGTGTTGAAGGTGCTGGGAACAGAGGCAGTGCTGCTGCTTAAGGTTTGCCTTTGCTTTTGGTGACTGATAGTTCTCCGTACCCTAGAAAAGTTTTAAATGAAGCCAAAAAAGAGAAATGGCAGTTAGTAACATTCCTGAAAAGTTTCCAAATATTCCCAAAGAATCTTGGGGAGAAGGTGGATAAACTTAGTACAGGTGAATTGCTGACTGTCAAGGGCCTTCTGCAGGTAACACAGACTTAAGTTCTGAAAAGTTTATTGTGGCGATTTTTATACAAATAAACTGCAGTGAAACACAGAATTTGGTATTGGGTAATCCTAAAACAGAGATTGGGCTACTGTTAGGTATTTTAATTGGCAAGCAATTACACATACTTCAAAATATCAAATGACAAGTTGAGTCAGTGACCCAAGGTATAGTATATGTCTAGGTGACTGGCAGGGCACGTAGTGTTCCCTTTCCAGCTTTGTAGAACAGGGATTCTGAACACCAAAAATGTGAAATAGTAGAAGAAGAATCCTTTCAGAGAAGAAGTTTTAATATTTTCTGTTAACAAACAAATCCCTTGAAACGGATTGGAAGGAAATGGCAGTGGTACCTGTACTACCTGATTGGGAGTTGGTGGTGGTTCTCATTTACTGCTCCAAAAAGTAGTCAGTTTGACTTTGCAGGCTGAGGCAGCACTCCTCTTTCTCCCCCTCTTCATCTCAGTTCCCCCACCTGCAGCAGCAGCCATTCTGCTCTGGCAGAGAGAGGAGGATGAGTTTATAGTGGCTGTTGCAGATGTCAAATGAAGGGTACCCTGGAGAGTGCGGAATGGGCACAAGTGGGTACGTGTTCCATATAAAAAAGGGCAACAGCTGTCTGAACAAGGCTGAGACATGGGCAGATCATCATGAAATACATAGTTACATTTAGGCATTTAATTATTTATATACCACAACAATTAAGAGACATGCATCATAAATCATGATCCCAGTGTCCTGGATGTTGTATAAGCTTGGATAGGTAAGACTGTCTCTAAATGTGTGCTACATATAAAACAAGGCAGTAGATGCATAGTTATTTGTATTCTGCAGTTTACTAATACTGGTAAGTGGAACAAAAGATGCAGTGATTTCCAATTATGTTTTTGAAGGCATCGCAGAAAAAACAGATTTTAATACACCTTAGGTTAAAAGCTCTTCAGAAGAACTATCTTTGAAGGTATGCAGAAGTGGGAACAATGAAAATGGAGAAGTGTGTGAAAATTTAAGTGGGTGACCAGAGGCAAGTTAACATTTAGATATTGAATGTGAGATTACTGCTTTGATGATTGTCAGTGAAGAACTGGGAAAACAGGATGATTATTGACTCTGTTACTTTTAAATGTAAAATCATTTAATGAAAGACATCATTAAAGATGCTTACATTGTCTTTGACAGAGAGGTGCAAATTTGACGATTTCTGCTTTGAATGTCATTTAATTTCTCAATTGCTATTTATATTTATTTTCCAGGATCCTCTTGTGCACTTACCAGAAGATATGGTGGCAAGAGCTTATAATATTTTTGCCATCACATTTAAATATGCAGTAGATATATTAACTTGGGAAAAGGAAAATGAATTGCCTGGCTTAGAAATGATGTAAGTATAGTGTTTGTCTTCTACCTTTTAAAGGCCTGCAGATAATTACAATAGAAAAAGCAAATTCTGATTTTAAGTATCTTTTCTGCCTTTCCTAAAACTGTCATGATTTTTTTCTAGACAATGGACTAAAACAATTTCAGTAGATTTGGTTTTCTCATATTTTTTACATTTTTGATTATACAGCCCACTTCTCTCCATAGCAATGATGAAACAATGTCCTTATTATACCTTAATTTTCTTAGTATTGAAAAGGAAGTATTAGTAAAATACAATACTGTGAAATAAGTGGCAGGTTAATTTCTTATGGTCAAAGTTACTGAAATTCTGATGGTAAAAGTATTTTGTACTTTTAGTGATCCACTTATTACAGATCAGACAGAATGTTCAGGTGTACTGCGGCATTGTAGTTATGGACTCATTTGTGACATCTTGTTAGTATCTTACTTTATGTTGTGTAAGTAAGAATGCTGTGTAAATAAATGATGGGAATCAAAAGATTGCACTGATTCTATGTAAGCGTAGTAAGTTGTGGGTTTGAGGATTGTGAAGTTCGAATTTTTTAAGAGACTGCCAAGTCTTTGTTGTCTGATGGACCTTTAAGCAATACTGGGGAAACAGATGTGGTGAAATTATGCCAAGACCGGTGAAATCTCAAAGAAGCTGTGAGGGAATGTATTGAGCACAGCTGCACTGGAAGGAAATGTGTTTTCCATAGTAGGAAACTATTAATTCATAATCAACGAATGTTCAAAAATAATATTTAGACTTAAGTATTGTCTTAAGATTTTGGACTTAAAAATAAAAAAGACTATTGTCTTTTGTCATTTTGGACTTAATTTTGCAGGAAAGATGCACATTCCTATAAAAGTTAGGGGTGGTCAGTCCTTCTCAAATAAGTTGCTGAGATATGTTCCATATAGCAAAGGAAGCCCAGGCTTGGATTCCCTGCTTGGTGGAAAACTTGGTGAAACTACAAGTTGACTTTTATTTTTTTTTTATTACATTACTTGGAATTATATAAATTCAATTCTTGCTTTGAAGTGAGAAGAATGACACTTACTACTGCATGTTGTTTAATGATGAAGTCCATACCTATGAACAAGTTATTTATACTCTTCAGAAGGCTGTCAACTGCACGCAGAAAGAAGCTATTGGTTTTGCAACAACAGTAGACAGAGATGTAAGTACATTAATTGCTAGAACTTTTAATTATAGTTACCCTAATGTTTACTATATATGACTATACTTACTGTAGTTTGTTTTCCCAAAGGCTGTGGGTAACGTGACTAAGCCCTGTGTGTCAGGCCACTCTAAAACTTCTTAACTCATTGGCCAATCCAAACCAGATCTAATATTGAATATATGTTTCAGTGTAACCATATTCCAGTAAGTCTTGTGAGTGTAGACAGCAGGGTGTCTCTCACTCCTCTGTCAAGGACAGGCAGCAGCTTTAGCTCGTCCTTTGTTGTGCACCAGGGAGCTGACGTTGAAGGAGCCCCTATATGTGCTCCAAGCGTGCAAAATGTTTCTCAAAGAAACACCAGTCAACACCATCAACAGCCAGTGAGGGATAAAATCCCTTATTGACTGCTTTTGTTTCAGTGCTTATGGAACTATTTGTGGATTTTTTTAAATTTAATATTTTTTTTCATAATTGTCAGATGATAATTGCAGGAAGAGGTAAAGCATTTCATACAGTGTTTAGAAAGAACAATGAGTTCAGAATCACTACATGCTGAATATAATTTTAACTAATATGTCAGTCCTGTAAGCACTGTCAGCTGTGCTTGTATTGTGGCTTGTGTGCATTTTTTTAAGAAAGGGACACTTTCTAGGGACAGCTTCATTTTGTTATTGGTTCTGTGAGGCTGTTAAGCAGGTGCTGTGAAAATGAGCTTCCTTTTATATGGTTTTGTTGTCTCATGTCTTTTGGGGGGGGAGGAAGTCTCTTCCAAAATGGCAATGAGAGTTTCATTTTGGGTTGTTAAAGTACTTCAGGAAGCTCAGTGGAAACGGAAATATAACCACTGTATATTACTTAACACTGACCTAGATTTTGAGTTTGTATTATCACTACTGTACTTCTGTGATATCAGTAACCAAAAGATTCCTGTCTGATTCCTGAAGATGTGCTGACTTGAGCACATGCTGCATATTGTATCATGTGCTTTGGAGATTTTCCCTTACTGTTGATCCCTGTCCTACTTATAAATACGTATGTTAATGCATATATACATATGCATGTGTGTATGTATGTAAAAGACATGAGAAGGTTATGCCTGAAACAATGATTTGGCATCACACCAGATCTAAAATCTCAGTAAGCTATTCTGTTGATAATACACTATAAATTGAATCAACTATCTATTTTAATTTATGTATTGACAGTGCAGAAAGACTGGAAATGTTTTGAAATAAACCAAGTGCTTTAGATGTATGTTTAGAAATCCAATTACCTTTTAATATCTACTTTTTGAAAAGCATAGACATGTCTGAAATATCTTAAATTCTACCAAAATCATCAATGCATTAGTACTGAAGGTAAGTTTTCAGTATTTTAAATAAAAGAAGTGTGATGGTTACATCTTCAAAACAGTATTATACACAGAAAACTTGATATGAGGTAACTGCTTATGTGATATAATTTTACTTTCTTTTAAAAAGTACAGGGTGCATTTTGGAAATGCAAGTATGTAACTATATACGGTACTTCAAAAAGGAAACTAACATGAAAGAGTGGTCAGTGTGCATCTGAAACTTTTACTGTATTGTTTATGCTAATGTAAAACACAGCATTTGAACTTCTTGTTTAGAAGTTGGTGGTAATGTTACTCCTTTATAAATTTGAAGGGACGTAGGTCTGTTCGATATGGAGACTTTCAGTACTGTGATCAAGCAAAATCAGTAATAGTGGTAAGTAATAGTGGTAAGTAATATCATCTACATACTTGCCTCATCTTGAGCAAAAAGAGGCTTTGCTGTGAAGTTTTGTGATACTGCTACCATAATGGCTGTTTATATTTTAATAATACACAGTGTTGGAGATACTATTTACAATATGCGCAGTAGACATTTCAAAATTTCAAAATTCACCTTTATGCTGGTTTTTTTTTTGGTTGGTTTTGTTTTTTGGGTTTTTTTTCCTACTATGGACAGCCTTGCACCATTTTCTAGAAAGGAGTTCCTAGGCTACTTTTCCTTTCAGAAAACAAAAGTTTGATCAGGAACTTCAAGTGTAATATTTTAGAATTGCATGTCACTTCAGATCAGTGAAGTTAAACTATCTTTAGTTTTTCTCCTACAGTATGAAGTTGTGTCTTTCATAGTCACAACTATGGAAATTGCTACTGATTGAATCCAAGTGTGAAACTACAAATACACTTTCATTTTTCACGTGTGTATTTAGATGTGTATATATATATTAATAATATCTATATATTTCAAGATTCTTCCATGTTAAGAACATGGAAATAATATTTTCTGGTTAATTTTTCTTAACTACTGCAGTGCAGTACTTAATCACATGAAATAAATAGTTCATGTATAATGCCGCTTCGACTGAAAAACAAATACTGCAAGTAGAGTTACCAGCCTTTAATTGTTTAAGGTATTTCGAAGACATTAACACACCTTTAAAGATAAAGTTGTGCAGTATTTCTAACTTGCCACCTATGCAGGCAAAGAAGAAACGGCTGTTACATGTAATGTCTATTAAGGTTTCCATCACCGAGATAAGGGGAAATGCTTTCTTGTTTTAACTCTGTGTGTTTAATTTGTATTTTTAAAAATAGTCGGTGGACAATCAGTTTCTTCCCTTGGTGGGCTGTGTGATTTCCATGTCATGTTGTGAAGAACAAATGTGCATAGCTGTCTTAGGTTTCACGTGGGACTGCTTATCGGTAAAATGCAGCAGATCAGTGTGTACGTTGATAAGAGGCCAAAAGTGGAAAATGAAGTGGCCTAAATATGTTGATACAGCGTAATAAGGTCCTTCAAATATTAATAGGGCAAACAAAGTTTAGACTTTCTTGGGTTTTTTCCTTCCTTAAGGAGGCGTTAGCAATTAGAATATGAATTAATATTATAAATTATTGAAAACAATCATAGGAATGCTGTGTTTCTGCACAGAAATATATGCAGTCCTCACTTAAATATACATTACTTCCTTTTTCCTTTTCTTTTTAAGAGAAATACCAGTCGTCAGACAAAGCCATTGAAAGTACAAGTTATGCATTCATCTATTGTTGCCCATCAGAGCTTTGGTCTGAAGCTCCTAACTTGGCTTGGCAGTGTTATTGGATATTCAGGTGGGCAAACTTGAACTCTTTGAGATAACTTGGGGAGCATTTGTGAGGCAAACTGAATTCCTGAAGCAATTTTGTCTACTTATTTCAGATATGTTATATATATATATATATATATAAGGGAAAGCTATAAATAACTTGTCAAACTTAATGCTATTTTCTCTTGCTGGAGTGCTGTTCTGAGTTCTGACTGCCATATGAAATCTTACTTCACAGTCTCGGATGCTGTTGTCTGTTTAGTTGCTGCTGAACAGAAGCTGAGAATCGCTGTCAAATGCTGTATGCCAATAAGCTATTTTTCAGTACCTAGTCCCTAGATGCAGTAAGCTGAAAATAACCTGATTAGATAAAACAAAATTATTCAGAAGTAATTTGATCAATGATGATGAAAGTGATTGCTTCAGATTTTTTGCTAAGTAGAACGGAGGAAATGCAAGGATCTGTGGAGGTTTTTGGGTAAGTATAGAAGCCAACGAAGCATTAATCAGACATTTAGAAAGAGGTTTCTTCAAAGGAGTCAAGATGAATGGTATCATATTCATGGGAAGGCTCAGTGTTTGAGTTCTTCCTTTGTCCTGATGAATCATAAGGTTGTGAAGATGTGGCACATGAGGGGAAATACAAGGAAAATGTGTCAAACTACTGATATGTAGAAGTGTAGGTACAGTCTCCAATGCACTTTGTGTTCTGTGTATCTGTAAATGTTAACAAGAATTACTAGCAAAGCACACTCGGCTATAGTATTGCATGTATGTTTTATATAGGTGCAAGATTTCTTCAGAGATTGTATGTTTTATTAGACTGATAGTTAAAAAAGTAGCCAAGATTTCAGGCACAGGATCTCTATATCATTTTGGTTTTTTTGAAAGATAAAAATTAACTTACACAAACATAAGACTACTTAAAGTTATGTAAATCAAACTTTTGAAAAGTTATGGTAGCAGTTTGTGCAACTATTTGCCAGTGTTGCTGGCAAATAATAGGTATTAATAGAAGGGAGAGTCATGACGATCTTTAATTTCTGAGATGAATTTTCCTTTCAGTGTAACCTGTAGGCAGGTGCTGTCTTTCTCATGTTCTTTAAGCTCATTTTTGTGCCATGTCATTTGTGCCAGGTGCCAAAGTCACTAATTTTCAGCACTAAGTTACCACTGCAAAAAAAACCCCACCTGAATATGTTAGTTCGTGTGTGTGTAGTGTTTCTGAAATTCTGCAGAGTTCATTTCATTAAATGTAGTGGCCTTTATGATTCAGAAGCGCAAAAATAATGTTTGACAGGAAGCAGTATGCGTACGTTTTGTCTGTGACCTACGTGCTTGGTTATTTGAAGTGCCTTACACAGCTTGGGTTGCAGTCTTGCAGTATACTCTGCAGTCTGGTTTTGTGAAATACGCTTCTGAAAAAGTTGGTTTCCCTTAGCTTTTTGACAAACACACCCAAACATCTAGATTCTGCTCAGTCTTTTATACAGCCTGTTACCGTTCATCTGTAATGTGGGCTGATGGAGTTACGCTGGTGGTTACACTTAAATGTCCCTGACCAAAGAGCAGTTGGCAGGTGGAGGGGTTTTCTGCTGTGCCGAAAAGTTAGGTTGGAGGATTGCTGTGAAATGAGTGTCAAACCTTTGTCAGTGAATAAAGGGAAAAACCTTACTATGGAACTTTATCACAAGCTTCACTACCACATCCATTTTAGCAAATGTAATTTCTTCAGCAATAAACACGTGTTTGTCATTATTTGAACAATGCAGTAGTTCCCCTTAATTTGTTACCCTTCATAACCCTGGTTGGAATGGAACTCTGCAAGGCAAAAAAACCCAACCCCAAACTGCTATAGGAGTTCAGACTGTATAGAACTGCACCGTGCAGTGCATGGTATGATACACCTGGCGCTAATCCACTGGCAGCTCTGCCTGGGAAGCTGAGATGGCTGAGTGGCATGCAGCAATAAGGGCTCGCGTGTCACTCATGTAGTTGTGTTAGTTAATATACGTTACCTGCAGTGCAGAGCTAGGTGGAACATGGTTAATATGAGCATTCCTGTGTTGTGTTCTGTTGCAGGTGCAGGCTTTTCTGCAAGCATATCATAACTTGCATGTTCATATAATAATTACTGCTTTCCATTAGAAAAAAAATATGTAGATAGGCTTTAATAGCAACAAAGAAGTGTAAACAAAAAACTCATCTATGAGTGTATGAGTCGTTTCATGTATGAATTATATTTTCCTTCTGATAGGACTCTAAACAGGAAAAATATAACGTGGAAAAATAGCCTGCTGTATAATTATTTCTTATATTAATAAGCCAGCAGCACTTTTAAGAAACACATTTTTGTTTGATAACCTTGAAACAAATCATTGTGTTTGGCAATTTTCACAAGGTTCCTAATGTTCCATAAGGTTAGCCTGAAGCTTGCAAGGTATAAAATATTTATGTTTCTGTCAGCAAAGTATGAGCAGTGTTACTCATTTGTCAAGGAAAAGAGGGCCCTATGGCTTCTACTGTGTCTTATGAAAATCCCAATATGTCAAAATAATGTACAAGGTTTTCTTAAGCTATAACTAACATATAATTTCTCTTCATTAAGATGGTCTTCGTCGAATATTGTGCCAGGTTGGTTTACAGGAGGGGCCAGATGGTGAAAATTCTTCTCTTGTGGATAAGCTGATGCTATATGATTCTAAACTGTGGAAAGGTGAGTTTTCTCAAACTTCTGGAAAATACTAAAGAATGCCATGCATAAAAGTTTTCCCTTTATTGTATTTGCTAATGTTTGATCATTTTTGCTGTGGTATATTATGGATAGAATTGCTTGATTTGTTATAGTCTGTCCCTTCGTGATGCACTCCAAATATATTGAAGACATATAAGGAAGATAGAAGGAGACCATTTGGAGATGGGTTTGGGTTTAGATCTCATTTTTCAAAGTAGTCTGAAACTAAGGCTGACTTGAATATGCAGATGGCAGTGATAGTTAAGGGAAATGGAGTAAACATTGATTTGGGGGTTGTCTGCTTTATAGGATGTCAGCATCTATAGCTTACCTACCAAAATGCCTCATTTTAAGGGATAAGGCAGAGGTTTTCTGCATGGACTTGTGTTTATGTTCATGATGTATTCTGAAGTGTTCGTTCTGAGAACATTCAGGAAAAATGACTGTTCTGTTATTTTAGAACCCTTAAATTTTTTAAAGCCTAATTGACATAATGGGATTGGCTAGAAAGTTGTCATTTTGAGGAAGTGGAGGTGGCTAATTTCTTTTCTGTTATGGATTTTATGTCTGATTTGGTACTGTGAAAGGGCATGTAAGGCCAGATGTAAGAAAGAGAAGCACAAAGAAAAGGCAGAGAATGATGCAATATATATATGTCCTTTCCTTATTTAAACATGAAGATAGTATTTTGAAGATTGCTACCCTCCTCCAGTATCTTTTGTTGTTTTTCAGTTCTGAGGTACCAGTATTCTAGCGAGTAGTTACATCTCTTTGTGGTCTGTTTTGGAACTTCTTGAAGCAGCAATAAAAGAAGTAAGATGGAAAGTGGATGTCGTATGGAGAAAATTATTCTTCTAGGTTATGTTTATCTAATGCCTTTATCTTGTGTGAATGAGTTCCTGGCACTCCAAATTTATTTTTTTTTTTCCTAACAATAAATTTTATCTAAAAGGTACTGCTTTGTGGACTGTTACATTTTTAATACAGGTTTTTTTGGGATAATGTCTTTCATATAAGCAAGGAGTAACTTTTAAATTTCTATTTCAACATTGGTATTTCTCTACTTTATTATCTGTTCCATAACTACTCTGCATTAATAGCATAATGGTGTTTGACTTAAAAATGACCTATGGAAAGAAATGGTACATACATGCATATGTTTCCAAGCTACATACTGTCAATTCTCATTCGTATTGATAATATTTTCTGGGATGCTGCTCAGACAGACTAGAAATTCAGAGAGCTAAACTGATTATTTTGCAGAGTTGCTTACAGCTAGTAAAATTTATTGCAGTTCCGGCTTCTCATAATAGTATGTTTTGGGTTTTTTTTCCCTCCCTGGGCCATCCAAATGCTATGTTTACCCTGAGGAGGAATAGAGTTCTGTTCTTGTTTGCCTGACTTGCCTTATATTTGAAGGTTTATGTTCTTATTCAACAGCTCTGTGTTATCTTATGCAGGAGTAATAAATAATGCCACTTGAAGAATTTTGTTTTATGTATTCTTCTTCATCCTTTGCTACCATCTGACAGACTTAAAGCAGCTTCTGTTCCGAGATGCACACTTAGCTCATTCTGTAAAAGTTTACTTTTGTAAATGTTTCCATAATATGTTGATAGAAAATAGTGACATGCAATATTTCATTCATTTTTCTTGACAGGAGCTAGAAATGTGTATCACCAGTTATTCATGAGCAGTCTACTTATGGATTTGAAATACAAGAAACTTTTTGCTATCCGCTTTGCAAGAGTAAGTGTCTTTCTTACAAAGAGCCATATAAATGCTTGAACTGTCTAGCGAGGAGAGTTTAGTTAGCATACAGTGCTTCAAATGAACTGTTATCCAGAATTTTTTTCCTTTTTTTTTTTTTTGGAAGCGAAAAGTTGAAATGAAATGCTGACTACCTTATTTCTGTCTTCAAAATATTAGTTATAATGGTATCTCATCTCCTGGGAAGAAAATGAGCTTTCCAGGCTCCCCAGAACTAAAACAGTTCACATGTTTTTGTCTTCACCGTCAACTGTGCAGGCTATCACTTCTTAAGAGCTTATTGCCTCTCATTATTGAGGTGTAAGCTGTGACAGCACTACTCAGAAATAGTGCTGAAATTCAGTTATGCTGATTAGTATTTCTGCAGTAACTAGTATTTGAAATGCTTTAAATCAGCAGTGCAAAATTCTGCTCACTCTGCTGAAGACAATTAATTTTTTGGAGTAGAAAATAAAGTATCAGCCTTTGTTGTGAGAATGAGAGTGAGTAGATCTCACGCGTGAGCAGATTAAATTGTCATGTGCTTTGTACAAAATATCTATATAATAATCTGTAAGAGCTACTCTTCCCTTTATCGTGGCATTAAAGTTTCCCAGAGCAGACATTTAAATTAAAAAATCAGGTCAGTGTGGATTAGAGGTGAATTTCCCCTTGTTGTTTAGAATTACCGGCAGTTGCAGAGAGATTATATGGAGGATGATCACGAACGGGCAGTATCGGTGGCTGCTCTGTCTGTCCAACTCTTCACTGTACCTACTCTGGTGAGTAGTGCCTGTCTTTCTTTTAAAAACTGATAGTTGGCACTCCTTGCCTTTTTTTGCCTCCTTCTTAATAGAACTATGAGCGATTGCAGAGTGATTTTATGAAAGATGACCACGACAGAGAGTTCTCAATTGCTGACCTCTCGATACAGATATTCACAGTGCCTTCTCTTGTAAGTACTGAAAGACCAAAAAAGGAAATCTTTATTTGTTAAAAGCCACTCAAGGTTCTTGAATCGAGACTGCAGATATCTTTAATGTTACTGTGGAAATGCAGGGCGCTGCTGCTGCACAGCAGTCAGGCTGTTTACATGCATTGCTGTGGGTTTAGGAGTTAAAGCATTCGCATTGTACAGTTTGAGTATGACTTCCCAGAGTAGGCTGGGTGTTTTTGGTTTTTCTTTTTATGTTTGTCTTTTACTTTTTTTAGAAAGATACTTAAATGTTTATTTAAACACACACACGTAACATTTAAATTCCTCATCATGCTGAGCCACAGTTTCTGTTTGTAGAAATCTACGTTATGGTTTGCATATCATCGTTTCAGGGCATACCGTTTTGGTACAGTTTTATAAATAATCCACTTCATGGTAATTTTCCAGTCAATACAAGTGCAAGAAAGAATTGTCTCATGATACTCCCTACTTCCTTTGGTGCTTCTGGACTTGGACAATGCCTTCTTTCAGGTTTCCAGTTAATTTTTGTTCCAGTGCTTCAGCCACTGTTACTTCTCCCAGCTCACTGACTCTGCTGGTCTTTCACCAGATTATCCTTGTTTGGGAAACTTCTTCTTTTCCTCCGGTCTCCAAATAAGTCTTGATTTGTCTAGGTCGTAATACAAGCAAAGACAAGTTTGGAGCTGTACTGGAAATAAAAGTCTGATGTTCACAGATAGAATTGTTTAAAAAATGAATGCTTCTGTATCCTTCCAAATTTAATCAGCCGAATTCAGCTCTAAAAATCCGTAGTAGCATGGTAGTCATGATACTGAGCAAAGGTGTTTTTCACTTTTGTAGTGGTGGATGTTATTCATGGGAATTCAATAGGACCTCAGGATTTTGTTTCCATGGTTCAGGGCAGTATTGTGTTACCTTTTTTAATTTTGAAACTGTCAATAAGAATGTTGCCAATATTTAGACTTACAGTTAGACTTAACCTATTACTGTTATTCAGATGGTTGTTTTATTATTTTTTCATTTGGCAAATGGAGTGGTGGAATAAGTGCATTAATACATGAATTTTTTTTAAGATGTAATTTCAGACATTTCCTTGGAGGAGAATAATTACAGTGTCCCTTTTGTGTGTTTTCTATTTCAAAACTGCAAAAAAAGTAAAGCAAATTGGTTTTGGCTGTTTTGTAGAAGGATGGAATAGACTGATAATGTGCAAGTAATTATAATAAGATCCTACCATATAAATTAAGAATTATTTTGTATATATTTAGAGCCATTCATTCTTTACTGAATGAGTAAGTGGAAGAATGTAAAACCACCCCACTGCCCCCCAGTAACATTTTCAAACTGATCTTAGTAATTTAAGAGTTTGAGCTCTCACGTAACTGAGGTTTTTTTTTGGTTTGAGGGAGGACTGATGGTTGTGTTCATGGTGATTTTTTGGGGGAAAATGTGAACTATTAGATAATATTTTTTTCCCCTTGCAGTAGCATTTTAGAAACTGTATTTTGCAATATTATTAGCAACTGTAGAACCCAGAAGCTGTAGTCAACAACCACAGTGGTGTTAAGGTAGAGCAGAGTGGCCAGTCTTCTTGAATCTACCAGTCACACAATAAAATCCTCATGAGGCCTGAGAACTGCAAGACTCATCCCATTTTCCTTTGAGAACCAACAGAATGGGGGAGTTCTGGAAGAGCTCACAAGTAGGACGTGGAAGTAACTTCTTAGTGCCCCCTACTCTGTTGTGGGGTTGTATTAGGTTATGTTGGGCATGGAAGATGATTTTCATCAGACTTTGCAATGCCTGTTGATTTTGTTTCCTATAACACATAGATGTATGTAGTAGCCTTTGAGGAGGATCATAAGTCTTTTCACGTAATTTCCATGTGGAAATTGCACTATACCTATCCTTAGTAGTTCAGCAGACGCTATGTTCACCACAGCGCTTGACAGTTTGTAAACAGAAAACAGAAGAGCTGCCGCTCCCCTGAAGGGCTTATACTTAAATTATATGAGAAGAGACAACACATACTTAAAGGGAGGTTCAAGTTAATTATAAGACACGTAATAACATATGTCTTGTGTCATAATTATATAGGTTAGCAGGAGCCTAACCATAGTCAAACTTCTGTACGGAAGGGATCTGAAGAAAGAGATCTGGGTTATGATAATTTCTGGCTAGATTGCTTTTTTTTTTTTTCTGTGAATGTTTGGAAGATTGGCTTTCAACATGTTCTTCTGTTTTAATTATTGATGTAACTATTTTGGATAAAAGTTCATGTATTTTATAAACTTCATGGTGCAGTGTGAAACTCTTGTTAGATGTGTCTGTTAATTACAGCAAATTTCAATGTACTTTGGCATAGGCTCGAATGCTAATAACAGAAGAAAATCTCATGACCACTATCATCAAAACTTTTATGGATCACTTAAGGCACCGTGACATCCAAGGCAGGTTTCAGTTTGAACGTTACACTGCTCTGCAGGCTTTCAAATTCAGGCGTGTTCAGAGCCTTATTTTGGATCTCAAGTAAGTATATTAACTATGTGCTGATTTGATCAACTGAGGAGGGAAAAAAAGAAAATAAAATTAACACCTGCATCTTTCTAATGTACCCAGGTATGTGTTGATAAGTAAGCCAACTGAATGGTCAGATGACTTGAGACACAAGTTCCTAGAGGGTTTTGATGCCTTCTTAGAATTACTCAAATGTATGCAGGTATGTAAATCTGTGAATTGCATAATTTTGCAAATTTAAAGCAGGAAGTTGGCTATCATGATACTAAAATGGAATAAATTTAATGTACTCTCCTTTTTATAACTTCAGTGCAGTATAACTTTTGGAGTTCTCTTGTTTTCCTGTAACAGAACTTCTCACCTAACTTTTCTTAAGTTTAGTTTGTTGTAGAGGGCAATAAAAAGGAACAGTGGTTCAAAAAGAAGACTATAATTTTGGGCATATTTTGCAATTGTAGCGACAGGCAAGACAATTAATTGAGTGAAATCTGGTCCGGCTTAACCAACTTTCCTTCATAGTGAGAACTCCAGTTACTCCTTAAGTGTCAGCCAAGTTGCTCCTTGTATTGAGGAATATATAGTTCCTGACATACAAATAGATGTCTTCACTGTGGTGTTTTTTTCCCCCCAGCCTTTTCATGTGCTATGTTACCTTAAGAGCAGTATTTTAAAAGCAGTGCAGCTTTTACAAGGGCAAATTGACTGTACAGTCAGTAAGGTATAAGTCAATCACTCCCATTTTTCAGTACTTCGGTAGTGTACCTTTCTCCAGTACTTAGCTTTCATTAGTCTGTTTATGATAACCTCTTGAATATATATTGTAATCCTCAGATCATGCTGGTTTTTTTTTTTCTTCTTACGCCAAGAGCTGCTTAGGTATTGTAGTACCCAGTCTTTAGTTAGTACTTAACTGCATTTAATAGCACATCCCTAGAAAATAACATTCAAAAAACAAGATGTATGTGTAAGATAATGTATATATGCAAATGTTGTTGTACTGCTTATACTACTAAAATCTCTGCAGGTGTTAATAATAAACAGAGCTCATGCTCATATCCAGAACCTTTCTTGTATCAGTATTCTTCTCTTCCAGTTCCTGTTTCATTTTGTTGTTGTTATTTTGATGTGTATAATTCCTTTTCAAGTAGTCCCAAGCTTCTTTTTTCTTGTTGAAGCAACAATATATTTATAAGAACAGGTAACCACTGTCTCACACTTACGCTAATGTTGTCAATGTATTTTTTGTTCTAGGGTATGGATCCAATAACTCGTCAAGTAGGACAACACATAGAAATGGAACCAGAATGGGAAGCAGCATTTACATTGCAGATGAAATTAACGCTTGTTATATCAATGATGCAGGACTGGTGTGCATTAGATGTAAGTTCCTTCTGAATTGTTTTTCCATGTGAATATATGAAGGGGGAAAAAAACCCAAGCATTAATATGTGTAACAACTGCACTAAACATGTAACTCCACCATAAGTGAAGATCATCTTCGCTGAGCAAGCACAAATCTTTTCTGTATGTAAATACATCTTTTGTGGCTGGAACTGACCAATTCATAAGAATGTGCTTAAGCCTTTTAAAAAATACTGCAGAGAGAGTTCTGTCACACATCTGGAAGTTATGATTGTCACAACACTGTCATATTATAATTTTCAGAGAAGAGGGAGGAGAGGAGCAGGCCCTTGATCTACCAAATGCTGCCTGATCATAAATCATGTTTCCGTTCTGTGAAGTGTTTCAAGTTTTAGGAGTCCAGAACTTCAGCATGATAAAATACGGCCGTAGAGCAAGTGATCCTAGAATATTTTATATTCAAGCTGGCTTTAATCTTTTGCTGTTAATTAATGTGCAGTTTTTACTGGCCTAATATGATTGTTGCTCAGAAAGTTTCCATAATATCGGTTACAAAACAAACAAACGAACACCTCCTCCAAAAAACCCAAATAGTGGGTATTTTTCTAATCATACATACTGGTATGAGTTTTGCAATCTGTGCTGCCCTTAATTCAGCTCTTTTTGTTGGATTCCTTATCTTAATTTTGCAGGACTGTTGATAAAGTTAGAAACGGCAAACCCGTCAGACTTTTTTACATTGGCTGTATTATTTTGCAGAGCTCTATTTTTTCATAATCTCTGTAAACTGTGATCTTTCCTTTAGGAAAAAGTGTTGATTGAAGCTTACAAGAAATGCCTGACTGTGTTGATGCAGTGTCATAGTGGTTTTACTGATGGAGAACAGCCTATTGTTCTCAGTATGTGTGGACATTCAGTTGAGACCATCAGATACTGTGTTTCTCAGGAAAAAGTTAGCATTCATCTCCCAGTTTCTCGTTTACTTGCAGGTATGAACTAACTTAAAATATTTCAGGAAATGATAAATGTTGTATAAACATGATTTATATTTGTGTGTACATAAGGAACCACACAATAGCCTGAATAGGATGCATTTTGGCTGTTTTTTTGCTATTCGATAGCCTTTAGGCAAAGTGTTCCCAAGCATTGGAGAAATTGTTACTGTTTCAGGCCTGGGGGAGATTGTTTCATCCCTCTGGATTTGTGACTGGGGGTGTGTTGGCAGTTACTGCTGCTTTTGCCACTTGAGTGACGCAAAAGAAATGCAACAAAATACGGACTGTAGTTGACTTTTGAAATATGTTTAGCTGTCAGATGGAATAGACTAATAAACATTCTGTTAGACAACAGATTTATCAAACAGATGTGTCACCAGAAAATTAAGCTATAACTTTTTCTTTATATTGTGCCTATCTTGTTTAACAGTTGTGTTGAAAAAAGGTTGATGAATTTCACTAATCAGAAAGTGATATGATAAATTCACAGGTAATGAAGTGAAAGAGAGAATTCTTAGGCAAAATACTATGCAGCTCACTTTCAAATAACTTTGAATGTTTGAATATTTAAGCAAAACCCTTGTAGCTTTAAAACTAAGCAAACTAGAAAACTCTTAAATATTTTGTAGGGGCCCCATGAGGTATTCAGGAGTTCCTGAGGGATTTCATAACTAAGGGCTGATAGCAAGGATGAGGTAGCTGTTGTCTGTAATTTGTCCTGATAGACTCTTGGCTGTCACTGAGGGGACATGACAGTCAAAAGTCAAAAATCTCACTTGCACAGCAAGTTTATACAGACACAAGGGGAAGACTTTAATTCTCCTAAAATGTATGCTTTATGATATGTCTCTTCAGGAAATAGCTGTGTAGCTCCAGGGTGATAGATCTGCGGACTGACTTGTAGCTGTATCCAGAAAATGGTCCAATAGTAAATTAAATAACCTTTTCTTGTCTTATTCAAATTACATAAAATATTGTGTGTAATATTATGTATGTGTTTCATGTATTTATATAGGCTTGCATGTTTTGCTGAGTAAAACTGAAGTGGCATATAAGTTTCCAGAGCTGCTACCCCTGGTACGTAATTAAATGTAGTTTATTCATTAGATATAATTAATGCTGAACGTGAAATTGGTCATGTAAGTGTAGGATATTATGTAATAAAACAAAGGACCTTTTTGCTATGAATTCTGTTCAGAGAGACTCTCTTTAGTAGAAAAAAATTACCTCTTGAAAGATTAATACCTAGATATTCATGACCGGAGCATAAGTGATCGGTATTGCTCTCTTAAATAACAAGACTCAGGTTTAAGGCTGGTATTTTGTTCTTCATGCATTATCTTCTTTTTGTAGTAGAAACTGTTTTCAGGAACTCCTGGCAGGATCTGATTCCTTGTCCTTGGCTTGGCCTAGGTTCTAATTTTCTTCCCCAGCTATTTCTTGCTTCCTGCATGTTCTTATTGATACACTGTTTCCTTAAGGGGAAGTTTAAAAGAATAAGATAAAAAAGGAGAAAACATAACTGGGACAAGAAATCTCAGTGTCTTTTCAAAGAAGTACGTAACCTTTAAATGAAAGAAACCAAATGACAGTGCTATTAAATTGGTAGTGTTGATGTTCTAAAATACAAAATGTACTGTTTTTAAGAATAAAGTAAAGCCCTTGTGGACTGCTGCTGTGGAGCAAAGACAGAACGTGAGGTTGGTTAACAACAATTGGATAAGTTGTGAATAGGCTCATCAAACTTCTGTAATATGTGTGTTGGATTTGCTTTGTTTTCTAATGCCAAAATATTTTAATGATCATAACTATAATCCTCCATTTCAGTCCTGTTTTATTTTCTCTTTATATATCAAAATACCTCATTTTCTTAATGCAGAGTGAACTTAGCCCACCTATGTTAATAGAACATCCTCTACGATGCCTAGTCCTGTGTGCCCAAGTACATGCAGGGATGTGGAGAAGAAATGGGTTCTCTCTTGTTAATCAGGTAAGTGCATAGTAGCTGTAGAATCACTGTTTTCTGATAACTCCCCCAAGATGATTTTGGATCTCAGAACCTCCCCTTTCTGTAGTTTACAAACGTCACTTACATAAATGTTATGGAAGGCAATGTGAGGGAGGCTTATATCAGCACTCACATCGTTTGAAATTTGGGCTTTTGCACTGGTCTTTGATTTCTTAGTCAGAAGTTGCTTTTTTGTTTCAGGGCTGCTGCAGTGCTCAGTGAACTTGGTGCTCTGTGCACAAAGAAGTTTCAGTATAATACAGTTAATGACTCCTGGCCTTTTTGCTGTGGACTGTCCAATAGCCAGCAGCATGAAGTGCAGAATTAGATCTGTGCATCTTCGGTAGTGCATTCATAACCTTCACATAAAAGTGTCTCAAATATAAAAATATGCACTATTAAATATTATTACCATTTATGTTTATAAATTAGTTGAAATCCAAAGACCACACAGAAGCATTAGAAGCAGCATAGAACAGAGTGTTTCTTGGCTTTTATCTTTCATATTTCTTTCATACTCTGGAGACTAGGTCCATCCATCTCTAAACTTACATTCTCTGTGTTTGTATGAATTAGGTCTTGGGTATTTCAAGCATTAAAAACTATAAAATGGGTACTGTAGTGTCAGTGCCACCCACCACGGTGATAGTCTAAAGTAATTTTCTCAGCAAGACATAATTATAACAGAAATAGGATTTAGTTCTGTGAGGTGTTAACTTGATTTATGTGCAAGAAAATTCTTTCCCTCCCACAAGACCCCATCTTCACTAGATAATTGCAATGCATGTGTACTAGGAGGCTGAATTAAGCTGCCTAAACATATTACATTTTTCTTGCCTCTTAACCTAAAGGATCTTAATAAAGTGATGTCCTTTATTGCCATTATTAAAGGAAAAGGAGCTCTAGCTATGCACAATTATAGCAGTGTCCATAGTTTTTGGTGGAGAAATAAGTCTCTGTTAACTTCAAGATGCCGAAAACCAAGGAAAATTAAGAGCCTAGTTCAGTTTAGGTAATATGGCTCCCACAGCCTGGAAGTCCTTTCTCTTTCCTTTGGTGTTGGAGAGCTTATTTTCAGTCAGCTCCTTTTGGATACTTTCCCAGAAGACAGGAATGGGCATCTATATCTGTGAGGAAGAGAGGGAAGGCATGCCTAGCTCTCTTCCAGGTAATCCTGGTGAGAAGTGGTGTGTTTCTAAAGGAAAGTTTAGCACGCTGAAGATAGTTCCCAGTCCCAGGTAGAAACTTTACAGTCCTTTTTATTTTTGCTTAGTTGTGGTAGAATCAACCTTGCCCACATTTCAGTGCCATGCAGTGATTGCATTGTTGCTGCTGCATGGTGTGGTCCTGTGGAGCTCACTCCCAGGATGGTTTGGGTTAAGTATGATTCCGTCACAATATTAATGTTTTGCTGAAACTGGCAATTCCTGAAAGGTCCTATCTCAAATGTTTTAAGAGCAATTCGAGGAGCAAAGAAAGAACATTTCTCCAACTGCAAGGGCTTTCTCTTTTGTGAATTTCAAGTAAACAGTAGATATGTTGCAGTATATAACAGATATATAGTGGTAAACAAATAGATATATTAAAACGTAGCCCAAGATTTTTCCTTCTAAGAGTTCGCAATCTAGATGTTAGACCGATACAATCCGGCCAGCAATTGTGCTTGTTTTGTGGTATGTAAAAATGCTTTTTGCATACAAATGTATAATTTTTTTCAAAGCTCAGATACATTTTTTGTTTGGTAATACTATATAACAAAATTTATTTTTCCAGAATGAAAAGCAATTTAGGTTAAATATTATGTTTGTTAATTATTGTGGTTTGTTTTTTGTTTCAGATTTACTACTATCATAATGTGAAGTGCAGGAGGGAGATGTTTGACAAGGACATAGTAATGCTTCAGGTAACCACTTGTAGCAGTTTGCATTCTTATCGAGCATTTTCAGGATACGTGTGCATTTGGTTTTTAGCTCCATCAGAAACTTCTGATGACAAGGAAAAAAGTCAATTTTTGTGGAAGGACTTATATTTTTTTATTGCATCTGTGTCTTTATGGGGTCATTTATAAAGGAAATACCTTTGTTGTAATCCTTGTTTTTTAAATATACTGTAGGAAGTGCAGAATTTTCAGTGTAACATGTATGTAATGCTAAATCTTCAAGAATGTAACATTTTAATTACTGAGTCGTGCTGTTCTGGCAGCTGTGTGAGTCTGCAGGTCTTCAGTAATGTACTGTATGTATGTGTTGCTTCTTCTCCCTCCCTTCAAAGTTTGTGTCTAAAACGCTGGATAGAAAATGGAACCCCATTGGAAAAATAGTAGTTTATGGGTTTGGGTTTTTTTTTCTTCAGAAGAAATTTTACAAATCTGGCAGTCTACTTAGTTTTGACACAGAGAGGTCTGATGCATTACTTATCTGTTGAGGGTGATGAATGCTAAAATTTGCAGCTTCAGGTGCATAGTTCATGTAGACAGCAAAATCCTTTTTCAGGAAGTCACTCAAATCTTACCTAGAGTTAGCAATGCTCAATGTGATGCATATGTCCTGAGTTACTTCTGCTTTCAGATGTGTTTCTCTGAGGCTTGATCTGCCCCTAGTTTTTAACAATCACCTGCAGCTGCCCATTCGGCTAGATATCATTCAGTTTTGTTGAAAATTATTCTGTTTTAAAGATGGTCCCATTAGCTGTAAACTGAGAACAAATATTTGTAATGGGCTAGCTTATACACTTTCTTTAATAATCAGAAAAATCTTTGGCCAGTAGTTTTCAGAAATGGAAGTAAATGTTTGCGGCTACATTGAAACATTAGTATTCTTTCTAGGAAGGTTTGGGAAGTCTTGCTAAAGTCTTCAGCTGTTGTGTTGAGAATTGGAATTTGTTTCTAAAATCTTTGTGCTATATACGAAGTGGTATTATACCTTCTAAAAGTTGAGCCAGTGGGAACAGGATTGTAGAGAAAAATGAACCAACCAGAAGTCTTTCACTGAATTATATTTAGAGTATTTGAGACAGAAGGAATAACCCTGAATATTCTACACTTAAAAGGGTGTCAGAAATTATTGATAAAGCATTGGATCTTGCTTGTCAAACATGCAGTCACTTGTGCTATTGGAGTCCTAAGAGGTTAAACTTAAGTAACTACATCTTCATGCCCAGAATAGAGAGAGGAATGAATTTCATAAGGAATGTACTGTGAACATTGTATATAAATATATAAATATTTTATAATAATCCCCAATCTATTTTCGGTTTATAATGCTTTTTTTTTTTCTTTAATAGACAGGTGTGTCTATGATGGATCCAAATCACTTCTTAATGATAATGCTGAGTCGCTTTGAACTGTATCAGATATTTAGTACTCCAGACTATGGCAAAAGATTTAGCACAGAAAATACTAACAAGGTATTTATTGTACTACTGCAATAAAAAATCTGCAGTTTTGTTTGTGAAAGTGTATCAGATACTGTTGTACTGAGACACTGCAATTTCTTGATTAAAAAACCAAAACCTATCCTGTTTTAATTTTGTTTGATCAGTTTGAAATATGCATAAATATTTTTACCTGTCAAACTGGTAAATGTCACCGATGCATAATTTTTGCATTGTTTAAGAAGTTTAAGGCAACTGTGATTGCATGTCAGCATAGCTTAATTTGGGAGTGCTAAGGGTTGAAAACAGGCAATGATCTGAAGTGCTGAAAAAAATATTTTCAGCATATGGAATAATTCGTCTGCCCTTAATTGAAAAATGTAAATTTGTTTCTTTGTTTATTTTAATTCAGGATGTTGTTCAACAAAATAACACTCTTATAGAAGAGATGCTATACCTCATTATAATGATTGTTGGTAAGTTCAGAATACATTTAATTTTCAAAATTTAGTCTCTTGAATGGTCTGGAATAAGCATTCTTCATTGTCATCCCAAATGCAGTTGTACTTTGGACTTCATGTAGTTCTGACTCCTTTCCTAGGAGAAAAGCCATGAAACTAGCACTAGATTAATGTAATGAATTTTTGAACACTGGTAGGTGAACACGAGATACCACAGAAGACATTTATTTCCCATACTTTTCCTTGAAGTTTCAAAAGAAGATAGATAAATACTAAAAATCCTAAAAAAAAAAAAATATTTTATTTTTACAGGGGAAAGGTTCAGTCCTGGAATAGGACAAGTAAATGCAACAGATGAAATCAAACGAGAGATCATCCATCAGCTGAGCATCAGGCCAATGGCTCACAGTGAATTGGTAAAGGCATTACCTGAAGATGTAAGTAACGTGGGGTGGAAGAAACTAACTTTATAAGGGTGACTGCTGAAAAATTTTCTTACAGAAGTTTATGCTGCTTAATGTGGAATGGGAGCAGCACGATTATCCTAAGAGCAAGGTTAGCTTGAATACAGATGAATAGTTGTCATGGAGAAGGTAAGAAAGAGCTATAGAAGAAAAAACAGCATATGAAAGAGGCAGGATTCTGAGAGCTTCTTCATCTCTTTTCTCTTTTTAATATGTATCTTATCAGGCCATCTGGCCAGCAGTCTCTGCAGTCTGCTTGTAAACCCTGAATAGATGTATGGAAGTGGGTTGTGAGAGCTATCCAGAAATATAAGCTGTTATATTTTAAAGCCTAACAATAATTGAAATGGCATGGAATCAGGCACAGTATAATGATTTGTGTAACATAAATGCTTAATTTGCATGGACAGAAGCATTAATCTGAATGCTGGTATGAGCAGTTTAGTAGGATAGCAAAGCGCTGCTTTTTTTTTTCTTTTTTTTTAGAATATTTTTAAAGTAATCTTTTAAACATGATTTCCAAAGACAGTCAAAATTGAAAAGCTAATCTACTATAGTTGTAGTACTTCTAATGATAAATTCTGAAATCATGGAGTGGTATGGATTGGGAGGGACCTTAAAGATCACCTGGTTCCAACCCCATGCCATGGGCAGGGACAAATTCCACATTTTCACTGTTCTAAATACTTCAAACTTGAACAATTTGAAAATCCAAATTTTGGGGTGGCATCATGATTTTGTAAAAATATTTTTTGCAGAGGTGGTAGTCCTGAATGTATCTTTATGTTCCATTCTTTAGCGTTCTCTTGAGTGCCAGTATAATGACTTTGTACTACATTTGTTTCACATGCGTATCTAGTGTTGTATGATACTTGAATGTGTTTATTCGAAGAACTACAGTAACACAGTGTCTTGCCTTTTTACTCAATGTAGGAAAACAGAGAGACGGGAATGGAAAGTGTGATTGAAGAAGTGGCATGCTTCAAGTATGTTTCCCTTTATTCTAATATTTCAGCTTTAAAAATGGAAAATCTGTATTAGTGAAAATGAGAGAATAAAGGGGGCTGCATCATGGTGTGTTCCCATGGCTTTATTCATGTGCATCATTCTTAATACTGTCACTTATTTGATTTCTAGAATACCCATTGAATAGTTTTTTAGCTGTTCTAGTTAACCATTTATGCTTGGAATTTAATAAGCAATAAACATAAGTTTTGGGGGTTTTGCTTGTTTTTTTTGGTAGGAAACCTGGATTAACAGGCAGAGGGCTCTATGAATTGAAACCAGAGTGCACCAGGAACTTCAATCTGTATTTCTATCACTTTTCCAGGGCAGAGCAGTCAAAGGTAACTAGGAATTTAACTTCCTGGGGTTTGTTTTGTGTCTTTCTTCCAAAGTTTAATTTTGTGAAGAAGTATTATCAGCTGGTTAAGAGTTAACTTCTAAAGTCAACATATTTGAGAATGTTAACAAAATTCAGCCAAGATTTTGCAGTGACTTCTGTGCCACCAGATCCCATGTCCTATACAGAGCTGTTGAAATCAGTGGGCCTTGAAGAGCTTGTCTGCGTGTTCCCTTACATCTTATTTGACTGAAAATATTCAAACAATCTGTATTTTTGCTTACCTTTATGGAAATTGCCACTTTAGCTCAGACTTGTCTTACAGTTTTATGTTAGAAAAAGAATCCAAGGTGGCTCAAGATGAAAGATTAATTTTGAAGATGCATGCCCTACTTTACAAGTAGAATGTAAGACAAACTGAAAAGGCATGGAAGCTTTCTTGTTTTATTGAAGGCTGGGAAGAAGGGAAAAGAACAGTAACAATATAACAAAGCATCAGTGCTTTTTTATTGGGTTTATGTTTGTACAGCTTTTGGGTAACATTGGCCTCATTCTTCTATTTCAGGCAGAGGAAGCACAAAGAAAGCTGAAAAGACAGAACAGAGAAGATACAGGTATTTTTCTTTGAGAGAAGATGGGAAGCACCTATCAAACTGTGTATTGCCCTGACAGACTAATATCCTCTTTTGGGGCTAGCCAGAAATTGGTTGAAAATGTAGCAGTTTCCCTTACGTTTCCCTGGTTATAGGTAGGAATCTGATCTATTGTGGAACCAGCCTTCTGAACAGCTTATTCCTTTGGCTTTCCTGTTACATGCCAGCCATGTTGAATGTTGCAGCCTGTTACCTGTGATACTGCTCGCCAAGCAGCTGTGTACTGTCTTGGGTTAAGCTGTTTGAAAGTTGGCCATTTTATATGGGTGTTGCAAATTTTAGAGATGCTGAAATGTCAAACACATAATTTCCCTTTCAGCACTTCCACCGCCAGTTCTTCCTCCTTTCTGCCCACTTTTTGCAAGTCTGGTTAATATTTTGCAATCTGACGTCATGCTGTGCATTATGGGAACTATACTGCAGTGGGCAGTAGAACACAATGGCTATGCCTGGTCAGAGTCCATGCTGCAAAGGGTATGTCTCCTTATTTAAAATTATGCTTATGTTAAAGGAAAGAATATGTATTTTAGCATTTTAATGTGGTTTTATAGATTCGGGTTGTGTACTTGGTATCTAACGTATCCAGAATACTCTGAATAAGAAATAAATGGTGTTTTCTGTTAGACAAGGTTACGGAAACCCCTGTCTCCAATGCAATATATTTTTAAAAATCAGTGGAGGACAGAAGTGAATTTCTAATGGGATGCACACAAGAGGGAAGAATTCTGCTTGAATTGGTGGAAATAGTTTGTGTTTATTGTGGTAGAGAACCAGTTTATCTGAGTTGTTGCATGTTCAGATAAAGCATGTCAGCTTTTTTCTTGACATTGCTTACTTTCAGTTTAGACTAAGTTACTAGAAAAAATCATAAAATACAGAAAATAATTTTCTAACTTGAAAATGTATCTGTTCTGGGAAACTCAACTGAGCTGTTTGTTCCTCACTGTTTATAATGATTGTTAGAAACCTGGAGGGTTACTGTAGATTTTGTTCTCAATGAAGGTAACTTTTTGGAGTCTGCAGAAGTACGTGGTGAACTGCTGTCAAAGGGCTGCTCATACTGGTCAGGGTTGTTGGTTTAGTGTCCAAATCCAAACTTTTCGAAAATATTGATAGATTTTTAAATAACATTTTGCAGTGAAACACCAGCTTTGAAACTGAGTATTAATTTTTTTGACATTCAGTCTTACTGTTTATTACTTTTTATAGCTAAGTTTAACATTAGCAATTCTGTATAACACAAAGTTGAAAACGGAACAGTGTATCAGTATTACATATCGCCGCAAAAATTGAAGAATGTAGTTACATTTAGGTAATGTGAGAGTACTAGGCTTTGGAATAACTGGTTGAATAGAGTAAGATTTTATTTTTATTTTTCTGAAACTGAACTAAAACATGCTCAGCCAGCTGAGTGCCTTTTGTGTTGTTCTCAAACATGTGCGAGTCATTAGGAATCTATCACTTGCTCAGAAGCTCATGGCATTTTGTATTCACTGGTGCCATGCAATTGGACTGCATCTTTCCCCAGTCAACCACTCTTGTCTTGGAAGTGCCACACAAAAGTTGATACGAGACATCTGGAAGAGGTGGCCCATACCTGATGAGACCTTGTTAGATAGATATGGTAGTGTGAGGAAAAATTGACTGTTACTTATTAAAACAATTTTTAAAAGCTTCCAAGACTCAGATCAGGTTTCACCACTATTGTAGATACTTACGCTGTTGCATTCCAGTTGTGCTACAGATTTTCTGGCGATTATCTTTTCTCCTTACACAGGTTTCAGTGTTGATTCCAGGCATTCACTAATGCTTTTTGTCTAGAGCATCCTGCCAATTTGTATGAGGTGGCAAAGTGGTTGATTCAGCTTGACAGAGGTCACCACTAAGATTTAAGCATTTCAGATTTAAAATGCCATTCAGACTATTTCAGTGCCAAATAGGGTAATTTCAATTTTTAACTTCAAGGAGATTACATCTTTTTACTGACCTAAAAGCTAACACTGTTTTAAAATATGTTGCTAGAGTTTAGAGTAAGTTTAGTTTAATAATGTTAACTTTTTTTCCATTAAATTTTGTATGTAAAAAAGGATTTAAAGTGTGCATCATGCTTCTGTCCAGAGACTTGCGATATCAACGTGCATTTGCTAGGGAGAAAGCTAAGAAGCACAAACTTCTCGCTCACTAGAAAGGACAGCAAACAGAAAGATATAAGTGATATAATGTGTTTTTTATCTGGCAAAGTTTCAAGCATTTGTAAACAAACACTGTTACTCCTTTGTAATCCATCTTTGGAATTATGCATGTAGAAATAACTTCACATATATTCTTATTTTATAATTTTACTATATGACTTGCTTGTCTCTTAGTGATTTACCCAAACTGTATAAAGAAGTATATGAAGTATTTAAGGAAAGAACTAAAATTTATAACTTTTACCTAGGTTTTGCATTTGCTTGGAATGGCACTACAAGAAGAAAAACAACATCTAGAGAATCTCAGTGAGGAGAACGTTGTAACATTTACCTTCACTCAGAAAATATCAAGTATGCCTTTCTTTTCAAATGTATAGCAAATTTTAAGCAACTGAAAATGCCAGTATTTCATATTTTATTATTTTGAAACAGTCTTTACTGGAAGGTTGTATTTGTTTATCCATCAAAATTTTACCAAGTTGATTGTACTTACAAGCTTTACATATGTGTAGATTCTATGATAGTAACAATACTAAAGGCCTTTTCCAGAGGAGAAATCCAAAAGTTGAGTAATTCCTGGTAAATCTGATTCTTAGTATCTTTTAAGTAGTGTCTCAACAAAGAGTGCTGGTGATGATCACGATACATGATCAGATGCTATAGTTGCAAAATCCATAGTTGTGTTCTTAAAGGGACTTCCAATCTTGACTTTCCTTTGTATCCTCTGACTAGTGCCTCTAGTTTTGCTGAGACACGGAAGGTATGATTCTTCCGTGTCAAATAGGTTGGAAATAAAATACTGGAAGTTCTACATGGCAGCTCCCAAGATGAAAACAGCCAGGGAGCACATACAGTGCTTTTGTCTTGTAAGAAAATATAGTCAACGAGCAAGACTTTTAAGAATATTTCCTCTGACTTCCCAGGGTTTAGAGTGTACTCATGAAAATGTTTGCTGAGGAGGGAAAGTTGCATATTGTGCCTATTTGGTGAAGGAATTTTTCAGCTGCTGAACATATAAAAGTCTTATTTCTTGATTTGTGTTGGTTTTAATGTTAGTGAATGATTAGTTTGCCAGGTAACAGTATAGTCAATTGTCTACATAAATTTTTTTCTCAGGACCAGGAGAGGCACCCAATAATTCCCCTAGTATACTAGCTATGCTAGAAACACTGCAAAATGCACCTCATCTGGAAGTACACAAAGACATGATCAGATGGATATTGAAGGTAAATCTATTTAATGTAATTGTTGAAAATCATGGAATATTTTTTTTTAAACTTTAGTTATATTGTGATGATTTCCCATGTTGATTTGTGTTACCTACTTTTTTTCCCTCTTCTAGAATCCAACACTGAGTTATCTGTCCAGCATTATAGTGTACATAGTAATATTCACATGTCGCAAACAAATTAAGTGTTGGGTTTTTTTTCTTACAGACTTTTAATACTATTAAGAAACTCAGAGAAAGCTCTTCTACAAGTCCTGTGGCCGAGACAGAAGGAAATATTATGGAGGAGGTAAAAGCAAGCTGTAACAGTTAGCTGATCTGGAACAGGTCTGGGTTGTGACAAACAAAGGACTATATTTTTAATTGCAGCTTTAAATCAAAGATGGGAAACATCGGTGATTTCTGAAATGCTGTCTCACAGCTTATAGGTCATACCTATTTGTTTGAAAGACCTACTGGGAGAGTCCGTGGACTGTTTTTCTTTGCTTTGTATATTGTAGTCTCCAAATCTTTTGCAAGTTGACTCCTTAGAATGGTTCATAGTATTGATCACAGCATTTAATGATTCTGCTCTTCCCGTAATTTCAGACTCCATGGAAACTTGTTAAACAAATGGTATCTATGTATTTTGACCATGCAGGTCATTCCAGATAGGCTCTGCCAGTCTTCTTAGCTTGACATGACGTTCTAGGTACCACACAAAGACCTTGGAGCACTGGTACATTAAGGAACATGGGTAGTACAGAGGAAGAGCAGCACTAGAGATGAGACCTGTCAATCACCTTTTTTTCTTATGAATGCTCAAAGGGAAGAGAAATACAAAATACAATTAAAGGTTGAGTGGGAGAGGTACCTTTCTGGTTCTGCAGTTCTACCTGGCATTGAACAGGAGCTAAAGAGGGCACAAAAATAGCTTTTTGGTAGACTTTGCTTTTTTCTTTTTATGAGATTTTCCTTGTTTGGAGGTTAGTATCAGTTACAGATAACACTTGCTAAAATAAATTGTCTGTTGCAACAAGATTTTGATAATGACTGAGTGAACAATACAATTTCAGAGTTCACGTGATAAAGACAAAGCTGAAAGGAAGCGAAAAGCTGAGATTGCCAGATTGCGCAGGGAAAAGATCATGGCCCAGATGTCTGAGATGCAACGGCACTTCATTAACGAAAACAAAGAACTCTTTCAGCAAACTTTGGAGGAGCTAGATACTTCAACCTCCAGAGTACATGAAAATAGGTAAAGGAATCTCATTCAATTTTTTCCTTTAACTTTTACATGAGACTGTCCTATTGATACTGCTTAAAAAAGCACTTTTTTTAGTCTTGATGGAAAACTATTTGTAAGTTTTTGAGACCAAAAAAGCAGCAGTAATGGAATTCTTTCCTCCCCCTTTCTGACAAGATGGTGGGATAAATATTGATTCCTCCCTCATCGTGTTCAACATAAACAAAAAAATTATTTGCCTGTTTAAAATCATCCAGTAAATTTTTAATAACAATGAAGAGACTATGCTATTAAATGTAGTGAATTGGAACTAGTTGATTATACGTCTGTTCAGGATCTCCAAGAAAATCTGCTTGTAGGTGGAAATACGAATTGAAGCATGCTAATGATTTTGGGGAGGAAGTAGATGATGATGGAGAGTTGCAGATGTAGTTTCTGTGTTAAACTGGAGTGGGCAATACTACTGTGAGGTATGATTTTTTTCAGGAAAATACTGTCTATTTCTGGGGACACAGGGATTGTATGAATGCCAAAACTGGTTGTTGTCGAGAAAGCAATTATAATAAAGCTAGAAAGCTCATTAATCACATTTAAATCATAATCTGATTTGTAATGTTTTTCAAATAATTTGCTCACCAGTATTCTTTGAATATTCTAGCCCTGTAATTTCAGACGCAAAACTCACAGCCTTGGGACCAGAGCAAACTAGAGTAGCTGAACACAGACAGGTTGTTATGTGTATATTGTGTCAGGAGGAACAAGAAGTTAAAGTGGACAGCAGAGCTATGGTCTTGGCAGCATTTATTCAGCGATCAACTGTGTTGTCTAAAAATAGAAACAAAATTACTCCAGACCCTGGTAAGTAGTGTTCATAGTTGTCTTTAATATTAAATGAATGTTGGGAGTCACTGTAACAACTGCATGCTTTCTTTTGAAATGGTGTCACCCTCTTACGTTAATTGTATAATTGTGAATGACTTCATTGTAATCAGTGGTGAAACTCCCATACTTCTAGTGAGATAGAAATGTGTGTTCTAAATAGTGTAAAATCACTGCAAGGCATTATTTAAATGTTCTGCCAGCCATTTATGACAAATTATTTGTAACTATTAAAAAACCCTTAGCAGAGGTGTTTGTTCTTAAACTACACTCGTAACATTATAGAGAGAGGAGGTGTTGATGTAGGGCTGTAAAAGCACGAGATACACGTTTCTTTCCTCTCAGGTACATAATCTGAAATGCCTCTTAATGATAATAAAAAAAATGCTGAGATTTAGGTAGTTTTGTTAAACACATCACGGTGACCTGTAGCACTGTTACAAAGGTTTATCTTGATTCTATATATGTAAACACATAGAAAATTTCTGCACTGAATCATTTTGCACTCTCGCTCTGAAGGTTAATGCTCTTAGAGTCATTGTTTAATGGTACTGAACCTACTCCTGCGGGTAGTTCTTGGGGACTTTTGCCAGGGCCCAGTACCTCTGAAAGCTTGATTTGAAGTCTCAGTATGGTACACATGCTCAAAACAAAATTGCATGATATTTGTAAACGATCTGAACAGTTTAAGTTGTGGATTAGCAGTATACTTCATTAAATGAGTTATGCTTCTGTGATAAAGTTTAATAATTATGCAAATGCAGTAACATTGACGTGCAGTTAATTCTTTTGATAAATGTTTATTTGAAGGCTGTTTTGTTTTACTTTAAATACAGAAAAGTATGACCCGTTGTTCATGCACCCAGATCTGTCATGCGGAACACACACTGGTAGCTGTGGACATATTATGCATGCTCATTGTTGGCAAAGGTAAAAACCCATATTTAAGTTTTTAGTCCAAATAGCATGTCATGCCATCAGTTTGCTTAATTGCACTAATTTTAATGACCAAATTACTACTGTGTAGTAAACTTAAATTTTGTATGTGGTCTTTGATATCGCTGCTCACTGAAGATGTGTTATTCATCTTCTTGTGTAGCTCATGTACAGTCCCGTGTGGTTGCTGTTAACTCCTAGAAATGTCCTTAGATGCCTGTTTTCAGACCATTTTTGGGTCATCGTTGGGTGTGTGCTAAACCATCTCAGAGGCTTCTGGAATAGCAGTTACGTTTAGTAAAGCAGCGAATTCGGTTCCTTTTCATATAGGATTTGGAGATCAGCCACCAGGTTTTCCAGTTGCTGCTGTGTTGTGGCCTGTAATGGAATATGCACATGGATAACGCTTACGGCACCTCCCTTAACATTTTATGTGAAACTAAAGAATATTTTTTTTAATCCTTTAACTTCCTCTATACCTCTTTTCCTAAATGGAAGTTGCTACAGCTCAGACTTAACCACGTTTTTAATAGCTCAGTCAACTTCAGCACTTTGGGGGATTTTGGCTGCCAAAAACTGGGGATAGCCTGCAGTTAGTAATACTTTCAATCAGAGGGTAGAGCTTTTTCCTTCAGATCATTCTCTGATGTATATCCGGGAAAAGGCAAAATGGTGTTTTCAGGAGAACTGATGAATTTGTATGTTAAACAGTGCTTTAATAATTTGCTGCTAATATCTTGCTCTTTCCTAAAGGTATTTTGATGCTGTCCAAGCAAAAGAGCAGCGAAGACAACAAAGATTACGAGTACACACAAGTTACGATGTAGAAAATGGTGAATTCCTTTGCCCACTTTGTGAATGCTTAAGCAACACCGTTATTCCTCTGCTTCCTCCACCGAGAGTTTTGTTTAACAGGTCTGTTTGCTTTGTAAATGTTCTCAGTAAATGTAAAAACCAAAATCCCCAACAAACCACACCCCAAAAACCCCTTTCAAAATGTTTATTATCTTCTTTTTTGATAATCTCAAATGGATTGCCCATCTGCATATTTTCATTTGTGGACCTTCCTTGGTTATTGTATAGTACGAAATTTAGAGTGTGAAAGGGCAGTAAAGTGTAGGACCTGCAGGAAAAGAACTGAACATAGAGGAATATATGGACAGCAGAGAAAGAGCATATTGAGAAATGGAAGTACATGGAATGCCAATGAAATACGAATTCTGTATATAGTTTGTTTGTAACTAATGTATGTATTTTGTTTACATATATTTTTGGACAGGTTAGACTTTTCAGGACAACCAAACTTAACTCAGTGGATCAAAACAATATCCCAGCAAATAAAAGCGCTGTATTTACTTCGAGATGAAGACTGTGCAAGTAAGTCTGAAGAAATGTGTAAATTTGTATGTGAAAATGTTATAATATTAATAGAAAAGACCAACTGTTTTGGTTCTGCCACAGTGGAGTTGAGAGATGGTGGCAAAAGCGGTGAGAACAGCTTGGAATTTCAGTTTCTGGTGATGCGTTCCTGCACCTTTTTATAATACAAAAATTATGTATTGGTGAATAATCAGTGTTCTGTTCTTGTTTGTACAGACAATTCTGGTAATTTGGAAAAAATGGATCAGCTGCAATTACCGGAAGGATTTAGACCAGATTTCAAACCGAAGTATGTATTTACATCTTCATAAATCATTAAAAATTCATCAATAAATAATAACGTGAAAATAGAATGTGACTTCTGTGCTATAAGGTCGCAACAATTAAGACAAATACATAAATTTTCCTTTAATTAGAAAAGTTGATCCTATTTTTATGGTACCATTGAAGTCCAACCCACAAGTAGTAAATAATGCAGTAGAATTTCAGAGGTGGATGTGGTAAGTGGATGTGCAGAGTTGTATAAATTGTATAAAATTTTATAATTGTAAAATTGTATAAAGTTGTATAAATGTGCTGCAGTTGTATAAATTTTGACATCAGGATTAAGCTTTGTTTCCCTATTACTTGTAACTGTGTGAAGGGTTCATCATTGTAACTCAGCACTACAAGTAAAACATGAAGAAAGGCTATGAAATAGAGAGTATGCTGATGTGTAATTTCAGCTATTACAGCGGGCTTATATTTGAGTCTATCCTTTCTCCATTGAGGAGAAAGTAATAAAATTCATTACATGGTACAGACATTTGTCTGCCAGCTGCACACAAGAATGCAAGACGCCTGTCCCAGCTGATGACAGGTTTTTTCTGTCAGTCACACACATTTCTTTTAATTTAGCCTTAACTATATTATCTTTGAAGACTGGATATTCTTAACACTAAGAAATGTGATTGGTTCCTGTCAACTACTCAAAAAATAATTGGGAGTGTATCTGTCACAGAAAAGAGGTTACAGAATACCAGATTCAAAGAAAGATTCTGAAGTTCTCAAATTTTAAGAAACCAGGTGTTCAGCTGTTGGGGTGAATGCTCATCATTAAAAGTAGTATGCTGCCAGTGGAGAAAATAATGAATTAGTGATACTGTTTTCTTTGTTTCAGGAACCCTTATTCTGAGAGCATAAAAGAAATGTTGACAACTTTTGGTACAGCTACGTACAAAGTAGGATTGAAGGTTCATCCAAATGAAGAAGATCCACGTGTACCTATAATGTGCTGGGGAAGCTGTGCTTACACGATACAGACTATAGGTACTAATGTGTTCATTTTCATGGAGTCATAGAATTGTTTAGGTTGGAGAAGCCCTTTTAAGGTTAACTGTTAACTTAGCACTGCCAAGTCCACAACTAAACTGTGTCCCTCAGTGGCACATCTACACGTCTTTGCGCATTTGTATGTGCATTTCAGAATTCAGTTAAATTCACAGCATTGAAATATTTTGGGGGGTTTGTTTTTTTTTTTTTCCAGAACGAATTTTAGCTGATGAAGATAAACCGTTATTTGGTCATTTACCTTGTCGACAGGTAAGGATGAAGTAGCAGTTTCTCTCTGAATCAATGGAAAAAGAGGGAATTATGCTTTAATGCAGAATATCTAAATACTAAGTTATGATTATCTGATAGTTTTATTTGTTGGATCCCACAGTTTAGTCAATTAGTATCTAATTATTAACCTATTGAAAAATCAAATCTAGCAAAACTATTACTTTTTTTTTTCCTATAAATGCATATTTTAGTAAGGCCAGGGTTTCTTATGGTAACAGTCAAGAATACCAAAGGTAACTCCTATATTTGCATAAACATAAACATCTGTCATAATGTAGACACTCAAACTGCTCCCATAAACTACAGCTGAGGAGCCTAAAAAGAATGCTGTAAGTCAAAAGACCTTTTCATATTGAGGAATTTTGTTAACTGTGGCAGTGTCTCTTTTTCTTTGTTTTTAAAGGATGACTGCCTTACATCATTAACAAGATTTGCAGCAGCTCACTGGACAGTTTCATCTCTTTCAGCAGTACAGGGTCACTTTTGTACTCTCTTAGCATGTAAGTCACCACCTTATGCTGTTTTTTTTCAAAGATACAGATACAGAAAAATGCTTACAGGAAGATAGTTAGTCTTGATTACGAGAGTATTGTTTTATGTACTGGTTTTAAGTAATAGACCAAGAGCCTGTATTTTCCCATCTGTACCTATACGTATTTTGTCATAACTGTGGGGAAAAAAAGGTGTTTCTTTTGATCTGCAGTTCTAAGATACATTTCAAGAGAACCACGCATATTTTGCTCCAGAGGAGTTCTGTTGACTCTTCCCAGCATTTATATTACTGCTTTGAGAAAGATACCTAGAGCAAAGGAGAAGGAAGCATGGTCCTTCACAGAAGAAAAATGATAGGCTGGAACCTCAAAAAGGAGGAAATGTAACAATATAGTTTTGAAAGGAAATAGGGTCTTTGCAGAGGACTGTAATATATCTTCAAACTTCCCTGTCTTTGAAAACTAGGATTTGTGGTAAGACAGGACTTACTATGTAATGTCATGTATTAGTTGAGAATTTTAATGAGATCAGCCAAAATGTTCCAAGTGTAAAACATTTGTAGATATAGGTGAGAAGTCTGAAGTTCAGCGTAATACAGTAATTATCCATGAGAGGACTATTTTGAAAGGATACTATAAAATGGAATAATTTTAAATTTAGTCAGTAGAGACAGGAAACTCTCAAAGTGAATTAATATACTGAAATTACTGGTAAATCGATACTGCCTACTTCAGCAAACAGTTGGGAGCTTTATGGGGAGGAACTTGGTTGGCAGTTTGTAGCAGTAATGATTGAGCCATTCTCTGTGTGAAGCAGAAAAGCAAATGTTGCTAGCTTGTTTGACTGGAAGTTTGTAGTATATGGTGTTATGCATGGTTTGGGTTTTCTTGAAAACTTGAGTCCGTGTTTCTTTCACACTTTTGGGTTGTGTTCTGTGGCTATACGGTTACAAAAGTAAAAGCAGTTGAAATATGAGTGCTGGTGAAATGTTTGCTAATAGAAATAGCTTCAAAATGTCACAGATCTTCAGCTGTTAATTTTTGGCCAGCAAGGCAGTCTTCAGCTGAAGTATTTTTAAATTGTTATGATGAGGCTATTTTTTACTGTAGTAGTGTTTTTAAACTTGGCAGCTTAAGTGCTTGTAGCTACATTGTAAAATTATTCTTACAGCTGCAGTTGAAACTTTTATGGTAAATCAGATTTTACTGCTTGGAGTAAAGAAGTTTGCAACTGTTCATTGATTGTTATTTTAAATGTTATTAAATTTTCAAGACACTTTGTTTGCTTTAGATGGAGGTACTTGAAATTTATTAAGTGTGAACTTCTGTTGTCAGCTGGAGTGCGTTGGTTAATACTTTGTGGTTACTGTGAATATGAACACTTCAGAGATGGAGAGACCAATACTTAGTTTTTTTAGAGATCAAAAAAAATGGATTCAAGACTCTTCAGCAATGTATTTTTGAGTTTGTAAGGCAGATGACTTACATGAGGCAAATTTAGTGAACCTTCTGAAGTTAACCTCTGCAATTTGTTTTCCTCTGAACAGTTGTGCAACAGTCAACAATTAGTGTTTCTGTTTAGTCACTAGTGTTTGAGCTTTTTCTGGGTCAGAGCTTGAGATACTGTCTCATTTCATCTCCCCCTGGAAACCTAAGCAATGAAAGTCAGTCACTGTCAGGGTAGTGAATGGCAGCACTTACTCTGTTAGTGTTACTTTGAGCTTGTTTCATTTCAAAACAGTATAGTCAAGTAGGCAAGCGTCTTTTCCAATAATGTTGAACAACTGTTGAATTCACACCTTTCTGGCCAAAACAGGTACATTTGTATTTTAAGTACTTTTAAGCATATAAACCAAGGAGATGGCTCTCATTTTGTAACTGAAGTACATTTAAAATCTTTTCATATATAAATGTTCAACTAATAAATTTATTTTTCTCTCTGAAATACTCAGCACTGGTGCCTAATGAAAAAAATGGAAATCTTCCTTGCATACTTGATATTGACATGTTTCATTTATTGGTAAGTATTCCATAATATGTATTAATAATGTTTTGATCCAGTAGGCACTGTGTAAAAAACTTAATTGGAAAGTGTCTCTTTACTCTGGGTAAGGAGCCTTTCAGAATGTTTGGGTTTTTATTATTTTTTCACTACCTAATACAACTTAAAAGACTCTTTTTGTTTCAAGTGTCCTTATCTATAAATAGTTAAAATGAGGTGGAATGTATATTCTTTGGATGTTAAAAAACCCAAACTAAAACCAACCCCTCCCCAGCAAACCACAGACAAGAAATGGAAAAAATAAACCTCACCCAAACAAACAGACCCCCAAACCACCCTGATAGTTAATCATTGATCCCTTAAATAATGGCTGGCTAATTAACCTCAGAATTAGCCTTATAAGGTATGCTGCCTTAAAAGGGTATAGTTGCAGCATGAGCATAGAAAATGGAAAGATTCAAAAAGAAAGGGAATATACCAACTTTCTTATTTTCTTTTACAGGTAAGCTTGGTGCTTTCTTTCCCTGCCATACATTGTCAGGATTTTTCAGGGATTAGTCTCGGCACTGGAGATCTTCACCTGTTTCATCTTGTCACAATGGCACACATAATACAGATTTTACTTACCTCACCAACAGGTAATGCCACTTTCTTTCAACTTTTATTGAAGTAATTCCTCAAATCTGTACATGGAAAACACCAAGGTGCTATTGGTAAATGTATGCAGTTTACAGTTGTAAAATAAAATCATTGGTGCTTTCTCTTTCAGCCCGTAGAGAATACTGATAAATTGTGCTCATGAATATTCAGGTTTTAGCTTTTATTGCTTAAACACTAGAGGGTTTTTGGAGCACAGCTAGCCGTGAATCCTAGCTTTCCAGCTAATAGAGCAGTGCCTGGAAGTGTTTATTGCAGAGACTTGGCTTGGGCATTGTATGATGTGTAAGCTGCAGTTATTGAGGTTAGGAATCAACGTGTCTCTTGGCCAGAGGAACTGGATAAGGTGTAGTGTGCCAAAAGCGAAGAATTCTAAGCAAGTATTTTAAGAAAGCCAACCAATTGAACGAGTAAACCAGCACCTCACTGGAATTGACAATAGCATAAATTTACCATGTAAGATATGCAGCAGAAAACTTCTTCCCAGTATGTCATATTGTAGTACAGTGGAATGTTTCACTTAGTTTTGGCCTTTTTCTCAAAACTTAAAAAAATACATTCTTGCTGTATAAACATGTATATATGAAGTAACTTGCTTATTATTTCTTTTTTCTTCAGAAGAGAATGGCATGGATCAAGAAAACAGTAACAGTGAAGAGGAAGCAGCTGTGCTTACACTGTATAAATATCTTTGCCAGTGTACAGGAAGGTAAAAGTGCAATCTTTTGATAAAATTGCAGAGTATTTTCTCCCTTCTGGACTCAACATTAACTACTGACAGAGTTCTATATACTAATGCTATCAAAGATGAGACTTCTAACTTGGGAACCCTTGTGTCTTGTTTCTTATCCGCTAGATATCTTTATCCACTTGTCTACTAGATTCAATTTTTGAGTAACTATTCCTGTAAATTCCTTTGTGCTCATAAAGGTACCTGCTCAGGAAGATTATGCTCTGGGACTTTTTTTTTTTCATTAGTTTGTAGATATGTAGAATCTGCAATTGGCAGTGTCCGAGTACAGAAAACTTGTTAGGATCTGAAATTTCTGTGCAAAATTTTCCTTTGTTTACTGTCACCGTCCCAGTTGGTTACATTTTTATGAGTCTATTTTTTTGTTTTTCTTGGAGTTAACTTTGAAATAAACACTTTGCATAACACTAGTTTCAACTGAAGTCATAATATAATACAAAATATGACTGAAGACCTACTAAATATAGTTCTGAAACTGAAATTTTGTTTTATTGTTGTGTTCTCTTAAGTGCCTTGAAAGAAATTACCTCAGGCTGGCACCTGTGGAGGAATCTAAAAGCTGGAATCATGCCTTTCCTGCGATGTTCTGCTTTGTTTTTCCATTACTTAAATGGAGTCCCAGCACCCTCAGAAATTCAAGGTACTGGCTGCTTTGTGTTAAGTCAGCTTTTCAAGATACAAATATTTATGGACAAAATAAATCACATTTAAATATCTCCTTTGAAGAAGCTGATGCAATGAATGTGGGCTTGTTACCAGTGCAGAACCATATCTCCATAATGAAAATTTTGGGAAAAAATAATTTCACTTTTAGTAACGTGTTTTTAATATAGAGTCAAATGCCATTCTAGATTGTTTAAAACAGAAATTGATGCTCTTCTGTTAAAAAGTGAAATTTTGATTATTTCAAATCTCCTATTGATTACTGTTTTCACGTGAGACCTGCTTTTGCTCGCACTGATCTCATTCAAATCAGCATCTGCTGGGAATTAGTATCTCTCATAACTATAAATACACTGTGCTACGTTACACCCCAGTAATGGATGTCAGTAACATTTTTCTGTCCTCCTCTTATGGGATATGTAGGGATAGAACGTAAATCTGAAGATGTTGATAGTAAGTAGGTCCACACTGCTTCAGGACTCCCATGTTTAAAACGAAGTCTGATACTTGGTGCCGAGATGATATGAGAACAGTGGTTGTCTCTTGTCATGGGTGTCTTCATGGTTTGGTACTTGTAGAATGTTTCCTTGACAAATAGTGTTTAAAATGTAGATTTTTCTTTTTTCCCCCTCCCCCCCGCCTTCCATTTAACAGTCACAATACTTAAGCGTTTGGGCCAAAAGAAAAGAAACCCTTTTCCTGAACTTTGATTTTCTATAGTGAGGTTTTCCAAGTTCACGGTCTGGACCAGTAGTGACCACTTGAGTTCTTTGTTTCCAATACTCTAAAGATGAGCTACAAATGTGTACTTCCAGACAGTAGGTCCATGGGTCTTTATAGAGTCAGTTGTAGGAAAGGGGAAGAGGAAGGCTTTACTTCACCTTCTTTTACAATCCTCAAGTTCCAGGTGCATACATGGCCCTGCAGGTCCCTGCCACCGATGGATGTCCTGACAGTGGCCATGGTACTGGGTGTTCAGCTTTCCCTTCCCATTCCCTCACCACCCACTGATCCCACAACGGGCCTGTATTGCTCTTCTCTGGTGTTTTACTGGGGATTGTGAAACAGCATTCCCTTGGTCATGAGAAGGAAGTGAGCACAGGTTTTATTGTAATGCTCTTCACTCTTTATTCAGGAGCAAAAGAGGCCGTGCCATGGAAGAGGTACTGGTACTCTTTGTCCTGAAAGCTGGGAGAGCAGAGGCCCACGGAGTCAAACCAATAGACTAGTATAAATATGGTAATCTGGTGGTTGTGTCCTACATATTTTAGTAGAGTTTAAAATTGCAGGTATTTGCAATTTTTGTATTTCTGAGGCTGTGGTACGCTGCCTGTCGCTGACCACCTGTCTGGGGTTTTGGCACAGATTCCGAGGAGCACAAAGCAGCCATTTAATGGATGACATTAAAACAATCACATACCAATTTGTAAAGGCCATTGAACTCTCTGTTATGGTTCTTACACGACTAGGCTTGAACTGTGCTTGGGGGGACGTTTGAGGAAAGTTGCTTTTCATTACTGGCAGCTTTTCAACATAGCTGCCTGCTGCCTTTACTAGCACTTTCATACTTTGTACCAAATCTTCGGTGTGAGGGAATACAGTTAAAAAATAGAAGGGATAGCTTTTTATATTTAGAGCTAAATTTCATTTATTGTAGATAATATCATTTTAAAACATCTAATTATGAGAATTGCACTTTTTTTTTTTCCAACAGTAAGTGGAACAAACCAGTTTGAACATTTATGTAGCTATCTTTCCTTGCCAAACAACCTCACTTGCCTTTTTCAAGAAAATAGTGAGATTCTGAACACATTAATAGAAAGGTAAGTTGTTGTGGTTTTATGCTTCGTTTAAATATGGAATCATAGAGTGGTTTGAGTTGGAAGGGACTTTAAAGACCATCTAGTTCCAACCCCCCTGCCATGGGCAGGGACACTTTCCACTAGCCAGGTTGCTCAGAGCCCCGTCCAACCTGGCCCTGAACATTTCCAGGGATGGGGCATCCACAATTTCTCTGGACAACCTGTTACATTGCTTTACCACTCTCACAGTTCAATATCTAATCTAAATCTACTCTCTTTAAGTTTAAAGCCATCCCCCCTTGTCCTGTCGTGACATGCCCTTGTACAAAGTCCCTCTCCAGCTTTCCTGCAGGCCCCTTTAGGCACTGTCAGACTGCTGTAAGGTCTCCTCAGAGCCCTCTCTTCTCCAGGCTGAACAACCTCAACTCTCTCAGCCTGTCTTCAGAGAAGAGGTGCTCCAGCCCTCTGGTCATCTTTGTTGCCCCACTCTGGACTTGCTCTCTAACAGGTCTATGTCTTTATGTTGGGGGCTCCAGAGCTGAACACAGTATATTCCAGGTGGAGTCTTATGAGAGCAGAGTAGAGGGGGAGAATCGCATCCCTCAACCTGCTGGCCACGCTTCTTTTGATGCAGCTCACAAGCTGCACAGGCCCACCTCTCATGCCTGTCAAGGTCCCTCTCTGGATGGCATCCCTTCCCTTCAGCGTGTCGACCACACCACACAGCTTGGTGTCACTGGCAAACTTGCTGAGGGTGTGCTCAGTCCCACTGCCCATGTCGCTGACAAAGGTGTTGAACAGCACCGATCCCAGTATGGACCCCTGAGGATTGCCACTCATCAGCAGTCTCCACTTGGGCATCGAGCTGTTGACTGCAACTCTTTGACTATCCAGCCAATTCCTTATCCACTGTCTCCAGTTTAGAGACAAGGATGTTGTACGGGGCAGTGTCAGAAGCTTTGCACAAGTCCAGGTAGATGATGTCCGTTGCTCTTTCCTCACCTGTCACTGCTGTAACCCTGTCGTGGAAGGCCGCCAGATTTGTCAGACATGACTTGCCCTTAGTGAAGCCGTGCTGGCTGTCACCAATCACCTCCTTATTTTCCACGTGCTTTAGCATAGTTTCCAGGAGGGTCTACTTCATGATCTTGCCAGGCACAGAGGTGAGGCTGACTGGCCTGTGGTTTCCTGGGTCGTCTTTATATCCCTTTTCAAAAATGGGGGTTATGTTTCCCCTTTTCTAGTCGGTGCGTACTTCACTGAACTGCCACAGTTTCTCACATATGATTGATAGCGGCTTAGCCACTTCTTTCAGGGCCCATGGACGCATCTTATCAGGGCCCATGGACCTGTGCACCTTCAAGTGCCATAGATGGTCTCAGACCTGATCTTCTCCTATAGCACGTGGTTCTTTCTTCTCCCAGTCTCTGCCTTTGCCTTCTGTAACTTAGACGGTATGGCTGGAGCACTTGCCCATGAAGACTAAGGCAAAAAAGTCACTGAGTACCTCAGCCTTCTTCATGTCCCGGGTAGCCAGTCTCCCATTTCCTTCTGGAGAGAGCCCATGTTTTCCCCAGTGTTCCTTTTATTGCTGTAGAAGCTTTTCTTGTTGCCCTTGACGTCCCTGGCCAGATTTAATTCTATCAGGGCTTTAGCTTTCCTAACCTGATCCCTGGCTGCTTGGACAGTTTCTCTGTATTCCTCCCAGGCTACCTGGTCTTGCTTCCACCCTCTGTAGGCTTCCTTTTTGTGTATAAATGGAATAAAGAATCCTGCACCTAGATAGTAATACAAGTATTCTCCCAGGAGTGCATATATGGAAGTGAATCATAGACTTTTAAAAGCATTTGTGAAAGAAGTGTTTTGGAAGAAATCATTGTGGTTGTAGAGATTATTGAATAGATGTACTGTGGATTTTTTACTTATTTGCTTTTGAAAACTATCATCCATTGATGTTAAAAGCCTATTTTTTTTTTCTTCTTTCTTGTAGCTGGTGCAGTAACAATGAAGTGAAAAGATACCTGGAAGGCAAGAGAAATGCTATCAGGTAAACATGGAGAAATTTTAAGCAGAGAAAGGAGAGACACTTTAATGTTGTAGTTTTCTCCAAATACTTCTTCTAAAGGATGTTTATAATACCATAGTTTCAGTTCTGCTTTATTGAATGACAAAGATATTAGGGAACAAGCAAAGAGACCTTGGGAATTTTGTAAGAGAAGAGAAATACTGCTTAAATTGGTAGAGTTTTGAAGGCAAAGTTAAATAGTATAGTTTTATTTAGGCTGATCTGCAGAAATCAGAGGCCATAACATTTCTTCTCATGTTTCCTATAGTAGATTTGTACCTTCTGATTCAAAAGATACGCTGTTGCTAGAAGACATATATAATCTGTGTTTAAAAATGCCAGGCATTGAAGAGCTTTTTAAATTATCTTTTTAAAGAATCCAAATTCTTCAGTGAAAACAACACTCAAGTCAGTTGCTAAAAAGAAAATTTGTTTTTCATACATTTCTACTATACTAAGCAATTATTTTTAATTCAAAATGCATTTAATATGTAGTGGGCGTGGAAAAGTATTTGGGGTGTTTTTCTTTATGAAGGGTGGGTAAAAATAGTAGTTATGAATTATCCAGATAATTATAAATTAATACAAGGTTCAAAGTGCTGTTGTTAAAAACATCTCTGCATTTTAATCTCTCATGCTGAATACATAAAGTCAATCTTTCAGTGTTGTGCAGACAACAAGGCTAAGTGACAAAAATAAGAATTTGTCACTTCATCTGTTAAACAGGGTATTAACAGAATTTCATATACAGAAAGAATATTCTGATTGCATAGTTGATTTCCTGTTATATGTGATTGTTGGGTTTTTTCTATGTGTTCCTTCTGCTGATTCTTAACTGCTCTTCCCAAGATTATGTCTATTTTGACAGTGATTTTTTTTCTCTCAGTATTTTATTATACATTGCCTCTGTTACAAACTTAATATTTGCATTTCACAGTCTTAATTTGTATTATTCCTAGAGTTGAAGATTATTAAACTGTAGTGTATGTATAGCATCTGCCAAAAAAATTAATTTTTAACTGTTATTTCTAAAGATAAAAGTATTTGCTATCGAATAGGTCCTTTTCATTGCATGAGTATTTCATCCTCTTCAGGATACAAGTTCTTTGAACCTGAGAGTCAGAATATTTTCTATTAATTATTAGTGACAAAAGGAAAACACAAAGCAAACTGATAAGGTAGCAGAACAAATATCCAGTTAAATCTGAAATAACCTCATCATGAGATTTTGCTAAAAGCATGCATATGACATGAATTTTTCTGACTTTCTGCCTGTGCATTTTCTCAAATCCATAAAAATATGATTAAGAAACCTGGAGGCGGTATAGTTGAGAGGTGTGGGTTCCTTTTTCATGTGCTATCATTTTACTCTATGAATCACAGAGAAGAGGAAAACTTTTAAAAATTTAATTATTCACAGATGCTGTTTAGATGAGTAAGGAAAACATGAATGAGTTTGAAATAACTGTGTATTATTCGTTGGAATATGAGTGTCTAATTTGATTGCTTTATTCTAGCTATGCAAGAGAATCCAACAAATTAATAGACCTTCCGGACGACTACAGCTGCCTCATTAACCAAGCATCCAATTTCTCGTAAGTTGTATGCAGTTACAGTGAGGACCACTAAAGTAGTCTCTTTTTGATGACCTGGGAAACCTGTAACCTGAAAGCCTTTGGGAGTTGTTTATAGAATCATGAAGTTAATGGCACATAATTGACAGTTGTCTCTTCCAGCAAAGCTGCTGTGTATTTCAGTGAAATAGAAATTGCAAGGATCTGTATAACTGTTAACTGTATAAATGTTCCAAAGTAGTTCTGAATCTTTTTACCATCTAGAGTTGATACATACAATGGATTTATTTTTTTTTCCCCCCTCTGCCTAACAAAAGGTGTCCAAAATCAGGTGGTGATAAAAGCAGAGCCCCAACATTGTGCCTTGTGTGTGGGACCATGCTATGTTCTCAGAGCTACTGTTGTCAAACTGAATTAGAAGGAGAAGATGTTGGAGCCTGTACTGCACATACGTACACTTGTGGTTCGGGAGTGGGCATATTCCTTAGGTAAGGAACTGAACACCTGTACTTCTATCGCTAGATTAGGTGGTGTGTGTAGACATGAAATGAATGGTTATAGCAGTGAGCTTGCAGGGGTGGTTTGTTAGTAACAGGATTGCCTAGAAACTAGAGTATTCCTCTTCCTTTGGTATAAGGTTCAGAGGTTGTTTCTTTGAAGACAAAGTGTCATAGGGAATCTGAGTTTTAATTTGTTTTCTCTGTGCATTTATTTCCACTCAAATACTACAAAACAATAAAGGTAAATATCTTGACTTTGCTGCTGCTGCTGAAAACATGAGAATTCATTTTAGTAGTCTTCCTGCGTACAAGGAAAGGTTAGAATAATGTCCATTTTTCACTTTGGCAAGGATTAGTGAGAAGTGAAATTGTTTTATTTTCTTACCATGCTTGTGTGTAGTATTTTACACAGACTGCAGATAATATGACATGAAACTACATTGTTTTTAACTGCTACGAAGAAGTTATAACAGGAAGAGAATAAGATCTTCAGTTAAAAAAAAAGTCCTTTAAAAATCTGTACATGCAATTTATACAAAATGAAAGTAGGTGAGAGTTGGAAAAGCTGTGTCTATGAAACTATTCACCTAAAAAATAAAAACCTAAAATCTTCCTTGTGTTTCTCTCTAGAGTACGAGAATGTCAGGTGCTATTTTTAGCTGGGAAAACAAAGGGCTGCTTTTATCCTCCTCCTTATCTTGATGACTATGGAGAGACAGACCAGGGACTCAGGTAAATATTTAAAAATACATCTTTTAAAGACAGGAATTTGAAAACTGTCTGGTTTGTAAAATATGCTTTCTACATTATCTTTTTATTTTAATTATATAGGGAATGTTATATTTTGACATTGGTGCTGCGTCTTAATACCTTCAGACATTTTAATACTAATATGGGGGTTTACGTTAAAAATATTTAATGGAAGATCTTTCCCACGTTACAAACATTTGTCTTGAGGTGTAAAAACTTGAATTTTTTTAACATCTGAGAAGTTGCTTAGAAACTGAAGCTGAAAATTTTATTTGTATATAGTACATTTTTTTTGTATGTGTGTTAATTTAATACCAAGTGGAAATACTATGAGAGTATTTGTTTTAATATCAGTTCTTTGTGTTAACTCCTACCTCTGCTTCCCGTGAGAATAATTTGGGAACTTCATATTGTTAATGCTTGCTACTTCTGAAACTGGTCAAAACCATAGAATATGAACTTGTTCAGCATGGAAAGATTGCTGGAAACCTGCGTTCATACTTCGGTGGGGTGTCCATAAGATTCCCAAAGGCTGGAGGGAACCATTGAGCAGTAATAAGGGTGGGGAACCATGCAAGGTAGCACTCCGGTTTACTAATGCAAATTTCTGTTGATTGGTTCTGATAAGGGAATGAAGTTAAAGGGCTATCTAAATATATTACTATTTTGAAGGGTTATCTAATACTTAATATGTCATGCCTTAGTGTTTGTGTTTAGTTGCAGTGTTTTATCATTCCTGATAAGTATTATCTCCTTTTCAGACGTGGGAATCCCTTACATCTGTGCAAAGAACGATTTAAAAAGATTCAAAAACTCTGGCAGCAGCACAGTATCACGGAGGAAATTGGACATGCACAAGAAGCGAATCAAACACTAGTTGGCATTGATTGGCAGCATTTATAGTGGTTATCTGCTGAAGACTGGAACTTTATTAAGGTTTTTGTAACTCAGTAAGCTTTTCAAAAGAGGGATTAGGAAAAAAGCCTGAGGGGGGAAAAAACCCCACAAACCTAGTCCTGTTATTTAATCTTTGTTTTACAATGTATTTCATAAAGATACCAAGTTAACATTAATCAAGTAAACTTCTTTCTATGTAAGCAAGTTTGATTAGTCATATAATTTGCACTGTGCTTCCTTCACAGAAAAGTCTTGGGTTATAAACCTGGGCAAATGAACTTGAGTTTCTGATAAAAAAAAAAAAAAGAATGACTCTTTTTGGAAGTCTGACTATGATTTTTCTTATAAACTGCAAGAGAAAAAGACTGCTGAAACAGAAACTAGATAGAGCACAATTACGGATTGTGTTTTGCCCCTTGCTAGTAATCTGAGCCGTTTTATTTATTATTCTGCATTTTAATACTTAAGCTGTGTGTACATGCAATGGAATGAAGTAAGGAAGCAAATAATGTAGCAAATGGGTGTTTCTGTCTGCATCAGTGGATAATTCACTCTTTCACTTGGTGTTACCTAAAACAAGTTTGTCATTTGTACTCTTGCAGCTTTCTTGCTTCCGGTTGTTTTTTAACTAAAAAAAACCTAACACTAGCTTTACAAGTAAAATAATTTAATTTAAAGCTTTTTCCAGAGCATTGCACTTGTTTAGAATTACGTAGTTTGTAATTTGAATTTAGCTGGGAAACCCTTTCACTTTCACTTATGTGATTGGTTATTGGTATTCAAGGGTTGACATTGTGTCTTTAGAAGATATTTTAAGACAACAACAATATGTAAAATGTCACAAAAGCTAATTCTGTGTTAATTTGCAGAAGCGCAGAGGATGTTTTCTTCATTTTTGTTAACAGTCAACTTTTAAGGTGCAAATCCTATCTCCTTTTTGTTGCAGACAAAATGAATGGTTTCCTCTGGCTTTGAAGGGCCACAATCACACTGCCCACATTTTTGCATTAATTTTTAATTTTTTTTTCTGTTGTCCCATCAAGTATATTTACTTTTTGGCTTGATTTAAAGCTCTGTAAAGATGTTTGCATATAGTATATTTTATAAATATATTCTATAACTGCGCAGATTTGCACTTGATATGAGGGTGCCTGAAGGCAGTGAGTTTTCTAGTTGTATGTACTTAGACCGCCAAGGTGTCTCTAAAAAGTGACATTATGCTTACTGATTTAAAATAAAATCAATTACCTTTATCTCTTCTATCTTCTGACAAATTAGTAAAATCTTTAATTTATGTAGTTCTGTTTCCTTAATAATCTGTGGTTCTTTTGATTAAGTCTTGCTTTCTGACTACGTCTTCAGCCCAGATGAGCAATCCTTTTACTGTCTGCTGTGTCTTCAGTTACACTTGGTCTGACTGAATTGTTTCTATTTTTACAGATTTAATGCTTCAGATAAATTTTGTATATTCATGGTGTACAGGACAATTTTTCAAACATTCAGTAACAGTATTGAGTGAAGATGTGAAGTATGAAATAAAGAAACTTGGCCAATGCTGATTTCCTTTTCTTAAAAGCAGTACAGGCTACTCATGTCTGAATTACCTGTTGTAGATTGAATCATTTATAATCTTGCTGTCACTTTTTACAGAGAGACATGCAGAAGTTGCAGGAAAAAATGACATTAATGTTTCATCTCTGCCTTCCCCTACTTAGCTGGTTGATACATCAACAGTTTTCTGTGCATGGTACTTAGAAATGACACTTTTTTTGGTGACATTACTGTTCCTTTGCAGTCTTGCTTCTTAAGCTGTGTGCCATGGTTTCAAATAATGTGTAACTGCATTGAAAAACTCCTTTCCTGTAAGCATAATATTAAAAAGGTAATTGATGATACTGACAGATTTCTCTGTGCAAAGCAAAATATTGACAGCAAGAAGGATTTTTTTTTTTTCTTCCCTCTGGGGTGATTCTCAGAGACTGTGAGGTTGAATAGGTTGGTAATGTTATAACCACAAATAATTGCAAAGTACACAGTTTATCATTTTTTGCAATTTAGTCATTCTTTATTGAAGACTTCTATTTTCTGATTTGTTTTGCATGTATTTATATTAATGTAGAAATATTTATAACATTGTTTCAGTATCAGGGAAATACTATCTGTAATAAATTGGCTATAACTTTAATATTTATGGATTATGTGTGCAATCTAGAATGCGTTATATGTATGAGAAGAGAAAAAAACCCCATCAACAAAAAAAACATAAAATCCCCAAACCTGAAACCGTCATAACGGAATACAAAGGTTGAAAGTATCAGGTAAATGCTTTTGGTGTTGACATTCAAGAAGCACTTTTTAAACATTCTTAGAATTTTGCTGATCTTGTTCCTTCAAGTGTGTCACCTTGTTAATCACAAACTAACAGAAATACCTGGATGTGCAACATCTGCAGTTTCCCAGCTACAACTGTAAGATGATTATATTATTAGTGTCATTTGCTTCAGTCAGCTAAACCTTTCTTGACCTATACCAATCTTCTTGTTAAAGGATTGTAAATTTTATAAAGGGCTGAGGGCTGAGGTTCACATCAGTAATGTTTTTTACTCTGTTCTACTTCAGGATAACACTTTGTACTCCCCCCCAGTCTGCCATAAGAGGTTCTTTCTTACTGTGATGGATGAAGTACATAACAGAGATAAACAGCTGATGCCTTCTGACTTGTGCCAAGAGCCAGTGCTCCCCACAGCTCTCTACTTCATCTGAAATGTTATTGGGGATTTGTTGGCTGAGATAAAGCCCTTGTGGATTCTCAAGCTATTTGCATCTTCAGCGCTCCCCCAATTCCGTACAGCTTCCTTCTATGCCCCTCCAACTAATCTGCATGCTGATGACTGAGCAACTAAAATTTGGGCCTCATTTCCCACTCTAGCACTGGGAACAACCTGAAGTGAAGTGTTCAATATATTCCTGCACTATATGGTTAACTTCTTTTATTGGGACAGCAGACATTGCACGTGCAGCCGCACAGACCCTATTCTGTTGTTTTACATTTGACATGAAGCCATGCCAGCTCCCATGCTCCAGCCCTGGCACCTCATTTTAGGTGCATTTTATTTTATGCTATGTGACTTGGTGTTTTGTTTTAGAAGCTCCATAACTGTGATAATTTTCTTTATGACCACAACGTGTAGAGAAGCTGGATGCTTGACTTACTGTGCCAGTACCTTCAAGCACAAAATCCCAGCTGTTTTCCTTTCTGGAAGATTAAATTGCACAAAGGAAGTAGGGTCCCATTATGATCAACCAAGTATGCAATCAGCCTCCCTTCTGCCCTGGAATTTCCTTTTCTAAGAGATTTCTCTTTTCTAGGAATTGCCTTTGGCAAGTAGTAGTGGCTCTGTATTTCCATTCCACTGTTGAGGTTATGGATTATATAAGGGCAAATATGGCTGTTAATCAGTTTTGGCTTGAATATGAGCCCCTGCGGAATGCCACTTGTAACTGGTTTCCAACTGTGTGTTGCTGCCCTTTGAGCCTGAAAATGCAGCCAGATTGCTGTCCACCTTGCAGTCTGCCTAGTCTGCACCTCCCCAGATTGATTACAAGGGTGTTGTCTGAAATCATATTTAAAGATTTTCTAAAGACATCTAGTGTACAGAGAAAGTGCTTTTACAGCCAGCAATTTTAATTTGCTAAGAAGTGAAAGAGGAACAGAGGCCTTTAAACTAACCCAACGTTTAAATGATTTTGTATATGGCCAGGATCGGGAGGCTCCCTCTGATCGTAGTAAGAAATACTGCGTTGATCTTTGTGGGTCTCTGATCATATTTTCATATTGCAGTCTGCTCTGCTTTTGGTGAGCCAGGACTGTTACCTGGCTAATCCTGCATCTTAGTGGGAGTGGGATGGTGCTTTTTACATCTTAACTGGCATTAAAGGAAGACTGACTTAGGGAGGAATCCCAACTCTCTACTGTTAGCTGTTCAGTTCCTCAGCTCCTTATGGTGAGTGTCCCAGCGTCCTGCTTGACCCTGCATGGGGAGAAGGTTGGAGATCATGGGAACAATGTAATTCCATTACTATCAAGGCTTGCCTTCTGCCCGAATGCTTCTAGGTGCTCCAGGAGCGGCGACAGCCAGAGCGCCTGCCAGCCACACCTGGGTGTCCATAGCTAGCAAGTCACCATCTGACTGTCCCCTTTCCCTGGGTGACTGGTTCGGGTTGTGTGGTACTGCTGCAACAGATCTGGGACAGGCACACAGAACGGATGCTTGCCAGTGATGGGAAGTCTTACAGACAAGTTGTATCTAGGGAAATGTCTCTCCTTACCATGATTGATTTTTTTTTTTTTTTTTTTTATTTCATGGGGTTTGAATGTTTAGAAGAATGGGAAGGAGGAGAGTTGGCTTCTCCTTTTGGGCTACGTTCAAGTCAAGGTGGGAAGAGTCCCACAGTAAGAACATTGCAAACAGGTATTGCTTAGGCAGAAATTCTCCATCGTTTAGTGCCTGATGGAAGGGGTGGCGGTGTGGATAGCCCACCTTAATCTCCAGTTGCTGATAACTTCTAGTTAACAGAAGGCAGCTTCACCCTGTTGGAGTGTCATTTGTTGGTTTGGGGAACCAGCAGTGACTGATGGAGGGGCATTGCTATCGGCCTGGGATAACGTAAGTCGGGCTGCCTGCTTGGCTGCTGGGGCTGCAGCGTGAGCCCAGGCCGCGGCAGCTCCGGAGCGTGGAGGCAGAGCCCGGGAGGAGCTGGAGCCTCCTGCTGCCAGCCGGCAGGGCCCATGCAGTCTGGGGGTTTGCTGACGGGGAAGTTTGAGCCGCTGGGTAAGGGACAGTGACAAACAGCACGTCAGGGGGGCAGCTGGGTTTCCCAGGCTTGGCTGAAGCTCACGGGCAGTCAGCGCGTGCCCCCGGGCCAGGCTCTGGGAGTTCGTTCATGGCAAGCCCTCCAAGGCCTGACTGAGAGCCCCGCCGAGCTGTGCTCTTCAGGCTGTTGGACAGCTTTTTACAGTAAGGGAGAAGGGGTTTATCATTGACTATGTTATTGTGAGGCTAACAATGGTCAGGAGAAAGAGTGATTCCTGGTTCTGTTCTGGGAGAGTCGGCTGAGTGTGTGGTGGCTGACTCAGGTGTGACTTACATGCAGCAGTACTGAGCTAGTTCTGTCAATGATATTATTTTTACCTTACATTAATCAATACATACTTTGTTAAACATCTTACAGGCTGATAATACAGCAACATGAGCTGCAGTGAAATAGTTCAGAGCTTTGCAAAGCAGGGCCCTGTGAATATGGACCTTCCGAACACGTAGGGAGTGTCTCCATGCTGCTCAGTACACCTTGCCACCAGCCAACCCCGAGAAGCGGCTGTGTGTTTATGGTGACAGGTGGAAGCTCTGTGCTAAAACATCCTCTTGCTTCAGCTTGAGACCCTACGGAACGGCATGATTTTATCTTGTTTAACTTTTCAAGTTCAGTGTATCTACCCACACGCTTACACCCACAGGAGCCAAGTTGCGTGTGTCCGGATGGTCTGGTCAGAGCTACTGCTATGAAGGACAGGAGCAACGGCTGCCGAGTCCGCCCTGTGTACCACTTGGGTGGTGATGGCAGGCTGGCTTTTGGAAAGGTCTCTTGCACCTATTGGGGTTCAGCAGTAACTGTGGTGGTTTGCCTCAGTATCCTACTTGGCCTGTCTAAATCTTGAGGCTGCCTGTTGTCTTGCCTTGTTTTGGGGTGCCTTGGCTAGTGTGCAACAATGTGAGGAGGAACAGCATGCACAACATGCTATACCCTCATACCCTCCCTCTTGTTACCAAAGTGCAGGTCTGCTTCTGAGAAGTCCACAGTACTGTGGCCATTTGGAGCTCAGGCTTCCTGGGCTGGGTGCAAACAGCACGAGTCTCAGCATCTACTCACTTTATTCCATCAGTGACATCTCTGTTCATCTACACATGCTGCTCTTCAAAGGCTTGCTCAATTGTCTCTTCTGCTGTTTCATACACGTACATTTCTATTTATATTCATTCGTAGCAGTTCTAACATTTCTTCCACACATCTTTGTACCAAGTATAAAAACTGCTTTGCATGTTCTTACCTTGAGGCTGTTGCGTATTCATACTTTTTCCTCTTCCTCTGCCACTTTTCCCCCTCCCCCAGCTTGCAAGCATTAGATGCCCAAATCTTACATCTTTGTGTCTTGATGGAGAGATTTGTCAGATGGAGGAAGAAAGAAGAGGGAGGCTATGAGGAGTTCTGCAGTGCATCAGGTGTAGGAGCTAAGAAATGGCAAGTACTGATCATCTCCATGACAGCAATGATTAAATGTTACTTTTTCATCAGCTTGTAAATATGTATTTTCACAGTCTCTTCCAGACGGTGTGAGCTCGTAGGTGGTAAGTTTTCCAGCTTGTCCTTTGTGTAGGATCCTGCAAGGAAAGCCAGAGGGGCTAGTGAGCCCCAGGCAGGGTGGGACCACTCAGCTCAGGTTAGTGATGGCATCTGTGCAGACCACTGAGGGATGTTTCAGTGACTTACAAAACCAAGGTGTTGATTTGAAATCAGTCACATATTTGAGGGATAATGTGTGAAACATTTCTGTACTTACAGTACTCTAAAGAAGGAGGATGCTAAAGTGTGTTAATAAATCGGAGAAAAGGTTATATAAAAATAAGGCAAGGAGATCAGCAATATGTTCACTGACGTAATTCACTGGTGTCCTCTAACCAGAGATGCCTGCAATAGGTAATGTTTGCTTCCCATAAAGACAGCTCCAAGGAGCCTGCATTTTCTTGCAATGACTCTATCAGAGTCTGTTGGAAAAATGTGCAGTTTGGCACCAAATACACTAGAAGAAGAAAAAAAATCTGCAGTAATTTTTAGGCATCCTTTTAATGCTGTTGAAATAGTCAGGCGTCTCGTCTGTGTGTTAGAAATCTTTCCATGTCAAGCTTTGGTAATTCATGAGGTGCTCTAGTAGCTGCAATGTCAGAACATTGCGTGAACCCTGAAACCAAGTACTTTGTGTTATATTTTCTTTTTCTGTGTATTACTTCACAGTGTAGGCTTCAAGCTCCCCTCTGTCTCTACTGTCAGCTTGAACAGGATGGAGCTTGAAAATAAGGAATTTTGAGTGTTTGTTGTTTTGTTTTTTTTTTTAAAGGAGACTTAAATGTGTGATAGCAATGTGTGTGGAACTTCAAGCATGCAGAAGCATGCGGTGTTCAGCTTGGAGGCTAGGGTGTGACTACTGTTAATACCGGCATATGTGAGATATTGAAATAAAACTTTTCAGTGTGGGTAGCATTTCAAATGTTTGGGCAGATGTGGAATAAAAGTTAAGCAGGTGTTGAAAGGTGTCACGTCTGTCTAAGATGGCAAACCCAAGAATCAACACAGTTGCTTCATTGCTCTGGAGCGTGACAGATGCCAAGGGTGGGAAGCCCGGCTGCAGGCATGGCGAGCAAGGCGCGCGTGGCTTCCCAGGGCTGCAGGGGCAGTGACTGTAGTGAAAGGAGGATGGGGTTGTTTCCTGCTCTCAGAGCTTCAAGATCCACTTCTTAAGTCTTCCCCAGTGGCAGAGACCTAGTTGTGTGAAATACCTGAGGAGGGTACGTGGCGCTGGGAATGCGTACCTGCATGAGCAGCACTCCTGGTGGAGCTCCAGCTTGCAAAGAGGGAGGGGACAGAAAGTCATTTATCCCACTGGAGTCAGGGACATGCTGCAGTCATCGTGATTTGAAATCTAGACATACCAATAAGAGTCTCTTCCTGAACAGAATGCTTCCTGAAATCAATTTAATCCATTTTTAACATGACCTAATCTCAAGAATAATCTGAAGTACTCTAAAATAATAATAATTAAAAAAAACCAAGCAGACAAGTATAGAATAAATTTACATTTTAGGTCCTAATTACATTTAAAATTCAAGGGTGCAAATAAGAAACACTGACGTAATTTACTTAAAATATGCCTACGGCAGCATTAAAAATCAATCTTACTTCTGCTGTTGATTAATTTATGTAATTAATGAAAGATTCATTCATATGAACTTGTGAATTCACCTTGTCCTTGTTTGCATTTTCCACCTGTGTTGTTTAACCTTAGTCTGTTACTTGTATCAGAGGAAACGTGTGCGCAAATGGAAAAATTTGCACCCATCTGGAAAAGCATTTCCCTGAGGCAGAGCTGTGCTGCATTCTGAGCAGGCTGCTTGGGCAGCTGGGGAGGTAAAAGCAATTCCTGCAAGGAAAGCTTTGCATTTGGGGACCTCGTGTCTGCGAACGGGAGGCAGCGAGCAACCTCCTGCCAGTTTGGGTACGCTGGTGCCGCTGCCTGGCTGGAGAGCGGGCTCCCTGTGTCTCCAGCCGGGAGGGATGCACAGCTGGGAGGGTTGCACAGCTGGGAGGGATGGCAGCTCTTTGATGCTGCTAAGTTTTGTATTGTATATTTCAAAGTGTCCTCTACAGGGTAGGTTTTTTCCAAGAATTAACCTTCATTTTCACACTCTTAACAAGACTGTCAGTCCGGGGAATAGTGTGCCTCAGACTTGCTGCTTTGGTCTCCTCCTCTCATCGCCCGTCCAGCTGCAGTCGTGCCCGTGTCTCCCCATTTCTGATCAGTGATGCTTGACCCTGTTCTGCCTGTGCGTGTGATGTAGGGTGTGCGAGCTGGGTGGCCTGGCTGCAGACCTGTCCTTTCGTCCTTGTTCTGCTGAGGTTGAGTGGTACCTCTGATTCCCGCACCGCCCTTTGCTCTGGGAAAACTGGTTTGGAGAACAACACTATGGAAATGAGCCTCGTAAAGAACTGAAGAGCTGACTCATGTTCATGGACTGTTCTTTCTAGTAGAAAGAGGTTAATCAGGCAAGACTTGTTCTGCGTGTATGGCTCCGGAAGGGGCTGGTGGATGGGGGGTGGGAGCCCTGCTCAGCCCATCCTCTGGCACTGCGCTGAGGGGGTGACTGCAGAGCAGGGGGGGGACGCTCCCTGGGCAGGGGTGCTGCAGTGGTGTGCCCACATGGAGAGCCCACAAACCTGAGCTCCAGGCCAGGGTTTCCTCCAGCTCTCCTACCTCACAATTGTGCTTTGGATCAAAATTCAGGTCAGCAAACGCAGATGCTTTGAGAGAAGTGTTTTACTGCTACAGTGTTTCAGTCAGTCACTGAACGCTGTAGGGCTGATATTATAATAATAATTAAAAAAGTTTCATGTATGCATTACTTTGGATTTGAGACAGGTGCGTTGCTGTTACCAGAAATAAATTTGCCTAAGCCTTCATCTCCCCACAGGGGGCTGTTATCACATGGTTCCATTCTATTTTTCTGGCCTTATCTCTTAATTAACTAATCTCTAATAATGCTCTTTATTTTTTTTTTTTAAATAAGCATTTGGATCCGTCCCCATTTTACACTGATTATGGTAAAAGCAGTGTTTGGCTTTTTTTTACAAAACAAACAAGTCCGGTGGAAACAAGTAACTGTTTTGCCGGGATCCCTTTTTCTTTACATCAGTGTTGAAAATCTTCCCTGACCGTTAGCTGGCAAGCGCGCAATGCCTGCGAGCCCGATATAGCATTCCCATGCTCTTTGCTAAGCTGCACACATGCATTTGTCTGGTATTACAGAATGTCCGAGCTCATGTAACACATGGAGGCTAATCTTATCAATTGTATTAAGGCTACTTGGGAATTAATAGCTTTAAGGAAGCTGTTTATATTTCCTCCTTTAAAACACTTTAGTGAATGCTCTGTGCCCCTTCAAATAAATGTCACCAGTAAAATAACGCACTTTTTGTCATTTCTTTTAAAACAGAAATGATATTTCTTAAAAGTTGAAACTTCGAGGCCTTGGGCTGGCTCTCAGATCTGGGTACCGGGATTTAAGCCGGTAATCCGTATGGAGGTACCTAAAAAGAAGTGGCCTGGTTTGTATGAATTAAGCTCACATCCTTCTGAAGTTTATTAGTTTGAAAATGAGGGCACAGCTCTGGAAGTTGTTGGATTGCTGCAGGCAGATTTGACTACATGAGCTTTAGTCTTCAATTTAAAGCAACAACAATGCTTTCTTTTGGATGTCTGTTGCAAGTCAGATTTAAATGGGGGGAAAAAGAGGTTATAAACCCAGTTTAGCTGATTTTCAAGGGCCCTGAGGATGTTGGTGGTTTCACTTGTTGAGCATGCCTAGAAGTCAAGGCCTGTGAAGATGCTTTAATTCCTATGTACTACAAGAGGATACCACTAAAATGGCCCAGCAAAGTTTGTTTGTAGTAAGAGGCAAATGATGAAGGGGTCTGTGTGCACATCCTGAGCTTAGCTGGGCACATGAGAAGAGGAAAGTTTGCTTTCTTTCAGAGCTTTATATAAGGGGTGGGGAGAGGCTTCCCACCTATAGGATCACATAGAATGGGTCCAAAAAATGAATTCAGAAGCAAAAAGTCAGCAGTAACGCAAATTAAAGAAATCTGTATTAAATTGTATATATTTAAACATTTTCTTTAAAGAGATTCTTTACTTGCAATACAATTTTTAATACCTAAATTTACATTTGCAGGCAGCAGAGATATCTTTATCTAGAACAGCATTTGCAACGTCACAAGAAAGTGTATGTAAGATTGGATGAATGATATATTACATGTAATATTTTACAAAGCAGTCATATTACAATCTTGTGGTAATCATAAGATGTCATAAAGATCTTCATTAACCAGGAGGCTTTATTTTATACGGCATTAGCACATACACTATTTGTTCTTATTTGTACAAACCCCTGATTCCAAAACTATTCTTCATAAACCTGTCTCAGATGGTCTCTCTACCTGCTAAATACCATGAGACTCTTGCTCTGGGAACTGGTTTCTCCAGTGTGGCATTGAAAGAATAATTTGACGATTCGTTATGTTGCTTTAGCAATAGACTGGGGAAAAAAAAAATAAAAAAAATAAAAAGGGAGACCACAAATAATTGGAAAATCCTGTCTAAATCATTGGCCTAAACCAGATTTCTAGGGCAGCAATGAATCTAGGTCTCTGAAAAGTCTGATGTCTATTCAAGTAACCGGTATAGCTCACAGCACATGGAAGCCTCACAAGGAAAAACTGTAATTAATCCTTGTAGTGCAGCTCCTACCCATATGTGACTCCTCCAAAAAGCTCTTCTCTGATATATGTGGCCACATCGTGCGCCATCCACAATCCTGTTCTTCTGTAATGGACCAGCTGAGAGGAACAGCTGGTTGTAGTGATGTCCTCCTGAGAAGGAAGGAGTTGGTCTGGTTTGTACAGTTCTGCCATGCAGAGTGGCCCTCAGCAAAGCAGTAAATGATAGGCTGTGGTGAGTAGCAAGTTGGCTTTTACGTTAGTGCCCTTGTTCTAGTCCATCTTACACACAAAAGAAGAGAGCTGACTTTTTAGTTCAGTGTTGTAACTAAATCCATAATGGTAACTGAAGTTAAAAGCTTTGACCAGCTTTGAAAAAGTGAAAGGATGCCATGAATACCTGTCAAAATCAAACCTTGTGTGCAGATGGCCCAAGACAGCCTGGCCACGGAGGTGTAGACTATGGCTTGATGTACGGACATGTCCCTCCCTGATCTGCTGTGAACTGGCCTGTCCAGCCTAGAAGGAGTTTGAACAAAAGCCAGAGGAGCTGAGTGCTGCTGGGGCAAGTGCACAAGTTAAGAATGAAAACTAACAGGCTGTGCAATGAGTAGGCAGCTGCAAACATGGCTGCGTTTGAAGAGCCACCACCAGCCAGGTGGGAAGGACCCTCTGAGAAAGCTCTCCCGGGCACGCCGCAGAGAAGCAGAGGTTTTGCACAGCCGGGGTAGAAATAAGTGTGGTGCCGGGCTTGTAGCCGAGGGACTGGGATGTCTGCAATCGTTTGTGCAGGAGGTTGGGGCTTGCTCTCTTGGGTTTCTTTCCCTTTAGCTGAAATTACCTGGCATCTAAACTCAAGATGACACTCTGTGCCCTTACTAGAGGCCGCACACCAGAGCAAACTACTTCCATGTCTTATTCCAACTTTGTATATGAGAATAGGGTCCTCCAGCTACGATAGTATGTTTGGACAGATGGCAGCATATGCAAAGTGTGCCTTCAACGTAAAAGATAGAATGATGGGTGCCCTATCACTGATAAAGAAAAATGAAACTTGTAAAATTTTGCACACTGGGTACTGATGTAAATTTACTTTTCCCTGGCCTCAAAGTCTGAGGTTTGATGTATTTGTGGATGAATGGTACCCATTTACTAGGACCCTGAATAACAGTTGAAGTGTTATTTCTAGGAAGACTTTTTTTGTTTAGTTTTGTTTGGGTTTGGGTTTTTTTTCCTTGTCTTGCAAATAGTTGGGCTTGAATATTCTGGGGCAAATTATGAGATTACATACTTTTAAAAATGTCAAGAATAACTGGAACTGGCACATGCCCATAGCATTGATTCCACTCACTAAAAGAGGAATCTTCTAAGCTTCTGCTTGTTTAAATACAAGGTGAAGCATAAGTCTACAGCACACTCATTCAAGATACACAGACTGAAAAAAACCCTGAGAAACAAACCCCATAAATTTACCTTAATGTTGTTTTCGTGATACTTGTGCTGTTTCATTAAATTACAATTTTTGCTTAGTACGTAAATTCTCAGCATAAGTTTGCATTTTGTTCTATGTACACCTTAAGAATACAGCAGAAAATACCATTGCTTAGCACATTAACAAAAATCACAGTATATGAGAGGTTTGTCAAAATACCAGTATACTAAGTTATAAACAATTCTGGAAATCCTGCTTTCTTTGACTTCTAACACGTTATTCCCCAGAAAACCAATCTGTCTTTAAAATTTGAAGTACATAAAGTATGCTGATAAAACAACATGAGCAAAAGATGCTAACTTTTCAAATTCCACTTTCAATTTCAAAATAAGATGGAATGGATCACCTTGTGATGCCAGCAATTTATTTTTTGTGTTAAAACTAACTGTCCCTGTTAAGGGAACATGTGAATATTGCAAGTCCTAGTGAGGTCATTTCCCCAAGAAGATACGGATATGGTGTACTCACATTGTGGTAAAGGTATTATCCCAAGGTGCACTATATATGCCCATATACAAAAAAAAAGTATGCGTAGAAATGTGTATTCTGATGGTTGATACATAGCTTTTAAAATGTAGTTATTCACAATTCTCAGTTTTTTTGATTCCTCTCTGATAAAAAGTCAATCTTACATCAATTAGAAGCTCAACTGACTGTTGTGATGGCTGGTGTCTTCCCACCTTCCCCTCCTTCAGCCCCTTCAGCATCTGCTTCCACCTGATTGAACTTTCCAATCTTTTTCAAACTCTCTAGCGCAGACTTCAAAGTGTCCTTCAGGCTGTTCTCCAGGATCCACCCTTCGCTTTCACATTCAGGGTCTTCAGGATTTGCAATGCTTTCCAGAGAGGTCTGTAGGAGACGCAAGCCAACCATCACGGATATCTGCGCCGTGCAATGGAAAAGATAGAGCGTGTCAGGCAAACCTTTACACCCTTGCCCACACCTTCACCGTCCTCCGCTATGAGCAGCCTGGGCTGGCTGTGTGGACAAAATGCTAAAGGCACCACACAGGTACAGCTTAAGGGCTGCAGGAACCCTCCACATGAGAGGAGATGCTGGGCAGCCTTCCCCCTTGAGCTGGGGCCCAGAGGGCTGAAGGGGAGCTGGCAGCAGGAAAATGTCCCTTTGCAACTAGGAAAGGAGACGGTGGAGGTCTGAAATCAGTGAACACCACGTACCCCCTCACGGGGTGGCACCTCCTGGGAGATGCTGATGAAACCTCTGCTCCTGTGCACTACGTGTCCGTAAAGCTGTTTGTGTGCGCAACAATATCCACTTTGGTTTAACTCTAAATATTTCTAATTCATGTTGACTTCAATATGTGTGGCGAGTATATTAATCTGATCCAAGAGATATTAATGAATCAGCAACTGTGCAGAACACAGCAGCATTAGGGTTTGAGCCATCAGCTTGTCTACTTTGAATTCTGGTTTTGTTTTTATATAGGTATGTGCAAATAAGGAAAGCAAGGGAGCAGGTGATCTGCATCTCTCACTGGCTCTATCTAGAACAAAACAAATTTCTATTTCTGATAAAATATTCACCAGTCCCAGCAGCCCTGACTGAGACTTCTTCAACTCTGTTATGCTAGTGTAACACCCCTGACACTAGCGACACCCCAAACCTGCCTCCAGAGAGAAAGTTTTTCACCAGTGCTCTGCCTTCTAGCACCGTGCAGAACAGTCTGACTTGCACTGTTGTGGTGCTTATGAAGAGAAGTGATTGATCCGTGAAGTGGAGAAGGAAAGAAAAGGCAGGACCCAGAAGAGCCAGCTTGATGAGGTGGTGGAGCAGGTGGTTGGGATGGGGCAGCAGCAAGACTAGTTTAGTCTTTCGTGTGCTAGGTAAAGCTAGGGTTGAGACCACTCGTTGTTGTCTAAGTCCTCATAGGATTTGTTCTGTAAGGGAAATATGATGCCTCTGTTATCCTATCCAAATTCCCAAGGAAATGATTAGCTCTGGTCCTCCCAAACACTAATGGCTGAAGAGGCCAGCATCCCTCTGTGTTGCTTACCTGTTGGCACAGCTGAGGCCCCCGGGGAGCTGCCCTGGACCTGCAAGGTGCTGCTCTCTCTGGAGGCTTTTGAATTAAAGATGGAGGAAGCTTGCAAACTGTCATGCAGGATTACAGCAGCAGGTAGCTGGGCAGATTTGAAGTTGGGATTCAGCCACACAGCATGCCCAAAAGCAAAATTCACATCTGGATTTTTGGGCTCATGGGGCTGCTCAAGCATGTGCTTCTGTGGACCATTCGTTAGCCTATCTACCCTGGTCATCCTGCTTGTGTATGGTCAGTGTCTACAAACTCTTGGAAGACTAAAGCTACCACTGGTTGCTCTCAAAATTTTCAGATGTTCATGTTTCTCTGCCTTCACTCAAGATTAGAAAGGGAAAAACACTGGTCAAACAAACAAGCTTCATCAAATACATCCATATCCAAAGGCAAATTTTCATCCTGTTTAACATAGGAATGCATGACTTGCCACACCTTGGCCCTCAAAGAAGTTTCTAATGGTCGTGAATCTAGAAATGGTCTCCTTTTGTTGTGGATCTACCCAGTATGATGATGACTTAAATCAGTTGAAACACTATTCAACAAAAGCCACAAGAAGTGACAAATCGCATCACACTAGTCTTGGGATTTAAAGCCTTTGACATCTTCCCTTCAATCTGAGTCCCAGTTTTGCTGCCATCAGTCATGGGACTCATATCATTCATATTAAGGCTGCTGCAAGTAAAGATTAATGGGACTGGATGTAAAAGATGCCTCCGCATTGCTCTCTACTTGTGCCACCTCACCACGTGTCAGCAGGAGCTGGTTTTGGTGGCCAAGTTCCACTATTTGACAGCAGAATTAGCTGAGGCTTCCTAGGTGGCTCTAAGCCACTGAATATGGTCATGCTTTAAAAAAGGAAGGTGTTTCTGCAGAAGGGAGCAGCTGAACTGCCCTCAGATGAGGTTCCATGACATTTTCTCTCAGTGTAAGACTTCATTTTCTTAAAAATCTTGCTTAGAAAGATTTTGGGTCCCTGGGTTGAAATTTTCTAAAAGCAGTGCAAAACATTTGGCTCTCATCACCTCCGCTGGCCCAAGCCTGCCTTCTCTGCTGGATGAGAGTCCAGGAAGCTGGAGACAACTGTCTGGTCATTTAGTCTGTCTCCTACATGGTAGCACAGAGCCTCAGACCGTTGGCTTTGCCGAAGTCCCGCACCAGGGAAGTTACAGCACCAGGCACCAGCATGTGCTGGGGGGAGCTGGCTGAAAGCACCTTGGCAGTAAAGTGCCCTGGGGGCCTGGTGGACACCAAGCTGAACATGAGCCAGCAACGTGCCCTGGTGGCAAAGCTGGGGAAGGGTATCCTGGGCTGCATTAGGCAACGTATTGCCAGCGAGCCGAGGGAGGTGATCCTTCCCCTCTGCTCAGCGCTGGTGAGGCCGCAGCTGGAGTGCTGCATCCACTGCTGGGCTCCCCAGTTCAAGAGTGATGTGGGCATGCTGGAGGGAGCCCAACAAAGGGCCACTGAGATGGTGAAGGGACTGGAGCACCTCTGCTGTGTGAAGAGGTTGAGAGAGCTGGGAACACTCAGCCTTGAGAAGAGACGGCTTTGGAGGAGATCTCATTGATGTGTACAAGTATCTGAAGGGAGCGTGTGAAGAAGATGGAGCCAGGCTCTTCTAAGTGGTGCCCAGCGGCAGGACAAGAGGCCATGGGCACACACTGAAATGCAGGATCTTCTGAATGTCAGGAAACACTTTTTCACTGTGAGGGTGACTGAGCGCTGGCCCAGGCTGCTTAGAGAAATGTTGGAGTCTCCTTCCTTGGAGATATTCAAAAGCCACCTGGACATGGTCCTGGGCACCCAGCTCCAGGTGGCCCTGCTTGAGCAGGGGGGTTGGATGGGATAACCTCCACAGGTCCCTCCCAAACTCATCCAGTCTGTGACTCTGAGTTGCAGACCTGTGTTTAATCACAACCCAGCAGAGCAGGCCTGGGCATCAGGGTCCCAAAGCCAGCCCGGTGTCTCTGAGCGATGCTTTCCCCTGGCCAAGAGACAAACCATCATGACACTCCTGTCCTTTTACAGCAGCTTTACAGCGGCAGGAAGAACAAGGCCACGGTGTTCCTCCAGGGCTAGGCATGGACAGGCTGGGCTGGTGCATCCCCCTGCACCACAGCACGCTCAGCCCCTCGGTCTGTGCCAGCAGAGCCAACTGTCCTTCTGGGGGGTCCCTGCTGCCTGGGGGTTGGTTTTGGAGATTATAGGGAGTTCACCCCTGGTATTCAATGCAGCGGAGAGTTCACTCTCCAGTGCGTGAGGTGCAATGCACCTCCCGCTCGTGTCTCATCGCTCTCCTGGGTTCCCACCTCCTGGAGCTCAGTGCTGGGCTCCCTGTGGCACCACATGTGAGGTGAATCTCAGGGTCTCTGCTGTTGCAGTAGCTGTGACCTGTCGAGAGCCATGTGTTTGTACAGGTGAAGGACCTGGAGGATCTGAGGAAATGGCTACTGCCCTCCCTTCATTTTGAAATTCTCTCTCCAGGGCATCCTTGAACCCCTCGTTTCCTCTTTGCTGGCTGAGGCAGGTCGAGAAGACAGCCAGGCTTCCTCCGCTTGACCTTCTGTGATGAAGCCCATCTGTTTGTCAGGGTTTAGCCTGAGGCGGCTTAGCTAGAGCAGGGTGTGATCTTTTTTTGTCCCCCTCATGACCAGTTGTCACTCATGGGAAGCCTACAGCTTTTGCTAGTAAAAGCAGCATGTGGTTAATAATGTAATTACCAAAAAATACGACACACGACATTTTTTTCCAATAGAAGTTCTGATACTTCAAAATAGGTTCATTCTCCCTTGCACCTAATATAGAAACATTAAACGTAAATGGTCTTCCCTGAGGTCCCTACACCTGTTTGGCATGTTATGGTTTTCCACAGCTCGAAGTAACAGCTGTGATTAGTGTCTCCCTCCGTGCTCTGTCCCCCTTCCCACACCTCAGGACCACCAACCCGGCTGGAAGAGTCCTCTGCCGGCCCCCAGCAGGGCTTTGCTGGGGAGATGCTGTGTCCGTACCGCTTGGCTTGAGTTCAAAGCGGCTCCAGCTGCAAAGCAAACCAGGATGCTCCTCTGCTTTGGCACTTTTCTGTAACTTCTCAGCAAGCCAAAGGGAAAATGAGAAGCGCAGGGCCAGCACGTTAACCGCCTGCTGGGTTGCACCCCGGTCAGACCGGCACCTTACCTCGGCCAGGAGTCGGGACCTCTGCCGCACTCCTACACAGTGTAAAATTGTTTCCTACCTGACTGGAATTCAAAGAAAGTGGTTGTATTTCAAGGGGGACTAAATGAATGTCTGCCTCCTGCTTTGCTTCCTCCCTTCAAAGTTTGCCTTAAAAGTGGAGGGAGACCCACATCTAGACCCTTTAGGGTAGAATATCAGGCAAGTCATAAATATTCAGGAGGGCCAATTAATATAACCTCGGATTGTGATATTTCTTTAAAGCTTTGCCCTGAGAGTCCTCTGATTGCTGGAGAAAAAATCTCACCTTCTATTTGGAAAAAGATGAAGAAAAACAGAGAATATTGTATTTCTCATTATGCCACAGGTTGAAAAAAAAATACCCGGGTGTACTTTGAAGAGTTAGACATAAAATACTGTATTTTTATCGCTACTGTTAATGTTAATGTCTTTAATCTCCTACAAGTCAGAATGTTACAGGTTCCTAGTCATGATTTCTCACTGCTGGCATTAGTATTTCTGTGCCTTTTTCCCCCTGAGTTTTTGAAGTTCCTTCTGATTTTCATATACAGCAGAAATTCCCCTCTCTTCAAGAACTCTTCATTTGAATCTGAGCTGAGGCACGAGCTTCTCTTTCTTTTCTTACCAGCAGAACAGCACTCCAAGGAGGCAGTACATTTCTCTGCCGTGTGGAGCAGTTATTTTAAAAATAACACAACATGAAGTAACTTTATGATATGTTTTCCAGTTCACAGATTATTTGGGTAGGTGTTTATTTCCTAAAAAGCATCTTCATTCCTGGAAGGGTGTAGGCCAGTGCTTCTATCAAAATACGATGCATCTTTTTTTTTTTTTTGATTTGCGTTCATATAAATTTTTAAACACCCAGCTGAACCATTTAAAACAGGCAATGCCATTTGCAGCTGCCTTTTGAAGGGTTCAAAAGGGTCTGCTCCCTCCATGTCACGCAGTGAGCTGCACCCTCCCCACTCCCCACCTGGTCCTGCCCTACCTCCACATCCAGCACCTCACGCGCCAGCCCTCGTGCCGCTGCCAGCTCACGCTCCCTGCGTATTAGCATTGATTAAACACCCTGGCCAGAAAACTGGCCATCTCCCAGGGGCAGAAGGATGCATTTTCCTCACATTGGATGAACAGTATTTTAGCAGCAAAGCTGCACTTTGGGTTATGGTGCCCACAAACATCTGCACTGGGCAGTGTTGGCACCTGTTTGCATATGGACTATGGTTTCAGGAAGCAGAGTAAAATAAAATTAATCCACCTGCTTCACCTAAACCGCTTCTTGTGACCAAAAACATTGGTGGAGCTGATGAAGGACCTTAAACCAAATGCTGCCCTGAAGCTGGACACTGCACACAGCTCTAGGTCTTATTTTCATCAGCACATAAACTGCTTAATTGCACTTTCTGTCCCACGAATTACTGCCATCTCTTTCCGATGCACTGCTTTGTGTACTTTTCATTCCCCACTAATGGTGACACATGTGAAATTAATGCATCTGGACAACTGAGCCCTTGCACGCTCCACCCTGCATTTGGCAGAAAATGAGTCCTGTTTCCCCTCCCTCCCGTGGGATGCTCCAGGCTCTGGCCCCTTGCTCTGAAGGGGCAGTCCATAATTTAACAGCCCCCCCCATGCTTCCCAGCTGTGTCTCCAGCCTGGGACCTTTTAGGCTTTACGCAGATGTTCACTGTTAGATGTTTTCTCTGCCAAAGAACCATGGTGGATGATTTATTTTAAATAGATCTGATCTTTAACTTAAAAGTCCATGCTGAAAAACACTCTGCTCGTCCAGAGCTGGCGCTTCAGCAAAGCGGGGCTGGGGGGAGAGAGTTACCTCAAAAAGCCAGACGAGGATGACGACGGCGCCCATGGAGCTCATCATGCTGCTGTAGTAGTGCAGGAGGGCTTCCCGGCAGCCCCGGCGCCAGAGGTTGAGCTCCTCTGTTTGGTAGTCGTAGCTGTAGTGAGCCGAGTTGTTGGTGACGTGGTACTGGATGCAGGGTCTCGGGGAGCTGGGGTTGCAGCAGCTGAAAGGGACACCATCTACCAGGTACCGTCCGTCCACGTTGCTTTTTATCCGACTATGGGCAAGGGCAGAAGGAAGCATGAATACACACACATATGCACACATACATAAAGATATACCGGAGCAAACTTGCTCGAGAAAGGAAAGCAAAGGCAACACAGATTTTCCACCGTGCCTCCTGGCCATGCCGTTTCTCTGCATCCTCTGTTCATATAGCAGTGTTTGTCCCAGGTGTTTTCCTCTCTGAAATCGTTTTCTATGTCAAGGCTACACCAAATCTATAATTAACTCTTCATGATGGAAATGCACCCTCCAGATCACTTCTTAAAAAAAAACTTATTTTTTTGAGAAAAGTAAATGGCAGGGAGAAATTTCCGGAGGGGCAGTCAGAAAAAAGTGATCACAGCACAGTTAGGGTGGAAGGGAGATGCTGGAGGTGACCTGAGCTTGGAAAAGGACCCGCAACAGCCTTAGGACCCACCATATTCAGCCAGACCATGGATCTGGCAAACCTAATAGGTTCTGTTGGATGATAATAGCTCCAGGAAGGGGTTGTGCATTTACTCCTGGCTTGGGAAGATAGCCAGCATTTAAAACGTGAAATGTGCTTCAGCAACAGGATGCTGAAAAATCTCTGAAGTCGTTGCAGGAGCTCCCCAGCTGTTGTTCATTTAAGACTGTGGTTGCTCTCCATAAACAGCCATTTAGTCTGGTGCCTTATGAGATACTTAGATGAGAGATACTTGGAAGGCAAATAGTTCCACTGAGACTGTAAAAGACTATGATAAGAGGACTGCAACTCTAACAAATGCCATTTTGCTTAGAAAATGACAGAATGGAGAGCCCCAGTGACCCAGAAAGGTGAAAAAAACATCTGAGAGTCACTTGTAGCTTTCTATACGGATATCTTACAGCTGTGTCATAGAGAGAGAGAGGTGATTGTGACAGCCTGGTGAAGCAAAATTCCACTTTGCAGTCATGACCTAAATATACCTAAATGCCAAATGCAGTTGAGGTTTTATTTCCAGGTGCAAAGTGTGCTCTGAGTTGGGTCTAATTCCCAGTGATGTGTAAATGCTCCACCAGCTTCAGAGAGATTGTATCAGGCCTTCGTTCTACAAATAATATAAGAATCACATTGCTGGGGATAGACTCCCACCTTCCCTGGAATTAAGAACTTTGTTATTGACTTCAAAGGGGCCGGAACATCGCGCCAGGAAGGTGAGCAGACATTGTGCACCACAGCGTAGTTCAAACCTTGAATTGACTCATTAACATCCATTTGTGGATTTTTAATGGCCTATTTCCTGCCTGAGTAGTACAAAGAAATTGCCCTGAGTCTCAGTCCCAAACAAGACATCAGTTATTAAGGGCAATATAACCTTGTTTTGCCTCTGTGCTTTGCCCTTCCACTGCTGGTGGATTAAGTTACAGCTCTCAAATCTCCATATAATGCTGGCAAGGTGTTTTCAAGTAGTTATTTATACCCATGGGCATACCTTCGCAATGCAAATACTCCCTTATTAAATAGTGATGTATTTGTTATAACCCCACAGTGCAATAGGTTAAGCCTGCAACAGTTTTCACTATAAAGTCCTAGTTCAGAATTGCAAAAACAATCAGACCACCCAGCAAGTCAAAACAATATGCAGAGAGACACACACATGAAGTAACTCTTACACAGTCAGGCAGGGATCCCAAGAGATACACAAAGCTTTTTACAAAATTACTTCAGACATTTTTAACATAGGCAGTATATTTAGAAGGCAGATTGCTTCCAGTTTGCAAGACCCTTTGTGCAACCACAGAGCATGAACGCTAATGAATGATGTTCCCAAAGAACTCTGAATAACGATCTCTTCCCCTCGTACTTATTTTTTTTTAAAGTTGTGGGTATTTGTGCTCAACATTCAGTTTTTAATTTCAGAAGTTCTTTTGTTCTCGTTGTTTATTTCTTACTTGTGCTTACGGCACCTAACCTGATTTTGAGATTACTGCCTCTTTAGGCACTGACATCAGAGCCATTAAGATATTTCTGGTCAACAATCTGTCCTGGTTTGTACAGAGGAAACTAGTGCTGTTTTCTCATGAGGTTTAAAAAAAAATTAGGCACAAGTATATATATTGCACATGTTTTTACACAATGAAGAACTTAAAATGCCTTTGGCTACCGGGGACACTGTGCAAAGCCAGGAACATCAACGGGTGTTGATGCTCAGTAGTGTCACAGTGCTGAAGGAATCCATGGAGTGAATATAAAAATCAAACTCTAAATCTTAAGGATTTAAAACACAAGTTATTGGTAAAGTGTTACTGTTCCTATTTGTTTCCATGAGACTGATTAATTGCCAATACCTAATTGGAGTTTTGAAAGTGGCATTGACAGTATATATCCAGGGAAGTCTTGTTTTAGGAACTTGGTAAGTCCACATTGAAATGTGCTTTAGGATTAGTGAAGTTCTGATACTTTCCTGTAGTTTTGGGAGTAGGTATGTGTGGCTCAACAAAATGGGTTTACAAAGAGGTAAAAGAGTAAAAAATACTACTTTAAATCTGTTCACGCTGCACTGAGTAAAAGTGAGAATTGTATATGCTTTGTATTTTAGGCTCTGGATAACATTAGAGGAATTTGTCAGGGGAGGAAGCCATCTAGCTGATCGTTTGGAGTCCTTATTAAGCAAGAGCAGAACAAAACCCCCTTGTATACAAAACCCCCTCTGGCCAGTGCCTCTTGGGATGTACATTTCTTTAGTATGAACGGTACTATGCACTACAAACCCCACTACGGCACTTACTCTTTCACTTCTTTGGAGCTGAAGTCCAGATATCTGTTGCTGATCCACTGAATTTCAAACCAATCTTTGTAGCCGTTGTTCCCACAGCATTTGAACTCAATTTGGAGCATGTCAATGGTCTTCTTCATGAAGCATCTTCCAGGGGTGTCTGTGTCCCGGTAGAACTTCATGCCATTCTTGAGCCCCTGGGCCAGCGTGCTGTCCAGAGAGCCCCGCATGAGAAAGCAAACCAGAGCAATGAAGAAAACAAGTATGTTAAAGAAGAAACATAGTGCCAGGTAGGGTTTCAGCAAAGGCTTCCACCTGGCAAATTTAGCGGGATCCAGAGAATCATAACAAATTTTGCCAGCAAAACCATTGTAGCCGCAGGATAATATACCCATCAATATCAAAGAATTGGGCACAAAGTGGCTTTCAGAATTGTCCATCACTTCACTTCGCTTCCGGAGTTCAATTTTGAGGAACAATCCCATGCTAAAAACAACGATTCCAGCAAACACTGAAAACCAGTTCATGAGCCATAGTCCCTGTGCTAGTTTTACCCGTTTCTTCTGATTGAATTTGACTTTCATCAGTGCCATCTTTGCAATGTGAGATGTTGGAAGATTTCACAGCCTGGACCCCTCTTCTCGGTGTGAGCAACTGGAGGAAGAACCATTCAGGCGTTGGAGGAGACCCTGAACGGCACGGCGGGAAGCAAGCCACTGCACAGTCCTTCCATCTTGAGCTCCCCCAGTCAGGATTTGAGCAAGTAAAATATTTAAGGATCCCAATTAACAATTTCACATTAGTGAGAATAATGGGCAATTAGCACCTACAACTATTTCTGGTAGTTCCTTCCAAGCAAAGGAGAAACAGTCTCAAGGTTTCAAATGATTTGATCTGGATCTGCAAGACGTCATTCTAATACCTTTAATCATTTGATCCAATCTGGAGAAATGTCTGTCAACAGATGAGTAGAAATAATCCCTCATGTTACCATTTAGTAGATTTGTGCTTTCTTATGGTAGGCTGCTGGGCAAAATATGAAAATCCAGAGATATAAAAAGACCTTTGCTGCCAGAAGAGTATGGATCCTTTGGGGAAACAGGAAAAATATACATCGCCTGCGTGATCCTGACCTATTCATATCTACAGCCAAAACCATCTTTCTAGTCCTTACCCTTCTGTGTTGACATGAGGTGACATCCCGTGGCTTATGTGTTCTGGAAGCAGATAAGCGTGTAGTTTACAGTGACCTAAAAAACCTAAGCTTGGCATTTTCTATTAACTTCCAGGGCTCGTACTGTCTCCGGGCCTTGGCAGGAGGGAAAAAGAAAGGAAAAGTTCAGAGAAACTCAATAAATAAAGCCTGGGGTGAAATTTAGAGGTGCTTTTACAAAAAGCGAGCTGACATGAGCAGCTTATGGGCTAATCGCTGGGCTAGGGAGGAGAGCAGGGCTGGCGGGGCTGCCTGGGTGTCCCGGGAGCTTACACCAGGGAGGAATCCCACCGAGCAGCTGGGGAGGGACCCTCGGCCATTGTCACTAGCAGTGTAAGGGAAGCACCCCGGGGTCCCCGGGGTCTGGCTGAGTGACCTGCAGCCTGGTCCCGCTTCCACACTGTAGTAGGCAGAAAAGGAGGGATGCAACCCTCCTCTTCAACGGCGGCCTTCCTCCTTCTGCCGCACAGCCGTTCAGGGAGCACAGATCCTGGGCTTTTGCTATTTCCAGTGCTTTAGGAGTTTTCCTCACCTGGAAATATCACTTCCTGCCACCCCCACCCCCCTTGCCCTGCAGAGGTTCAGAGCTATTGGGAAAGTCCTTTTTCCACTCACCACCTGCCACAGCAACACAAAATTAACCTCAGGCAACCTCCAGCGATGCAAAAGTGACTGCAGGTGTGTGATGGCGTGGGTGCTAACGCCACAGGTGAGAAAGGAGCAGCCCCAGGAGAGGGACCGGGAGGCTCTGCCCAGACCCAAACCAACCTGACCCGCTGCCGCCCAAGCGCCCTGGGGGCATCCTCTAGTGGCTGCCAGCAGCATGGCTGCCTGCCCCGAGCCAAGGGTGAAGGGACCTGCCCAGGAGGAAGGCAAGTGTGAATTTTTTTAATTTTTTTTTTTAATGCACTGAAAAATAGCATTTTGGTAGTCTCCTGCGATGTGGTACCATGGATGCTGCTCAGTTACCATTTGAGATCCTGGAATGCTGGAGGTCCCTTCAGTAAGGACAAAGGCTATCAAGCTGCTACTTTTTCCTGTGCTAATAGAAGGTTCTTGTGACGGACCGTTTTTGGCCCATCCATGTGCTATCATGGTGACCTGCACAGCACCTGGTAACTGGGATTTTCTCAAAGCAGGCCTGGTTGCTCACACTGCTGCCGCCCTTGCAGGTGAAGGGCGAACACGTAAGAGGAAAGGAGGAGGGCAATTATCCACCAGGGGCTTTTCTCTCTGCTTGCTGTGAAGCTGATGAAAAGCAGCGTTTCTTGGGAGAGCCTGTTAAATATTTTTGTGCCATAAACCATAGCGCTGAAGTAACATCTCTCCTGGCTTCTCCACAAAATATCCCATAACCATGCAGCACGTGTTACTACATTTCACTGACTCCTCCAGGGCTCAGCAAGGAAACATGAGATTGCAAGGGGTATTTATCTGACAGCCTGAAGTTAATTCTAGAGAAACTAACTTGAAACTATTTCCTTTCTTGCCAGTGATGACAGAGTGAAACTCTAGTTAAAGTGAAAGAGAATTTTTTATCAGGTCTGTGGATTATGAGGATATACAGTGAGGTATGTTCTGCAGTGCAATTAATAGGACAAAAAATAGTAAACCTGCCCACAGCAGAAGTAAGCCTGGTGCTGGCTCTCAGTATGGGAGTGTTCGTGTTCAGGAGCACAGATGATAGACAGTTTGAATACCTGCTACCTTAATAATTTAACATTCAGAGATCCATGATAAATGCAGCAAAACCATGTCATCGTATACACTAGGGCATTTCTTGTTAATTTAGGCATAAAAATAGTGAAACAGAACATGCAGCATATGCTTCAGGGCTCCTTGATCCCTCCAAATTGACTTTTTCTTAAACAAAGGTAACAGGAGGGGTCCTAATAAATCACTCCTAAACAGTTAGTGTTTTCCGGGAGACAATCCGTGATTCACCTGATGCTCAGAGAGGGACACTCAGGTACTAATTAGACCTTTAGGACTTCAGGTGGTACCTTTAAAGCCATCACAGAGAGCAATCAACACGATCAAAACAACCCAGATTTGGAAATCTGCTGTTTAATTAAGTAGTTTCTGTAGTTCAATACCAGCTGGGGACCCACCTATTGAGTTAACTCACCGTGCTTGGAAGCTTTAAAGGGGATTGGTGACAGTAAATCAGTGACACATGCTATACTTTGATGCTTCCTGCAAACAATGAAGGTAATGTTTTTAAAAGTGGGGAGTTAATGCTTCCAGCTTATCCCAGACACTGGCAAGCCCAGTGCAAGCTTCAGCACAAACTGGTCAGCTGAGGGCTGTCTCAAGCTAGGGCAAGCTAAGAGGAGGGTTATGGGGGGATATCAAGAAGTGTTTTGGGGTGCAGACAGTACAAAAAAGAAAACTGGTTTTGCCTGGCATCTGCTTTTCTTACAAATCTTTACCTTGGCTGGGATTTGCCTTTACTTGGGCAAACTTACTACCACTTTCTATCTCAAGTAGAAAATATTGAACTGATCCATAGCAGATAAAAGCTAATTGCTGCAAGAACGTTTCAATTAATGGTCTCCTCAAAGGCTGCCTATTAAACTCAAATGTATAATTCATATGGCATTTTGGAGGAAAAAATGGTAGAATAAAAATTTTAAATTATTATTGATCTCACTATGAATGTATTCAGATTCAAAATACTGTTTAAAAATTGTAATTTCTATGGACAACAATACAATATTGATGTCTTTGCAAAAAGCTATGCTTGCTAATCTAAATATAAGCCACAAATTTACCAGTTAATAAGAAGGAGGAAAAAATGTTTTTAATGCAGACAATACAGTCTGGTATTTGCTATATGGTCTTCTGCTCAGTCCTGGACTAACAATGCTCTTTCTGTCTTCAGGAATACGAGATATAAAAGGCAAATTCTCTTTGTATAGGTATATCCTATGTGCCTAAACTATGGAAGTGCTCTTAATTGGTAAAAAGATTAGTTTCCTGGCCCAGTCTTTCTTTTACACTGCTATGTGATATGAAACAAGTGGCTTACATGGGTTCTTTCTTCTTTTCTTTCCTTAGAAGTGGGGTTAGATTTCACTGCAAGAATGAAGATGGCTGGTTTTACCTACGATAGGAAGTGACTTTGTAGAGATAGGTTTGTTGATGCACTGTAGCTTATGGTTTTGATGCACTTGTAGCTGTGTGGTGTGTATTGGGCCACTCCTGAGGAGCAATGTGGTAAAAAGGTGGTACCACACTGTGTGATTAACGGGGAGAAAAGTCCGATTTATTACTTCCTTCCCCTCCCCTCGTATGTACACAAGTAACTTGGTAGGCTGCTATTTTTGTGGTGTGTGAGGTGACTGCAGGTCCTGAGGCTGGAAACAGGGGCAAGTTGCTAAATTCACTGCTGGGGCTGTTGCACACCCTGGGAAGGGTGATGGGACCCGCTGGACCCTGTGGCTTCTAAACGACGCTGGCTGGGGGACACTGCAGGGTTTTGCACTGGGTAGTTCCCAGCATTTTAGCCACCCTTATCCACAGTGTGGGTAAAGTGTTCAGAAAACACAGGAGGGTTTTGACCCCCCAAGATGCTCATTATGAGTATTTATTTGTATTACTGCAATGCCTAGGGTGTAGTTCTTCACTGCTGAAAGAATAAAGAGTTATAAATAAATGTTTGTCCTTGCAGAAACGGGAAAGAAATATGTTGGGAATTGAAAGAAGATTAGGAAAGGCTCCCAACAGTCATTACTGCTGGAAAACATCTCAGCACAACAGATGGATCCTCAAGTCAGATAAATCAGGTCACGATGTGAATGGAAATGCTGAAATTCTACAAATTGCACAGATTATTTTTGTCTTGCTGTTCGTATCTTTCCTTGTGTGTCATGAAATTGGCTTTTTAGTACAGTACAGGCTATGAGCGCTCTCATGCAGATCCGATGGCTGTAACAACAGCAAAGCTGCGTAGAAAAAAGGTCTCAGTCACAAGAGGTGGGGAGAGTCTGGTGGGAAGTAGGAGGTAAGAGGGCAGAGCTGAGCAGCAAATGGGTGATGCATAAAGGAGGTAAAGAAATGTACTCGTCTGCATAGAGTTCTCAAATCCAACAAGTCTGCCCTCAGATACCACTCTTATGTGCTGGGAGAAATCCACTTGAGAAGAAGTAGGATGTGTTTGAACTGAGGTGGGGGGGAGGAGGATTGTATTTATTCACAAAAACGCCTTCAGCTAAAGAATTTCTAAGTATTTTGTAACACTGAAGCAATTCCAGGTAAAGCCACTGAGATTTGACCCTTGTCTACATACAGCTATTGCTTAAGTAGGAAGAAAGTATTGAAAAGGAAAAAAACCAAACAACTTAATTAAAAAAAAATATCGAAGCCCTCAAAAATATTATGCATAAAAAGTGTGTAAGAAATTCTTATGCATGTATTTCTTACCTGTTTTTTCACACAACAGTTTTGCTAGAGCCCACACCAGAATCTATTTAAATGAAAGCGCGCTGGAGAAAGAGAGAATGCAAACAACTCCATTTTTGTCCCTGGTATTCAGAGAAGCAGGTGCTGGGAAATGCCTGGACTCCAGCGGGAACTGAGTGGGTCAGTCCTGCTTGGGATGGACCTCCGGGTGAGATGGTGGCCTCGCTGGAGGCAGCAGCAAAGGTCTCAGATGCTTCTCTGGAGGCAAGCTTTGGTATGCGCTACGTCTCACAGCCTCAACACTGGCTTTAAAGAATTCTGTAAGGCTGTCAGCTGGAGGAGGGCTGTCCAACCAGGCTGTCTTTCAAAAATGTTTAAAATGAATTTGCTCTCCAGAGTCCCTGTGGAAAATAGTTCCACACCTCAAAGCCCTGCACTGTTTTTATAAACTTTCAGCCAGTTAGCTCTCTATTCAGGGCCAGTTTGCACCTAGTTCATGGTGCTGATGTTTCTGTTATCCTCCTGTCTTCACAACCATGTCCCTGGCAGGCATTTATTTTTCAGCCCCTTCTGATGCCTAGCATAATTAATTTTTTTAGACTATGTGGGTTTTTTTAAAGAAGCTCCTTGTTTATTCTGGTGGCAATGAGATGCAAACCAGAGCTAGAGTTTTTGAGGAGACTTTGTTTGCTTGAGCCTTGCATTGTGCAGGCTACGTGAATCCAGCCACCAGATTGCATTGACAACCACTATGGCTGGAGGCAAAGCGGTGCCGCTGCTGCTTTTAGCTGGCCTGGGGAATTACTGTCCCTGAACACGCTCCTTCAGTGGGCTCCTTTGAACAGTTTTCTCCCATGCATCATGTTTTTAGTCCTCCATCTTGCTACTAGGCAAGGCAGCTTGAAACCAGCTGGTTTTCACAGCAGTTCCGGCTGCTTCTTCCCTCCCTGTAGCACGGCTGTGAGCCTGATGTTACCCGCTGCCGCCTCAGCCACAAAACCTGCTCAGCACAGGCTGGCCCAAACAAAGCACCTCCTCCACTGCGGGTCTCTGGGGAAGGGGATATTTGCAAGCCCTACCTAGCGGGTTAGCCACAAAGCAGTCCTGGCTCCTGGCCTAGAAGAGGCTGCCTGGCATTTTCTTCATGTCAGCAGGGCTTGTCATTCCGAGGGAAGAAGTCAAGCATGGGCCGTGCTCCTTTCTCCACGCTGCTATCGGCAGAGGCTGGGACCGGGCTGGCATTGCATGTCTCCTTGACTCAGGAGAACGGAGAAAGCCTGGCACATCTCCTCAAGCCAGCTGCTTCGTGAACTCTGCCCAGCCCTCCCCATGAGTATTTCTTAGTCGCAAGCTTCAGAAGGGGAATTCAGGAGCCCGGCCACTTACCGCTTGGCAACTCAGGGCTTGTCGTGACACAGCCCTTCGTGTCTTTGAAGGTTTGCTTCAGTGTGATGTATGAGATGCTCCATCAAGTTCCCTAGAGACAAGACAGCACAAACTTCCACACTTGTTGAAACCAGACACTCTCAGTAAAACTGTTTCATTGCTTCCATACTTAATCTTTTTGACCCTTTGAACAAACAAGGCGCTACCTGCAGACAGGAAGCAGTTTTTCTGATGCCTTGTCAGTTGAGGCAAAAAGAAAAGAAACATGATGAAGCTACAAATACTGTGGACTAGACTTTTAGTCTTGGTGTTTAGCATTTACTTTGTAAGTAGTTCCAATGAAATAATCTAGACAATTCTATAGTCTAGACCTGCCAAAATATCCCCAACATCTTATTTCCAAACATTAGTTTGAGTATGTGTCAACATAGGTTTTTTCCATCTAAGAAATACTAAAAAATTAGTGCAAGAAATAGCTGTGAAGTTTTAAATACAGGTTATATACATCTAACTTAAAACAGCTATTTATATATATATACGTATATACTTCTTATCATGGTTTTAAATACTTCTGTAAAAAACTTAATGAGTATGTAATTCTCAATACATCTGAATTATCACTTTTCACTAGATTTGCCTGGAAAATGGATTCTCAAATGAGTAACTATTCTTTTGCAATATTGGCCAATAGTCTCTCACTCAGACGGCACGCAGAATGCTGGGCTGCCTGCACTGGTGCTGCCAGCAGATAATGTTCTGGGATACACAAATGAGTCTGCTAGTGCTTATACTAATTGTGACTTCCATATTTCTACTAAAAAATCATACTATAGTGTTGTTAAAGTAACTAATTAGATAGAAATGCTTAAGTGTTTCTTTCTTCCAGACCTGAAAAAGTTGCAATTTCTGTACTGATAGAACCTATGAATATACTAGCAAACCTTTTCCAGTAACTTGTGTTCACATTCTACATTACAATGAATGGAACATGCTTCTGTTCCAAAACAGTTTTGAATTTCTCCTATTATGAATATATATTAGGAAATGAACATTCAAAAAAGGTGCACGGAAACAGCAGCAGCTCTGTGTGTGTATAGATACAAAGGTATGTATTTAGAACTATAAATAACATCCAAATATTTACCTGACCAAACTCTTCCAGACTTGCTGTTCTCAGACTGAATTTTCTTGTTTCACATCATGCTTGAGCCCAAGATTCAATTACTTGTTTTGTATTACAAAGGTAATGATAAATCTTTAAGGGAAAGTAATTGTCTGGAACTTCTTTAGCAGCCTCCTCTGAAGTCATGTTCCTAACCTATCATTTTGGTTTGACAAAAGTTAAGTACTTGGAGGAAAGAAAACATTAGGGACTGGGGTATCAATAACTGATCTCTGAAAAATGTCACTAAGGAAGCATTTTCAGACTGAAATTGAAGTTTAAATGTCCTTGTTTTGATTAACACTGTTTATTCAAGCAATGCTGCGTGCTATGGACCAACAGCTAATACAGGAACGCACTTACATGCCAGTTTGAAGTGCATCAAGAAGTGCACATCTGTGAGACACAACAGCCTAGTGGTAGTCTCTCCATTTCTAGATTTGCCGATGTCCATCAACATACTTAGAAAATGACAATGTTTATAGCTTTTGGCTAGCAGAACAAAGGCATTTCTGTAGTTCTTACAGGCTGAACCATCTGCAGTCCCAGGACTAGGGGATGCTAAAGGGATTGATTCATCATTACCAGGATACGTGGAGAAGAAAGATTAACTGCAAAATCAAGTTCTGTACTAAGATGGATGTGTTAAAATTAAGATACGCGAGAGCCTCATCTGATCGCATCCCTTTAACAATAGGTATTAAAAATTATGTATGTTAAAGCAAGACTAAGGGTCTTTTCTTTAAATAATTTTATGATGCTGTCAAGGCAAAGAAGAAACAATTCAAAACAAATATATGAAATGCAAAATCCAATTCAGTCAAAAAGTATACATTAACAGAAGTAAACAAAACTGAAAGTTGTGAAGAACATACAAAAATTCCCTTTTCCCCCTCCCCTTTTAAATTAAACATGCTGAAAACAACTTGGATAAAAGGTTTCTCTGGTCAAAACCAGTCAAGACTCAAGTGAAATCTCAAGTACTTCTCGTGGCAATGATGCAGTTATTGACAGTTTAGCTAGTATGCATTTTCTGTTAGAGGCACATATATGATGGTAGGGCCATATAAATATTTTGTAGTTTTAAAATAGAACTCTAAGCTGATTCTTAGGCAAGATAAACCATGCTTTCTTACAAAATATTACAAGCTAAGGAATGGTTTTGGAAGCTTAGAACTACTATGTATACTTGATGTACAGATAGCGGTTGCTTCACCACCACTAACAGGCCATTGTAAAACTACTATTCTGTAAGGCTGCTACTTTTTTTTTCTTTTTCATTTAGCAGGACTGAAGAAATAGGGCTTAACTCACTGTGCACTTTATGCACGACAACATGCAATTTCAGAACTGGAATACAGCACCTCATCTTCCCATTTTACTGACTCCCTCTGTCAACACCGCACTTACGCAGCAGCAGGGTGCTGTAAATAAAGATCATAGAACCACAAAGTCTGTTGTTTGGTAGACAGATAAAATAGCTAGTAGGATGTAACAGAACATCTCTCCCCTGAAGTTTCAGACTGCAGTAGAGCAGTCACATTCTGTAATACTTTGAGCGCTTACTGTACACCTTCAGAAGTATACACAAAGCACTTATTTTATCCATCTCAAGTTAAAAGTGTTTACAGGAGCATCCTTTCACATCTTTTCAGATTGTGAAGGTTTAGTATTTATACAGCCTTTATAGATTTGTTAACTTCAATCAAATATATTAGGAGAGCACTAAATGTTCATTAGGAGACTCCTTTTCCTTCAGACTTCTCACTTGAAATAAAGACAACTTACAAATTTTACCCATATGAACAGAACCCAGCTCACAATTTTATCATAGCCTAGGATTCACCTCAGTCTGCTGAACTGTTCAGTTTACAAACTCCTTTAAACTAACTTTTTGTCCCCATTACCTCATGAGTCCTCTTCTCCCATGCTCCCCATAAGATATAGCGCACTGCTGTCTGCAACTAGAGAACTACAAAAAAATGAGAAGTTTGGTATTTGATCTTTCCATGCCATCTTAGCTTGTACTACTGGCAGGTAATTTCAGGTTCTGCCCAGATGACAGAAAGCAGCAAACCAGTTCTAATAGAGGCTCACTGTCGTTTGCGTATCGGTGCCCCTTCCCCCACCTTGATCTGAAAAACTCAGCAACGAGGTACTGTAGTAATTGGCAAATTCCACAGTGATACATAAAGATTATAGCAGCAACTTGTGTAAGAACAGTAAACTATTATTTGACTGGTATTCTTCAATTAAAAAAATCCAGTCATACACTGTAATTCACAATTTAAATATCGAATAGAATCATTTAATGGCATACTGGGGATGAAGTCCCACAGTTTATGAATCAATACGTTTACACCAGGATTTCTCGCTCTGCGCCGAGCTGCCTCTGCAGTCAGTCCCAGCAACTGACTCTTTCCTGCTCGGGGATCAGGCTCCAGTTGGGCGAAGGCTTGTCAGTTGCCAGCCAGTCAAAGTCATCCACCAGGTTCCAGTTGTTTCTGTTTCTGTCCAGCCCAGAAGACTCGAAATCTCTCTCGATACCAGGGTAGCTCCACGCGTAGGGGGCGAAGAAGACTTTAGTGCAGTCCTCGATTATGGCGCGGCTGGTCACCTGCACGTAGAAGCGGCTGTCGCGGGTGCGATGGGTGCGGAGCTGCTGGCAGGCCAGCACCAGGACACACTCGCTGCAGCCGTCCACCAGCACGGAGGTGGAAACGGGCCCGCAGAGCACGGTGCAGTCCCGGCAGTCCCGCACCCGCAGCGTGTTGGCGTTGCCGCGGAGCCGCACCCGGCAGCCGCGCAGCTCGGACAGCACCACGTCGCGCTGCAGCAGCTCGGTGGGGCCGAGCTCCAGCTCCTGGCCCTGGGCGCCGCTGAACCCGCACAGCGGCGGCCCGCTCGGCTCCCCTTCGGCGGTCCCGGGGCGGGGGGGCGGCGCGGCGGCGGCAGGCCAGGCGGGCTCGGCGGGGCGCGGCTCGCTGCCCGGAGCTGCTTCTTTCTTCAGGGCCCGGAAAGCGAATTTCTTCTTGGGCTGTAGCTGCTGGCGCCGGGCCGCCAGGTCCCCCTGCAGCCGCGCCACGGCCTCCTGCCCTTGCCGCACCTCGTAGGGCGCCAGGAACCGCACGCTCTCGGTCAGCAGCTTCTGCAGCCCTTGCAGGCGGGCGGCCGCCTCCTCCAGCGGCCCCGCCGCCAGCAGCGCCTCCACGGCCTCCCGCTCCCGGGCGAAGGCTGCGACGAAGAACTCGCTCCGCTCCTCCTTCACCACCTGCGCCTCCTTCTTCTGCCGCTGCCGCTCCACGCCCTGCTGCCGCTCCGCTTCCCGCCGCTGCAGCCGCTCCGGCAGCACCGCGACGGCGGCCACCTCGGGCTGCAGGGGAGCCACGAAGGCGGCCGGCGCCCGCAGCTGCTCGCCGGGCACCGCCGCCTCTCCCGCTGCCTCCATCTTGCCTCCTCGCTTCCCCTCCGGTCACTAAGCGGCCCGCTGATTGGCTGCCAGCAGCCCCGGTTGCGTCGCCGCCGCCGATTGGCGGGCTGGGGGGCTGCAGCGGGAGGGGAGGAAAGGAGGGCCGGAGGGAGGGGTCTCCTGTGGTTTTAAAGGGGCCGGCGCCTCTCCGCGGGATGGGGTGAGTGCTGGCGGCAGGTGCCGCGCGCCGCGTTAGCCCGCTTCCCAAATTAGCAGCCGCCCTGTAAATAACCCCCCGCCCTCCCCGCCGTGCGCGTCCGCGCGTAAGTCCCTGCTCCTTCTTCCCCCAGGCCGCGCCGGCAGTTGGGCCGTTGGTCCTGAGGGCGGCCCCGGCACCTCGCGGCCCGTCCTACAGGCGGCGGAGCCAGAGCCGGGCCGGGGGCGCCGTCTCCCCGCCGCGGGGCTTGGGGCAGGGCGGCTCCGCGGCGGGGCCCGGGCGGGGCGGGCGGCTACCTCAGGCGGGCTGCGGGTGGCGGTTCTCCGCCCGCCGTTAAAAATACGGGCGGGCCGCGCGGGCCCTGCCTCAGCCGGGCGTGTCTGCCGTGGGCGCCGGCTGCCCGCCCCGTGGCCCGGCGTGGTGCCCGCTGCCCCCGGGCCGGGTGGGCGCGGGGCTGCGGCCGCCTGCGGGGCCGGTGCCTTCGGCAGGCTCTGTAAGCGCGGGGCTCCCGTGAGCCTGCCCTGCCGCTGTCCTCTTCCGCGGTGGTGAAAAGGGCTGTCGGTACCCGCGGGCAGCTGCGGAGGTGCTGCCAGGCGGGCTGGGTTGAGATGACGGGTTGATTTATTGTTTCCTTCCAGAAGAGGGTTCAGTTCTTGAGGGAAGAGGCGACAGCAGTGCCAGACGGTGGCTGTGCCCGGGAGAGGTCTGTGTGGGGAATCCGCAGAGGCCCATGTGGAAGCATGACAAGGAAGGCTTGCTTTACATGTTTTAAGTTTTTTTTAATTTGAGATGTGTTCTAAGTAAATCTACAGCAGGAACTAGAAATGAAGTACACTTGGCTACAGAGCAGAAAAGTGACTGCTCTTCTGATGTATTTTTTTGTGAAGAGCTTTTCTATTCCATGGAACATTAATTTTTGCAAAGGAAGTTAACACAAAGCACTCCTTTTAGAAACACAGGAAAATAAATTTAAATTCCTGTCCAGTTCTAAGAATACCATTTCCCTTCCCTCGGCATTTCAGTTACCTATAATAAGTTAACACAGGACCTAAAACTATCCATTGAAACCAAAAGGTGGTAAACCCAAAGTAGACATTCTGAATTTACCGTTCTCTATTTGGTGATAGCGTGAGTATTCTGTGTAATGTTCCTGTCTGAAAGCATGGATTGTTACACTACTTCAGGTGAGCCTTTGAAAGTAGCCATTGTTTTCTGTTTCCTGGGAAATACGGTTTAATTTCTGTGTTAAGACATAACATCGTTCGAGGGTAGGAAGTACCTGAACCTTATATATAATCATGCCAGCCCAATTAGGATGACAGAAGAAAGGCAGTGAAATGCCTTTAATCCTTGTAACACATAAAAGACTTGCACTAAACCACATAATATTCTCTCCTTATAGCTGTTACAATATAAAATTGGGGGATTTCAAGGGATTGTTGTACAACAGTAGTATGCCAGAGTAGGTTAGGTGCAGGGCAGCAGGATGGATGGGTAACGTTACGCTCTATCTGCAATGTTAATGTATCCAGAATTTTGCTTCTACAACATCAGATTTTGAGTCTTAAAAATTAAAACCTCTTACCTTGTAGAAAGGGAGAATGCTTCATCGTGAAAAAGGAGCAATACCTTGAAATAGTCTTGCTTGATTTCTTTTTCCCTACCAATGTGTTTAAATGAGGCATTTAGTAAGTCTTAGGCAATTTTGCTAATAAATAGCCAAGTCCACTCCTGCAGTAATTGCAGTAATGGTACGTTAGGCAGGAATATGATGCAATTATTTCACTGTAAGAAATAAATAAATCCTTATTTCCTTCTTGTTTCATAGAAAGATTCATTTTATATAGCATGCTTTTTTGCCTTACGCTCCCACTATGAGTGTAGGTAATACAGATAGTAACAGTGAGTGCTTATCCCATGCATGAGAATATTGACAGAAACAGGCTTTTGCTGCTTTGCAGTATGCACAAATGTTATCAAAATATGGCTTTGGTATTGTTATACAGATGTGACCTGGCAGATGTACTGCAGTGGGTAAAACAACTTTATGTATGAAAAGATTACAAAAAAATACTAGTGTGCACAGCTCAAAATATATGTTAAATATTTTATGCTGCAGTATAATGGTAACTTTTTATTGCGTTTGGGCACTTAGAAAGCTAGGTGTTCTAAATTGTTTTTTCTAGAGGTGGTTGGAGGTTTAAGTTAGAAGCAAAGTAACCCCAGATACAAGAAGCTGAAGTGTATGACCATAATGAAAAACTAAAAAGGGAGAAGTAAAATTCTTCCAACTCTCTCATTTTGATGTTCCAAAATTGCTTTCCACACTTACAATCTGAGGTTTTGGTATAATTGATACTGGTGTGTGTATATATATATATATATTGTGATAATACAAAGACTGACAATTTTCTTCCTGAATTTGCTGGCAGCAACTTCTGTGTTTCAAAGCTGCCTAGTGTGCTCCATTATAAGCCATACAGAATGGAAGACTTAAAATATCCCAAGCAGTAACCACCTGGATAAAATGTAAGCCTTCTAGCTCAGGCTTGGACTCATTTTGGTAAGCTGCAACAAGTAGTTTAGCTGTTTGAGGATATTCGATAGAAGTAAGGTATATAGTTCTGCCCGTGCTATAATTTTTTTCTGTTCCCCGTCCCCCCTGGCCCAGACGTGCTTTAGTTCCTCTCTGGGTTTAAAGCAGATAGCAGTCATTTCAGTAAGACCTTTTGCTGGTTGCTTGGACTGTGCAGTGTCATTTGTTTTATGTGAAGTCGCAGGTTGCACTTGCTTACTTGGATCTAGTGCTGTGAAACTCCGAAACATAAGCTCTGTTTATTGCTTTTGAATGCTATCTACCTAAAACATTTTGTACTGACTTAAACTAGCTCAACAGCATTAACTCAGCTTTTTGAGGTGAGATGTATTGCATAATTCAGGTGAAGCTTCAAGATCCTGTCTCATTCCATCATTATTTTAATAAGAGTGGGCAGTAGAAGTGAGATCCACAGAAGCAACTGGCTGTCTGGCCTCGCAGTAGTGGATTGTTAAACCCGAGGTTCCTGGGCTTGTGGAAGTCAAGAACCTCATAGTTGTGGTGTGATCTCAAAATGTAGATTTGCACTCTCTAAAGCAAAGGAAGGAAGTAAATACAGTTATTCCTTATTGTTGGTACATATTCCCAACACTGACATTTTGTATTCCAAAGCGTGTAATGTATGTACATTGGACCGTTGCACACAAAAATGCTATTTTGTCTTTTAGGTGTGTCTTCAAGAAAAGCAGCAATCCATGTCTCTTGTGTGGAGCTCTTATCTGATAGATGTGATCTCTGCCAGTTAGACTGAGTTTCTCCAGGAGAGATTAGCAAATGAATGTAATTACTTCTGGCTACAAAGTAGGTACTTCAGTGGCTTGCACAAGCATTGTATTCTACAGCTGGCTTTAGTAAGCGCTCTTTGAACTCCTCTGGCACGGTGATCAGGCAGTACAGATGCAAGCTGTATTACAGTTCATTTAAGGTACTGTAGACTGTACATTTTTCACGGTGGAATGGGGTTTCAGTAAAACTGACTGTCAAGTCACTATCTCTGTTCTTTTCTTGGGAAAAAAGTAAATTCCTTTAAGTTTGGCATACTGATTGTTTTTAAAAAAGCTTTTTGGACTAAAATGTTGTGCTTTATCTATTTGGCCATATGGAAAGGCAAGACAATGTAAAATATGTGTGTTTTTTAATTACTAATTAGAGAGTTAGAGCTAAAACTATAAAACTTACTTGGTGCATCTTAATTGCTCTGAGTAATGCAAAAGCTTTGAAATGCAATCCTTGGGAATGCTTAAGTTACTAATTATATTCCAACCAGTCAAGGTTCACTTGTTTTGAAACCAGTGTGAGCTGGTCCTTTCCGAGGACCTGGTATTTCCAGTGACAAAGATGGAGAAACAAATTTATTTCTATGAAAATGAGTTACTCTCCAAAACCAAGGACAGACTTCAAAGCATAACATTTTATGACAAGAGGCGCTTCAAGATTAATAAAGCAAGGCCCACATATACCACACACAAAAGCTCAAGAGTGGAAGTGCACTTAGGTTTAGCTCAGGTCTAGCTGCTAACTGGTATTTAGAATCCTAACTTGCTAATTGACATTAAGTTAAATTCCAAAGACCAGTATGTAAGCTACAGATGCTGTCTTATGGACTCTCCCTTTGAGGTACTTATTCTATTAGTTCTAGAATTCCTAAGAGATTTTTTCAGTGCCTTTAGACTTCAGGTGCTTTTACCAATTTTAAGGCATTTCAGGAAACCATGTTTGGTTATTGGACTAGCCAGTTCAATGGATCACCTAGGTTCAACAGTATATCAAAGTTTTCAGTTTTGGAATTGTGAATCTTAATTGCAAACATATTAAATTTATTTTTCTGAATAATTTAAATATAATTAACTCGAAGTCATTGTATCCAAGTTTACTGATTCTCTGTTAGCTCTCCTGTATTATATTCATTAGTTAACAAACCATATTCTCTTTGCCTTTTACTCATCTTACGAAAAAATCTGTCAGCAATCATTTTGAAGGAGGACTGCCTCTTGTTATTATTAGCATTTGTTCTTTAGTCTAAATCCGAGAGAATAAATTCCATTCAAATTGATACACTTTCTAGCGATAATACTAAGATTTATTTTACAGCAGTCTTTATTCATATCCAGATCTTAACCAGCTGGTTTCTAGTAGGGTCCCAGGAATACCCAAGTAAAACCATTCTTTCTCAAAAGCTGTGACTTGCTGCTTTATTCAAAATGTCTCTTCTGTTCCTCCATTTTGTCTTGTCCAAGTATGGCTTAGTACGTTTGTGTTTCTTTTCTGAACATGAATGCTTTTGGTTGCAGTGGAACGCTTACCATTCCACTGTGTTTCTATTATCCCTGTAACACCTTGTTTCATGTTTCAGGCCTCCATTTTTTGCTTAGGTTCCTTCTATTAGTATTTATTTGATTTTTTTTTTAAAATACTTCACAGAACCCCAGCTGCATTTGGAACGGTCCTTTTGTTAGTTTCGTTGCCTGGCTACTGTTTTTAATTGCTACTTCTTTTAAAAAAAAAAAAACAAAAACTTTTGTCCATCTACTCATTAACATACTCCTGTATTTCTGTATCCTCACTTAGCTGATTTTTTCCCCCCATTCATCTATGCTAACCACATTAACTGTGCATATTATAGAAGCTTCTCCCAATTTCTGCCATATTTTTTTGTTTAATTTTCTTATATACATTTTGGCATTGTTAGTTGTTGAAGATGATTTTTCCAGATACCATAGTAAAGTTCTGTCTCCAGAGGTGTGTTTTTCCAATACATTTCAGTGGCTTAGTATCTTAATATTACTCTAAATTGGAAATGAGAGCTATTAATCTTTCAAACTTAATTCTCCTTTTTAAGGTACTCTAAGCTGAAGAATATGAGAGACTATTTAAACAACCTAGAGCATGATACCGTTTATCTTGGTCTGTTCCAGTAATAATTTTGCATTGTCTTTTGTTTCAATGGGAGGACCAGTCACCACATTTTCTCTGGTTTTACTTGATTGTTCTCCATGGACCAGATCCACATCTCAGAAAACCACAGTTCTCCAAAATCTGTTCTTCGGATTCATCACAGAACAGCCCTGTTGGCCTTCACACCATGTCCACTCATAGAAACCTGTCTGCCTTCTAGTATTGGTGTAAATCTCTTGTTCTGAGGTTCGCTCTTCATTACCTCCTCTTACTACCAACGTCCTAAACAATCACTCCTTAAGGTACATATTGGTTAGATAGTCCTATGTTTGGTATGATGATTGATACTGGAGTGATACAGCTTCCTAAATTACATCATGCAGTTATGACCCTGCTTCTGTAAGTACTGTTTTGTGTAAGTCAGTCATGGTATCAAGCTGAAATTTGTAACTTTTAGGAGATTTTTACAGGTGATTTATCAAAGTATTGGTGGCAACTATTCAAAATTTGCAGTTGATATGGATATTGAACTGAATTTTTAATGTGGTATGTTGCATTTATATTCCAAGTTAAAGACCTTGTCTCCTGTCATGCCACTGTATTTGAGTGCCGTACTTTTCGAGTGTTGTGACCTCTCCATCTTTCTAGTGCTTGTACCTTTTAATGTTGACCTGTTTGTTTCTGTGCCTTCAAGCTTAAGAGTTATTTATTCTTATCTAAATTAGTAATTAAGAAAGCAGTATGTAGTTGGATAAATGGTGTGCCTGGTGATAAGCTGACACAAGAAACATGTTAAGGGATGGAGAGAGAAAGAAGCATGGGAGGGAGAAGTACCATCAATAGAGCTGCAGCACTCTGTCTGAGGGAGCAAGGCTGCAGTGGAGTAAATGGTGTTCTTTTCCATCCAATATACCTCAGAATGCAGCGAGTTGAGGTTACAAAACTACTTTTCACTCAAGAATATTGGGATGTCTGTGGCGTTAATCCCTTTAATGCAAATAGCTTAGTCCCTAAATTCTTTCTTATGAATCTGCTGCTGCTTGATCTTCTTTTGGGGTACTAATTTATAATTAATTGCACAAGAATTAGAATGCTTGCGAGGCAGACCTGGAAAACTGGGCTGAGTAATAATAAAGTTACTTGATCTAGGAGAAACATGGAGACAGAATGAATGGGGAGGGTGTTTTGTACCCCCTTATTTTCATCGTCTCAATATCTAAGCCTAGTTTTCACTTCTCCGCAATCTGACATTTCAGGGCTACGTGTCTTAGCTCACTCCAAATGTCATTTGGTGTCTCTGAACACCTATGAGAGTGGTAGTTGTTAAATAGCATGGTCACAGTTTGACAGCTGATGTCAAAATATAGCCAAGTAGTATGTTGTGTGATGGGTGCGCATGATGTTCCCAGTAGCTATTCTTAAGAATTATTATGCCAACGTCTGTCTTCTCAAGATTTCTGCTATTCCTTTTTGACACTGGTCTTGCCTTGCCTTTCATGCTTATTTCCCCTTACTCCTTCTGAAGCTGCTACAGGAAAATCAATGAGAAAATGAATGAATGTGATTGAGGAAGCTAAGGAGAGACAGCAACCGAATGTGCATTGTATTTAATTTGGAGAATAGGACTGGTTGAGGGGAACAGCTGTCGGCAGGTGACCTTGGGGTAGAATTTTGACATATTAGGGTCTTTTGTGTTAATGCAGTAAGGCAGTGAGAAGAGGGGCAACCTCCTGGGGCAATGACATTCAGTTCAGAAACACCATGTGATCCTCTTAAAAAAGCACGAGTACCTTACGGCAAAAAGCAGTATTTCTTTACAAACATGGTCTGGAAAATTCTGTAATACACCAGAAAGTGATAACACTACAGCTGAAGACTGCCTTCAAACTTCTTACTATTGAAGGTAACATTAAGCGTGTACTTCAATCTGACCTATAAAGTCACATCCAACCCTTGATTATTTAAGTAACCGTTTTTACCTGAGCCAGTTTTGTTTCTTAACAGATACAGTTAATATAGAAACATACACAGATTTACTTTTGCAGCGGGTACAGTGTGTTCTGGTTTGGGTTTGTCCACTCAGTGACAATGTAAAGGGTTTTCATTGTTAAACTCATTGACTTGTTTAGATCTGGAGAAATCCAGTTGCTTCAGGGCGCTTCATTGTATAGATGTTAGCTCTCCTTTCCTTTTTGTTCTGTCCCTGCTTAGCAAGGTTATCTCCAGTGCTGCTGAGAAACATCCTTCAGGGAAAGTAAGCGTAAATTATGGTACATTCATGGACAATTTACATAGGCTTCCTTGTGTTTCTTATGATAAGGCAGACTATTCTAAATCATTTGTCCTCTTTCCTCCTATTCCTTCTTTGTATTGCCTGCTTCCTATTTGTGGTTTCTGTAGGACTGGGAGAATAATAACGTACTGATCAGATGTTCTGCCTCGCAACCTCTGCAGCACAGTTCCTTCCTGTTAACCAAATCAGAAGAACGCTCATGGTGCCCCTCCAGCTCACAAGTTATTACTTGAGCAATGTTCTCTGAAGCCAGTGATGCCATGTAGGCTTCCATGCTTCAGTTCAGGGCAGAGTCTGGCCCCTTGAAGCATTTGCTGAAGTTAGGGACCTTGCATTTGACCTTGTTGGTTTTTCTAATGCTAGTGTCAGGAGTATAGGCTATAATAGCAATTAGGGCCCTGAGCTCTTTGACACATCCATATGGTTGGTTGTTCAGGTCCGTACTGTACTTACAAAAAGTGAAGTTAATATATTGGCTGATGTGCTAGGCAGCACCATGCTTGTGTTCCATATGCCTGGACTGCATAAAGGATCTGTAGGACTCATGCTAAGGCCTGTTTGCCAGGGCCCAGCATTGCCATTTAGGGAGTGATTTGAAACTTCACCTAAATTTTCTGCTGTGGGCATGCATATAAACGGGAATTGTGGGCGAGTCTTGGCTTTGGCGAAGGTTTGGAATCAGGCTTAACCTTTGTTTCCCATATTATAATATGAATCGGTTGATCACTTAAAAAATAACATAACCAGATTCTAATTGAAAACAATGCTGACTTTTTTTTAAAATACAAAAAATCTGGCCAGCTTCTTTGAGAAGGTCCACTCAGTACACTGGCCATAACAGTTTTCATGTAATTGTATTTAAACTCTAAAAACTTTGTGTTTTTTCGAGCTGTGAAGCTAATAAAGAATGCGCTACTAATTCCTTGTCTCTAAGGAATTTTAACAAAGTTATGTTTTCTTAGGAAAAAATAGAAAAGGCTGCTGTGTGCAAGTCCTTGGGAATTACGATTACTGGCAGAAAAAGGGTCTGAAAGAGATTTCTTGTTTTAAAAGCAGTACCATTCATATTTCTACATGCTAAGAATCAAGCTCTGATTTCAATCAAAATGGTTTTGTTTTAAATAAACTAGGCTTCTGTGAATCACCTGAATAAAGATTTTTAAAATTAATTTTGAATGAAGAAAGTGAGTATTGTTAGTTTTGTATAACCAAAAAGCTTTGAACAGAATTATTATATTAATGCTTTTAGCCAAAATGAATTGTAGAAGTGTCAGTGAGCTCTCGGTGCTACATGCTTTGACTTCAAATTAGCGTTTTTAGGTTACCCAAAACTTTGTATAAGCAGCTGAAATTCACGGCATGTGTTTTGACCAACGGTCGTAAGAAAAATAATGCATCTAAAAATACTGCAACCTGTAAGAGGATCTTGTCTTTTTCAAGGTGACCTTTTTCTGGGGAGCCCCCGCCCACCCCAAGTGTGTAAGTGGTTTGCAACTTCAGTGTCAAGACCAGCCAAGCTGTTAAAATGAACGTTCTTCGTGGGAAAAAAACTTTATTTTTTTTTACCTTTCTGTCACCCAAAACACACCCCAACTTTTAACCGAAAGTAAACGGCTCAGGCACTTACAGATATCCTGACCTGCAGCTTTCTCACAAAAAAAAAAAAAAAAAAAAAAAAGGCAGTTAAACTTTTTAAAGGGACTGACTGTAAAAAAGGCGAAGCGGGGATCGCGCCGGAGCTGGGGACTCATCATGCCAGGGCGGCGGTGCGTGTGGCCGGCGCCGGGCTGCGGCACTGTGTCCCGGCGGAGCGCCCGGCCGGGCCCCGGGTGCCGTGCCGCGCCGCGCCGCGCCGTGCCGTGCGGGGCCGTGCCGTGCCGCGCCGCGCCGTGCCGCGCTCTCCTCTCTCGCTCTCTTTCTCTTTCCCCCTCTCTCGCTCGCTCGCTCTCCCCCCTCCCTCCCTCGCTCTCTCGCTCTCCCTCTCTCTCTCTTACACTGCCAGCCCCTGATGTGATGGCGAAGAAACCCCGTTGACAAGGCACTGCTTTTTCATGACGGTGAGTTTCCCTTTGAGTGTATTATAATTTTGTGATAAAAATTTCAAGGAAAAAAAAAACACACAACCTCCTTCCTCCCTTCCTTCGGGGAGGGAAAAGAGAGGGGGGAAATCTATCTCCAGACAGACAGAAAAGAAAGAGGAGCAAATTAACAACCAGGAGTTGCCAAAACCAGGATATTAGGTTTCAGCCCAGAGAGCTATTGGCTCTGGGGCTATGTATATAAATATATATCTAGAGAGAGAGCGAGCGAGCGAGAGGGGAGACGAGGAGGAAGAAGAGGGATATTTTGTGGGTGGCTGTTGTTTGGGCAGATGTGGATTCACATGGAAATGAACTATATTATTTTTTTTTCCGCGAGGCTGGTGGTGGTGGCTGCTGAGGGCACTTAAAAAAAAAAAAAAAAGTTGTTTCTTAAAATAAAGGCGGGGGGTGGTGGTGGTGGTGGTGGTGGGGGTGTAGAAGGGAGAGATAAGGTTTCAGGTCCAGGCTGATAGCTGCAGAGAGGGGAGAGGTTTGGGGTGGGTTTTTTTTTCTTGCTGATGCCATGCAAATTTAGGAGAGGAGGGAAGAAAAATCTCTTTTAATGACTCATTGATTGAGCCGGTTTAAAATTAGTTGTTGTTGTTGTCTTTTTTTTTTTTTTTTTTTTATTTTCCGCCCCCTTGATGGCCATCAAGAGAGGGATGGAAAGAGGAGAGGAGGGAGAGCGAGTGTGTGTGTGTATGTGTGAGTGTGAGAGAGAGAGTGAGAGGGAGAGAGGGGGATAGAGAGAGTGTGTGAGGGAGAAAGAAAAATAATCTTTTCAAATCTCCTCCCTCTTTTTTTTCCCCCCTCGTTTCTTTGCTTTTCTCTAAAGCTCTGTAGTCTGTGAAACACTCTTTCTTCCTCCTCGTCGGGAAAATGGAGACACTTCGTCTCTCTCCTGGCTGTGGAGCTGGGAAGAATTTTTCTTCTCTTTTTTCCTTTTTCACTCCTGGCTTGATTTTTTCCTTCCCCCCGTCCACTCGCCACCACCCTAACCTTGTAATTTCTTTGAGTTTGTGTCTCAGATTTGTGCCTTCTGGGGATTTATTTTTCACTCATTTCCTCGTTTTCGGTGTCGCCACTAGATTTGATTTGATTTGTTTGGTTCTTTATTTGCAATTTCCTCCGAATTGCTCCGTGTCTCCTGCTTTTAACCAAGGAATGGAAACGGTGCTGCTTTTTGTGGGTGTGCGAAATGCTCGGGCGGTAGGTTTGGGCTAATGCGCTTTTTTCTCCTTTTCGGGACTAAGTTTGCCGCTGTGGGAGGTTTTTTTGGGGTTTTTTTTGTCGTGTCCCCCCCCCCCCCCCCCTTTTTTTTTTCCTTTTGGAGAGAATATTCAACTGTAACTCTTCTTTTTAAAACGTAACAATAAACCGTCTCTTTCTGGAGTAACCCGTTTCGCTTTGCTGTGGAGTGGATGTGAATCTGATCCTTTGTGCTGATGGGATTATTTTCTTTAAAAGAAGCAATGTTTTATAAATAGTTTTTACTTGTGGCTTGAAATAGTAGTCGGTTGTGGAGGGGATGCCGTGAAATCCTCACAATTCACATTTATTGGCTTATGGGGGGGGCTTCAGTACTTAAGTTACAATTTGCTTTTGTTAATAATTGCAAAATTCACTTACAGCTTGTGGCAGATAGCAGACGTAGTGATGTTAAAATTAAACGCCGTACAGAGGGCACCTTTAATGTTTATTTAGAACTGTTACTAAAATAATCAGAGGGGGAAGGGAAGCGATGTGGAGGCCTTGGCTCTTGCCCGCTCTCTCGCCCTGGGGCCCGGCAGGCCGGGGCGCAGCAGGAGCCGCGGGAGAGGGAAGGGGTCCCGCGGAGGCCGCCCGGCCGTGCCCCGAGCTCGGCAGCCGGCGTTTGCGGTGCGGCGCTCGGTGCGAGTGGGCGAGAGCGGGGAAGATGGCGCTGTCTGGCTTCCTGCCAGCGTTTGTTGCGCAGTTTCGCTCTGACTCTCCTCCCCCACGGGCGCCATTTTAAGGTCCTTTCTGTTGTCGCCGCGCCGTGTGGGGCGTTGCCGTCGCGCCACGCTCGGGCCATTTCTCTTTCTGTCTCGGAAGCGTTACGCGGGGCTGGAGAGCCTCTCCCCGACATACCCGAAGCTGCTTGCTCCCCTCCCCGCCCCTTCTCTTTCTTTCTTTAAGAAATATCTGTAAGGGGTTTCTTCTGTGTGCGCTATGGGGAACGGGGGTGAAGGATTTGTTGGCGTGTGTGCGGGGAGCAGAGGGCGGATTGCTTTGGGCATGGGCGCTCTCGGGAGCGGCCCCGTCAGCCGCTCGCTCTGAGCTGCTGCCCCCGTCGCCTGGCTGCCCCCATCGCCTGGCTGCTCAGGGCCATCATCCTGTGAGGGGCTGAACTGGCTTGGTTCAGAGAGGCCTGGGCTCCCAGCTTGAGGCCTGTCAACATCACTTCAGAGCTTGTTTTCGTGTTTCTGAAATAACGTGTTTCTTGACATGAGATGCATTCGTGGTGTAGGAAGAAACAGTACGTGAAAGAGTGGCCTCTTCTGTTGAAGAGATGACCCAAAAGTACACCATGTCATTAAAAAAGAACACCCCCACCCCAAAATGTTCTGGTGTAGCACATAAGGTAATCTTCATTGAAGAGCCTTTAACACCTTCAAAAATGCTTGTAAAAAGACAAGGACAAGTAACTTTTTGGTGGGTGGGTAGTTAACTAATTTCGTTTCTGTTACTCTCTTGGTAATTATTTTTGAGCGGGTGGACTAGCATCTTTCCAGGTTTTTACCGGTCCAAATTATTCAAATTTGACAGCTCCACTTTAATACGCTTTTTCAGCTTTTGTTTTGATGCTGGTTTTAGGGAGAGTGTTGAAATGGTCTCCTGTTTTTTGATCAAAACTTCCTTTTGTTTGCTTGTGGTGTTCCTACGTTTCTGTGTAATCTGATCAGTGCTCATGAGGCTTGAGTTGAATACCAACATCTGTATTCAGGGACAGCAAGCATGCAGCCAGACCAAGCCATGCTGCGCACGCTAAGGGCTGTGGAATCCTTGTTTAGTTCTTCATTTTATGTTTTTTGACAGATCAGAGGAGAGCCTCTTGCTCATTCCTGGAGGAAGTGGGAGATGTTTTTAAAATTTGGGATTGCTTTTGAGGCTGTTTAAATTCTTTGCCTGTTGGTGTTGAAGGGTTTTAAATGACATTTTAAACTATGCAGTTTTATTGCTTGGAGTATACTAAAAATATGTCTGTATAGAAACTCTTTTCTAAAGACTTTAATGGGGACAACTTCGTTAATGTTTTAGCTTTTTAAAAAATGCACCTCCTAAAACTTCAGTTCAAAAATCTATGGAGTATGGAGTACAGTATTTGTTCACATTTCAGAAATCTTACTAGTACATGAAATTCAGATTTTCTCGAAGTGATTATTTTGCAATTTAGTCCTGGGATTAAGATAGCAAATTTTTTTTTTACTGTGTAGTGTATTTCTGTACAATAAAACTTTCCTAATGTCTGGCAGATTGTGTGGCTTTTTTCATTAATTTGTGAAGATAATGAAGAAATGACAAAAATGGGATAAAAATGACCAGTTTATATTCTCTCGGGGCATAATACTTGCCAAATTACTACGTGTCTTCTGACCTGGTTGCATTAAAGCAAAATGTATTCTCATCTTGAGTTGACATCTTCGGTGGCTAGTAGTGAAATAGACTACATCTGTTCTTTGTAGATTTATTTCTTTGGCTGTGTCTGAGCTGAAGAGATTCTTCTTTTTGTCATTGTTGCAAGTAGTACTTTGTAGTTTGCATAGCTTGTTTACATCGATGGAGGAGTGCAGCTCACCAAGTCGATACACTAGTCTGGTTGCACTTCCATTGGTGCACCTTGGCTTATTCACTAGTGTGTGGTACTCCTGCATTTTAAGTTTCTTACTTTGTTCATACGTTGAGCACTTGCCCTGTATATTATACCTGTATTCTTGATAGTACTTTCAGTATATGTGTAGCCTTAGGTGAGGTCAGTGCTACATAGCTGTGCCCTTGACAGAGATGGTTCTACTGTAGCTAAATACTTACATTGCCTTATAGATATGCAGTTTTCCTGCCCCCACCAAGTGTCCTTTTCCAGTAGAGTTTATCTATTTAGCTTAATTGTTTAATTAACTGATCATAAACCCCCGAAGTCCTGCTAGTATAAGCTGCATTTCCAGTTTCTTCCAAGGACCCTGTCTGTATCTGTGAAGTTTTGCAACAGAGGTAGGTTGGTAGTCTAGAGCTGGAGCTTTGCAGGTGGGGATGTGTTGGTATGCTACTTGGGTATTCATTGTACTCTAGCTGTATTTTCAGAGTTTTGCTGGTGTACTTCCACATCAGTTCCAGGAAAGTTCTATCTGCATAACTGCCGTTACATGGTATAATGTGGCTGTAATGGTCAATGATCATGCCTTTTTATGCTGCATTAGGCTTGTGATAAGTCTAATGGCTGGCGCTTTTTAGCGTAGATGTAGCAGTGAGGGTGTGAAAGTGTGTCATCCCTGTCTAAGCAATAGATACAGTCCAGGCATAAGAGCCTCTCTGATAACGTAGTTCATTCTGTTCAGAGAGGTGGCATAATTTCTTGTAGTAGTTCTGCTGGAATAAGCTGCATCTGTGCTTGAAAGGTTGTTTTTTGTTTTTTATGGTGACATACCTGGTCCAGCAGAGACATGGGGTTTGTCAACAAAAGCAAGCATGTTTTGCTTTCTTATAGTACAAGAAAAGCAGCAAGATTAATAAACTGTTCTAACAGTCATTGTGACCTGCAGCTGTTCTAGTTTGAAAGCTGGAATAAACAGTATGGGTAAAGCCCTTGTTGTACCATCGTAAATCCATTAACACCAGCCTGAATTGATGTTTTTTTTCCCAAGACTATCATGTAGTTAAATGAAGATACGTATCTTTATTTTCAAATGTTTGTTTGCCCCTGCTTTCATTGTTGAAAAAACACAACTACTGTGTTTGTATTATTCTTGCTTTATTTGAGAATTGCTGAGGTTTTAGACAAAATTAAGATAGCTAGCACAAATAGACTATCAAGTTCTTGTATTGCTTTAATTTACTTTCTTGCACTAGTTTTGAAATTCTCTAGAGCTATATCCAATGTTACTTTGAGTAAGGGAGTGCTTATGAAAAGGAAAAGAAAGCAAATGGGCAAATCGCTGTCAAAACTTAATACAATAGCCTTTCTTTCACTGAAAGTATTAAGAAAGGGTGGTGAAGAGAGGGGAGTCAGGGGAGAAAGTTGTAACTTCATTGCAGGAGACTGATCATTTTTGTAATGGCTGATCTTAGTCTTGTCTCAGGTGGAGCCTGTAGTAGTTTCACTGTGAACTTGATCTGAGTGTAGAATTTCAGGATCTTGTGTTGAAGTTTGAGTTTATTGACATGTGTCAACTACAGAAGGTATTTTGGCCCCACTGAAATACCTGGCAAAATATCCATTGGCTTCAACAAGGACAAGATTGGCGGTGTGGAGGATTTTCAGCCTGGTTTTGGGGGCATTGATATGGACCACACTGCTGAGTTAGTTACACATCTGTCAGTTCATCATACTCTTAATTTCAGTTGATATCTGAAACATAGTAACTGAAAGGAGTATAAATGTCCATTCAGCTTTAATTATTGGCAGTTGTTAGCTGATACTAACTTGTGTGAACCATGCCTGTGGCAAGGTAAACAGTTTTGGGTTTGGTGTTTGTTTTTTTAAACATAGTGTGGACTAGAGTGGCAGTGAAAATGTATTAATTGGGCATGGTTTATTAATTGAGAAATTATCAGTTCATAAGGAAGTTACATTATGGGATTGCATAAGGGTTTTTTTCGAATCTTTGGAAATTATATGCACAGAATGAGAAGTATGATACATGGGTATTCCCTAGTATAAAGTGAAAACATCTGAAGAACTGACTCCGTGTTTCTTGAAGTATCGTGTTGCATAAATAACGTATGCTTAGTAGCCTGTGTTACTGCATACAGTAGTTTCTAGAAATACTTGAAGAGTGTCTAACTTTCTTTGGGCAGTGAACATTTCTTTCTGAAGGAACTGTTGAGATTGACTGCTTCTTTTCCTCTTTTGGTATGAAACCAGGACCTTTCAAAATGTTTTATGACTATTGAGATTCCTGAAGAGCTGTGTATGTGCTGGAGCAGCTTAGAAGACAGAGCCCAAAATAGGCTGTAGCATAGTGATGAGGATGGTGTTTGCTGGGGAAACGGGCTAAGTGTGTTCAACCTGGGGAGTCCCGTTGGGGTAGGTAAGCACCCTGACCTCTGGGCTGCGAGTTACACTGGATTTTCTCTGTGTGGTTTAAAAAAAAAATAAATTTCTGGTTGAAAGTCTTGCCAAATTTTTGGTGTTGCCAAGAGCAGCTCTGGGTGCAGTATGGAAAAATGGTACTGAATAAATTAGAAATTTGATGCTGAACATGTGTGGCTGAGGGAAACCAGATTTTAGACAGCTGCACAGAGGATTTACACATGTACTCGGTGTGCTTGCCTGCAGCTGGATTAACCTTCACTATCATACATACTGTTGAGTATTGAACTGTACATTTCCATATTTTTTTTCTTAATAGAATATCACCATAGTTTTGGGAAGCTTGATAAGTTGCCACATTTGCCAAACTTAAGAATTATTTTTTTTTTTGTAGTATACTAAAAGGAAATTTATGAGTTGGATAAACAACCTATTGTAGGTTGCCTGTACTTTAGTGTATGGTTTTTATTTGTTCTTCTGTATAAGGAGCTGGTACTTCACAATTGCGCAGAGACCCTGCCTGTCCTCTTAGGTGTTTGTCTCCTGCCAGACTTTAGAAACCATGAAGATGCATAATGTTGTGCTTAGTAATTCATGAGGTAGCACTTTGTGTTTCTTTTCTTGTTGCAATTTATCTGACTCCTGAACAGTTCCCATTTTTTGGAGCAGTATTCCTAGAGAGGTGTTGAATCATTCTTTGAATATTTAAAGTTAGAAACAACTTCTTGCACTGTGTTGCATAAATGTTGTGTTTGAAATACTGATGATTAAATTCAGTTCCACAGCTCATTTCAAACATTGTAAGTTCATCTTACTATCATTATTATTATTACTATTATGAGTAGTAAGTACTACTCAAGTTTAGAATGTTGGAATGAAAACACATTTTCATATATATAGAAAGTCCACACTTGCATATTGCACTGTCATACTAGGTTAGAATCCCTAATTCCTTTGTTAGCTCTTCTTGAGAGCACAATTCCTGGTAGATTTTTCAACAGTATAGTAGTTACTTTTTGTTGATTACTGTGGAAGAGAAAATTTTTGAAAGGAATAATGAGATACTTTAGAATATAAGCACAGCATGGTTTACAAGTGAGCAGTTAAATGTACAAAGTCCATTTTTAAAAATAATTTTTCTTCCTTAGTCCTGTTGTCCTGAAATGACAAATTTTTGACAATTATGCCTTCGGTATTTTTGCCCAAGTAAAATTGAGAGTGAGATTTTAGTTTTCAATCAAGTTTGTCGATATTTACCTCTTTTCCATTGAATACTGTGTCATTATTCTGATGCATATTGTTTTTTTACAGTAGTAAGAGGGGAGAAGTGGAAATAGTTTTCAATATTTGCTTTTTTTATTCCATCTATGTAAAAATCAGTTTCTTGAAAATAAAGGGCTTGATGTGGTGAGCGGCTCATAGGATGATTGTAAAACATGTGCGTGGCTAGTTACGAGAACCTGAAATTGTCCAGTTTGAAAGGTAATAGATTGTTCAAAAGTAGCATGGACTTGAAATTTAAGAACAAAATACATGGTAATAATGTTTTGAGTTTATACTCCTTTCTTCCACTCCCGTGTTGCAGAGAATGCAAATTAGGTCTGGTTGTTCCTGTGTACGTTAAGTTTCTTTCAGTGAATCCAAGGCTGGCTGACTGTTAGGAACCTGAGAGAGAACTGGCAGTGTAAGGAGGGCAGTAGTTACAGCACCTTAGCAACCTGAAGTGCATGCTGCTGAAATGATACTTATTGCTGAATATGTGGTAAAACATCCTCCCCCCACCCCCTGCCACAGTTCAGAAGCACACTGAGTTAAAATACTAGCACTGTGAAAATTAGTGGCAGTTGTGGGGGAAATTTGTGTGAGGGAAGGACTTCACTGGGCATTTTGCCTCTGCAGTCGGTGTGGAATCACATAATGCTGCTGTGATCCTTTGATGTAATTTAACAAGGGAGGGATGTTTGCATCTGGTTAATAGTGCTATCTTACATCTCACATATTCAAAAACAATGTAAGGCATAAAAATACCATAAATCTGATGTAGCACACGGTTCGCTACAGTACCTTTTTCTACATTGACTATTAGAGTAATTTTGATCTTTTCAATTTTTGTTGTTCTGATGATTGTTGTTATGGTGACAATGTATTTCTTCAGGTATTCCATAGTGAAGTTACTGTTAATGTTGGGATTGTAGATCTGGAAAATGGTGTAGTGCAGCAGAACAGTACAGATTTGATGGCTTGTATCCGTTATAAAGCCTGATGGAGATGTCGTGAAGAGTTCCTGCTGTCTGGATGTGTACGAAGTCTCGCTGAACTTGTGGGGATTAGTGGGCATATCTCCTAACTCAAACACTAGTTGCTTCAGGTGCTACATATGTTACTGTATGCAAGTTTCATTATCGCCCACTATAAAGCTGTTAACTACAGCAGTCATTTCCTTGCTTTAAAGCATTGATTTCCAAAGGTCAGTGTTCACTCTCAGAAGGCATGGGCCAGCATGCTGCCAGTCAGGAATTGATACTGTGTAGTCGCATGGAAGTGATGAGTCTGTAAGATTTTTACAACAGTTTTGCAGGTAAATTTATTTACTTGTGGTTTACTAAGTTCTGGTGTTGATCATATTACACTTTTGGGGATTACTGCTCTAAATGTTGCTTTTCTAAACTAACTACTGTTTTTGGCTTTTTACAAACTGTGAAAATAATATTTTACTGCTTGGTATCTGAAGTTGTGTGTTAAGGTTGTATGAAATTATAAATGACTTTGAGAAGGGAAATAATTCTTTGAGACAAGCTTGAATATAATTTGAGCAGATTTAAAATTCAGTATTTACAGTGGTTTTGAATACTTAGATTTTTTCAGTTCTAAAAATCAGGTACAGTATATGAGGCATGTATGAATAGTTGGGCTGTTTCTGGACAAATACAGTTTTAATGACTCTTCAGGCTGTAGACCCTGCATGTGTTGCATGCCACCGTGGATTGTGTAGCATGGTGATGAAAAATTGAGTCTGTTAAGGAGCACTGGAGTTAATCTGGCCCTGCCTCCTGCTGTAAGCAGAACTAGCTTCAAAGCTGGGACAGGTTGGTCAGGGCCGTTTGAGTTTTGGAAATTTCCAAAGAGGGTGATTACACCTGCTTGCTTGAGTGTTCTTGTTTGTGAGCTTCTTTTTTCCTTACGTCTGGTTGGATTTCTCTGTGTTGCATGTGTTGGCTGTTGCCTCGTGTCTTGCTGCGCACTGATGAGAAGAGGCTGGCTCTGCTCATCTTAGTATCTGTTTTAGCTAGTGGAAGGCTACAGGTGGCACCTCAGTTAGCCTTCTGTTGTCCAGGCTGAAGTAATGTAGTTCCCTCAGACTTCCTTAGTGTCACTTGCCTGCAGGATTTTATTGGCACTCTGCTGGGTTCTAGCAAGTTTTTCTGTATTTCTTTTAAGAGGGGAGAGGTATGTGTGGCAAAAGTGGACACAGCATTCCAAATGGGAGCTCACAAGTACTGAGTAGAGGGGAATAATTGCTTCTGTCGACCTGCTGCCTGCACTGCAGCTAATGTGAGAGTGGTGGCTGTAATAACTCTACACGTGTGGCTACAGGCTGACAGTTGCTTTAAGCTGGCTGAAGCACTGCTGCCTTCCCCAGTACTTAACTCCCCAGCTTGCCCATTCCTATTCCCTCTCTTGTGCTGCCACTAGCAGTCTCGTGGCAAGCCAGAACCAAATCCAGAAGCTAATTGAAGTTGAAACAGATCAATGTATTTTGTCGATGAATTTTCTGATCCAGGTGGCTGTTAACAGCCTTGAGCAGACTCGGGGAAAGTGGATGAGAGGGGTGCAGGACTGCTCTCTCCTTCGTTTGTTTGCCTTTGCTCTGTAGTAGGTGAGAGTGTTGTTGAAAGTGAGGCAGAGATGTTAAGGCCAAGTACTAACAGTCCCCCAGAGGACTGACCTGCATAGCTGGGATATCCTTGTCAGTTTTATTACTTTAACCTTTTCTTATATTCTGTTTGGTAGGATGTGATAAAGGGCACTCTGGTTATTTCCCAAAAGGGACAGACAGTGCTGCTTCCTCAAGTACATGTGACCCAAGTTGAAGTGTATGCTAGGTTCGCCAGTGCAGCAGCAGGGTTATGAAATAAGGCAGCAGAGGCTTTGCTAATAATAAGTTAGAGGGAGTATCTGTGCTGGGTTGTTACTAATTAGTAAGGATTGCCCTTTGTAAAGTAGTTGAATGTAGCAGCAGGGCTGAGTTTGGCCTACTTAGGATAAACAGCCTTTTTTTGTAGGATTTTTTTTATTTTTTAAGCAAAGACACTGTAGAACAGTGTTGATAGTAACTAGGTATTTCTTAGGCTACATTGTAACAGTGCTCCAGCAAGTTGTGTGACTCTTTCCTATGTGTGTGTTCCCCCAACTGCCTCTGGCCTGGGCTCTTGTCAGGGGACTGGGTGCACTGGGGGGCCCCGATGGCCCAGACAAGCCTCACCCGGAGCCTGCACCCACAGCCCTTGCCTATGGGCTGAAACCCGTGTCAACTGATCCAAATACAGAAGTGAGTCAAACTTTTAAGAGCCTAAACCAGTGGTCTCCAAATGTTCTTAATTGCACACCCCTATCAGTAAAAGTTTTTTGAGCATGAACCCCCAAGGTATGTATATTTGTGTATGTGCTAATGAAGTTCCAGTGTTTTCTGTCTGCACCCCAGTGGATTGTCTTGCATGCCACCCCTCTTTGGAGAACGCTGGTCTAGGCTATTCTAATGCTCTTAATTCCACTCATTGTGTTGAGTTCTGTTTTCAAACTGTCTTGGCTTAATACAGTTTATGCCCATTTCACACGGCAGTCATTGATTTGCCCCCCTATATGTTAACGAACAGCGAGATGGACAGAATTTATAACTTGTGTATAGAAAACCTGAAAAGGTGGTCAGCAAGAAAAGCAGCACCATTTGTGCTGTAGAAAATGTATTAGGAAAATTTCACAGGATAGGCTTGCTTTTTATTAACACACTTTTAAATGATCATCTGTGTCAAGGTCATGTGTTGATAATGTTTCCCTCTTTTCTAAAGAGGCTGAATGACTAGTTGTTTTTGGGTGTGCAAGGACTCTGTCGGATTGTGCACCACCTCTGTTGCTGTCATGAAGTTAACAGGACACGAATCCTCAATGAAAACTGCATCAGTTAAAAAGATGTAAACCTGCAGTGTCCTAGTTTCTGCTGGGATAGAGTTAATTTTCTTCCTAGTAGCTGGTATGGTGATGAATTATGGATGAGAATATGCATGAGAATAATATTGGTAACACACTGATGTTTTAGTTGTTGCTGAGCAGTGCTTACACTAAGTCAAGGACTTTTCAGCTTCTCATACTGACCTGCCAGTGAGGAGGCTGGGGGTGCACAATAAGCTGGTAGGGGACACAGCCACGGCTGACCCAAATTGGCCAGAGGGGTATTCCATACCCTATGATGTAATGCTGAACAATAAAACTGGAGGGGAGTTGGCTGGGGGGGTGGTATCCCACTGCTTGGGGACTGGCTGGGTGTTGTTCAGCAGGTAGTGAGCAGTTGCATTGTGCATCACTTGTTTTGTATATTCTTTTATCAATATTATTATTTTCCTTCTTTTTCTGTCCTCTTGAACAGAACCTCTTAATCTCAGCCCATGAGTTTTACCTTTTTTTCTGATGCTCTTCCCCATCCCACAGCATGGGGGAGGTGAGCGAACAGCTGTGTGGTGTTTAGCTGCCTGCCAGGTTAAACCACAACATGCAGTTACACGGTTATGTAGATCTTGGGTATGTGTGGTGAAATAGGAGCAGAATTTAATCTAAATAGGTAGGTTTGTGTGTTGGCTGTGACCTTGATTTTCTTTCACAGACCACATACCCCTATGTGTGCCATGTAACTTGTGTGTTGGTCCTGTGGTATTTCACAAAAGCGTTGCTATGCAGCATTATGTTAGTGTCATGTTACTTGGGCATCATTTGTGGGGATGTTGAGGTGGTAGCAATCTGTCTGTGTGTTATTTGCAGTTGTCAAGGTGTGAAAGCATGTAGCCCCTTAGGCTGCAAATGCTGATCAGAACAACTGAATGTAGCAAGAGCTCTGTGTATGATAGGTGTGTTCTTGGCTGTGTGACGGTTCATTGTTCAGTTGTATAAAAACTTGGCAATGGTTTTATACAGATTAGCTCTTTGGTAAACCAGCATTAAAAAAAGGTGACATAATATTTCTTTTCCATGTGTATATAAAATTCTACTAGTAATGTCATTGTCAAAGCTTGTTAGAAGGATGCACTTCTGGAGGGGACTGGTTGTGATTCTTTGTGTTTATAAAAATGTAGCTGTTTTCTTTAGGTTTTATTGTCTGTCATAAACTGGCAGAAGTTTATGGTGTATTGGGTAATTTTTCTTGTATCATGTTTGTGAAATGAGGAAAAAGAACAGATTATATTTTCTAATAAGGCCAACTGCATGTTCAGCTAAAGGGCTGAGTGGTGAAGAATATGTAGTACCATTAAGATTTTCTGTCATTGGTGTTCTCATGCAATTTATTTTCCTTCTGATTGTTATATTCAGGTTTTCAAGAATTTAGTGAAATTATCAGATTTGTCTAATACCCACAGGAGTACTGATTGAACAAAGTTCTATGTGGTCATTTTTGATAATATTGAACTCTTATAGTAGTATAATCACAGAGAGTATTTGATTTGGTAAAGCAAATACAATTTATTTTATTTAAATAATGATGTCAGTATTGCTGTAGACACATGGGATGGTGTTTTCACAAGCAGGCATGTAGTGTCAAAACAGAGTTCGTGTTGACTTATGGTAGAGCTGATTTTTACTTCTGGTTAGTTAGCAGTCTTTGAAACCTGGCTCTTGAGAGATGGATATGGTGTTTTTTAGCTGTTAGAGGAAATAGCACCTTCCCCTAAGTAGTACTAACAATACAGTTAAAGCAGAATGCTAATCACCGAATGCTAATTGCTTATTAATTTGTTCTTACTAATGAACATTTACATATAAATTCCATGATGTCATAAAATGTCATTTTACTTGCATAGCATTAAATTGCAAGATCAGTGCTCAGGCTGGTGGCTGTATGCAAGAGTGAGCAGGTGTATTACTGAATTACAGGAGAAATTACTAAGATGCATAATCACCTCATGAGTGCTGATTTTGTTGACTTTTGAAGTAGTTCTTGGTAGCTGTGCTTTATTTTCCAGTTGTCTCAGAAAGGTGATGCTGAGGGATCCTTATAGTGATGCATGTTCCGGTTCTGCTTCACCCTTACTAAGCTAAAGCACAGGAAATTGAGGAAAAAATCTGAATGAGGCTATGCAGTATGGAGGGCAGACTGCCATCTGCTAGTCTAAAGTATAAACAGTTTCGGAATTAGTGAGGTATAGAAAAAATCCAGGAAAGAATCACAGGATTGCTGAGGTACGAAGGTAGGTCTGAAGATCACCTCATTCAGTGTCCAGCTTACAGCAGGCTCTGCCAGAGCAGACTGCTCAGGGCTGTGGTCCAGCAGGGTTCTGGTTATCTCCAAGGATGGAGACTCCATAACCTTGCTGGAAAACCTGTGCTGGTATTTAACTACCATTTTAACTACTATTTTTTTTTTGTTTGTTTGTTTTTTAATTTCTTATGCTTAAATAGATTGTTGTTGTTTTGATTTGTGCCCCTTGCCTCTTGTTCATTCAGTGGGTATCAGTGAGAAGGATTTGGTTCAGTCTTCTTTACACCTTTCCGCCAGGTATTTATACACATGGGTAAGATAACCCCGTAGCCTTCTGTTCCACAGGCGGAACGGTCCTGGTGCTCTCAGTTTCTTGTGTAACAGATGCTCCAGTCCCTTCCATTGTCTTAAACATTATGAAGATCTGTATGAGGGAGAGCCTGAAGAACAATTCACATGGATCTGATCAAGGAGAGTAAGTTTCTGTTTGGTGAGAAGTAAGAGAGAGAGCAAAATCTGTATTAATAGATTTGGTTAGTATGATAGCAGATTTTTAAGAGAAGTTGAGAAAAAAACAGGCATGGAATGCACAGTGATCAATTTGATGTGATTAGAAGATGTGTGAAGGTGAGACTGGATAACTGATTGGAAGCCAGGGTACCGAGAGGTTTAGGAAATGCTGGCATCCGTTGATGACTGAACTGGTGGATTATATAGGACCTTTACAGAGGGAATAAGGGAGGATAAAGTCCTGAGAGTTACTGATAGGGAAAAGGGAGAAGGTACAATCTTAGATGACATTCTGAGAGTTATGGTGAACAGACCCAGAATATGCAAACAGAAACTTTGAAGGAACAGCAATCAGGCGAAAAAGTGATGAAATGTTTGGTACGGGCAGCACCCAACTGAGTAGGCAGTGTGTAAGGCTTGGTGGTTGTGATACTGTGAGGCTGAAAGTGTTCTGTACTCAATGAATGGATGCTTACATTGTGTGATTAAGGTAAATTAATTCCTCACTTGCTGTTAAAAGGGTTGTCAGTGGTCTGTACTATTAATCACAGGTTTGTTTAAATACACTTCTGAGTATTGTTGAGGAAAAAAAGGAAGTAGCCATATTGTCACTAGCAATAGCTAAGGAAGTTCTGCTAGAAAATAGTGTTCTTTTGAATGTTTTGGCTTTGTCATGTCTTGGCTGTGGTTTTAGCCTATAATAGCACTGTCATGATATTGACCTAGATTTGTTTACCTTTTTGGCTGGTCGGTATTATAGCCAGTAATTGTAAAAGTAGGTTCTGTAGTGGTTGGTTAATCCCATGCTGGGCTTAGCTGGGAGTAAATTCCTACAGAAACATTTTAATTGGAGTCTTGAGATTGTATTCAGTGTTGATTTATTTTTTTTTTAAAGTCACAGAAGTTCTGTTTAATCAGTTTGGTTAATCATTTGTCTTTCTCCAATTTAAAATTCTAAAAAAACCCCTAAATGGTAGAACTTTGCATGGGCTTTTGTACATCATTACATGTGACTGAATTTCATTTTGAGATAAATCAGTGGATCTCTGTAGAAGGTGCAGGTTTAAGAACTTTGCCAATAGTAGACACTGTCAGCTTCATAAATCAAATAAAAATATTGAGATATTCTAAATTGGTCTTATTGTTGAAGGCAGTCTTTTGTCTGACACATCAAATATCCATCCTCTCCCTCTTTGTTCTAGTTGTCATGGATGATGATGATGATGAATCCTGTCTCCTTGACCTTATTGGGTAAGTTTTCCTTAAGCAATTCTTTCAGAAAAGTTGGAAAAAATAGTTTTGCAAAATCATCTTCTTGAAGGTGATTCTGTCTCAGTATTGTCTCAAGACTAGGTGACTTGCAAATGAAATGAGTAGCTATGCTTCACTTTCTCCCCGAGGAGATGTGTGTATCACACAGCCTTCAGCCCCAGTGTATACCAGCTGACAGTCCACTTGCTGGCCTTCTCCTCCAGAGAGGTGAAGGAATAAAGTGTGCATGGAGGTTGGATTCCCTTCTCAGCTAGTGGCAATATCAGGTCGGTGTTGAAGCACGTTACTAGGGATTTTGTTACAAACTTTGCTGCAAAGAACTATTTTTTTTTAACTAAAAAATAAAGATCTCAATTTTTTGAGTAGTGGAACTAAATGGTTTATTAACACTATGCTTGTATTTTACAGGGAAAAGTAAAATTATAAATAATTTCTACTAATGACATGCATTTGCATGGAAATGTTAGAAAAATAGGATTGCTACCCGGTGCTGTTAAGTATTCACAACAAACAAGAATTTATCAGCATTTGGCTCAAAGATACTTGATTTTAATAAAATTGGGGATTTTAGATGGTCCTGTTTGGTTTGTTTTTTCTTTTCATCATTTCTGTAACAGATTTATTTGGAGGTTTATAGTTCTACATGGGAATCTCAAAAAATAATGTTGGTAGCTGGAGCATGAGCAAGATTTTTGTGGATTGTGTATATGAGAAATTACCTTCCTTTGGCCAACATTCATGTCAGTATTGAAGGAGAGTTAATACAGTATAACGCATTTAAAACTTTAAAAGAGCATCGAACATTTAATGTACAATACTTTATTCAAACTCTGCCAGAAGTTAGTATGACATCAGTCTTGTAGCAGCTGCTAAAAGTTCACTTCTGCTTCATACAAGATTTTTTTACTGTCTTAAATACATCGGCCATTTACCTTTCTCATGCATGCAAAGCTTCCAGTGAAACCAATGGGAGCTTTACCTTCAGAAAAACCAAAATACCACCACAGTGGCTGCTGTAATTTGGGGGGTTACTCTGTGGATGCTGTAGCAAAAGCATTGCCGGTAATGGCAGACAGTTACATTCTGTGAAGTATACTGTGCAAGATTACTGATTGGAGCTGTATGAAAACACATCCTCCTTGGAACATAAAGATGATAATTGACTGCATGGGACAATTAAATGCTCTGTGGTGAGCATGAATCAGGAGGATCCTGCTACAAGTTCACAGGTGGTCCAGGAAATGAAGTGCTCTCTATACAGATGAGTGTTTGTGTGAAAAAATACAGTGTTCTTCCTGCTGCTGGCAGCAATTACTGTCTTAAGCATCTAGAAGAATAGAAACCAGCATTTTTTACCCATCTTATCTTTGATTTTGGTAAGTGCCTTCTAAAATTCCTTCCTTACTAAAGACAATATTTAAGGTGATGAAGTGTTCTTCATTTTCAGTTGCATTTTTTAATGATTTAAAGTCAGTGAGTGTAACTAGTATTAAGCGGCCTGGTTATTTTATTGATAAGACTCATAAGCTTGATAGAGCCCTATATGAGATAATGAGTCCTATTCTCCTTAATTATTGAAATTTAGTGTAATCTACTATTTGAAAATATATGTAACCACTTCTATGTTGTAAGCGTAATAGTGCCATGAGGTCCCTGCCAGGTAGCAAAATGTCTTTTGTAAACACATGAATAAGCTTGTTTTTGAAATAAAAGAGAGAGAAATCAGAGGTGTATTTGTGCTTTTAGAAGAGTATTTGTAAACTGGAAAGATCTTTAACTTGTTCCCTCTTTATTTTCTAGGATGATCAAGAGAGAAGGAGAAATGTTTTGAATTAATATTTTTTACGTGAGAATTTGCTTCTCAGAATGTTGTATTATTACTTATTAATCAATAAAGATATTTTAAAATAAAAAAAACTCCATGTCATTTTACTCCTCATGTTAATGGACATGTTGGGAAATGCTGTATAATTGTTGTATTAAAATAATCCCATGTAACACAACCTTTTAATGTTTTTTACTTGGTTTGTATGTGCAGTTACATTAATGTATTTTTTTGTCTGAATTTCCCATGATCATTCAACCAGACCATATTTTTAATCTGAGTTTTATTCAGTGATAGTGCTAAGTTAATGAAATACATTGAAATTGTATTTCATACTATTTAATCAATTATATCTATGGTTGATTTCACTTGGAAAAGGTGCTGCTCTTTTCTCCAAGTGAAGGGACTGTTACTCTGGCAAGCATAAATTTCTGCTGACTTACATTAAGGGTGGCAGAAAACATGTTAAAGATTCAGGTTTGTCACTAGGGTATTTTTGTCAATGTTAAACGTGGCAGAAAACATGTTAAAGATTCAGGCTTGTAAATAACCCTGTTGATTTAGGCACTAGCTAAACAGACACTGTAGTTCATCTCTGGAGAAGCAATGATACCTGTTTTAGCTCTCATGTTATTTGGTGCTAGTATTTTCCTTTGGTTTTGTACTATGTGCTGTCATAATATCCTGTGTGTTTTAAGACAGTATGAGTAATACTGTTATAAAGGGAAGTAAGGTAGACTGCAACTAAAGTTTTGTATTGAACATAGTTTATTGCTTGAAATGCCTTGGTACAATGACAGCAAATACCATCAACATCTGAAGATTGTGCTGATACAGATACACAGATCCTCAGATGGTATTAACTTTCAGCTTTGCATTGGAGTCAGTGAAAGAAATGTGCTTTTATTATAAACCTGATTTATATGAATGCAGTATATGGCTTAGTTAAATTAGTTTCATTAGCAGAAAGAGCTTCCTAAAAGTGGTAACTTTTTTTCTTTTCCCCTCCCTTAAGGGACCCACAGGCACTGAATTATTTTCTACATGGACCTAGTAGTAAATCTGTAAGTAGCATTCCTGTGTATTAGACATATATAACCTTCATTGAGTGTGTTATTTCTAAACATTATTTTTGTCTTTTACCAGAGCAATGAAGACTTGACTAATGCAGAATATTCTGTAGCCAACTCAAATTCAATTTTCGCTAACTCCAATGTAAGTGGTCGGGAGATAAATTATATTTGTATTGAGATTGCATGGTTCTGTTATGGCTTTACATGGCTTTTATAAAAGGTTTTGACCTTTTTCATATGCACATTCTGAATGCTGACATAGAACCACCTCATGCTGTTAATATTTTAAGTGTTTCAGCGGGGAATTGATCGAAAGATACTGCGCTGTTGGGCCATGTTTTGTAAATATGTAAACCAGCTTGCTGAGCAGTGAAAATGTTCTCCGGTGTAACTCTCTTGTAAACTGGACTTGTAATCTTAGTGATGGTAGATGTATAGTTGAGCTCAAATGTAGACCTTAAAAGTTGGTCATTCATGCATTTCCTGTGTATGTTAGGATGGTTTTGTTTCATATTTCTAAGTAGAATCTGAGCTAGCATTTTTTTTAAATTAATAAATGGGGTTTTTTTTGTTCTTTAGACTGAATAGCTAGCTTGGGATGTTTCCATCCTGTAACATCAGTGTTAGGGAAGTCACTTCAAATTCATTAGGTGTTGCAAGTTGTCTTCGGTATTATTTTTTCACCAGGAGTGTACTGCAGCCCAGGACCAAGTTTTACCCAATGAGGTTGTGGAATCCCCATGCTTGGAGATAAAGCCAATGTTGATCTACTTTAATACTGTAGTAGTCCTACTTTGAGTAGGAGGTTGGGCTAGATGACTTCCGGAGATCCCTTCTGACCCACATTTCTTTAATTTCTTTGGTGTGTTTTTTTTTAAAAAAGAGTTCAGTTATTAGAATACATAGGGTAGGGTTTCCTTGGTAATTCCTCTTTCTGTTGTACTGTTGTCTTGAGTCTGTCCCATGTTCCTAACAGATATGTGGGTATACTTGTAGGTGATCTTAAATAATTGGCATAAATAAATCCTGAAAACTGTTTATCTGTGTGTAGAGAACTAGTGACTTTTCTGTAGCTACAGTAGTGTGATGTGAAGTATTTGCCCCATCCTTCATTTTGATATCCTTACTAAATATTACAGGAGAAACATTGAGTGACAGTTCTTTCTCCAGATAAGCTGGTTGAGGTAATGGTGGGGGAGTGGGGTACCAACAGTAATGGGTATGCCCAGTTTTCAGCTAATCAGGAGCAGTGGTTTCAACTTGGTACCAGTTAGCCATTATCGGACAGCAGCTTCCTGTATGCAATATGGCAGGTGGGTTTTGTAGACTTAATTCTAAGGAAAATGAGGTTATAGGGGAAAAAGGTGACATATGACATGCATTTGTCAAAGCCTAGACTTCCTAGTTGTTTGTAAAGGTTTTTCTGTTACGCATGAGTAGGTGGAAAGACATCAGGAGTGTATTTCTGGCATATTTTCAGAAAGTGAGTATTTGGAGTGATTTTGAGGAGTAGGAGATTCTGGGCAATGTGGGATTCTTGCGTAGTAGTTGGAAGAAACAAAAATATTTGGTGAAAGCCAAAAGAGCTTTCTGGTATGTGAGGTTGGGGGTTAGGTAATCTAGAAGGCAGATGGTCAGAGGAGCAGGGATTTCTAGTGTGTGTTCCTAGGATGGCTTACTGTATTTACATTCTCCAGCACTTGTTCCTCTCGTGTTCTGTTTTCATCCTTTGTATTTTCATCATGAATACCAATGCCATTTTCTTTTCCTCCCTCCCTTGCATGAGAGCCCTGTGCTGACCTAAGTGAAGAATGACTTGATTGCAAATACAGATTCTTATAGTGTGTTGTGAAGGAGCAAGGAGTATCTAAAATACAAATAGATGTTTTTTCAGTCCCTGCTTATAATGTAAGATACGTGAAAAGTTAAAGGCTTCTGAGTTTGTTGTCATTGAAGTTTTTGCAGATACTGAAAGTTCTGTCTTTGTATGTATTCAGAATTGCTACCATGAAGTAGGATTGACTGTCTTGATGCCCGTCTCATGCCTTTCAGTGGCAGAGTTGACAAATTCAGTGTCAAGGGTTCAGTGCCTCAGCTGGTAAGCATGCTCAGCCAACACCTAACCACAAACAAGATTAAGTTCCTGCTGACTGAAGGATGAGAAAGCAGTGTCCACTCTGCCCCCCTGTGCCCTGCCCCCTCCTCCCCACCCCCCACCCTGAGCTGAATGATTGCATAACACCTCTACTGATGGCAGGTTGGTTTCCTTGGGCAGTTGTCAGTCTCTCTTAAAACCCGCATGAGAGGGTTCCTTAGCCATTGTCCTATTCTGTGGGTTGTACTCAGTGACTGCTTCCACCTTCCTATTATAGTAGGGTAGAACAGCTTAAAAGAGCAGAATATTCATGCATGGAGCCAGCAAGAATAAGACTCTTGAAAACTCAAGAATAAGCAGATTCATGAAGCTGCAGAGTCACTGAGTTCTGGTTGAAAGTAGCATGGTGTACTGCATGGCCGTTCTGAATCTGGGAAGCAGTGATTCAGATGTTAAGTTGGAAGGTCCCAGGTTCCGTGCCCGTAAAATTGGTTTTGGATGTTAAACAGTTCTGGAAGGAGGGAGTGAAACTTGGGGTTCTTCATTCCAGTGGGAGAGTTTCAAACTGTTAATCTTGATTGCATGTAATATTATTTATTACTACTGTTGCTGTTGTTAGTAGTAGTAATAGTTATATTGTTAGTACTAACTGGAATAGCATTAATTGGAACCCTCTTAAGTTACACAGTCATGAAATATTTCAGATTGGTCATTGTCACGGAGGCAGGTTACAGGTGCAATAGGAAATTCTCCACAAGAGCCTCTACAGTTGTGAGTTCTAGTGATGCCCTAGTTAGTGACTCCTTTTTGCTCTGCCTGATGGTAGCTAGGTACAGTTGAGAACCCAATTTGTAATTTTACGTGTTCATAAGATGCAGACATCGAGACAGTTTCATAAAATATACAGGCTGATTTGGAAAGAGATTGGGGTAAAATTCTGAATAAATATGCTTGGGGAACTGAAGTTAGGGTGGGGACGTTATTGCATATGATAATTACGGCTTGCAGCATCTTCACACTGGTTATATGAGGTGAAAACAAGTGTCTGTGACCTTCAAGGAGTGAAGACTTGGAGTATGAATGGTCTGATAATTTCACACTCATGTTTTGCATTATCTTGACCTAAAAAGAAAGTGCATGTTGTTTTTGAATAGTTGAGATACGATTTTGCAATTTAGAAGGGTGTACTCTGTCTAACTTAAAACTATTGCAAGTAGTAGTATGCATTTACATTCATCATTCCACCTGTAGAATCCTGATAGTTGTGTTCTCTAGAGTTTTTGGACATAATGTTGTTTTAGGAAAATCTTACTAGCCGTAGGCCAGAGTAAAGTAGGTTCTGATATTCCTTATCACAGTATTTGTGGATATGAATTTGAAGGATTTTTTTTCATTCAAGGTGCCACTTAATATTTGTTGTAGTTTCAATGTTTATAGTTCTCTCTAATCTTTTTACTAGCATAAAGCACAGTCTGTAGCATTGTTTTTCATACTACTTTGGTTCTACAATTTTTCTAAACAAAGAGCTAGTGTAATTCCTTTACTTCATTAAATACTTGCTAGTTTGCATTGTGTGACTATTGAAATATCGGTAGGGTTTTGGAGATGGATCTAGAGGAAGTCAGCGAAAGAGCATTGTGAAAGGCGCTTTCTCCTGCCTTTTCCGGGCTACTACTGTTGCTGCTGAAACCTTGCCCCAAACTGAGTTACAATGGAGGTCTTCTCATTCCTCCTTTCTTTTATCCCTTTGTCCATACAGTGCTCAGCTTGAGGAAGGGAAAATGGTACTTTGTCACATCCTCTTGAAACAGTGCAGCTGCAGAGCTGAGTGCTGTGGAACTGGAAGACTTGAGAAGTGAGAGTGGTGTCTCCAGCAGTCTGTTATGTGGGCATGAGTGGGGTGCCAATGACACACATGTTTATGCTGGCCCACTGTATGGGATGAATGCCACCTTACATACAGACTATGCGAAGAATATAATTCTGTAAAGAATGTTTGCTTGCATGAAAAAGAGCTTAATGGGGAAACAAAGTAGAGCTTGGGCTTTCTGAAAATGATGTATTTCTTGGTTTGCATTTCAGAGCACTGATCCGAAGTCGTCTATAAAAGGTGTAAGCGGTCAGCTTGGAGAGGGGCCTAGTGATGGACTGCAGCTGTCCAGTAGCCTTCAGTTTCTTGAAGATGAACTTGTATCTTCTCCTTTACCTGATCTTACTGAGGATCAGCCTTTTGATATTCTTCAGAAGTCCTTGCAGGAGGCCAATATTACTGAACAGACTTTGGCAGAAGAGGCATATTTGGATGCCAGTGTAGGTTCTAGCCAACAGTTTGCACAAGCTCAGCTTCATCCTTCTTCATCAGCATCCTTTACTCAGGCTTCTAATGTTTCTAATTACTCAGGTCAGACGTTGCAGCCTATAGGAGTTACTCAAGTGGTACAGCAACCTGTTGGAGCATCTTTTGCAAGCAATACAGTCGGTGTGCAACACGGCTTTATGCAACATGTCGGAATTAGTGTTCCCAGCCAGCATTTGTCTAATAGCAGCCAGATTAGTGGTTCTGGGCAGATACAGCTAATTGGTTCATTTAGTAATCAACCTTCCATGATGACCATTAATAACCTTGATGGATCTCAGATAATACTGAAAGGCAATGGTCAGCAAACACCTGCAAACATGAGTAGTGGCCTCTTGGTTCATAGACAAACTCCAAATGGTAACTCACTGTTTGGTAACTCAAATTCAAGTCCAGTAGCACAACCTGTAACCGTTCCATTTAACAGCACAAATTTTCAGACGTCATTGCCTGTCCATAATATCATCATTCAAAGGGGTTTGGCCCCAAACTCTAACAAAGTTCCCATTAATATCCAACCAAAGCCTATCCAGATGGGTCAGCAGACTGCTTACAATGTGAATAACTTGGGAATACAGCAGCATCACGTGCAGCAAGGGATTCAGTTTGGGTCTGCAAACTCACCTCAGAGTTCAGTAGTTGGTCCTCATATGTCTGTTAATATCGTTAATCAACAAAATGCAAGAAAGTCAGTTACACCTCAGACAGTTAGCAATGCTGGAGGTAGTATTGTTATCCATTCTCCTATGGGACAGCCTCATACACCTCAAAACCAGTTTCTTATACCTACAAGTTTGTCTGTTAATTCTAATTCAGTTCATCATGTCCAGGCCATAAATGGACAACTTCTTCAGACTCAGCCTTCCCAGCTGGTTCCCAGCCAAGTGTCTGCTGAGCATGTAATGCTCAACAGGAACTCTACAAACATGCTAAGAGCCAACCAGTCATATTCGGGACAGATGCTGAATAATCAGAACACAGCTGTTCAGCTTGTCTCCGGCCAGACATTCACAGCTCCTGGAAACCAAGTTATAGTAAATCATGGAACTTCACAAATTGTTGGTGGACAGGTGCCACTGCAGCAGGCATCACCAACGGTGTTGCATTTGTCACCCAGTCAAGCTAGTGTTTCTCAAGGTAGATCGAGTTTTACTACGATGTCACCTGGGCAGTCTACAGTCTCAAATATGTCAGCTTCTAATCGATTTGCTGTTGCAAGTTCTTCTGGTTCAGTACATCCTAGCTTGGGACCATCGGTTCAGTCTGTTGCATCAGGAGGAAACTTCACTGGAGATCAGCTTACACAGAACAGAACTCAAGTTCCTGTCAGTGCATCGCATCGTCTTCCAGCATCCTCTTCCAAATCCGCCAGCACCTTCAGTCACACGTCAATTGGAGTAACACAACAACAGTTCGCCTTTGGTCAGGTATGAAAGCTGCTTGAGAATGTAGCCAAAGAAATGCTTCTAAGTTGTGCTGAAATCTGGTTAACAAAGTATTAAAGTTGATGTTAATACAGAGAGCAATAATTTTGCTAATTTATATTTTTCAAATACTGTGGAACTGCTGAAAATTACTGTAACCCGGAGATGTCATTTCACTCGATATTTTCTATCCTGTCACTGAGTGCAAATGAAGGAGTCTGTCACTTCCATTAATTCCGAAGGTTTTGTTGGTGATGTATAGAAATGTCTTCAGAAGTGCTTAGCACTGATCTGTTTCTGCTCCTATTTATATGAATGGACATTGTAAGATTATAAATAAGCTCTCCTGAAAATCTTACCATAGAGCTAGTTTTAAAGGCTGGGGTACATTCTTAGCCACTTTCAAGTCTTCTGACCTCACTAAAAACTGTGCCTGTATTTTCAAAGTTTGACCTATTCAAATAAGGGGTGAAAAAGTTTCTTGGGTTTCTCTGTTATTTGCTGTACTGGCATTTTGCCCACTAGTTCTGTGAGTCTGGAACAGTTAGCAGTTTTCAAATTTGAAGCAAAGACAAGACGAGATGTTCTTAGAATCCTTAAAAGGAAATACCTTTTAAAGTAGTTGTAAAAGCATAGCATTCAAAAATATTTTCTTTGAGAAGAGGTCTACTTTCTAAATTTGCTTCTAAGGTGAGAATGGGTTTTTGTTTTGTTTTGGTTTGGGTTTTTTTGTTTTGTCCAATTGGTGCAGCTGCAATATATGTGCAACTGTAGTTTGTTTTTGTAAGTGAGCTTCCAGGCTCTGCCAATACTTAATTCAGTGACTTCTCACAGAATTAGCAACAAGCTTTTTTTCCACTTCTTTCTTTTTTTTTTTTTTTCCCTTCCCCCCCCCCCCCCCCAGTCATATAAAATACTGATAACATCCGTCTCAAAATGCATTTGCACTAATTATGTTAGACCTTTCTCTTTTCCCAAAGGTGTGATGGATTTTTTTTAACCAAGACCAAAATGGGCAATGAAAATGTGCCTTAGAAAATAATGTCACTTTAGGAAATAAGGGCAAACATGTTGCAGAACAACGTATTTAGTCTTTGCCAGAACTACTAGCACAGGTTGTAACATTTTGTTTGCAGTTGAGTAATTTGAGGCCTGCTTGACTTTCTCTTCTTGCGTCTACATCTATTTGTAGGCTATGTGCTGGGTCAGTGACTTTCAGCAGTTACAAAAGCATAATATTTCTTACAGCTGTAAAAGATCATTTTAGTTTTGTGCTGAAATTTCAGAGCTGAAAATGGGAACTACAGAGAACAAATTCTACTGTTTAACAAAACCTTTTTGATTTGTTTGTACTTGCATTTTAAATATTGTACTGTATTGTAAACCATGTATCATTCAGTTGCTAAACACTGGATGGTTTGTTCCACTGTGTATTTTTTTTGTTGTGGAAACAGCTTATTTAGTCATCTTGCAGTTTTGAGACGCAAAAGCTGAGCTTTGAGGGCCACTTGTAGTGGTAAATCATGGGGTTTCTAGAATGTAACTGTAAATTTCTGCTAATTTCTGATTTACTTTATAAAATTACTGAACTTAGGAGGAATTGAGATGTCTGAAATTTCACCACTTACAAGTTTGAGTTTGAAGAAGTATGTGTAGAGCTGAATTTTACTTGCCTTTTTTCCTTTTACCTCTGTTTATTAAAGCTTTCAGTAAATGTTTGATTGTGGGTTTTAATTTTTTTTTTAATGTATGTTGCACAGAAAAAAGCTATGAACCAGACATCACCAGTTTCTGCATCGAAGACACAGGATAATTTGCGACAGCCTCAACTAACAAGTCTTCTGAGCAACACACTATCAGGTCAACTAAGGTCTTTTTAAAATCATTTTCTTAATTTTCTCCATCAACAGAAATTGGTGGTTCTTTGATGTGTGAGACTTGCATTGATGGCTCATGCTGATAGGGTCCTAAAGGTTATCAAAATTTTATCTTCAGAAGAACGCTAAATTTTTCGGTACTGAATGTGTGCTTTTATATTTCCCAACCACGGCATTTAGTAGAGTGAAAAGTTGAATCTCCACTTTTTCCATTCTATAAAATGCAAAATTGTACCTTTTTTGTGGTTTTTTTTTTTTTTTTTACTTTTTGTCCAGCTTAGGAAAACAGAAATAAGCAATTTTCAAAATACAAGCATGCTAAAAATTCTATGAAAATTTTAGACCTTCTCTTCTGATAGTTGCTTCAGATACAGAGGAAAGAAGAATAGCGATTACAAGGTTATATGCAGGCTGTTATTGTTCAATTTGTTTTGGAATGTGTCACATTCACTTAAAAGAGTTAATGCATTGTTCGTGGCAAAATACTTAGCTTTTCAAGCAGCACCATGCTACTAAAAGGACAAAATCAATATATTCGAAGCAAACAAAATGCAGTAACCTTCATGTTCTCTTTATTCAGAAAGGTTACTTATGTACAAGATCCCATAATCTATTTGTTGGGGTGTTTTTCCCATGTGTACAGTTATGTGCAGGCTGTCCAGGCAGTTCTCTACAATAGACACAGTATGGTTGTTTGTTTTTTTTTTAAAAATAAATTCTCATTTGTGTTGGTTGTAATGTAGCGTGGCTGATAAGATGCTGTTTGAATTCCTGAGCATAGCAATTGAAGGAAGTCTGCCTATTCAGAAAATCTAAAAAAACGTGTTTATAATGCCTGTGTCTACATACTTTCAGGAGCTCTAGATTTTTTTTTAATTTATTTTCTTGAGGGGAGGGTTAGTATTGGAAATTGAAAATGTATGATTTTCAGTAAATTCTTGGGACGCTATACTTAATGGTACTTGAATTTCTTCTTATATTGCAGTACTGTAGTAGATGATGATCTATATCTGAGGATTTTTGTAGCTTGCAGCACAAAATATCAGTCCTGTTTCATTTTTGAGCCAGTTTCTCCACAGGGTAGTTGCACTAATGCTTTTAAGCGTATGAGACATATAGGTACATGAAATTATTCTGTTCTTGCCTAGGATGACAGTTGTCTTAACATATTTTTTATAGGGCAGGACTGTGGAGGAAAAATCATACAGCAATCTCTAGGGACAGCACAGCCACAAGAAAAAGTAATAGGATCATCATCAGTTCAACAGAGTATACAGGTAGAGAATACTTTTATTTTTATGTTTTCCTTTCCCTTAAAGCTTTAGTGGTTTGGGATGTTTCACCTCCATATTGATAATCTAGGAGTCCTTGCAGTTTTTTTCAGAGTGTATGAAGTCACTCAAGCTTGTCAAATCTACCTTGACATAATAAACATTGAGTCTTCTGCAAATTGATATTCTGAATGCTGCTTTGAGATTTAATATTCAGTAAGTGGTGTCTGACTGTACTGTTCCTTGAAGATAATTTCATATGACATAGCAATTCTTCATTGAGTTGGATGTGATAGACCTACTCTTACCATTACTTCTTACAAACTCAGCTATTCTCTAGCTGATTGGAGGGCATGGTTTGTGAGAAGTAGCAGAAAAATTCCATCTGGTCTTTGTTTTATTCTTTACTACATTGTCATCTTTTTTTGTTTTTTTGTTTTGTTTTGTTTTTTAAACCACCAGAAGTGTGCAACTATGTACAAAAATTTGACGCTATGTCCGGGGTTTGGGGCTGGAAGGGGAGACCAGCTTTTTTGGAGGAGGAATACCAGAACTTCTGGAGGGAGGAAACAATTGTTAACATTCATGGACCAAGTAGCTGAGGGCGAGAAGCGAGGTTTTGGTATAGGCTTGAAAGTGTGAGCTTTTTTGTGGATGGAACTAAACTACAAAATCATGGAAGAAAACAAGGGAGGATCAGCTTTAGAATTTTTGCTCCTTGCTGTAAATGTATTTATCAATGTAGTGTGATGTGAATGTTTTTCTCTGCCTTACTGATGTACAAGCACAGCAGAAGATGCAGTAGTACTCAGTTATGAGTTAAGCCTGGTTTTGAAATTGTTGGCTAGATGTTCATTCTCCTGTTGGTGAATGCTTTTTATGCTCTGAAGCCAGAGGCTTTTTGGCCAGCAAGTACCATTATAATATGCCTGCTTTATGTTGCTTCTACTTTGCTAAGGATGATGCTCTGTACCACATGTTTTTTTGTTCATTCTAACCGTTTTGTAGTTCAAAAGAGCTTTAATGCAGTCTTTTTTAAAAACCATAAGTAACTTTTACTCTGTGACTGGTTTCATTAGTGTGACTAGCTGACTAAAAAAATCCCCAAAACTTCATATTAAACAAAGACTCTGATCCAGAATGGCTTCTTTGGGAGAATACTTGGATTGCAGTAATGCCTCTTAAACAGTAGGGACATGAACGTTTACCACCTCAGAGAACCTCACATCTTAAGACAGTGTTCATGTGAAAAACCTCGGCTTCATAAGTGTCTAAGGAAAGGAGATGATGATGTAGATCTACCTGATGTATGCATCTATAGCATTGACACTGAAACAGAATTCCTAGAACCACTTTCACCCCACACCCAGCCACCATGGCTTTTGAGAATTTCAGTATGCAACCTTAGCCTTCTTTCCTGACAGATACTCTTAATCCATCAAAATCAGGCATGATGACATCAGCTGAGAAATGCAGAGACAGTTCTTGAGAGCGGATTTATTTGGAAAAGTTTTTAGTTGTGCGTTTTCTTCTATTTACCTGCTAAATTTGATAACCAACCTTTTTCCTAATGAAGCGTGTATATGCACTATAGTGGAATTTGCCTGCAAACATTTCAGACCTTTGGTCTGGGTAAGAGAAGTGACTTCCCGAAGTGCCCTGTGAAAACAGGAGATAGTTGAAAGTGTTTATACTTACGTGGTCACGCTTAGTATTGGTGATATACTTAATTTGCAGAAACAAATGCTGAAACTTAGACTTTGCAGGGGAGGGGATATATTGTAATTTGTCTTTTATTTTGAACTTAGGTGGATGGTCATTTAGTTGGACAGAAAAGGCCTGCTGCTAAACAGTTAACTAAAGGAGCTTTGTAAGTCATTCTTCTTTTGTAATTTTTCTGCAGATGTTTCCTCTAACCTTAATCTCTTTTTAGTTTTTTCAATTTATAAAGTTATGTTAAGAGTATATGTTTATATCTTTAATTTTTCTTGTAGTATTCTACAGCAGTTACAGAAGGATCAGGTGCATGCTGTGACACCAGATAAAAGTCAGTTCAGATCATTAAATGATGCAGTTCAGAGACTCCTTTCATACCACGTGTGCCAGGGATCACTGCCAACAGAAGAAGACTTAAGAAAAGGTACTTTTCTTTTTAAGAATTGGAAATAAGATTCTAATCAATGTATTGAGAGATTTTTTTTTAATATAAGTTAGAGCAATAAGAAAGGGAATATTTTTAAGTTTGTGCAGGTTACTGAAGAACAGTGTTTGAAAGTATGTTCTTGTCCTTCCAGTGGACAGTGAGTTTGAAACTGTAGCTACACAGCTTCTGAAGAGGACACAGGCTATGCTGAACAAATACAGATGTTTGCTTATAGAAGATGCAATGGTAAGGTGTATAACCCATGTACATTTTATGTTTATGGGATGTGATTCAGTTTGTTAAAAAGAAAAATAAAAAAAAGATATCTGCAGGAAGGTGAGAGTTGGGATTACACTTCATTTTGTTGAGGGTTTTAGAGATACATACATACATATATGTATATATGTATGTATCTCCAGTGTACTTGTTATACCACCAGCAATCTTAGCGGCCAGCCTGCATTTTTATCAGTGAAATGGGCTGAGTTTGTATTTCCCATTCTGCCTAAAGTACGGATGCTGTTACATTTGAGTTCCATAGGTGCTGAAGACACATGAACTTCTGCTCTCTGCTTATACTTGCTCTTGCACTGAACAGGCTGTGGGAGTCAGATGATTTCTGTATATTTCTGTGGGTGATAGAGCCTGAAAGAATGTTGAAAATTTCCATTCAGAGGCCTCCAGCCATATTATAATTGGACCCAAACCATATTACAATTTAGGAAATCATTACTTCTCCTTAGAAGCTAGGTAAAGCTTCACATTTTCATCAGAAGTGCTTCTGATTTAAGTGATTTCACAACCCCAGGCATGAGGTAAAAAGAAAACTGACAGAGCTACTTAAGAATATATTTTACAGGGGTCAGGAAATGTCATTGTAGCTTTAAACATATTAGTTTTCAAGTCTGGAAAAGTTTTGAATTTAAGTATAATAGACATTTAAATCACTCTGCGTTATCAACAGGAATATGTAACGTAAGTGTTAAAATTAATATGGCTTTGGAATCTAGCAGTCCCATTAAAAAAGACACTAACCATCAAATATTTGCAAGTAACTGCAGGTACAGAGGGGGAATGGAGGTTAAAACCTATTCTCTTAGCATCTGGTATGTTGTATGATAAATCCTATTCAGCCATTTTTAAGAGCTTAGTTTACATAGTGTTCAGGTTCGGAACTAGTTGCCTGTGTTGTGACTTAGTAGCCAGTGAACTTTTTTCTGTGATGAATGTATCCATCTGGGTTGAAGGCATCATCCAGAAAATGCCAATTGGCACCAGCTACTTAGAAGGACGAGAGAGAAGTGCAGGGAAGTAACAAGACAACAGGGTGGTCCCATTGGAAGGTTTTTATTGCTTTTCTCTCTAAAAGAGAAAGATGCCATATGGTGTAAAAAAAATGTGGTGTGCAGTGGTAAACATACTCAGTCCTGAAAAGGTACAGTTCTTACAGTTGGAATAGTAAATCTTTGTTTGAAAATCTTTAACAAGTAAAATGTACCATAAAATGTGAATAATACTTTGTGGTGGAGTTATAGTAGTGGTTGGGGTCCCAGTCAAGGGCATTTAAGATGCTGTGGAATTGGGAACAATCTCTGCAAATACCTACTGAAAGTAATTTCTTTTTCTCTGAAGAGTAACTAAGCTGTAGATACTTTGATTTGGTACCAGCCTGTGCGTGACTACAGAGATGATTGGTTTTGTTACCTTTTCCTGCAGCGGATAAATCCCTCTGCAGAAATGGTTATGATCGATAGGATGTTTAACCAGGAAGAAAGGGCATCTCTGACCCGGGATAAGCGTCTTGCACTTGTGGATCCTGGTAGGTAATTGCTAACTTCTGAATCTTACAAAGGCAGCATAAGTGTGGTTTGTTTAAAAACAGTTGTGGCCACAGTGAGGCACTGATTGCTAGGGATTCCAGTAATCGAAATACTGAATAAGCAGTTGCAAGTTCAAATTCAACATTCTAGAGACACTGTAAGGTTGAAGGTAGTTATTTGGGAAAAGAGTATATTTGGCCTGTTTGGCAGAGAAATACTTCGGAGTTTCTTTTGACAATAGTCATGACTCCTGCATGGCCTCCCTCGGTTCTAGTAGGGAACAGTATGTGAGGTTGCTGGCAGTCAGAAGAACACTGCTGTGTAAAGCCTGAGCAGTCTTGTTCATCTTAATGAAGTGTTGTTTTTGGAGTGTCATGGTGACTTAAATGGCAGCATTTTTAACCAGACTGTCGTTGAATGTAGCAACTAGAAACACATTATTTGTGTAAGGTAACAGTTGCTATTTGTTAAAATGTTCTGCATATTCTGCATATTTTAAAAGATACTCTGAGGATTTATTGAAGAAAGTGTTAGTCTTCCAGATACCATATTTGCATATTTAGAATGCTGGGAAGTGCCTTGAATCTGGTTTTACAGTGCACATACGTGCGTAGTATGCTGATTAACTTGGTGATAATCTACACTGGATGCAGCAGAATACTTAAGTATGTGTACGTCTCTTAAAGACACAAATCTGTAGACTGTAGATGTTACTTGAATTTTAATACTCCGAAACTACATTGGAGTATGTGTTACTTTGATGTATAGGTAATTTAAGTATAATGTTGCAACTTAATTTTCAGATGGTTATCAGGCCGATTTTTGTTGTTCTGCCAAACAATTTGATAAAACAGCTGAAGAAGCACAGTCCAGCAAAAGTGACCATCAGTCTAGCAAAACATTACCTTCTCGAAATCAGACTACCAAAACCCAAGCCAGAGACCGGCCAAAATCCAGCTCAGCAGAGTCCACAAATCACAGTAAACTTCCTCTAGTGCCTAACAACGTTCTGACACTGCAAGAAGGAATAGCTTCTACTAAAAAATCAGAGAGCCTCACTAAAGCTTTAAAGTTTGAGAAAGCTAATTGTTCTTCTGAGAGCCAATGCGTGGCCCTTTCTGAAGAAAAGGTGGCTGGGAAAGATCTTGCCAAGTCCACTGAGAATTCTTCGAGTTCTGAAGACTTGTCAAAAACTGTGTCAAGAGGCAGTCATGGAACACACAATAAAACATCAAGGAACACAGTTCAGTCTTTCTCAAAGGTAACGTGTAATAATTCCCTCCAAGACAAAACTCTGAGGAGCTCTCCAAAGAATGAGGTTTTACATCCTGATAACAGGAAAGGCTCTGGTGAACCCCAGCAAGACTTACTGCTCAGTAAGAGTTTAGAAACTACATTTAAAAACATCTTGGAACTTAAAAAAGTGGGGAGACAGCCACAAAATGAGGCAACAAGTAGCAGCTCAGTTGAATTAGAATTTCCTAATTTTTCACCTATTGCTTCACAGGAAAACTTCCCGGAAAAATTTATTCCAGACCACAGTGAAGGTGTTGTAGAAACTGACTCTATTTTAGAAGCAGCTGTAAATAGTATCTTAGAGTGTTAATAGTTACAGTACCATGGACAAGTTATGTTTCTCTTAGCAGAAGCAAATGTGAATGACACCACAAGTACAGCCTGACATGCATTTAAGGTTAATCTTTCTAAACTAGATTCTGTTCTGTGTTTGAGAGCAATACTCATTGTGGTTACAGTGAGATATCCAAGTAAAGTTAATCCTTGTTAGAATGCAGTCTGTTAGGGCCTTACTATTTCAAGTATTATTATGATAGTGCTTTTGATAATTGTGCAGTACTGCAACGTAACAAGGTTGCACGTCATTAGGCCCTATGTAATACGGTAATATACTGACAATCACAGTCATTTGAAAGGATATATTTATTAAGAAGATGTTTTTAAAAAGTGATGAAAGCAACAATTCTCCCCTACCCTTCCACAAATCATCAAATTTTTGGTTTTTTTTTCTGGAAAACCCACTGTACCTCTATTCAGAAGTGATAATCTGCTTTGTTAATGAATCTGTGTTCTAGGATTCTTAAGTTGGAAGGATATCATCAGTGTGTTTACAAGGCTTCATAATTTAAACTTAAAGTGCTTTTCTATTGCTATCTGAGCAGAAACTAGTACTTGATGATATATTTGTAGTGGGTAACTTTAGTCTGTGGGATGATATTATATGATCTTAGTCACAGTGGCATGATATGAAGTAATAAATGCTTGACTAAGGGAGGTAGAATGGAAGCCAGTAAATGGCAAAGTGTACAGGATGAGGCCATGATAGAGCCATGAATTTATATATATAACACATATATATGTTAACTCTTGAGGAAAAGATTTTGCATTTTATAATTGGATGTAGTCAGCCTTGACTCTTTCTGAAGTGGTATAAATGTTGTTTTTTATTTGTTGTTTGGGTTTGTTTTTTTTTTTAGACCAAGTGTCAAAAGCACTTTTATTTGAAAACTGTTATGATATTTGTAGCTTATATTTTAAGAGGACATTAGCCTTACTCTTGATTAAATTTAAAGGCCAGTGTTTATTTTTGATTTTTTTGCTTTTTGCTGTCAGAGAATGTTAAATCATCCACTGTAGCAGTCATAATTATCAAGATATGTACAGACCAAAGTTGATCAGCAATCCCATTGTTTTAACATATCGAAAAGTATGTAATTATTAATTCATATTATAGAGCCAAGTGAAACCATTGCATGGTTTGCATTTGGCTTGCTGTCATGTTGTTAAGATAGAATCTTATTATTTTATTTATTTATTTTAAACTATGACATCTTTTTTTTTTGTTTTGTTTTGCTGCCCATGCTGCTTTTTCCTCGTTTACTTTGGTCATGAGTGCTTTTGTGCACGTAAGTGCACTGACATTTGTCATGTGCGTGTAGTACATATGTCTGCTCAGGAGGATATAGCTTTTGTGGTTTCGAAGGTATGCTCATGTTCTCCCCCAGATCTTCTCCACAATTTCTTAGAAGAATTACCAGCCATTTTCAACTGGCTGATTACAATTTTCGTGATGTAGAGGCTCATTGTGACAAGCTGTGGTTGTCAAGTCAGATTGCCAGGAAGGAAAACAAAAGGATTTGGTGTCACTTAATTTAGTCCATCTGAATAGTACAAAAGAAAGCAGAATTAGATGCTGTCCCAGTAGAAGATTACAGTGCAACTCGGTATTGAGCTACAGTCCACTGTCTGACCACTAAAGGAAACCAAATCTAGAAAGCAATGTGAGAAAGAAGAACTTACTTAAAATTCATTTCCCCTTCAACATGAACAGAAATACTGGTTATGTGTGTTACTAATTGCCATTTAAAAAGATGTGCCAATTTCAAAGTACATGTTTGTAAAAAACCAACATTCCCAAGTGTTGTATAAAATATTCAAGGTAATAATAAGTATTGCCAGTTTTAAATTTCTAGTTAGGTGTCCATAGAATAGACTCTCAGGAGGTTAGTTGTTTTCTTATTGGCAAAACTGACAACATAGTCTTCACCTATTGCCTTTTTAGATCTAATATTATGTTCATGGCTGTGTATCCCGATGCATACTTTATTTTACTGTTTTGGAAATTTAACCATTCTAAACTATCTAGGAAGGAAAACAGTGAGTTACACAGCTGTATGTTAACTAGTTAATTTTTTCTTTCATAGGGAAAAAAAGTAAAGTTGCACATTCATTGATCCACTTGCTTTTTGTACCACCTCAAAATGGGTATGGGGTTTCCAGCCTCTCTGCAGCAAATACATAATTGAAGTATCAGACTATGTGTCTTCTATTGGATCTCATTTTGGGATGGGGGACAATGGCATATAAAAAATGCCAAATTACAAAAAGTAATCATGGTTGATTTGGTCAGACACATTTCTCTGAAATACTTATGAGAGGAACCCATTGAACAATCCTAGCAAGATTAATCTTGGATTGTTAATGTTCTGTTGTTCACTCCTTTGAATTCAATTCTAAAGGAATTCTGGTACGTGGTGAAGCTGTAAATGAAAGAATTGTATTTTTGTGGTGCTTAAAAAAAAGTATGATATAGGCTCAAGTCCAGCAAAGTACTGTGAATGTGCATGACTTTAAACATGTTCTCATTATTTTGCTGGATCAGCATTGTGATTTCAATGTTATTTAATACTGCCTAATATTAAAACAAATTTTAAACTGGCAATTAAGAAAACTATGTTCATTTTGAAGATTTTAGTATAATTTATCTGTTAGATTAGGGAGGCCTTACAGACTGACTTCACTTAAAGAGGATGTGTCACTTATTGTCAGTGTGGTATGGACTTTATTTGCTTAAATACCTTCATTTGTAAAGTATGTCTCACTTGAAATTGCTTTGTATACATTTTGTAAAAATATTTATAAAATGTTTTGTAAAAAAAAAGTATAACAAATTGCAGTTTATTTTGTTATGTTGGATAAATACTGTTAAAAGACACAAGTCAGTAAATATATTGTTAATCCATGGATAGGAAATGTTTAGTTGGAGATTACAAATTGAAACAACCATTGCAATACAGCCAAAGATTTGGGAAAAAATGTCTATCTGTGATTGTCTTGATTTAACCAAGTTGAGTATTTACATTTCCAAGAGAATTGTTCTCAGTTTTAAGTAATACGGTTGCAAAATATTCTTACTCCTGTGCTTTTTATATGGCAGCTCTGTTATCAAATATTTAATAGGCCAACTTCCTGTACTCTTTATGAATCTTTCTGAATGTACGCTATTAGGATTTGGTTCCTGTGGCATTATAACTACGTACGGAAATGTTGATCTCCAGGTGACAAGAATGCCACCGGCCCTGCTCTGTTGCCATTAGAAATCTTGCGATGGTGAGGTCGCTGAGACGTGCTCTCCTTCAGCGTGTTTTCACAAGGCAGAGGCACCATCATCCTGATACCTTGGGGGGGTAGAAGAGAGGGGGTTTTTTAGTCAGCTGGCCACCTCATCTGTGCTACAAGTTTCAGAGTTGTGCCAGTTGTATTGCATTATAGATACCTGTGTGTGCAGTATTCCCCTTTCCTTCCTTTTGGCTGTGAGAAGGTATTACAATTGCTGGGATACGATGCTTCTTCCTACTTTCAGAGGAGTGATGAACCTTTTCTTACTGTGATTTCATTTTTCAGAAAGTATGCTGAGATTCTAATCTAGTAAAGCTCTCATGCTTGGAACTTCAACACTATTTTTGGAGGCTATGAAAACAAAAGGATTGGTGAAGTGCACTGCCTTTTAACTTGGAGTAGGGTCCGCAGTGCTGAAAGGTAGAAGTCTTTATGGTTAGTATTCATTATTTTGTCAATCAGACAAAATAAACATGCCTTTCGAATGCTTCCCACATGGATTCAGACAGTAAGAAAATGAATAAAATCAGTTATATATTATTCTAATCGCTGTTTGGGTTAGGATGGCTAAGCATCCTGGATTTTTTTTTCTTTTATAATATCCCTATAGAATTACCAGGCAGACTTTCTGGGTTGGGAAACATTTGATGTGCAGTTAACTGTGCAGCTGTCTCCACTTTAGAGTATCTTTTCATTACAAGAACATGGTTTATTTTTTAATTGTCTTTCAATAGCACTTGTATGGTGGGGTTTGTTACATTTATTCCAACACTGAGGGCAGAATTTCTGAGGATTTTTGGCATATGTGTTGATGCATAGCTTATTTAAGAAAGTCAGAACACCTTTCATTTTGAGAATCTGTACAAAGAAAAAAAAAAATTGCCAGAATAAGCCTGGCACAAGGAAAAGTATGTCAGTGATTTTTAAACCTTAGAGAAATTTCTCTCCTCTTCAGAAATGTTTCCTTTATAAGCCTTTGAATTTTTGCTTTAGACCTGTACATGCTTTTTTTGTGGAGTTTGCACAACAATGTGTGTGTCAGACAACTTCAAGTAATGCAAGAAAGTGCCTTCATGACTTTTGGGGGTCAGCTGTCACTTCGGTTAAAGAAAGTCATTGCAGAAAATAAGTGGCTGGAATTGCAAAAGTGAGCTAAAATAGTTGACATTTATATGAGGCTAAAATCCTGTCTGGATTATTGTGATCAAAACTAACGTTCAGCAACTGAAACTAAATTCAGAAATTACAAATCGTGAATTTTAATTGGAGATACTCAAAACTGACAGCTTTTTGAAATGATCGGGTAGGACAGAAATGACAAGGAAAAAGGTGCTTGTTTTTTAAACTCTGCATGTAACTCCTGAAGCTGTAACCACAAACTATGCTGTTATTTTTGTGAGTGAATTCCATTGCTGACTAGTCAGACAGCTAATAGGTTTCCAGAGAGCTGCATACGGTGTGTATTTGTGTACAGAAGAACTCAGTTAAGGAAAATGGCCCGATTTGGCTTCAATTGTTATTATATTGAAAGTAAAGGGACTGACATTACAAATACAGGTATTTAGATGCTTTTCTTGCACTGCAGCATTCAGCCACTGGGTCAGCAGTGACAAAATATGTATACAAGTGTCTGTAGTGTTCTCTCAAGTACATGTAAGTGATGTAAACAGTAATATTTCTGTGCTAGTACTGCATTTTCTTAAAACCGAGTTCAATTTGAAGCTGATTTCGCCTCAGATTAGAACTTCTTCCGAAGTCTCATTCCAAAATGCAATAATACACAGAAACTATATACTTGTTTTTAAATTTCCTAAAAAATCTTTTTGGCTTTTTTTTTTTTTTTTTTAGCCATGGTGTGCGTGGCGCATATCCATTTGAGTAAGCAGCAGCAGAGAGTAACACTGCTGGAAGGAAACCTGCTGTAGTTCATTACACAGCTTGATGCTGCTAGGTATACCTGAGGCTAACAAATGGCAAACAAACTAAAAATGCATGTGTTTAATGTTACTGAAGTTGAACAATTAAATTTCACCTTGCTTTCAAGGTAAAATCCATCAGGGATTTGGAAGGTCCCTGTTAATGGGGGCAAATAAAGACTAGTCTGCTGTGTCTGTGGAAGGTTGGAGGTTGGATACCGAGTGGTCAGGAACAGGGACTCGGAAGCCTTTGTGTACGGAGACGGAAATTCAGATGAAGCTGAAGGAGACGAGGCTCCAGGGTTTGGAAGACGTGAGCAGGAAGGTAGGTAGGCATGTGTGGGATGGATTTTGTGGGGATCTTTGTGATCTGAATGACTACAAATGGTTTTAAAAACACAGGATGTGTTATACAGACAGGAAGTTGCACAGGGTTGGATCCATTTCTGTATTAGATCGTATAATCAACATATGTTTAAAAAGTTATTAAACATACTGTCATCTTTTTCCCCCCTTGCACCTCTGTGAAAATACCTGGATGGTACTGGGTGAAGAATGAATTTAATATAGTGAATATTGCACTCAGATGTAGATTTGTATGTCTTACTGTTGCAAGAATGGGCTCAAAACACAGTTTGCAAGCTGGTTGTGAAAGAACTTACCTAATGTGCAAGGTCTGGTTTTAAATTGAGGAAGAACATTACTAAAAATTCTGAGTAAACAAAATATTGTGGAGTTGGGGAAGTGTTTTCGTGATACTGGATGAGCATTGTATAACATACTCTTTTAGCAAAAGGTAAGGAAAATGTGGAATCTTATTTGCTACTGCGCTGTTGGGTGTTTTCCCCTGAGGTTAAATTTTCCCCATTGATAGAAGAGTAGATTTTGAGTCTTTAGTGAAAATGTATACAGTCTTATGACACCTGTAATAATTAGTATTCAGTTGATGAGGACACATTATATTACTCCTTTCTGTTAAGGAGGGCAATTTTGATTGTGACAGCCAGTCTGAGAGTTAAAACTTACTTCCCAAGGAGCTGAAGACCTGCTTTTTTTAAAAGTTGAATTACACAGCATCTGATTTGTTGAAGCCGAAAGAGAGGTGCCATCCCATTCTGATTCTTTTTTTGTTGTTTTATTCTTTGGCAATCAGATTTCACGCCCCTAAACAGATAAGCACTGTCAGACAGTTGTAGCCTTTGTCCTGTTTCTGCAGCAGTGTCCTGTCAGGGACTGTCCAGTTTATTTCATTGTGATCGAGCAGGATCCTACAAATAATGATAACTATTTAAATGTGCTCCCATTTTCCTTAAGTGAGATGTAGTAATTTTGGGGGAAACATAGGTTTATGTCGTCAGTTTGTAAATTCTCTAGCTAACAGACCCCCTTTGCGATTTGCGTGCAGGTGTGAAGGTGTTTTCTTTCTTACCTGACTAGCTTGGTAGTAATGAATACTGAACTGGGCATCAGGGCAAGGTTATTGGTGACAGTGAAAACTGGAAATTGGATTTATTGGGGTTTTTTGGGTTTTTTTATCTGCCATGCTCTTTCAGAAGGTGCTTTTAGCTAAAGGTCCAGATGCTGGTTTTATGACTACAACTCTTGATACCCAGGTCCAGGCATGGAAAGAACATGGGACTGAAGGTTGGTGTTCACCATGCCAAAAATGGTGAGACCAGGCTGAAGAAGCCTCAAAATGTTACAGGCGAATACAGATCTGTTTGTCTGTTCTGCAATCCAAGGGCAGTATCTGACTTTAAATCCAGTTTTGTTGTGTTTATGGAGAGGAAGAGGAGTAGTAGACATAAATTGTTAAAGGTCCGTTGTTTTTTATAACAGTCAAAAAATGAGGATTTTTGGTTGCTTCTTGCTTCCCCTCCTTTATTTAACAAGGCTGCAGGAGCTTTGGCATTGGTGAGTTGACTTAGTCTTCTGTAAAAGGTTTAAAAAAAGAAAAGGGAGGGTGGAAAGCTCTGTGTGTGTGTCCATGTCCATTCCAGTAACATCAGGTTCTGAGCAAATAAACAGTAGGTTTCAATTATCTGCTGCTAATTATCACCCAAATTTGATTTGCACGCTCTTCAAAGGGTCTCATATCTTTCCATTTAGTTATTTGTTTCAGTGTGATGAATCTTTAATTCAAACCAAACGTGGGTCAATTTCCAACTGGAAAAAAAAATGTGAGGAATGTGTTTATCCGCGGTCATATCAGTGTCGCTCTTTAGTTTTATATATGTGGTGGTTTGTGGCCTCGGTGGGGAGGTGAATTTGTGTCAGTCTGTGAATTGGCTTTGCCTGCAAGTATGTGAAGGGTTTGGTGAGTTGTAGAAGGGCTTAAATAATTGTGCTTAATGGGATGGTTCTGGTGGGCCTGGAGTAATGAGGGGAAGTTTGAAAGTTAAACAGATGTAACCAAAATCTCCATGTGACTACATTTTCCCCTCCCTGAGATATTATTTCCCTTATGCAACATCGGGTCAGTTGGTCCTTTACATGCACGTTTTTTCTACTCCAGTAATTATCTTTTTAATCTTTATAGGCAGGCTGTTTGCTCTTCTGTAGTGATGCACCCTACAGTCTCTGAGGGCATTGAAATAATGGGCGCATGCCTTTCCTCTACCAAAAGCATGGACTGCAAACTGTAGGCCTGTAGTGAGAAAATAGGGCAAATAAAGAAATGTCTCATGCAGTGATTGACTAAGTAGATGTTGAGCACTGTCTTAGAAATCTTGCAGTGCTGTGTCATCTGGGCATTGTCCTGGGCAATCGGCTGTGGGTGACCCTGCTTGAGCAGGGGCGTTGGACAAGATGACCTCCAGCGGTCCCTTCCAACCTCAGCCATTCTGTGCCAGTAATATTCAGCAGAAATTGTGAAGAAAGGATATTAAGGCATGCAGTACTAAATGTAGCTGGTTTCACCGACTGCAGCTTTGAATTGCACCTTTTGGGTCACACAGGTGATGGCTGTATTGAAAAATATGTTGGTTTCAGTTCTTCCTGAATAGAGTGAAAGAATGAATATAATATATTGTCAGAAACTTTTTAAAAGATTGTTACCAGTCAAATGCTTAGTATTTTAGAAAGAAACAGAATTATAGGTTCCTCTATCGCTATTTATCCTGCTTAAGGGAGCATATTTTTCATTTTTATGCTCTCATAGATCAAGTGCTGAGAACATGCCCTGTGCACGTTGTCATACAGTGCATTTGTGTGCTTACACACACTCACCACACTCTGACCTTTTGGATCTGCAATTACCCATGGCTGTCAGCTTTTTAATTACATGACTGCCTTGTGCTGCAGTCAGGTCTATCTCAAGGCTTGTCTGCGTGCTGTGTAAGAGTTACACCAAGCCTAATGAGGCCAAAGGCTCATCTGAACAGCGTCTGTCGCCTGGGTAAGAGCCTGTCCCCTAGCAGAACGCCTAGCAACTATTCCCACTTCCTCAGCTTCCTCCAAGAGCCAAGTTTCCTCTTCCAGCTGACTGCTGGGGGGGGGAGCACCCATCTCCCAGTCCCTGGGTACTCCCAGTACCAGTCCTTGTGAAGCCAGAATAGCAACTGGCAGGAGAGTTGATGTCATCTTTAGCAGAGTTGGCTCTTGAGGATTTAGCAAATGCCACAGCTACTGATGCTTTGTTGGGCAATCTGCTGTAGGCTGCTATACGCCGCTATATGCTGTAGCTCCTGGCAGTCGTTCATAAAGCATTCACTGGATGGGGTGAATGCTCTTCGTTCTAACAGACCTTGCCCGTTTTCACTGTTACACATACTCGATGTCCGTCCTCATCCACAGTCTCTGTGCCTGCTTTCCAGCCTGTTACCCACTGCAGCTGCCGGCTTCCTCCTTGGGAGCAGTCAGGGTCTCCTCCTTCAGCCCACGGTGAGAGCAGCGCTGGCAGCTGCTTGCCCAGTGCACATGGCAGGACTTCGAAGGTCCTTGTTCAGGCATTCGAGCCTCTGCTTTTCCTGTGCCTGGAAATCAGTCTTTGTGATAAAAAAAAAAATTATTTAGTGCCTTTGTGCTGTAGTGGATGCAGCCAAAGCACAGCCTGCCATCCAGCTGGCTAGGCACTTGGCAGCCGCAGCAGGGAAAAGGGTAAATCCAATCACGGAACTGCCGCCTGGAACGGTGGTAGCGACATCGTTAGCCAGCCCTGGTAATTGCTAACAGCCATTCACAGCTGCATGGAGTTTTGGTACAGATTCTTGCAGAAAACTGTATCCGAGACCATGCGCTCCTGTTTCTTCTCCTGCGTGTAGGAACGTATGGCCCTGCCAGGCTCAGGGTGCTGCAAACTGGCGCCGCGTGGCACCGGCCACGTGCTGATGTTATGGCTGCCGAGGTGGTTGGGGTGCCTGGCTGTGCTGCGCCCGATGCAGGGGTCTGGCCTCCCTTCCCCTCAGCCAGTGAGTGCCTTTCTGCTTGCATCCCTTCTACCTCTGGGTAACATGTTTTTAGGAGTCCTTTTTTGTTTTGTTTTGTTTTTATTTTCCCAAGATAAGAAGGTACTGGGGGCAGGTAAACACTCAAATCTGGGTAAAAGCTAATATTTACTCTGCAGACCCTTTTTTTTTTTCTGCATTTTGACTACTTTTCAGAAAGAAATAGCAGGTACAGGTTCTGTAAGCAGACAGACACAATAGTACTGCAAAGTGTGAATTTCTCCCAGCTGTCTTAATGGAGTGTTGATTTTAAAACCTAATTTCACTGCTGCTTACCATGCAATTAACACCCAGTTATTACATTTGGTTAGTTCAGCTGAGTGGTACCACACTTTGTGTCAGGGTGGGTGTCAATATGGACACTTGAATCAAAACATCCGTTTGAAGATAAGTGACTAGTCAAAGAGCAAACGAGCGCTGAGGCTGTGGAAGCAGGAATGAGCCAGGAAAACCTGGTAATATTATAGCTCTATTAAAATTAATTTGAATAAAACGTTAATTTCCGTTTGCTAAAGAAAACAAACAAACAAAAAAAAACAAACCCAAAAACACAGCAAAGAGAGTTAAGAAAAAAAAAAAAAAAACCAAACCCAAACAAGCAAACCAAAAAATACAGCAAAGAGTTAAAAGACAGGAAATTAAAAAAATGTTTCCATGGGTTTACAAAGTTATCAAATAAAAGGGAACCAGACCAAACAGCAGCTGCTGCAGAGGTGAATCAGGTACCTCCATGTAAACTTGAAATACAGGAGGACAGGACAGCTAATGAGACAAAGGTAAGCATCAAGTGAGGTCAACCCCCTTTTATTAAGAATGTAACTCTTCCAGAATGGTAACAGAATAGTAGCTACTGTCTTGTGCAACAGCAATGGGATTTACTCGTACAAGGTTTTGAAACCTGGAGCGCAGCGAGGTGAAAAAGCCCACCCTGACGGAGGATGCTCTGCGCTTGTTAATGAGAAAACAATTTGTAAAAGTTAAAACTTTCGAGGTAGTCTAAGATCTAACCCTTCTTCCCAGCAGCGATCTCCTAAGCTGCTTCTCTGGATCCCCTGTGGATGCAGTGACGGCCCGCGCTGGTAAGACAAAACCAGGGGTTCTGGCCGCTCGGGATGGATCCGGTAGGACAGGAACCGAGTCCCAAACCTGCTGGAGCTTTCCGGGCTGGGGAAAGATACTTACTCAGGGTGTAAAATGTCCGTATATTGTCAATTCCCGGGCGGCTGCGGTTTGCCCCTCACTTTCACGACTCTCCACGAGGTGGAGGAAGCGGCTCGTGCTCCGGCGCGTGCGGGGCTCGGCCCGGTGCGGGGGCGGCCTCGGGGGGCTCCGGGATCCGCCGGGGCTGGCTCCGGGAGAGACCCCGCCGGGATCCGCCGGGGCTGGCACCGGGAGAGACCCCGCCGGGATCCGCCGGGGCTGGCTCCGGGAGAGACCCCGCCGGGATCCGCCGGGGCTGGCTCCGGGAGAGACCCCGCCGGGATCCGCCGGGGCTGGCTCCGGGAGAGACCCCGCCGGGATCCGCCGGGGCTGGCTCCGGGAGCGGCCCGCTGCGATCCCGGCGGCGGGTCGGCTCCCAGAGCTCAGCATCCCTGCGGAGCTGTGGCTCTTTATGAACGAGGTACAAGCAGGAGAAATAACAGCAGTGTCTGTGGTTAAAATCCTGCAGCTTCTCCGAGGTGTCTGCTAAGGGCCCGGGTTGGTGAGCGGCGCGTGGGGTTTTGTTGGCTGCGGTGGGGTTTGGGAGAACCCACCTTGCCCCATTAGCCCCAGCTTTCCAGTGCCTCAGTCCTGGCTTTTCAGTCTTTGCAGCTCCTAAAAATCAAACCCCATGTAATTTGTGATTTCCTTTCCTTGTCTCAAACCCCGCTTGATTTTTATGTTTGCCTGTGATGAAACAGGTCAGCCCAAAATAGAAAATACTGGTTAGTTTTAAAATTCAATTTAGTTAATACCTGTTGGAAAAAAGATCTGCTAATACCTGTGTGTGCATGACATGGCACCGCTTCTGCTTCAGCATCTTGGGGCAGGTCATGTGGGTTATTTCTCAAGGTGCTGAAGTGTGTTTGCAGTGGTACTGAGGATGTTTCCGAGTTGCACAGGGCTAACTCGATTGTATCAAGATGAAAAGTCATTGGAATGGGATATTATTAAGGTAATTTATAAGAAGTGAACTCGGGAGTAGAACTGAAAACTGAAATAGTACATTGCTTGGAAAGGAGTCTTGAGGAGCCGTTACATTCTTGATACACAATCCTCTATGCCTATAGCATTCTTGCAGAAGTTTGTGTAATGGTGTAGTTAAGATCTTGCACAAAGGGTTGTTTTGCTTCCCTTTAGCCCAAACATTTTCTGAGCTGCTTGTTTCTGTGTTCCCACAAGCATCATGTTGCCATAAATGAAGCATCTGTGAGCTTCAGTGTGAGGTTAGAAAAAGCGGGAGATGAGGGGGGGCGGGCACAGACTTGATGAATGGTGTTGCCATCGGTGAAAATGTTCATAAACAATTGAATTTAGTAGCTCAAACTGGGACCAGTACCCTGATACAGGAAGATCTGTGTCGTGGTTTGCAACAGAATTTTTTTCCGGTGTAATTCATTATCTTGATTGTTGGTTCCCTTCATCATAAAGATGCTATCATTTCTACTATTTCTAAAAAACTTATCAGGCCTTCTTTTATTTGCTGGTGGCTCAGGCTGACTGAAGAAAAAACCAATATCTTTAAAACATGTGGTGAAGTGAAAAATGCACTGAAATTTCACTTCAGTGCTCTGGCCAAATCTGTCTTGTGGGAGTTGCTACTCCAGCCTGCTCTGTGCTGGAGAGCCATTTCTCTCATCTTCACCTGTGCTGCAGAGTTGTGCTTCCTCTTATGCTGAGGCCAAACACATCCTGAGAAAAAAACGTCTTTGTTTGCCAAACATGCAGCTGATGACACATGTATTTATGCTCCCTGGCAAACTAAGTTAAACAAACAGGGACTAAGTTGGGCAGACGTTATAGGAGGTAATACCTCATTTTAGCTCAGCTGTGAGCAGTTCATTCTCCTTTCCAATTATGGCATCCCTATGCATCACTTCCCCAAGAGAGGAGTATTCTGGGGAAAAAAAAAATTACAGCACGTAAAGTCTTGAAAGAGCAGTAACTGTGCAATGGGGGACAGTAGCTGGAATGAAGGGTCTGAGCACATGTACATCTGTCTCATTTTGTTAAAAGCATGGTTGTTTCTACCTCAGATATTAAACTGTTAAATTAATTCCTGAAAACTCAGTCTCTCTGTTCACAGTGTGCCTGAATTCAAGCTGCGTTTCAGTAACATCAGGTTCTGAGCAAATAAACAGTAGGTTTCAATTGTCTGCTGCTAATTATCACCCAAATTTGATTTGCACACTCTTCAAAGGGTCTCATATCTTTCCATTTAGTTATTTGTTTCAGTGTGATGAATCTTTAATTCAAACCAAACGTGGGTCAATTTCCAACTGGAAAAAAAAATGTGAGGAATGTGTTTATCCGCGGTCATATCAGTGTCGCTCTTTAGTTTTATATATGTGGTGGTTTGTGGCCTCGGTGGGGAGGTGAATTTGTGTCAGTCTGTGAATTGGCTTTGCCTGCAAGTATGTGAAGGGTTTGGTGAGTTGTAGAAGGGCTTAAATAATTGTGCTTAATGGGATGGTTCTGGTGGGCTTTAGGGTAAGGAGTACAAGTCCTGAAGTCACACAGACACAGAAAAATCTTGCTAGACTTCAATTCCCATCCTACCTATAAAAAGATGTCTGTGCTAGGATGAAATGGAAAGGTAGGATAACACAATCTAGACTTTTTTTTTTTTCTACTGCATTGAATCTCAACTTAAAAAATGTGTATATTGGATTTTACACAGGCTGCTTGGTTGGCACCGTGACCCTCTGCCACGCGCACAGCCATAAAATTTCAGTCACAGAACTGAAGGAATTGTGGAGGTTTTTGTGGGTTTTTTTTTGTTTTGTTTTTTTTTAAATAAACTGAAAGCACCAAATGCAAACGAGGGTTAAAGCAACAAGAAAATTTCATTGTAATAAATACCACATGCGATCACGATTTACAAAGCGGACAATAAAGACTAATTTATAAAGAGAAATCCTTATATTCTCTTTCATGTGGCTGAAGGCAGCATCATTTCTGGCTGTCTTTACTGGAGATTTATTCAAAGATTTAACACCCTCTTCTGTTTTTCTTCTCCTGGAAGCCTGGAGGAGGATACTTCATTAACTTGCTATTCTTTAGATTCATGTCTGACCTCTGTTTTCTTTTAATGTGGAGGTAGTTGGTAGGAGGTTTGGATTTTTTCCTTCAAGGAATGCTTTCAAAAGATTTCTGTAATATGGTGTAGCATTTCCTACATGTATTTATTTTTTTATAGCGACTGGAGTAAATGGACCTTATTTTAGGTAAGCCTGTGAATACTGGAAAACCCCTCCTCAAATTCTGTATGTTGTCTTTTGATACCTTCAGGATTGGTTATTTAGCATCTCAGCAAAAGAACCTCTTTTGGTTTGGTGCCCAAACAGTCAGCTAAGTCTGAACTGGTGACCTAATGTAAAAACTTTTGCTGCTGTCAGTGGAAGAAAGATTTGAACTCTGTGGCAAGTATTTCTTACACTTGACTGTTTTGGTCTTCTGTCAGTCACAATTAAAATCAAGGTCCTTCTGAAGTAGAGCTGTAATTACAAAATTAATATCATGTGCTTTTTTACTGTGGCTGTATCTGTAAGATGCATCTCAACAGGGTTTGATACAGTGAATTCTTCTTTGCCAGATGGAAACTTTTCTGTTTGTCTGCGTCGGTGTTTCTGGGTTCCGGTGCTATGTGACTGGCTAGTGTCCATTGTATTTTTACAGTTTATTTTCTGTCTTGCCACATCCAATCCAAGTAGTTGTATGTTTTCTTCCTACAATGGAAGCAGGGTATGTGCTGATAGAATTGGTATAGCATACAAGACACATTAGGATGTGTAAAAGTTTTGTGTTTGGATTGTCTCAATATTTCTTGACAAAGGCGGGGGATCTTACTTATTTAACAAAACCAAAAGTAATAATAGACGTTGGGACAAGTACTTGCCTGTCATGATAGGAGTGGGATAAATCTTCAGGCAGGGGCGTTCAGATTCATAAATGTATTTCACGCAGATTCTGTGGGTGTTTTGTAAGGTTTGGTTGTGATGTAGTAGGCACTCTTCTTTCCTAGTATCTGTGGCTGGTCTGCTTAGGTGATGAACAGAATCATGAAAAAGACTTTGTCCTTCTATATTCTCAGGGCCTTCAGATAATTTCTAAAATTATTTGCCTCTGTTAGAGTAAAGCCCTAAAGGAATGGTTACCTCTGTGCAGAGGTTCTGACAGTGGGTGATGGTGGGCTCTGTTAAGTTCTTCAATGATTTAGCCATAATCTTCGTAATACTTGGAGATCCCTTAAAAAGGTGAATGCTCAGATTTTACTGACAGAACTTCTGCCTACAGGTTAGCTGCCTGGAGCTATATTGTACTATATAAAGCACAATACCCTTGCTAAAATACCTTGGAATCATGCTGTTGTGTGGGAGGGTCTCTGTTCCCATTCTTCTTCCACCAAAGACTCCGAGCTGAGACTCTGGGAACCTGTGAATGTGATGGGTACTCTTTGAAATCACCAGTTCTGAATGAACACATGGGCTTTCTCTTGAGCTGTCGCATAGCGGTAACTGGCATCCTTCAGGATTTGCATTGCGTGTGCTTGTTTCACGGTTCTCTGTAGTCTAGAATTTCCCTTTGAATTTTTGAATTGAAAATTCAGAGAAAAAAGGGCTTGAAGATGAGCTCCAACTTGTATAACTTCCCAGCTAAGAGAAAAAACACAGAAGAACCCCCTAACCATGCAATTTTCTGACTTTCGGGTCGCCTCCTTGTATCCGGCTCTAAGTGCAACCATCCCTGCGAAGGATTCCGAACTGTGAAGGATTCTGGCCCTTCATTTTCCTTCCCTTTAAGAGGAGGAGAGTGACCTGAAGTTCTTTTCTAGCTAAGTAGTACAAAGTAAATGGATTTTAAAGTAGAGATACATTTTTGAAGATATTTTTACTTTAGATTCTTTTGCTTCAGAAACAAGGTGTGGTTTGGTTTTTTTTTTTTTTTTTTTTTTCCTTCAAGGTACCAGACTGCTTGAATTTCCCTTATTGCTTGCTGTTCGTCGTATCATGGAGGAGGAAGCTTTCCCACTCCATAATCTTTGCTCACTGTTTCTGTCAGTCCTACTTCTGTGATCCCTTTCTTTTAGAAAGCTTTTTAACAAAGTGGTCTTTAGACGTCTAGTTTTTTAGCCAGCTTTGTTACTTGGGCCAGGAGCCTTATGTTGTTGACTCATTGCTTATGAAGAAGATACTTAACTGCAAAAACCCTGATGCATTCTTGGTAATTCAACCCATAGCCTCGTATTTACATAGATCAGTTCAACCGTAGAGGGAGTTCTTATAATTTTCCAAACTGGAAAAGAAACTAAAATAATACTTTGTGTATCTAGTAGCTTTAGTTAATTGACTAGTTTGGTCTAGAATAGTTTGCATCCCTACTGTATATTATTGCTCATAAATTGGTAACACAGACAGTCTGTGTGTCCCCAGCTTTGTGCTGGACATTTGTACCTGGACTATCTGAGACTCAAATTGCCTTTACGTGTGTAGGAATCTACAGTGTGTTTTTATTTCTGCTTTTGGTCCAGCAAGTCTATTAGAGCAAACTGGAGTATTCCTTTAGATTCTTCTCCAGTCCTAATGTAACTTGAATTCTTTATCTAATTGCAGTCAGAATGTAGGTATCAAAAGAAGAAATGTGGAGAAAATCAGCTCATCTATCCATGATTTTAAATAGATTTTCCAACAGATTTTGGTACAGCTTGGTCCTGAATTGAGAATGGGAGAAATTAACTGACCTCCATAAACCTTCAGCGGGGCATGGCAGAAGTAAGTTCTGTGGAGAACAAAGACAGACATTTTATTTCTCCAGTACATCCTAGCTAATCTTCACACCTAAGAAATTTTGGGACTGATGTGACACACACACACACACACACACACACTGCTTTCACGCCTAGGTAACTATTAATTTCACCAGGGTGAAGTCAAGAAATTCTTGAAGCACAGAGCAGGTCCGTAACCAAATGTTTATAAGGGCTCCAAGGTTAGTGGTGTCCAGGGCATAAAAACACTTTGAGAAGTCTTTGATAAAATATTCATATCTTTCCCCCCCTAAGCTGCTATTAAGAAAAGTGGGCTTTTTCTGCCTGATGGAGAAACCTGGTCACAGTTATCCATGCCTTTGACACCTTGACACTGTATTATGTTATTGCCACACTCTCCATACAGGGCTGTGGGCTGAGACCCTTGGAAACTGGAGCTGGTGCACAATGTGAAGCTTCATGCCAAGAACACTTCAGATCAGCTCTGCTGGTTGTTAATAAGTTCCTGGGCAGAATTCAAGGTGTTAGTTGGAACCTATAAAGCCCCAAAAGGTTACCCAGGAGGCTGCTTCCCTTCCTGCAGCGCAGCACTTGCAATTGGGATCAGCCAGAGATACTTGACCTCAGCTTTGGAATTCACTTCCCAAATCCATCCACCTGGGCTGGGGTCTGTCAAAAGTTAGTGTGTGCTGTAAGCTCAGCTTGTCTGCCAGATGACTTGGTAGGGACGGTATGAGATACTGATACTGCTTTATGCTGGTGGTGGTGTGTAATTTTACTTACTGGTGAGTGTTGTTTGGTTTTTTTTCTTTCTTTTACCTTCCTTTTTACCCTAGAAAGAACAGTTCATTGTTTTTGAGATGATAGTATAACTACAATTTGTACCTGCAATCATGTGGCTGGAGCTGAGGCATTGCCAACTGCATTTTAATTAATTACATTTGTGATTCTGTTGAAATCAATGGGAGTGTATGACTCATTCCCTGGTACTAAGATTTATTCCTCTGAGCAAAACTTTTGAGATCAGATAAGAATCAATAAAGAAGTTCTATGTAAAGATGGATGAGATCAGAAAACCCTTCTTGCTTAACCCTTAAAGACTTCTCTTTAAGACAGATCAGTGACGTGCGTTATAAAGCCGAAATGTCAGTTGGAGAAAACAAAGCAAGGGCAAGTGATAGTAGAAGGGGAGGCAAAATCCATGTTGATGTTTGTCATGCAGTCTGCTTTATTCTCAGCTCATTAAATGAGGTGCAGAAGAGGGGAAGCTGCAAAAAGATGGGATGTGCTTGACCTTGATTTCTGATGGAGAGAGGTAGTACATGCAGTTACAGTTCTGTAGCACAGAGCACACAGCTTGTAAGCTGAGCAGACTCGTGCTCAGCACAGATGTGAGGTGCTGTGCCGTGATCTCACAGGGCGCATCAAGGAAATTAAAGCTGGAAAGCCAAACCTGGGAGATTTGGCCATCTAAGTAATCATGCGTGGCTGTGGTGTGCCCTTTGAGAAAAAGCGCCTGCAAAAATATTTTTAGGTTTGTAGTAAGTAGTGTAGTCTATAAACAGGTAGAAATGGTGGCAAATGAATTTATTGTGTTTACCACTGGAAACAATAATACAAATAACAATACATAGCTGTTTTGAATGGGTCACCCAGGAGAAGTCCAATGACCTGATTCAGGAAAGATCTGTTGCTTCTCCGTTTGTTTCACCTCGAGCTGTCAGGAAAGGGAGAATAAGACGTTAGAAAGCTGAGGGTATGTATAAATCCCTGGGCTGGAGCATTTTATTTGCTGGTGGCTCATCCCTAATATTGTTTGGCTATAGACCAAAGTTCCTATCTGATAAGACAGGATGTAAAACTGTGAGTAATTCATCCACCAAACAGCACAAGCCAGATTTTTCTGGTTTTGTGTGTATAAACAATCTGTCCCTGCATTTTTATTCCCATCTGTTTAGACAGATCCCAAATTTAGGTGTTGCTCTATGTGGTCATCCACAGGAGAGAGGCACTGCACCCCCAGTGAACTCCATGGGCCTCCCACCCACAGACCCCCGAAAGCACCAGGTCCCAGTGCAGCACATTCCTTCAATATGTCAGACGCTTGATCAGCCCAAACTTAATCTTTTTCTGCTTTCAGCCTCCCAGCTACGGGGATATAGCTGTTTCAGGCAACCTGTAAAACTGCCTCTCCTTAAAGCCCTTACGTAGTCACACAGTGAACAAACCCCACACATCTGTCATGACAAAAAGCTTTTCTTCAGAAGTAGAGCCACCCCTATGTACTCATAATTTTTCTAAACAGTGTGTTCATTGCCAGTAAAGAACTTTTTTCCCCTAGGAAAATGCATGTCCCAGCTCTAATAAGTTTATTTGTAAGTCTGATTGACATATGATGGGACAAAGTTAGAGTGACAGTGAGTGTTACATTGATGTGAAATTTTACACCATATCTGGACATAGTATATACTTGGTTTATGATCCAGCTGGGCATGCTTGTTAGTTATTGTTGAGGTCAATCAAAGTGTAATTGTAACATAGGGAAAGACGGTCCCAGGGCTACAAAGATTTGTTTCCAACAGCTGCTATTCATTATTCATTAAACTCTACCTTCTGGTTTTGAAATTAATAACCCTTGGCCTTCTAACAAGGCATCAGACTTTAAGAATATAGATGTAAAAATCAAAGATGCGCTAGTTTCATCCCCAAATAAGTGAGAGCACAAAGCACTTTAGCTAGCAATCATAGTTGGCTGCAGCACTTGGTATTTCTGCTTGTGGAAAACCAGATGTGAGTTAATTAACCTGAAATTTACAGGCACTGTATGCTGGATGTGAGAGAACTGACTGGTGTACAATAAACCCCAAACTTATGGAAGTCAGGGGGAACACTCAAAACTTCAGTTAAATAAAATCTCATAAAAATTAAGGCGAAGTACAGTATCACAAGTCTACAATGGGGGAATATCAGATTAAATAGAGTTTATACAGATTGGCACTTGCACACCAGCGGTGTTCCAACATCCATTTGCCATTGTTTGTCCAAAGTATAGCACAGGCTTTGGCTCAGGACAATGGTGGAAGGAGGCATGTGATGTTTCTGTCCCACGAATCCCATTCCTGTGTCCCCATGAACGTCGCTGCACTGAGATGGCACACAGGAAAGGTCCCGGGACAGCTTCGGAGCGTGGCAGGGGACAGGGACTGCTCGGCTGCTGAGTGCCAGCTCTGCAGCCCTGCCGAGCTTCTGTGAAACTTCATTTGTTGCTGCTGAAGAGCAGCTGCAGGAGGAGCTGGGTTCCGCTGGTGCAGTCCGGCTGAGCTTGTTTGACAAAAAGGTGTTTTGGGAGCGTTTTCTGTAGCTGGGCGAGAGATGTGTTTTTGGATTCCGTAAACCACAGAAAGAAAACAGTGATATCTGTGAGTAATCTGCTTGAATGAAAGCTGTAATTTTTGAATTGCGATATTAGTTGTCACGTCCACTGCAAATTTCTAAACTCTGCAGCAGTTAGTGACTACCGCTTCAACTGGTCTCAGAACAAAGCAGTCAAGCATATGGCCATCATTGTTATTATGGGATTAAAAGTAAAGTTATGTAATTAGCTTCAAGAAAACTTCATGACAGGCATATAGCATATATCTATATATTTGTAAAGAAAAAAAAAATATATTTACCTTTTTCAATAGATATAAATCAGCCTTTCAGCAGTGTAAGTTCTGGTGTGGGATCCAGCGCTCTAAAACCGATCTAATGAGGGTGAGGGGAAGACATTCTCTTTGAATTCTACACTACCAAACCTCCACTGGAATAGATAAACATTTTCTGGAGTTCCTGACTAGACAACACCATCTTTGTTGAGATTTCTACTGTTGTGAGATGCCCACCTGCTTGAAGGGCAGTCCCCTTTCACCGCAACATCCTACCTATACATTGGTGGTGGGTGACTGTGGTAGGACTCATTACTCCCTCAGAGATATCCTGCCTTCCAGATGTCTTGCACACCGTCACTGAGTAGTGGAATTTTAAACCCTGTGTATAGGAACAGGCCCTATGTCTCTTTTTCCAAAACACTGAAATATTCTGTATTGGCAAGAAACAAACTTGTGATGCTTACCATTGCCCTTCAACAGTTATTACAAGTTTTAACAAATTCTAATAGGAAGCACCTCAAATTGTGCTGATGTTTCTTCTTGAGTTTTATGTCAAAATCTGTGGAAAACTTTTTTCAGTTGACTTCAGAGGATGCTGCTTCCAGCCCAGGCAGGTGCAGGCATGTTTTTGCCATTTCCTTGCTTTGTATTAGCCCTTTGTGATGACACTGTGGCTCAGACTTCAGGGTAGTGTTCTGAGGCTGGGTGTCTGAGGGCAGGCCGTCTGTGGAAAATACGATTACACTAAGTGTGAGGCATGATCATAAGACCAGTAACTATAATAGTATATCATAAAGTGAATTAAAATTGGTCTAAGAGTGTTAACACAGCCATCTCTCTCCCCTCTGAATCAGCCTCTCATATCCTTTTCTTTCTTGTGTAAATTCCACTACTTATTCACGTGGGGTGCATTAAACCATCACTAAATGTTACATTTATGACATGTTTTTAAGCAAACATTGGAATATCCATTGCACATGAGCATGTTTCCTCAGCTCTGCCGGCCTTGTTGGGCAGCTTATCTACTGTTCTTCCTAAGTCTGACCTTTCATGTTTAGTTACTTTAAAGACACTAGAAAACCAACTCTCTACCCAATTTCCTCGTAGCTTGGGGGTAAGGTTAAAATACCATGTAGCTACCGTATGTTTGACATTATACAGCCACAACTGATAAGCAAATATTTTCTTTTTAAATACACAGTACATTTTGCAAGAGTACATAACAAGTATTCTCATTTTTATTCTTTGTCCTGGAGAAGGCCTGGTGTTGTTAAATATAAAACGTTGCCACTGGTGTTTTTCTTACTAAATCTGTTCACATCAATTGTTTCTGCCTACCCCATATTTCAAAGCAAAATGATGGGGAAAGGTCATATTGATTGCCCTTCTCTTCAGTTCTCAGCTTAAGGGTGTCCTGTTTGTAATTAAGGAACAATTTCTTTTGTGATGGTAGTCAAGAAATTTTTTTTTCTTTCTTTTTCTCTTTTTTTCACATCATATTTGGAAAGGTATGTGGAAGCCAGGGAACAGTTAATGCAATTGGAAGATTTGTTGCTACAGAGGTGATTTGCTTTATTTTTTTGAGAAAATCTGAAACAGCTTCTGTGTTGTGTATTCAAATTTAAATCCGTACACTATCAGCAGTGAATTTGGAGGTAAAGGGCTGAATGGGAAGGTTTTGATTGCAAGGCCATCTGGCGTTATTATGAAAAACGTTTTTGAATGCTTAAAAGAAACCTAAACCACATTTGCTCAGTAGGTGCTGACTCCAATGAAATTGAACCATCTTGGTGCAGCTTTGTTTTCTGACTGTTGGAAGGACTGTGGGAAAATCAGCTATTTCTATACTGATGAGGTGGCTGTGGCTGAGAATCATGATTTTAAGGGAAAAAATGTGCAATGGAATGCCTGGCATGTTGAAGCAAAATATTTTAAAATTGTAACTTTTTTTTTAAACTTCTTGTGAGATTCATGCAAGATGTACCTTTTTAGAAGACCAGAGAGAGATAATCAATATGTTGTTGCTCCAGTCTGGTCCTAGAGAGATATGCTGAAGAAAGACAAAACCTATTTGCCGTCACAGAATGGTCCGAAAGCATTTGTGCAGTACAGAGAAATATGCTTCTAGAGAGTACGGAGACTGGTATTACTCGGGTCAATCTCCTGAAGGCTGAGTTTTTAGATTTCTGTGAAACTCAATTTGTTTGCCTGCTTTTCTTAAAGGCTGTGTGCTGTGTTTGCTTACAGGCTTCACTGCTTGGATGGAACCGAAGGGATTAGCAATGGGATGTAAGGGCTTTTCTATCTAGGTCAGGCAGGATTTAGCACTGACTGAAAATGACACTAGTTGTTTAGTATTCTGGATCAAATGTACAGTGGCCGGATTCATAGCAGTCTGGGTCATCTGAGGTCATAGTGCAGCTAAAGTTGAGAAAACATCACCAAAGCTGAAGCGGCATTTTCAGACTGCTAAGCAGGGAAGAACAGCACCGAATATTCCCACACAAGGTTTCATTCATATGTATTTCCTCTTCCTTTTTGAGGCTGAATGCTTTATTCCTAGATGCCACATGTAATGCATTTACAAGCTAGGAAAGCATGCATCAGGCTAGGCATAAATCTGATGAATTGTTTTTAGTTTGAATTCTGGAGTCTGAATTGCTTTGTCACTGCTCTGAATCAAGAGTCTGTTTCTGAGGTTGTCAGCAGGTTCAAGAGGTCCTCCTTTAGGATTTAGGGGGGAAGACATTTTTTGTCTTTTCATTTTGTGTAAGATTTTTTTTCAACGTAAAAAAAAAATTAGGAATGAAAAGTCTAAATATCTCATTCAACCAGTGTGGATATAGAGTGCCCTGATCACTTCAAATTACTTGAATTCACCTTAAACTCAGTGGACTCGTTTCCACAGACGATGCCAGTTGTGGTGAAACAGGTGGCAGGCGGGTTCCTTGGGTTTCCCACCATATGATGCTGGAGCTCCTGCCACAGGCACGGTCTCTCATCCACCCAGGGGGCTCTGATGGGAGAGCAAAGTCAAGCAGGAAAAGAAAGGGAATGTGGAGTCAACGAAATGCTAATTTTCCTTGTGTGTGTTTCTACCCTTCCATTTCCTTTGCTCAGCAGAGAAGGGAATTGGAAAGAAAAAGGAACCGGTTTCTGCGCTGGCACCAAGGACCCACCTGTGTGGCAGTTTGGTACCTTGTGGAAGGCAGGTGCTGTTTGCCCCTTGCTGCTAAGCTGGGTTACTTGGGTCGTGTGCGTGGGAGAAGACTCACGCTGCAGTGTGCTGGGTGACAGCAAACAGCCAAAAATCAAATGAATGGGGATTTAAATTTTGTTATCTGACTTCTACGTGCCAAACCGGGGGTATCCACCGTGCTTGGTGCTGTAGTATCTGAGCAACTACAATTCATTTCTTTTTTGAAATCGTGGAGCCCCAGTTCAAGGACTTTGTTTTGTATTGGCAAAGCAGTTCAGCCATGCAAAAACTAGACTTCTAAGTTTCATTTGGCAGAGAAGTATGGGACCTTCTCTGTCACTGAGATCTCTTTCATGTCATGCGACAACAGGCTGCGGTGACTTTGCAGGCGCAGACACGCTGAGCTGTGTTGGTGGAGTGTTTCCTGTTCCAGGCAGAACGAGATGTCGTAAATCTTCATTCTCTCTGTGATAAATTGCGTGTTAATGAAGATAGAACTTGCTTTGATATGAAACCAGGTTAAAAGAAGAATTCTTCTGATGAGAAAAACCCAGAGATAGTGAAAACAGCAAATTAGGATACAGGGGAAATGATGGATCCTGGCAAGGAATTTTTGTGTGGACAGTGACAAATTTTGTACAGATATACTTGAATATTTTTAATGTTTGAGTTAAGATCTAAGGGGTGCATTTATGAGCTCCTGGTACAGATAATTACTGAAAAATTTGACGCTGAATTTTGAGCACAAGATGGATTTCACTATAAGCACACCTCTTCAGTTCCCATAAAACACAGCCCTCTCTCTGTATGTGTAGTCTGTCTTGCCTTATTCCACAAAAAGGGTCTGCAAATGAGTGACTAAAAGGTAGACAGGATGATTCACCCAAAAATGCTGTCTGCAGGGTTCACTTTGATGCTCTCACCAGTCTCATGTGCAGTGTGTCAAGAAATGAGGTCTCATGTTAGCTGATTTCTGTGTTCTCAGTTTGACTGACCACTGCATTATTCCTCTTTTATATTGAGGTAACACCATGGGAGGGACCTCCAAGCTTTTAATCTCTGTGTTTCATCGAGGCATTTATTAAGCACCCAGTCATCTTATTAACTGAGTGTCTTTCAGCCCTGCGCATAAGGCTGGCAACTCTGATGAGGTTTGCCCTTGTGTATCCTCTGCATCTTCAGGACCAAATCATTCAGAGCTTGGTAGTATACACAAAATTTCTTGATACCTTTAGATTGGTCACACATGTCCTAGCATAAAGCACACTGAAATAACTAGGAACTTCACTACAGACTGGAAGGTCACCTTCAGTAACAATTATTCCATTTTTACAGCTCACCTTCAGTCACAATCAGGCTGCACATTTTTGTGTTGCTTTCATTTCTCCCTCTGATATTGGATGTTTTAGGAAGGTAAACCCTGGCCTCATCTATCATTGTGTCAAATGCTGAACATCAGACCCGTACTTGAATTATCAGTTGCATGTGGATTACGTTACCTGTCTCTGTTCTGATCTGTTTCTGTTTTCCGTACGATACAGCTGGTGTAGGGTTTTTTATCATACAAAAGCTGTAACCTGGAAGAACCAACATTAATTTCCTCTGGAGCCTTATGAAAAGTATCAAGGGTGCGCCTGACTTGTGGTGACAGAGCTTTTCAGCATACTCTGAGAAAGAACTGCTTCTGGGCACACATGGCAGCCAGATATAACTTAGACGCATAGCAGCGTACATATAGTACTAGTTCATTAACTTTCCCTTTGTGAATCTGCTAACCAGACAGTTTACTAGCACTTTTAATGTACCATCACGTGTCTGGGATCAGATATTAGTAATACCCAGCTGCAGATCAGGCTGAGTTTCCATAGGACCTCAAACAATAGTGATTAGGTGAAAGCTTAATATCTTTAGCATCTTATAAACCCTGTCTCATATTTTACATTAGGCATTCATGAAAGGGAAGACAGAATAAATTACTCTATGTAAAATGCATCCGGAAGCATAAGATAATCCTGTAATTCCCAGTATTATCCCTAATAGGGTGACCCTAGAACCAGTGATGAAATGGAGCAACAAGGTCACTGCATGCCAGGGTTCAATAAAATCTTCCATGGCTGCTTTTCTGCAATATCTAACCAAACAAATTGAAAGCAATTTGAAAAACTCTTGAAAGTAGTCTTTGTTCTGAAGGGATTAGGAGCCCACAGATGAGTATGATGTTCCTCAGCCTCTGTGAAAAAGAAGCTTTGCTGAGACAGCCTCAAATCACTGCAAAGAAATCAGTGTAATTCAGGAACCTGGGATCTGTTTCATCAGTTCCCAGGTGCAGTGCAGCAGATATTGGGTATGATTAAGAAATGGTGCAAGGGAACTTGGAATGGACCTTGCATGGGCAGCTGATTGAAGAAGCTCCTGGAAGGAACATTATCTGGGCTAGATGTCTGGGAAAAGGAGAGTAGCTTGTTGGAGTTACCTTTATTTTCCATCCAGAGCTGTGGCAAAGGTGCAAGGTGACTCTCTGAGAAGGGATCACAGCCTTGCAGCGGTCCTCAGGTGGAGTGCTTGCACCCTGGCCTAATGAGCCACCTGCTTGTGGCTCCTGTGTGGTGTCAGCTCTGCAGCGGAGACCTCTTCATGATGGCTGTGTTTTTCTCTTTTTGTGTGGGACAGGTACTGCCAGCAGGAGCTGACAGATGAACAGGTAATGGGGAAAGTGGTTGATGTGAAGGCTCAGCTGATGTTCAGCTGGTCCCGTGCCCACAGCTGCGCATGGAGAAGGTGGGTGCCTGTGGCCCTCTGGTTCTTGGGATCCTGGGATGACTGTCACAGAGGGGCCAGCCGCTGGGACAACGGTAGTCTGATGGGCAGGCCACCAAAAGCTCGGTGGCACATGCCCTGAGCTGAGAGAGGAGTCTCTGAAACCAAGAAAAACTTGTTTTGTGCTTTCTCTTTGCAGACAAAAGATAGGTACCAGCAGAACGTAACCGATCCCAAGGTGGTTGCTTATAGATTAGTGGCTGGTGATGCCTGGTGCTTAGTACCACCTAGCTCTTGAAACGACTCCCTGTTTGTTCTTCCCATAGGATCCTCGGAGAATGGGTAAACAAGAATTTCTTGTTCCCACTGGAGTAGGCTATGAATGTAGGAGGACTTTCAATGATTTTCTCTGGAAAGGAACTGTGGTTGAGACATATGGTCTTTTAATTTGGAGAAATCTTATATTTTCCAGGGTGCTTGCCATAAGTCAGGGAGAGTTTGGGCTCACGGGACAGATGGGTGGGTGGAAAAGCTGTTTTTTGTTTGGGGTTGTTTTATTTTATTTTTTTTTTTCCCTCCAGTTTGGGCTCTGACACACAATGTTTCATTCTGTTGTTTGAGATTTTGCCACTAAAACCTTGGGAAGAAAGGAACCTTCTTCCCCATTGCAAGGCTGGTATTGTTTGGGATACCCTGCTGGGCTTCTGAAGAGACGTGATGACAGACACTCTGCAACAGACGTAAAAACCAGCTCTGGAATCTGAACAGCACATCAAGCATGTGAGCAAAAGCTACGCTGACTTGTGTGTGTCTTCATCATCGCCTGCCAGTTGCAGAACAGGCTATGTAAGTATAGCACTGTCAGTGCTTCTTGGGAGAACTGGCTGCTTTGAATAATTGAAGAGAAACGCGAAAGATAATTTACGACAATGAAATGTGTAATAGTAACAGTGCAGTTTCTGGAAAAACAATGCAATGTGGGGATATGGAGATCTGAGCTGTAAAAGCCTGTAAGTCAGTCAGATAAACCACCAGGGATTCCCTCGTACCGTAGTGAGAAAATTCCCAGTCCTCAGTACGGATGTGAGATGTCTGCGCCCAGTCAGAAAGAGCTGAGCCCCTTAGACAATTATAATTAGATCGTTAAAGTTTAATGCCTGGCTGTATCATTAACTCTATATTGTAATAATAAAAGGGTGGTGAGAACCTCCAGTAAAAGAGCCAGATGATGTGCTATTCCCAACCTGTGATTCCTGGGGATTATGGGCATAGTTGCAGCCAACACACAGCACAGTTCCCATGTGAACAGATCTGGTTTCAAAATCACCGCTATGAAATAAACACAAGACTTTTAGGCAAGTGAGCTCTCACCCAGTTTGGTTTGACAGCAGGGAGTGATTCCTTAAACATTCCCGGTGCTGCAGGGCCCAAGAGGATGCTGTGCTCTGACCTTGCCTCACCTGAGAGCAAAAGATGGCCGAGTAGCTACGTTCATGGCAACAGAAGAGTGGGAGCAGAGAAACAGCGCAGGTCTAACGTGGTTAACCCAGGCTTGGTTGATCAAGGGCTGCCTGGGGCATAGGGAGGCAGCCCTGAAGCGGGGGGGTCGGCAGCAGCTGCTTTCACTCCCCACAGCAAAGGGAGCTGTGTCTGCTAGATCTACCCACAGTGAAGGAAGAGGAACCTTAGCCTAGTATATCTCATTTGATCAAACAGTAAAATTGGTACTTAGCACACCTGAAAATGCTTGTCAGAATCCTATTTTTCTGTTTTCCTGTTTCTAGCTTGATAACCTTGCATACTTACAAGTTCTACAGGGGTTAATACATTGGAACTACCTTGGGGATAGAAGTATTTGGAAGCACTGGAATTCCTGTTTCTCCAAGTGTGAGTGGATGTTATCTGTTCATGTCTGACTGTGTCTTTGATATCTTCAGATGGAAGGTGATGGTGACGCCCCAAGCTGTTTCATGCCAGCCATATATCACCATTCTGGCACCAGTCCTCCTTTGACATCTGACCTGAGTACTATCAGTTGCAGTACATTCAGTTCCCTAAAAAGCCAGCTTTTTGCTGTAGGGAACACCGTTTCCTGTAGCTGCTGGCAGACCCAAGGGGCCAGGGAACTCACTGGGCAGGGCTCTCCCCCCAGGACTGTCTGAAATCCTTGTTTCCACTGTAGTAGGGGCCCTCTTTGCCCATACGTGGCTTGCACCTTTGAGGGTAGCTCAGCCTTGCACAGGGGACAGGATGGATAGCACTCATTGAATGAATGAATGTTCGGTGTCTCACTTGGTTATTCCATGGGTTTTGCCAGGTCTTCTGGGTCATATAAGTTTCCAATGTATCCTTTATATATAAAGCTCTCTCTTTTTGTGGACTTTTCTATGGTGCTGATCATGAAGCTATCTGAGACTTTCATATCAATGCATTAATTTTTAATTTGCCTGTGTGAGGTGAGGAAATGGCCCAAAAGAGCAGTAGAGGGGATTTAGTCTGCAACAGGGACGTTGAGAGGCTCCAATCATTTCAGCTGGTTTTGAGAGACTTTAGCACTTTAGACAAATCTGGTTCAGACTCCCACTGCATGGTGAGACTCCCAGGATTGGAGACCATCTGTGAGAAGCTGGGAGTACCTGAACTTTTATTTTATTTTATTAAGTTTATTTTCCCCACTGTCTTCAGCTGGAATGCATTCAAACCTACTGGCCAAACCCAGGTCATCTTGTGGACCAAACCACTTTGAGTGCTCAAGTTGACAGCCTTAATACTCTGATTTTTTTTTATAACATATACTCTTTTTAGTGTGATTCCTTGGGAGCTCTGCACAACCCCCTTCTCCCTAGACATTCATGATGTAGTCTCCCATGCAATCAGTCAACAGGTCTGAACTGTTAGAGCCAAGCACAAGCCTGACTCACGAATGGGCTCTCAGACTAAAGATGTCACAGTCTTTCTGAAAACTTGGGAGGGACTCCCTAAGAGCACCAGATTGTGAGGAGAAATCAGTACAGGAGATTCTGTTCTCACGATGATAATAGTAGCTGAAAAGTTCATTTTGCCAGTGGGATTCCCATTTAAATGCAAACAGGGGAGGGCTTGTGATTCCTGACTGAGGTCTAATGGCATATAGGAGTGGGATATTTCTTTGAACATGATCTTGATAATAACATTTACTAAGCCCTGTTTGGCTAGACTTACAAAATAACCTCTGCCAGTTGATATCACCTGGACCACTGGAATTTTTGCCCTACATTTTACAATTATCTACTCACTGTATGTTTTTTTTTTCTTTTTGAAAATTGCAGAACTATTTTTTTATTCATACTGAAGGATATAAAGACATAAGGAAAAACTTTGCTTTTTCTCCAGCCCCCATTATTTAATGCAAACAGTTTTGTCTGAACATTTCCACTGAGGCCCAGTAACTTGGTTCTGACTATGCTTTTAAGCCATATTTCATCTAATGTTGGGAGGGAGTGTACTTCTCTGCTGCTTTATAGTTTGAGCTCATAAAGAAAAAAGACTGAGCATTTCTTGCTGACAGAGTACTTTGGAAATTTAGGGTTTGGGGTTTATATTTTTAATATTACCATCCCATGAAAGTAAATAGATAATTAAGACTTTTTTTTTTTTTTTTTTTTTAATGGGGGAAGAAACAGCAAGGGAGGATGAGAGAGGTCCAGATGTCAGTCTGACAACCAGCAGTCTCTTGAAAGCGGCACTGTGGTGGGCAGTTTCGGTATGGTGATTTGTTTGATCTATTATAAAATCCTCTACACCAGTGTGTAGCTACCACCCACTTCTATTTATTATGCAGTTTTATTTTTGCTTGGTAATATTTTTCTTGTGTTTATTTTAAAAGGTCTACATTTTGTGGTGACAGTCTCCCATTTTCCAAATTAACTGCTAGCAGATGTTGCTGTGTGGTGTGAAGCACACACAGCAGCCTAAACCGCCAAGGTCTGGATACTGGCTTAGAAAAAAAACTACCTTTGTGCTATTCAAGCAAGTTTCAGGAGTGTCTATAATATGCTTATGTAGAATCTTGTTCAGAAAATAAATTACTGTTGTTTTTGTAGCATTTAGATGGCTTTAGTGTTTGGAATTACTGCTGAAACCTAACAAGTCTGTACCATGGTTTATGAAATATCATTTGAGCAGTGTTATTTAGAAAAGGATTAGCTACGGATACATTATATACAGGGGAATGCAGGTAAGTAATACTTGGAGCTACAACTACCCAGTATTGTCCCTTATAAAATCCTTGCTACTGTCGCACATGGCTGCTAAACCTTACCTTTTGGAGCTAAAAGCTTCAGTGCGAGCAGAGCGCTTTGAGTACGCTGCTTTTGAAACTGTTGCTGAAAATGAGATTGAGAAATGGGGGTTTGTGCTTTTCCTTTTGGATTAAGGTATTGCAATTTGGCTGGGGCATTGTCCTGTGGCCAAGGATGTGCTTTTTTTTTTGCTGCATCTGTGAAATTTCATCTGGTTTTGGACAAACCATGCATTTGTGAGAAGCTGAGGTTGCATATGTTGTAGAGTGACTTGCTACTCATCAGGGCCATTTGTATATTATGCTACAATTGCTCATCCAGGGAACTAGGCGAGTTATAAGCACTCGCTGTTCTCCATGCCTGGTGTGAGTAGGACAAGACGGGGAAAGAAAAGGGTATGATAGTGCAGCGTGTAGTTCACTGCCTAACTTGTTGCCAGACTGCTCAGGAGGACGCGTGGCTGGTGTGGCTGTGGCTCCACCAAGGCAGGTTTTTAAGATCTGTTTGTGCGAGTGTGTTAGGAACGACGCAGGTATAGTTGGTTCTGCATTAGGGCAGGGAGGTGGACTAGAAAACCTTTAAAGTTTCCTTTCAGATCTACCATTCTCTGTCTAAGCCTTGCTCTGTAGCCTCCCTCAAAGCAATTGGCAAGTTACCCCGTGAGATACGTTACTGCAGAAGGGCTGTCCACTAGATGTCAGTGGAACTTCACTGAAATAAGATTCAAAAAGCCTTTTCTGGTCGGTCGTTAAAGAGGTGATGTACAGGTGAGCATCAGCACTGTGCTTGCAGCCCGCTCAGCACCGCGCCTGGGCTAAGGCTTGTTCTGCTTCTCCATGGGCATCCCACGCTGACCTGAGGAACGGAGCCATCCCTGGGCTTCTGTGTGGTGGCCAACACCTCACACAAGTTTAACACCCGAAAATGAGACTGTTTCGTGTTAAGGTTTTGAAGAGTCTGTGGATGGGTACAGCAATGCTTTTTGGGATTAGCACTGTGTGAGCACGTTAGAACAAATGCCTTTCTTGTTGTGAAAGTATTTCAATGGTGATCTATTTGCTGGGATTGCTAAGGATTTTATTTTCTTACCTTCTTATTTTCACAACAGCTATTTCTGCATTTTATTCTAAGACAACTCTGTGATGGTAAGGAATATGCAGACTTCTGTATGCTTTTTCGCTTTAAGAAAAAGCTGTGAAGAGGACCTGAATGGCCTTGTTATTGAAGTTGCCGAAGTTGTTGAAGAGGACCTTGTTATGGCCTAATAATCTTGTTAAAGGAGCGTTATCACAAAGGTTGCAGGTAAACAGAAGTTGGTCTTCACCAGTGTTTTTAATGCATAAGTTGGATGAATTATATCTGCTTTATTTCACTTGACCTACTAGAGGTCCCTCCAGTTAAATCACCTGTAGTTGGCCTACAGTTGACCCTTTGTTGACTTATTTAACCATCTGCCTAGTTTTCAGAACAGGTTATGAGCATTCAGACTTAAATCAGTCCTTGAAAAGGTCCTGTCATTAGGCAATAAGGCTCATAGCTGATAATCTGCCCGTCACATATTATGAACACAGATGACAATCACTTACCTCTTTTATGTCATAAGGCTGAAATTGCCTGAAATGAGGAAGAAAGCCATTATTTAATCAATGGAATTGCGTCAATTGAGTAAAATTTGTCTCTAGTGTAAACAAATGGAATGTCTTTGCACTCTGTGAAAACAAGACAAAATTACTTGCAGATCTTGCAGATCGAAAAACATAGGAAGTGGGCTTGTAGGCTGACACATTCAGGGTTTCAGAGTATGCATTTAAAATAATTATCCAGATTGCACTGGATTACTTAATATATTTTTTGTATCATGTGTATACACTTTTATATTTGAAACAATAAAAGCAGTATTAGTCCTTTTTTAGTCATGTTTGATTATTTGAGAAATTCCTTAGAACAATGCAAGATTACTACTGATAAAAGTATTTGTTAAATAAGAAAATGTCAAAAACCAGTTTTAACTTCTGAAGATGAACTGAAGAGCCGTCATTAGTGTGTTGCAAGACACAGAAGGTTTTGGTACAAATACATATAAGAGACTTGATGTGAGAGAATGATCTTCTATTAAAAAAAATAAAATTTAAATTTCCTCCTTGTAGCCTCATGAATATATAATAGCAGAACACAATAAAGAATTAAGCAATTTCTAGATTCATGCATTTACCCAAGTGCCCCGTTTTTAGTACTATGAACACTCAATATTTAGTGGCTGCCTCCTGGAGAACAATTTATATGTGAAATAAACAGAAGCTGCGTAGGGTGTTGGGATATCAGCCTGCAGGTATTTTGCATATCTTTAAGTTGTCCACAGGTCCAATGGGAGAAAATGTGGGTGTGTTAAAGATATATGTTTCTAATCTGTAAACATTGTGATTTACTTGCTAAAGTAAATTTTGTTTGCAGTTTTGTAAATGACCTAAAGTGACCAGCTGGAGTAAAATCAATCATGTGTTGAATTGAGAAGCTGATCTTGCGTTCTAGAGGCAGCAGGTATGCCTATGTAAGTCATCCTCATTGATTCAGGAACTGGGATTGCTCCACAGAGAAGTTTGCAGGAAGAAGCTGGTCTGGGAACCAGGTATTTAATTTTTATTTTTTTTTAAAGCTCCTTTTGTGGCCTTTTGGAGATAATGTTGGATGATTGAAATAAACACTGTAGGAAAGGTAAGAAACTCTGGGTTTAATGTGTAGATCTTGATTCAAGAACCTTCTAGGACAGCCCGTTTACTCAATGAATGCCCAAAGAACCAAGCTGAAAGGCATTTAATAATTTCGGCGCTTCATAGGACTGGTCTGTAACTGTGACATGTGATAGCTGACAGGCAAAAGGTAGAGGGGTGGGCAAAATTTCAGCACCAAAGATCACAGAAAAGATATAGTAAATATGCTGTGCATTAGTCCTCCCCTTTCTCTTCTTTGAGCTGTCTAGAGGTTAGGAAGGGATTTTGAAGGAGCAGTGTCCGCAGCAGGGAAGGAGCTATCAGTTGAAGGAGTCTGCACCTCACTGTTATGGCGTCCCCTTCTGCCACGCTCTGGGCCAGGCTCTGACTTGAGGAAGCAGAGTCCCCTGCTTTTGTGCTAGCTCTGTGTGCATCAGTGTGAGGATGCAAGATATAACTGCGGTCCCTGTAAAGGTGGGATCGACTGCCTACTGTCTTCTTCATCTGTCAAGTTATGCCACATGGAAGAGAGCACTTGGAAGATGCTGGGCTGCATCTTTTCCCTAATTGTGATTAGGGAGCAGTGGTTGTGGTGGTGTTTTCCTCTCAGCTTTGTTTCGGGAAGATAAAAGGAGAACGAAATGGCATGTTGGTGGAGCTGGAGATCTGGAGTCAGAGCCGTTGGTTCTGCCCTTGACCCTGCCAATGCACAGGAGCTGCAAATTATGAACCAAAGTTACGGAAGAAACAGGGGTTCCTTGCTGCCCCAAAGTGTTGGGTCTGGATTTCTGACAATGCATGGAGAATGAGCTTGTCACCATGTGATGCCTAGGGGTCTCCTCTTCATGTGCAGTAGTAACTCTTGTGCTCTTTCCCTGTGCCATGGAGCTTAGCCTTCCGCAGAGGGATTTGAACTTGAAACTCCTTTGGTTTATTTCAACATGACTACAGGTCTCTCCCACATCTGTCTTTGCCACAGCCCTAAAGTCACTGTCTGGCTAAACAACAGTCGGCAAGTTTTTTTACCACTGGGGTTCCTGTATAGCTGTTTATCCACACGAGCCAGAGTTTCTGTATTTCCACGCTGGCAACTTGAACTGGACCAGAGCTCAGACTCTGCACGTGGCCTCTTGCAGCGGGGTGCGTTTCCCGTTTTATGGTGGGGGTATAAACTAAGGGCACATTTTATGGGGAGGAGAAATGGTTTGTCCAGCTGAAAACAGAATGGAAGGGTGTGAGTGGGGAGGCTTTGGGTAGCAGGGTCTGTAAATCCTGGGGGACAGTTCATATTATTCTAGATTTTGAGAAATCAGCAGGAAGGCAACTGCCAGCTCTGGTTTCATTAGGGTGGTGCTCTCTGAAACACCCTTGGCAGTTGCTTTCACATACAGGTCAGTGTAATGATAAAGTTCACTTCCTTTCATTGGGGGGATTGCTTTGGATATCTGAATATATATATGAATATATTTATTCAGAAATGCCTGACATAGTAGCTGATAAAGAAAACACTATGCTGGATTTTCATAAAATAAATATAATTGATAGCCAGTAATCAAGTGACATTTCTGTATTTGTTTGAGAATTGGATTCCTACCACTTCTAATTTCATGCTCTAGGGTCTTGTTTTCCTCCTTTTGTCATTCCAGAGAATTTGTTCCCTTTTAACTGAAATAAAAAAAAGTGCTCTTTATTCTTACACTCTGCATAGTAAAGCACGCTTAAGCAGCAAGGTAGAGAAATCTGCACCTTGAGAGAGTATCATGTTGTACTGAGACTTCTGAGAGATTAGCTTTTGAAGAACCTCTTTGTTTTTATTCTGAATATGATCCAGTCCTGGGGATTTAATTTTCTTCTCCAGATCATTATGTTTGCATGTTTTCTTATCAGAGGAGGAATAAGTTTAGGGCATGAGCCTGTAAATCTGTTTTCACATAATTCGTTAAGAGTCACGTGGTACTGGTGCCATTAAAGGGAAAGATACTGTTTATCTTTTAATTTTGCAGTGACATCTAGTCCTTTCAATATGGTTTTCATCTTTAGAGCTCAGTGCATTATTCTGGTTTCCCACACTACGATTGTTCAGAGATTGGCAGGTCTGTGAATAAACCTCACATAAATTTTGTTCTCTTTCTGCTCAGTCACTCTCCCTTCTGCGTCTCCTTACAGTGCCCATCATCCAACCAAGTCAAGCTGCCTTCAGTAGTGAAAGATTGGCTCTTTGCTAGATAGCCTTGGGTGAACAGAGGAGCAGAAATTTAGCAGGATCTTGTAAATCATTTGGGTTTTCTCTCAAGTCAGCCAACTTTCTATGTTCAGAGGCCAGATAATTATCCTTTTGTTCAAAAGAATGTCCTTATCCATTTTCCATAAAGAGATCTGAAGAGTTTATTGCTTCCATGTTGTGATCTCTTAGCAGTTGCTGAGGTTTATGAATGACTTTATCATTTATGAAAATGCTATGGAGTGCTCTGTGGGATTTGCAGAAAAAAGTTTCTGGTTTCCTCCTCTTTTTTTCCCAGTAACACTCTGAATATCCCAGGGAGTGGTTTCAGCTGTGTTCAGAACCACAACCTGTAAGAAATGATACCACGCTGGTGTGTCGTGGCAGCCAGGCGCAGTGTGACCATGGAGAATTGTCCCATGTGTGCCATGTATGAAGCAGACTACTCATGGTTAGGGCAGTTGCTATCTTTGTGGGGACAGACAAAGCCTGATTCTGCTTGCACAAGCTGAAGTCACTTTTGGCTCTGCAGAGGGGAGGAACAGGACCAAAGTCAGTTTTGAAAGTGGATTTGAAAGCTGTGTCTAGTTCACTTAGATGCCCTTCTTGTTAGGAGTTTGAGCGTTAAGGGATGAAAAGTGGAGTGATTCTTTAAGGTCTTCATCTTCCATGTCCATCTCCTGTTGACGTTGATGGGGAGTGGGCTCACAAGACAAAACCAGTAAATGTGGCCTCCAAGGATGACTACAGCTGTGATTTCCCAAGCCTTTGTATCCTACTGGGAAACTTTCAGACAAAAAGGTAAAAAGCTTCCTATTGCCAAAGGTTCAAATGCTGTATTTAAAAGGAGCTTGCTCCAGGTTTCTAAAGGCAGCTGATCAAAGCGTGTCTTTGTGCGGGAAGCACAATGCGCTTCACATGCACCCAAATTAAGTTGCTTTCCTGTAGCAGCAGCAGCATGACTGAGTGCTAGCCTGTGCTTCCCAGGAAGCCTGCTTGCCCTGTTGTTCCTCTTCTCTGAATGAGCAGCTCTCAGCAGGCAGCTGCTGCTGCTCTTCTAATCAGGTTGATTTTAGGTAAGCTTAGTGTAAAGAGTGGGACTGCATTATAACTATGGAGAAGAAAGTGCCAAGGTTTTTTGAGTGCTTGTAAATTTAGTTGTAGCAGCTGCAAAGGCTAGAGGAACTGTGGCCTGTCAGTCCAGGAGCTGGGGCTCCTGTTTGGTAGTGTCTGCTCAGCTCTGACAGAAGTGTGCAAATACCCTGCTTGAGGCAGAGGAGCTGTGTTCCAAAGACAGCTTTTGGGCTGGGTCTGAAATCTTAATTTTTGTAGATCTGTCACAGTTCCTGCTAGAATTGACAGGAGATGCAGGTGCCAATATTGCTGAATAGCAAGATTTGATTCAAGTTGGACGCTCTTGGTTTCAAGCTGGCAGTTGAAAATGCTGTTTCAAAGTGTCTGTGCATATCTCTTGAAGATGTGGGATGCTGTCAGGCTTGGCTGGCTGACTGGTATTTGCCAGTGTGTTTTAAGACCCCTCAGAGGTTTAAACAATTGGACGTTCCTGTTGTTATTAACAATCCTAAGGTATTTATTTTATGATAACTTGGGCTGTATTTTATTCAGAGCAGCTCAACCTGCCTTCCAACATCTATGAGTTATGGTTTGATTCCTTGCCAGTCGTTTCTCCAAAACCTTGGTGCTCTAGATTTTGCTTTGTTCAGTTAGACAGCCTGAGCTCTTCTGGCCTTGGGGGCAGCGGGCGGAAACATGCGACGTTACATCCCACAAATGGTATCAAGTTTACAGTGTGAGGGTCTGCTTTACCTCTGTTTCAGTTCACGCTGCCATAACCCCATTTATTTCAACACAGCAGATCTGGAATAATACAGGTGATAGAAACGTGGACAAAAATGCCTGATGGCAAAAATTCCTCTGCTGCATTAAAGTTAGGTGGCCAGTATACTGAGATCCATCTTTATTGCTTGCATATTTTATTGTGTTAAAAATGATGATTAAGGGAGATCTGAAAGTAAGGTAAAAAATATGGAATGCTTGAATTCATTAAGAGCCAGAGGAAATTCATTAAAATGTGCTTTGCAGCCCCAGGCCAGTTCCCTACCTGTTCTGCAGAAACACAAGCTGACCGCCTTCCTTGACTCTCTCCTCGCCCCCACCCTCACCCCCCCTTCCCGGCTTTCACCTCCTGATTAGTCCTGTTGTTTCTCTAATAATAAACCTGGCTGCGTGTCCATCCACAAACACTTTTGTCGTGTGCCTTGTCCGGCAAACAGATGCTGTTGAATTTCTTCTGATCTCTTTTCCTGATGAATCTCTTCATTGTCCGTATTGTTACAGACACAATTCAAGATTCTTCAGCTTATTTCCTGGTTTCTTTTCAAAATGGGATAGGGATGACGATTTATTACTTGCATGATGTTAGGCCTAAAAAACCCTTCCTGGGCTCTTACTCAGTTGTTCCAGGGGCTATATAAAACCAGAACAAAGGCAACGTGTGCGCATAATGCATACTTTTTAACAGGTTATTCTAGAAAGGCAGGGATTCTCCTCAACTGTGAGACAAATTCTCTTCTGTTCAACTCCGTTAGCTGTATACCAGGATCGAAAAATCTGATCATTGCCATTTAACAGTTGATGCTCTTCATGCAGTCCTTAATAACTTCAGTGATAAGAACGATTAAATGAGAGCTTGCCTGTTGCAAGAGGTCGTATTTCAGAGGATAACTTGATAATTAATTTTTCCTGAAAAGAACGCTATGTCTTATTTGTTTCCCCTGCAGGAAATTCTGGTTCATCAAGGCCTGATCTGCTGCTTAGGTAAGTTTGGGTTTCACAGGAGAATGAAAGACTGGACATTGGGACGTTCCAAGAAGATTTTGCAGGAGCTTAATGTAACCTGAGCCAATTTAGCAAATATTATTTGTATTTATTTTTCACATCTAGCTTTCTAAGGCATAATTAACTGCTTCTAGCAGTTCTTGCTTGTATAGAAGTTTTTAGTTGTTTGGAAGCTTTTTCTACTGAAAATCTTTAGGTTGATAAATAAAAACAAATGCTAGAAGACAGGAGAGCTCCTAGAGAGCCATCTTGCTTATATAGCTGTTCCTTCCCTGGGTATCTGCCACCGCCTCCAGGGAGCAGGATGCAATGAAACCATAGACGCTCCTTTGAGGGATTCTCACTGAGCTGTTGACAAGTTCTTCATGGGCTGTGGACAATATACCACTATGCACTTGTGTCACACCACAGGGCCTCCCATTGACGCTTATCCTTTTCGTTTGGCCTCTGACCTCCGCTGCTTGCCACTTAGTGAAACGGCAGTTCCGAAAAGAAAGCAAAAGTCAGGCCGAAGTAGCTTTCATCTACCTTGCATAGCCTAGCTTGTACTACTCGCTATTTTTCAAATTAGTAATAATACAGATCCTATATATTTTTCCCATTTTGAAACAGAACCCATTCTTGAGTAGAAATGGACAAAACAGCATTGTTTCCCTGCTACCCAGATATGTGAATGTTTACGCTGACATAATTATTTCCTCCTTTTTTTTTTTTTTTTTTTTTTTTTTTTAATCAGAGGTAATCCAGAACTAACCCAGAGATTTAAAAAAATGTACAAATGCAAATTTACAGATTTGGTCCCTCTGCAGTTTCTGGCTTTCACGTATGTTATTGATCTTTACTTGGGCTTACTGAACTGAAGGCAAAATGTCATGTTTAGGTACATTTTAGACAATCCATGCAGCAATTATTTTGAATGTGAACATCTCATTCATTTGGGTAATTAAAATACTCCATTACAATTGTTCAGTATATAAATGCTAATCTTTGAAATCTGGAACGGAAATAATTGTATTACACTTGATCTGTGACTGTAGAGCTACGGCACCCCCAGCTCTTCACACAGTGATGCCAAAGAATAACTTTGGTGGCCTACAAGTCTGTTAATTGAATTACTGGATTACAGGAATGCTGAAAACCCTCTGTCTCTAGCCAGGATTCTGTGGTGTCAAGGTGTCGTACAAAATCAGAATGAAAAATCACTTCTCATGACACATGGGTTGGAAAATAACCCAACAAGCCTCCTCCATTCCTCTGCTTGATCCTCAGAAGCAGTTGAACAGTACCCCTCCTCCCACTGATTTTGGAAGTGGTCATCAAATGAAAGGGTAGAGCTAGAGGGAGGGAAGATGCTGATTTAATTAGAGATCTAAAGAATCTGATTTTTTTTTTTTTCCCCCAGCATGTAGTATTGTTGTAAGTCAGCACCTACTGATGTGTGATGATTACAGGCAGCCAAGAAACTGACCTGTACATCCATCCTTCTAGACTATGATGGCAGAGGCAGGACACTTTCCTTTTAAGAATAAGCAGTTTTCCCATTTTGTTTAAACTGATCCAGAGAAAATAATGAAAATGAAATCAGATGAAATATATAGGAAGGATAGCTGGAAAAGCAAATGAAATGTTGAAAATTGACAGTAGTCATTTACAAAACAGGCAAAGCTTTGAAAATATGCTTAAAAGATTTAGGAGCATAGATTTTATCAAAAGCAAGCAAGATTTGTATTCTAACCCCCAATATAGAGTTTTGAGTATTTTCTCTAGTATTTGTGCTCAAGTTTGGCAAAAAAAAAAATTATTAAAAATGTTTATTTTTGAAATTAAAGATGCAGAACTTCGGGAATTGACTTACTAAATCTTCAGTTTTGATCAGTGGTTTCACAGTTTTATCTAGTGCTGCTGACATCAGAATATTACTTGAGAAACTGCTTGCTTTCATTCAAGAAAGACAATAAGATTCTGACTCAACTGGCTGGATGATTTAAAAAGCTGCCTTGTATATGAGGACGGAGAGATGCCTGAGCTGTGATTTTATTGTTTTTTTTTTTAAATACTTGCTTTTGGCAGGAAAATTACAAAAAGTGACAATCAAAAGTTTCTTAGCGATGATTAAGCATCAAGGCACTAGTGGAGAAAGGAAGCTGCTGGATATCCTAACGATTTAAGTTAATGCTGTAACCAAGTTGCCTTCATTTTCTCCTTTGTTTCATTAGGATAGAAATAACGGACCACGCTGAGAGCATTTAATCCTTTTGCATGCCTTTCTATGAACTAAGAAGGTGGTCCTTGCTTGAAACAGGTAAGACCATCATCAGACCACTAAGGTGACCAGTTGTAGCTTCATTCACACTGGTGTTCAGTGGATGCCAAGCATTTGCAGGACGAGGGCCAATATTTATAACTCCAATCTACTGCATGGCTCTTTTTCAGTTCTTGATTCTTAACAGGTGCTCTCCCCCTGCCCAGTGCTCTGCAGGCTGTGAAAACAATTGAAGGTATTACGGTTAGACACTAAATACATCATGAAGATTAACTTGATAAATGGTCAATTCTGGCTTCATGCTTGAAATTTAAGTCAATTGTCTGGATGAAATGTGTAAATCCCTGTATAACAGACATTTATCTCTTTCCAGACTTTTCAGTGCTCTGCACAAGATGAAAGCAAGCAAGTGGATAATTTTTTCTGGTGGTGATGCTGTATTTTTCTTCTGCTAGGAATAATTTCCTGGGATGTGGTGTCCAGCTGTGTGCATACAATATGTGTTGACAATGAGGGACACAGGTACTTTGGCAAGTATTTCTACTGGTGATGCTCTGAATAGCCTAGGATCTGGTAGACAGCCCAGGTGGAAAATGGGATCTTCCCTTCCAAGCATTCCTGCCAGTGTCCTACAGGTCACATCCCTGTGCTTGGGGCTTGCCCCTGACATGAGCGAGGGGAGTATTTATTCTCCCTAATAGCCTGCAGGAATTGTGCTGCATATGCTTTAATGGGAATATTCTCTTCTCTCTTACCTCTTTCCCGTCCTCTCCCTCCTGACCCTAGCTTTTCCCCTTCTTTTACCTTTTCTGGATGGATTGTATGTTTTCAAAGTTTAAAGCTTGCTTGTTTTCCCATTGTTCCCTAAGTGCCATGGCTTGAAGTATCACAGGCCAATCATCAAAGCACCTTTAATAAGGGATTTGTCAGGAACTCATGTGTGTATGAGCTATATTTCTTTGCACAGTGAATTTTGTGGGTTATCAGAGCAAAATATGACTTGCTTTGACAGTGGTCCCATCATAAGCTCTTACCTTCAAGAATTCAACCTCCTACTTTTACAACCTATTCATAGTCCCTTTGGAAATTTTAAACACAGCATGTTAGGATGTTGGTTAACAGCAAATAAACCTGTGCGCTGACCTGCCCATGTGCTAATAATAAGTCATGAGTCTGCTTTTTAAGAAACTCTGTCACAAATGGTGGTTGAAAAAATAAATGAACGACTGAATTCCTACAGATAAGACCATCCAGATGGGACTGCTGGGGGGTAGGCTAATGAGTTAGCCCTGAGGCCTTGACAGTCTTCCTTCTAAAAAAAAGTGTTGTTCAGATGAGCCCATGGCCTCTATTTTCCAAAGGTGAAATTTACCATGGAGTGAAGGGCCAGCAAAAGGTCTCTGCCTCAGGCGTGCACGAGGCTTGACAGATAGATAAGGTTTGTGCTAGCAAACTTCGATTTTTGGGAGTAAATTAGCTCTTTTGGAGAGGTCCTGAAGTGCGACCAGACCTAGCCGTGAATGTTTTGTACAGGCTTTTGACACACTCCTGGTCGTCAAGGATATGCAGAGGGGCATGCATTTATGGATTAGATAGTGGATGTATGATCAACTTGCTTATACCTTTTTAATGAGTATGCATAAGGACTGCGTGTGTGGGAAATAGGCCATCATTTTTTGCAAGAATTGGATGGCTTTAATTTCTAGCTTTGTTTTTTTGTTATATCACTGTAGCAATTAGTTCCACTTTTCCATACTACTAATCAGTTCAGCATTTTCTGAAAGGACTTTCTGTACTGCAGAAATTACTTCCATTTGCATGGAAAGTTGGATTTGCTTAAAATAAAAAATGAAATTTGTGGCCAGCAGACACACCAGATATTAGGTACCTTTTTGGGGGGTGGGAGGTGGCTACAGAATATCACCAACAGACAACAATGATATGCAGCTATTATCTCTATTGCACAAGTATTTCAGTTTTTGGGTGTACGTGGTGATGGTGTTGCTTTATTTCTTGGACAAAAACACAGTGTGGGTAAAAACTACTAAACTCCTTGGTCTTAGGAGTTGCTTCCTCTTTTGGCTGATGGACAATTTACAGAGTTAGTTCCATGATTTCTAGCATCTCAAGAGTGCATTAGAGTTTCACAGCAGGAGATTTGTAAAAGGGAAAGGAATGGTGTACAGGGAATTAAAAGGTCTGTAAAACTAGAGGCTCGCTCTCCTGTGAGGAGTGATCTTGTCTAAATCAATAAATGTCTATAGTCTGTGTTTTTCAGCTGTGATTATTAGGACTGTGTGTTCAGTCAGTGCATTCTGAGCAGAGCTTAGTAACACCAAAAAATGTATTTACAGCTATTTGTCCAAATTCTGAATAACCGTCCCTTTTGTACTCTGTTCTTTGCTATTCCCAAACCATAGTGCAGACAGGCTTTGGCTCAGAGTCCAGTGAAGTATTTCTAAGCATGCTTAACTCCAGGCACATGACTACTCCAGTTAATATTTGTAAGACTTTCTACAGGCTTAAAGATAAGCACATGCTTAAATGGTTTGCTAACACTGAGTCTCATTTTTCCTGAGTATTTAGAAGAACGCTGTTTTTGGTGACTGCGCCATGCACAATAAAAGATGTTCTTGAATAAAGGTCATTATTATCTGTCATTCATTTTCCATTATTCTGTATTAATTGTTACCTATGGTCCTACTAACTGTTTATCTTGGATCAAAAACTTTGCTAAAGGGGCATCAATGAAAAGTTGCACTTTGATATAACAAGTAGTGAAAGCCAAGGACTAAGAAAAAAACCTTTAAAGTCCAAGATTTCTTTTGCAGAAATGCTATGTAAACATGTGGAAAAATGAAATACACTAAAGAATAAGAAAGCAGGAAAGAAGTGCCTATGTGTATGCTTTTACTATAAAAGGGTAATTTTTTTTTTTTTTTAACTGCAGCATAACTGGTGCCTGCTAAGTCTTACCCTGCAAGGTCCTGCAGGCATTACAGGTTTCTGCCACGCGGTAGCTAAGTAGGCTCAACTTTTTTGCACTCAGCAGTGACTCACTTTGCCTACTCCAGTCTCTTAAAAAAATGGTAGTGCTTAGTTTCTGCTAAAATAGGATAGCTAACATGCAATACTGTAAAGTTATGCAAATACCACAGCAAAACCAGAGTAATATTGGCAGTGAAGGGAAAACCTATTCTCATTTACAAAAATTACTAAATCAGTTCTACTTCCAGGGTAGCAGCTGGGGAGATGAAATTCACAGGTATTAGGCAAAGATACAGTCACAGCTAAAAGTAAGAATGTGAAACGGAAAATTAACTAGCTGGGTATGAGGAGGACATATTGTTTATGAACTGTTCAGTTACATTTTCTGCTGATCCATCTGCCTGTGGAAATCTTTTGCCATCCCTTGAAGACTAAAATATTCCGAAGATAGAGGCAGGATTCAAGCAGTACCATTCTCCCCAGATATCTTCTGATGAGGTGTCAGCTTCCTTTTGGCAGAGTCTGAAGGATAGATAAGGGACTGTGGTTACAGGCACAAAGGGCTTTTATGACAAGGTGAGAAAGAGAAAGTTTCAGATTAGCAGGAATTTGTATCTTTATTGTGCTTTTAACTTCAGTTTCAAATCTTAAAACAGATTTTCACTGGTACATGAACTCAGTGAACTAATGTCCTATTGCATTTTAATTTCATCACTCTGACTCTCTGACTTCAAAGCCTGCTCCAGGTCTAGAGAAAAGTTCACAATCAGATCAATTTGGCTACAGAAATATGTGTTTGTTGTACATGGTCAGAAAACAGGGAGAGCTTTTAAAACAGATCAGCCAAGAACAAAGAAGGCTACTATATGTTTTGAAAGATCCATTGTATTTGTACCTGGATAACGAATAATCTGAACTAGCTCTTCACTGTTAAAGTAAGGGTGACTAATTTTTAAGGAAACAAACAGAAGAAGCCTCAGAGGTAGGTGTTTAACTGAAAATAAGTAAATCAGTAAAACAAGTATAAAACCCTGCAGGATATATTTCTTTTGTCTCCTCTCTCCCATAGCTGTGTTATTCTTTTGTTTTGTTCACCCAAAAAAGTTTTTAGGTTTGCAAATCTGTTCCACAAATTCAAGTTTTGGAGCTTTAAAATTGTGACCCGTCAAAGTTCATTCTAAGCCTGAGGGTTATATCACATTCCATAAAATTGTTAAGACTGTCCATCAGATCAGATGGAAATCTAGCAAGTGCAGTAGTATCTCACCACTTAGGAATCATGCTCAGCATTTTGTGTGGCCATCATTTGAGATAAAAGTCACTGGTGTCTGAATTCTATTATTTCACATACATCAAACTTTCCAAATCACTCCTGAGTTCCCATGTTTTAGGTTTACCCATATCTGTTATGTTACTTCGGGGAGTGTCAACTGTACTTTGACATCATGGGGAATGAGATAAAAAAGAAGTAAGATTTGGTTCATTGGAAAAGGACAGTTAGACAGTGGAACTGGTGAAAATTCAGGAGGGTAGATTTTAAGTTCTCTTTCTCTATGTTGTTGAAAGAATCCATGCAGACTGAGAAAATGATGTTATTACCACTGCACCATATAGAAACTGCAGAGCAGAAATCAGCAAGGATTATTAAGCAGAAGACCACAGGTTTTGGCCTGAACATTTTTCAGAAGTGATGCAGTCTTCTTCACTAGAAACTGCATGGGTCCAAATTTAGCACCTGATTCAGATAATAAGCCAGGTGCAAATACTGTTTTTCTGGTGGTCCATCAGATCTATCAGTCTATTCTCATTTACAGTGGAGCTCTCCGAACAGTAACAATCATTTGGCCTCTGGTGCATTGGGACAACTTCTACAATGAAGCAAGTGGTGCTCCTTACTGAACATACCTGAACTCTGGTTCTGGACCCATCTCCATCAAAATCTGCAAAGGCAGATGAGTGCTCCAGTGCTGACAAATGCCACTTCTCTTTGTGGTCCAGGGGAACTGCTGGGTACTCAAATGTTTTTCAGAGCAGGACATTTAGTAGTGTAAAAATAGATGCAGTGGCTAACTTTAGTGGCTTACTTCAAATGTCTTGATAGTCCTTATTTGGGCAAAGGAAATATTAACTTCTTTGGAGTTTTCGTGATGTGAAGGCTGCTGAATAGGCATGTAGCTATTCTTTTGTTTAATCAAGAGCAATTTGTTTATTTCTGCCATATCTTAGTGTATAATGTTATATATCCATCTGCCGCTGAATGATAGACAATCCTAAGTTGGTGTAAACCAGCAGCATCTATCAAGAATCTGGCCCTGTGCACTCACTCGCCTTATCTGAATTTCTCTAACTTTTCCTTTTCTGTGTACTACATGAAGTCTCTGCTCCTCTCGTATCTGTGCAAGAAGATTTATTTGGCAGTAAAAATGTCCACTTAAATTGAAATTTCAGTTATGTACTTTATAGAAGTGAATAGCTTTCAATAAATCAGTCTTCCTTTCTCTTTCCTATTATTATTTATTGTTTACATTACTGCAACAGACATAGCTCCTGTAAAGCCTTTCAGCTTTAATCCAGCAGTGGGGGGAACATGTGACGTTGAAGTACAACGGAAGCAAAGGAGCAGCCGTACCTCTGAATTTTATTCCCCACCAATGGGCGAGGGACTGCTCTCTGGGTTGTCAGTCAGTATCAGAAAAAAACAGTTTTCCCTTGCATTTTGAGGCAAGAATTATTGACTCTTTTAAAGGGGTGCTAAGGGCCTAGAACAGAAGGACAAGGGTCTCAGGGCTGTGTGTGGCTGCTGCTGCAGAGGGAATGGCAGAAAGTAGGTGGTGTGCTGCGGTAAAAGTGCTGTATAAACCTCCTAGACAGTTAGGAATATCTTGTGTAAAAATCCAGATGCCCATCTGTAATCCTAGACACTTAAGTGTTTTAAAAACATGACTCTAGAAGTGTCTTCTGGGAGGAGGATTTAGGTCCTTGGTCACAGCTGAATAACCCTGTCCCTCAGAGTGCTCTGGTGTGGTGTTGGGGATGGTAAATCCCGTGCACTCAGTAAGGAGGTGTTGCTCTTGGGTAGAAAGTAAATTACATTAGTTTTGTATGCTTTCTGGTTCCTACATTGGAGATGGTAACTGTGTGCCAACAAAGGCATTTATTAAATGATTTAAGTGCATTTTGATTTGACCCCATTGATGTCTTGGGTGACTTCATCCCTCCTGTATATGTTTCACCTCTTTGTCTACACTTATTTACTGCTTGTACTGCTGAAAATAATTCAAATGCACCAGTGATCGGAAGAGCCTGACTACATGTTTTCTAAAGAAAAGCAGGACAGGTCTGTAAGATTGGCTGCAAAATGTACTTATTGGCGTGTGCTGTGGTATGGTATATACTTCGTGTCATGTGGCAGGAATCCCTGGTCTGTCCCTGCAGCTCTTCCTTATGTTGAAATTCCTTTCAACCCTGATGTTATTTCTGTCTTTATTTTTGGCAGCAGGGTTAGCAAGTTTAAATTTTGAAAGGCGGGGAATGAGAGAGATATAGAACTGCTTGGTGAAGGGGTCAGAAAGGACAGGCTAGCTGAAAGCAGTTGGGACTGCTAATGCATTCCTCTTCCGTCTCCTCGTGGGGCAGAGGAAGGCAAAATCCTACACGCAGCCCAGAGGTCCCTTCCCCCCACTTTCATCTCACCCACCCTATAAGCTTCGTGTCAAAGCCAACCTCTTCCTGCTGGAGGATGACTGGATGCGATTCCTTTCAGAGGCTGTCAGCACTTCTCCTGTAACTGCCCTGTGGAGATGCTGTTGAGTGACACGAAACACTTTTTCTCCTGACAGGATTAGCGAGCCATCTCTCCACACTGCCCAGCTTCCCCTTCTGTCTCCACCAGCTCTCTCTATGTGGCCAGAGAGGCATGCTTGGGTCTTGGATAGCATTGAGTCACTTCTCCCGCATTTGCTACTGACAGAGCAACTCTGTTATTAGAGGAAACTTGCTCTTCACGCAGCAAATTAACCCATTTTTGAAGTGAGAACAGGAATTGTTAGTCTATGTCCATTTCTTTTGTGCCTCTCTATTTATATCTTGTGGAAACATAGGGTTTGTCCGGTGTTATGCCCAGTCCGTGGTCCTTCCAGATATGAGTTCCTGCTCTGACCACAGTCTCATCAAGCATTCCGTAGGAGGGAGAAGATGACAGTGATGGTTAGCCTGTCCCAGCAGAAATGGCATGACTAATCTCTGATAATGGAAAACTTCCCTCTTCTGGGAAGATGTATGATACAATCTTGCCAATGGGACTCCCAGAATCAGGATTTTTGTCCTGGGTGTTCATTTTCACTCCCCCAGTAACAGTGTAAGATGGGCAGAGGGATATTTTTTAGGCACTCTTGTGCATGATCAGTCTAGCAATTTGCTGGAGTGAGTCAAGAAGTTGGTACTAACTTGCCTCTCCCCTGTGCCATAGTTGAGTCTTGGTTATCCTGTCCCTCTCTCCATTATCCCCTTGACCAGTTTGTACTTTCCATTATTACTTGGCTGTATTGGGCTACTCAAGCAGGTCTTACCTTTCATATGACTACTTTCTCTTCATCCCAAAGTTAATGTGCCTTTTCTGAATGAATGCCTTGACTGTGCTTCTGTTAACTTATGCTAACCAGGGCATGCCTGCCAGGTCTTCAAAGACCAATTATCTTGCTTTGCATTTAAATATATACTTCTCTCGTTGCCAAAATACAGAATCATAGAATCGTTTAGGTTGGAAAAAGACCTTTAAGATCGTCAAGTCCAACCCTTAATGTAGCACTGCCAAGTCCACCAATTTATAGATGCGAATATGTATGAAAAAAATACAGTTATTACATGACTACATAAAATAACTAGAAAGAAGCAGCTCAATTTTTTTTCATTGCATATATAGTGGGGTTAGGATGTATTCAGCCAAGTATGTATTCAGATCATTCAGCTTGCAGTAAGCATGTGTATTGAAATCAATGTTGGGTCTCCTTACGGGCTGAACCTGGCTCTGCAAATTTACAGTACTATGTTACTACATTACAATATGCTGTCATGTTCAAACTTTTGAATTTATTAAGCAGGATGTAATATGCCAAATCTTTACAAATTACTCATTGTTTTGGTACTGGATTTTGGCAGTATTATCATTAACATAGCAAGCCAAATGACCCTTGCACTAAGTTTTCCAAGCGGATGTCAATGCAAGAAACTAATCTCAGTTTATCTCAAATTATTGTACTTTCAAATGGTTATTCCATCTATAAAGTATGGGACAGTCCATATTCATGTTATCCCAAGGGAAGCTCCTTGAAAGAACTGTGACCTCCTTGCTCTTGAAGGTTAGAGGAAAGTGTTTTCTTCCAGCTCTGCAACTCTGCTTCCATATGCTGCCAACTCTACTAATCTTGCCAAGGAAAAACAGACCTTTCCTTTCTTATTCCACCTTTAATTTGTCCTGTTCAGGTTTATTTCTGGAAAAGAGGACGTGTTTCTTCTCTAAAGCAATCTTCCCTTGCAACAACCACTCATCATGGTCTGACCATGGCTTGACCCTTTTGGAAACACTGAAATGTGAAAAAGGGCACTTGGATCCCATGGTGCTGAGCAGGCTTAAAAACACTTAGATAGATCAAAAAGGCTGAATTGCTGAGTTTTGTGGCTTCTGTTTGGATTTTTTGTTTCATTTAACCTGCAGTGTCAACGGATCCAGAGCTCTGAATGGCATACCAGACAGGAAAAGCCAGTTGGGAAATGACCTGAAACTGTTGTTGGCACCGTACTTTAAAAGTGAGCCTTTTTATTGTCTGCATAACAGTGGCTGCAGATCACTATCCCTGTGTTGCTATTAGCTGGTGCAATGCTGAGGATACTTCTGAATAATGGCATTTCATGTACAAAAAGAAAATCCAAGAAAACTCTCATTTCAGACCTGAAGTTTTGATTTTTGTATGGCAGGAATTTTTCTTCATCTGATTTTGAAGCCGAATAAAAATTGTGTCACAGGGCCCAACTTTTCATCAAACACTTGAAATCATTTATGAGGCATGGTGAAAGGACTTCAAGAGTGCTTCAGAGAATCCTGATTATTTTCCTGACACAAGCTTCTTATATTGTCTAACTAGCATTGCTAAGAAAGACAAAATGTTTGTCTGCTATGTAACAATTATGCCATAAAAAGAAAAAAAGGAATGAGAAAGGCAAAGGGATTATAAACCTGCAAAGGAAGCCAAGTATAGAGTGACCGTTTTTGATCTTTACTATCAAGGCACCAAGTATATGTTTTTTAATGTTCAGTTCTAGCTAAATTTAAGCTATATACTCTCCACCATATTCCCTCTAGGGAATGCAATGCCAAACGAGCACACAGTGTTCTCACATTAAAATCTTCCATCAGCATTGCTGTGGGCTGTGGGAGATATTAAGTCAGCCCGTCATCTTGCTGCTCTAGCCTGAAGAAGAGGCCAAAGTTCAACAGTTTCATTAATTCATTCAGGAAGAGAGGAAAGTAAAAACAAACCAAGTATTTGTTTTCATTGATTGTTCAGGTTTCATTGATTGTCCAGACGACCAATTCACTTCGTTGTCTTTTTCCCCTTTCCCCTTTCTCCCCTTCTAGAAATCAAGGGGTTATAGAATTTTAATGTCAGTGATGAAGATACTGAAGTACTTAAGTCGTTCCATCATAGTCAAGTTTTCCCTGAAAATTTTAGTGTTTGCTTTAGTCTTCCTTTGCTGCATTAGTTTAATTTTATCAGACATGATAGTAATTTTTAAGCATAAGCTCTTTATTTGGTTATAGTTCTTTATCCAATGAAACTTTACTACTTTTCTTTTCCTACTAGTCACTGAACAAAGACTGTGTTTCAAGAATGCTGGCTGGTTTGCAGACCTCTGGCTGTATGAGATAGCTCCTTCTCTCTGAAAATGCAACCTCACGTAGCACAGAGCAATTAAACTGTTGGGAAATCTGAGAAACCCTGTGGTCACAGGAGATGCAATCCTACATTGACGGCAAAACTCTCTGCCAGATGAAATAAAAATAGCTATTAATTTCACCATGTTAGGAGCTAAGAGCACATACAGGAGCCAAGCTCAGAAGTCATCCCTTTGTACAGGCTTTCCCCCAAACATAAATGCAATCATGCTGTCAAATAAAAAGAGAGGCAACAATCTTAACACAAGACACTGCTGTTGCACTTGTATAATCTGAAGAAATGCTTGGTCTGAGACTAATGTGTACCAGTTTGAGAACCCCACTGGTAACTCAGAGATCATATTCACTGTGTTAATACAGAGTTTGCCCTTACAAATTTACGAAAGTTACAGCAATGGGACCAAAGAAATGAAAGGAGGGCTGGACCAGAAATGTGGAGGATAGCAGTAGCTTACCTTGATTAACTTGGTAGTTCAGGAGTTCAAGCGAAGTTTGTGACTGCTGTTCTTTGTTTTTCTTCTACAGAGCAATTTCCCTTATCCTCTTCTTCCTCTTTCATGTTATTTATTTTCTAGTAACACTGACCTTCTGCATTGAAAAATAGTTTCCTCCTCAAAGAAAGACTTTTCCATGTGAAAAAGTTGTTCTTGTTATGCGAATTTACATTTTATAAATGTATTTTCTTGTCGGTTTTTCTGGCTTGTGCCTAAAACTGCATTTTAGATTTTAGGTAAATGCTTCAAAAGTGCGTGACTTGGAAGCCTGTGTTCCCTGGTTTTCATTAAGATCTGAATTAGTCTTTTAAGCCAGATTTGAAAATAAAGCTGAGTCTCATAAGTCACTTAGGTGCTCTTCAAATTTACTTTTAGGGTAAATCCTGAATGCAGTTTTTTTCCCTGTGTATTGTTTATAATGATAATCTAATGTTTAGCCAATGCTTGGCTGTGGAACAACAGAGAGTTGTGAGATGACCAAGCTCATTTCCTGAGTTGCATCTTTTTGTTTTCATAGCAAGTCTTTACTTAACATTTCATTTAACAAGCCTTGTGGACTATCTCTTGATTAAATTCTGCATGTTTCCTGCCACTTGCATGAACTGAGAAATGTAACCTTAAAGCCAGAGCCAATATAAATATTTTTTCATAGAGTGATGTAACAATCAGCATTTTGTTTCACAAAATTCAGACTTATTAGAAACTGTGAAACTTTCCTTCATTTTCAGTTTGTCCTGAAAAAGCATTTCAGGCGCTTGCTTATATAAATGGGGAAGCTGGGAAGCATTGTGGGAAATTAATGTGGAGTCACTATTGGAAAAAAATGGTTAAACTTTCAGAAGGAAGATTGGGATATCAGTATTAAGATTAAGTTAAAGTCTGGCCTAGGATAACCTGTGTGCATTGCACTTAATGTGTGTGTAAAGTGAGACTCCCCTTGTATTATTTGTTTGCTGCTGGTATGGCCATTGCTATGGAGCCGAGTTATAAAAACCTTCATCTAATTTGCTTTGCAATTGAAATCAACTAATACTTTTTCCTCCCTGCATAGTTCCTGGATTTAATTACTAAATTTGTAGGGCACATACTCTTAGATTTCATAGTAGAAACCTGGAGTGACTTTTGCTGAGTGAAGTTACTCTGCAAATGTGCTTGTGTAGAGATCAGCAGCTAGTCCAGAAGAAGAGAGTCATAGTGGGTATTTCTAGAAATTGTGGTTGATGGTAATATCAAGACCAAGATAAAATGGAATTAGAGTTTAAGGGAGAAGTTTGCACTATAGGCATAGTTTTAGGGAAGAGGCCATCTGAGACAGTCAAGACTGAAGACTGTCACCATGGGATATGCCCCTGAGAGGTTCAGCCAAAGGACTTGAATGTTGGAAGTTTTTCAGTTTCTTGTTTTTTATTTTTTTATTTTTCTTTTTCTTTTTTTTTCTCAAACAGTGTAAGATTAATTTATAGTGTTTGAGTAGGGGGGAAGTTGAGGGATGGGGTCAAATTGATGGCAAGCTGCCAAAATCTGCTTAACTTCTTTATCAAAAGAAAAATAAACTTTTATCTGCTTTTCTGATGTCTTTGAGTGTGAAAATGGGTGTGTTGCAAACTGAATGCAAAGCTGCCCAACAGCAATGAATTTCAAATTCTTAAAGTTTATGGGACATTATTAAACCTGTAGTTATGGTGGTATGTTAACAATTGCTGAGTTTTACTAGCTTTACTTGACTTCGCTTTAAAAAAAATGAAAAATCTTGGTGAATAGTTGCTGCTCTAAGTTTCCAGTGGTCAATGTTCAATTGCTGCTTGGATTTCTCTGCTGATTGTTTTGATTTGCTGCTCAAAGGCCAACATGTAATTCACTCAGTCTGGTTCCTGAGTCTGATTACAATTTTTATAGTGCCATCTCCCAGTCTCAGTCTTTATAGGTTTTTTTGATTGGTGTAGGGCCATTGCAGTTTGGTTTTCTATTGCAAACTTTCAGTGAGATGTGCCAGGTCTGCAAGATGGTCCCTATTTTTTCCCCTTCTATCTGGTTGTTGTAAAACTGCACTTCTTCAAGGACGCCAAAGCTCCCAAAATATTCTAATTTATTTTTTGATATCCCAGTTAATCATGGTCCTACTAAGTTCCCCAGTAACTGAATTTGCCTGACTCTTCTGTCCATTTTCATAAAAATATTCTTGTAAGACGCCATTAAATAAGACACTATTTTCAGTCACTTTAGCTTTGCCAGACTTCAACTGTTATGTTTAAATTTTTGTCAGGTATCTGCATCACCTAGGATGTGTTTGCTTGGACAAAAAATACACCAACATATTCCAGCATTTTTCAGAGTAATGCAAAGGAAAAAATACCCTTTTTAATTTATATTTTAACTGTTAGGTATTAAAAAGATTCTAAAAGTATTTGTAGCTACGTGCTTTGAATCTGAGACCTGACAAAGCCAGAGGTTTGAGTATTTGGGCCAGAAATATAACTTTTGACATCTACCCTAGAAAATCTTAGCTTATTTGATGGAATTACCACCTTTTTTTAGAAATCAGATCTCAAAACATTTTGGAAATGTTTTAGCTTGTGACGTCTGAATTATATGAAGCATTGACATTTCCTGAGTGTTGAAAATTTCAGTTTTGCTCAGCTATCATCAAGGTAATTTCTTCTTTGATACCAGTTTGTAGGAAAATGCCTTTGGATATCGTATTTTGAAGCTACTGGGAGCACCACTGAAAACACCAAGAAGTCAATTCCCAATTCTAATTTCTGGAAGATTTTATGTAAGCATGGTAAAAAGGAAAAAGAAGCCCATTGTCATATGAAGACACTTCCTCTTCCCTCATGGTTAAATTACTCATGGTGGATGCGGCAGGGTTTGGTGATGAAGGTGTGCTACAGCTGTGCAGTTGAAGATCCTGTCATGTAATGAATACACTGGAAAGGCTGAATGAAAACACTGGAAAGGGACAGATAAGGGTTTTCCTAAATGTTAGGTTTGTCACAGGCAAAATAGTCTTGGGAAAATTTACTTAATTTATTGCCAGTTAACATAAGCTTTTAATTGCTGATTCAAGTATTGAGAAAAAAAGGCAATTAAATGAACACTTGGGCAAACGCCTTTCCTCACCCTCCTGCAGGCTTGGCTGTGGTCCGACTCCTCTCCTCCTCCTTCCCAGTCTCAGCCTCCCCCGTCACCACACGCGTTTCCACAGTCTCCTGGTCCCCTCAGTGAGGTGACAGGTGGCACAACAGATTGGGGTCATTGGCCTAATGGCTTCCTGCCAGTCCTTGCTTTTCTTCTGCACCAGCGTGGGTCACCCATGGCTGCAGCCCCTCAAGGGTGTCCCTGTTTGGGTATGGGGTGCCCATGGGCCGTGGTCCTTCAGAGGTGTCCCTGGCCTGGTGTGGGGCCCACACCCTCAGGGGTGTACCTGCCCTACTCAGGGGTGACCTCCAGCCTTCTGGGGGTGTCCCTGCCCTGCTTGGGGATGACCTCATCCCTCTGGGGATCCCTCCTCTGTCAGGGAGCACCTCCTTCTGAAAGCGTGTCTCCGGCCATATCACCAGTGATGCTGCCTTACCCGTGTATCCTTCAGTTTGTTTCCTTTTCTTTCTCAAAACATGTCCCTTCCTCACATGTGTCCTGCTCCAGTGGCTACTTTCCTTAGCTATGGCTGGGCAGAGGTGTGAAGAGGTGTAGTTCTGAGGTGCTCACCATGATGTCGAAGCCAGCAAGACCTGGTGGCGACCAGCCGCGGGCCTCCTCCATACGGGGCCCTGCAGCCTCCGGGTACACCCAGCAGAACTTTAGGAAACATTTCCTAACTTACCAGTTCTTGGCTTTGCACCTTAAATATATTTTTTGTAAATACAGGGCTTGCTATAAATCTGTTTTCAGAGCATCTGAATATGAAGCCATGTAGACAGGTATGTTATTTGGAATTGGGTTCTGCTGAGCAGAAGTGCTTTCACACAGTGGCGCTTTGTGTTGTGGTGACGGGCCAAGACACCTCACGAGCAGGTGTGTGCTAATTAAGCTTGACGTGATTAAAAGTCCCTGAAAAATCTGAAGACGATTCATTACAAAAAAAAATCTGAAGACATTATGTTACAGGAATTTGAGTTGCTTTTTCCTGGTTGGGGTCTTTCTTGCTACCAATAACCTGTTGAATAACTTGAGCTGAGAGCAGTGTAAGTGAGCACACCCAGACACCTGAGTCCTGGAGAAGGCATTTGGGTTTGGTACGTTTGGTAGAGACCTAACTCTTTGATTCTCCTTGTGTTTTGCTACTGCATGGAATTTTGCTTTACCAGATTTTCTATGCTTTTTTGCAAAAATCACAGTTAAAGTTTTGAGAAGAAAAAGAGAAATGAAATATCCTTTCCAATATTTTCTGATTCTGGGACTGAAAAGCTGCTACAGCTTAATTTATCCCTTTAAACATTAGGCACTGTTATTTGAAAATGTGAGAAGTAGGATGGCAGTGTCCAACAAAAGCATGGGTTTTGCTAGGAATGTGAGAATACAGAACTGGCAGAAGCAGGGATGAATATTATAATATTTTTATCCTGCAACTTTATGTTGATTTTTAAACACAGTTCTAATGAAAATAGTATCCTCGCTTATAGCTGAACTGCCGTCCGCTCCCTTTGTGCAAAACACCAATTGATATAAGTGAGTTATGCCAGCAAGAAATAAAGATAGAATATGTTATTTGAAATCCATGCTTGTCAGATAAAAGGGGGAATAAATTATTATGTACCTTTGAAAAAAAAATACATTAAAAATACAAACAGTGAAGAGAAAAGCATTGGGTGAAGAAATACAGTTAAAAGAGCACATCTGTTTTAAATTCTTATTTGGGGCGAGAAAGTCCCCACATATGTTTTTATTTTAAATTTGCATGTGTGTTGTTATCCTTGTGTTAACTATTAGGTAAATAAAAGTATTGAGAATCCATTTTTCAGTGAAGTTTGGTTAGGAGTATTTGTACACATTGTGAGAGAGATAATTTGAAAGCTAATTGAAGCTTTGTGAGGAACCAATTCCCTGCAGGTCCCTTAGTTTAAAATACCTGTCTTTTGTGTACTAGTGTTGACCAAAGGCATTTATTTATTTTGGAAATGAAATAATTTTACCCTTCAGTTTGCATTTTTGACATGTCTTGCTGAAGTACAGCATAACACAGAACCATGTCACAGCTCCAGCTGTAACAAGAACTGAACTGTAGATGAAAACACATTTGGTTTTGGTTAATGAGGTACATATATTTAGTCTTGATTGGTTCAGATAGTGATTTTCAATATACTCTTTTAAATTTAATAAGTTTTCTACTGAATAGATAGGGGATCTCACGCTAATAAACCTAGCCATTTGAGCATAAGTAGGAGTGAAATTCCAGTGCCATTGAAATCTGTGCTAAAAAGTCTACCAGTTTCCTTCAGTGGAACTTGTGTTTTACCTCACAGCCATTGTAAGGGTCTCCCAATCTTGGTCTGCACTTTTATAAAGATATGTGGTGAAAAAGTATATACTATTTCATGTTGCATGATCCCTGACATTAGAAAAACTACTTGCATGAGGGTCTAGAACCATCCTGTTCTGATTTTGTCATCAAATAAAAGTGCGTAAATTCGAAGCCTTGACCTTTTCAAGGTCAGCAAGAGAGACTGGAGAATTTATCCCACCTGGGATCTGATTCATCCTCTGCAGGTGATGCTGGAGGAAGCTTCCTTGTACAACGTGCAGGTGGGAGAAGCCAGACCATGGAGCTGCCCATTACTTCTGTGCTTCTCTGGAGAGCTCAAGGGGGCATTGATCGGCTCTGTCTCAGGCACTCTGAGGAACAGTCACTGGAATATCACAGAACAGGAGTCAAGGTGGGACTTTTGAAATTACTCCCCAAGCAACTGGCCAGCATGAGCTCACCTCCTGATATAAACTAGGAGAGCACACAGGAGAGAAGGAATTTTAACTCTGTGTTTTGCAGAAGCTAGAATTGCATTGGGCACTGGGCTTTGAATGAAAATAACTCCATGGACTCATGCTCTCTTCTTCACTGTAGAAAAGTTAGTGATTCAGTATCATTACCTCTGCCACTTTATTACTCCAAGAAAGAGTTATAAAAAGAAGCTATAGAGTCATTAGAGAACTCTATTAAAACCATCGCTGTTCCTCGAACTGCTGCAGGAAAAAAAGAAGGCTTTTGGACCAAAGATTTCTCTCCAAGATTTTTACCCTCTGTAGAGACGAAGAAGGCTAAAAAAGAAATCCCTGTCTGTAGTTCTTGCCAAATAGGCATGGCTTCAGTGTTTGGAGAATCCCTCTTGGGAGATCAGTAATGGTTTGATGTAGAAAGATTTATGGGCACTTAAAACTTATAATGAAACTGTTATCTTTGCTCTCTCTCCTCTTTCTAAATCATATAAAGTCAGGTGGTATGTACTCACAGTAGTATTAATAACTGTCAAGTCAGATATAAAGCAAAAAATATTCCTGACCTGGGTAAAAATTAGAGCTGAGGATGAAAACTGTCAGTGAAGAAGTTTTTTTTGTGTTGTCTCCAATAGTAAGGTGCTGCTCTTGCAAGTAATTCTCTATAAGAAGATCTTGTGCCAAGTCTCATTAACTTCAGCAGGAGCTTCGTGAGAGCCTGGGGATCCTGCCTTTCAGAGCAATTATGTGACTGGAGGCTGAGATGGAGAAAGAGCATTGTATGTTGGAGGGCACGGTGGGGGAGCTGCTGGCAGAGGGAAGTAAGCAGGGAAGAAGTGAAGGGGGAGATAGAAAGGTAGTAATGCCATTACCATCAGAAGATCTTTCTTGGGTTAAAATCCCCCTGAAATGCTGTTATTTTTTTCTAAAATATAGCCTTAATAATCCTGGATTGCCAGGGATCAATCCTGTCTCCACTGAGGGCGCTGAAGCCTGATGGTTGGTTTTACAAACCAGGGGTTTCAGCCCCTATCAGGTCATTCACATATGTGCATTTCTGACTCGCACAAGGTTGCCAGAGTATTGCAGGGTTGGTTTATATCCTCCCTTATTTCTATGCTAAGATGGAAACATTTTGAAACCCAATTCAGAAAAGTGAAATTCTGAAAGAAAACACAGAAGTTCCTGTTAAATACTCTGGAGCTTGTGTAGGATTATAAAAAATCTCCAAGCTGGCTTGAAAAGTGTGGGAGACTGAGGATAGATCACCCTATCTGTTTTTAGACTTTTTCCACCATTAGCTATCAAAAATTGCTGCTGGTGGTAATCATTGCAACTGATGCTCTTAAGAGTGGAAATTCAGTTTGTCAGACTGAGGTATCCAGAGAGAGAAGATGAGAATATACATTGAAACCCACGGTTTCCCTTTTCTCCATGTATTTACTCATCAAGGCAAAATTGTTCTTCTTTACTTCATTTTCTCCTACCTTATTTAAGATCCTTAATTAGAAAGTTGGTTTGCTTAGTGTTGGGACTGCCCTGCTAGCCTCATCCTGAGCCCAGTCCTACATTCTGTTCCACAGAGGCCAGGACCATCCATGCCAGAGAAGGTTTCATGAATTGTTGAGATCGGTGTTGCTAAAAAAGCTGTCTTTAGCTATGTACATTTCTTCTTTCCTTTCACCCCTTTTTTATTAAGGTTTTGCTGATGTGGCATAGTTTGTGTGCTTGTCATTAGTAATAATTAAAAAATAGTATCTACAAGTTTGAAAAGGCTGACTGAAAACAGGAGTATATGGGGTTTTTGTGCATTCAGAGTTAATATGTATATTCCCCACCGCTCCCTCCCCCCCCCCCCCCCCCCCCCCCCCCGTGGCTAAACACTTTTAACCTTCTTTCCTAAATCTTATTCTGTGCTCCATATGTATGAGAACTCATTTTGAACACTTACTGTTAATTTTGATGATTGGTGTAAAAGAGGAGCATGGAATCCAGGTCAGTTGGATTGAATCCATGGGAAAATGCCCCTAAAAATTAATTTATGGTGGATGGGATTGATGCTGAAAAGGCTGACTTAATTTGTTTCATTATGTTTGGAGAATGAAGCTGAAGGCTTGACAGCACCAAACTGAGGTGGGCACAGCAAAGCCCAGTTCTTGGCAATCTTCACTCCCAGGTTTGGCCATGCATCTCTTTAATGATAGGTAATGTGCTGTTCTTTGGCAGCTCCTGAACAAAATCCTGAATTGATTTTGCACCCAGGGGAGAGTACAAATCATCAGCGCGATGCTGTTGATGGGTGTTTATTTTTCAGAAACTTCAGTAGTGCAAAGAAATAGTTCTGGAATGTAGGCTGAAGGGAGGGACAGGAGAAAAGGGGTAGCTGGAGTAGGAAAAGAGGCAGTTTCTTACCACTGTGTCCAAGGAAGAATGGAGACTGAGGGCTGAAGAGTGGGTACTACTTAACCTGTGGAAAGCGTGCGTCCTTAGCAGGGATTTGTCCTTCCACATACACTGTACCTGTTTAGTGCTTAGCGTGCGACTGTCTGCTGATAATAAAAGGATGTCAGCAAATTAATTTCTGTTTGAGATAATCTTTAAGCTTCTAAGTGGCATAATTTCTTTTTTTATGCCTTCATTAGATCAAGTACAAAGTACGTTTTTTTATTTAACTTTAATGTCAGAATAGCTCTCAAATACGTTATTGGGAGAACTTTTTTCATGAGCAGAAGCATTAAGTGCTGCCCCTTCTGATTTGGCTAATGAAGGGAATGACTAATGAAGTGAGAATGTGAGAGTTCACACATAATTTCATTCTATTTGAATTTGAAAATGCTGAGCTGCAAAAGTGCTAAGAATTTCCATTTGTGGAAGAAAGAGGAAGATGACTATTAGAACACAGCTCCTACTTCAAACCTATTGCAACGATTTTCATTAGCATTGCTACTTTTGTTGTAGGAAAGCGTAGAGCTGAAAATATTTTTCTATTTTAGACAAAGGCAGCTGTGTTTCTGACTCAGTGAATGCTGGTGCTGTCTATGTCTTCATATGTGATTTTGACACTCTAGATCTATCAAAAGAAAAACTGAGGGTTTGGCATCTAAATAACGATGGGAATCTACCTCCTTTGTCATCAAAACTCAATTTTGGGAAAAAGGAATTTTCTTTAAAAATAACATGTTTAAGTCTATTTATAGATTCAGCCAAATTTCAGAACTAAAGGCATGTGCAACTGCTAGCACCTTGTGGTACAGCAGACAGCAATGCTGTAAACTGCTATTACCCATGCAAATGGTGTTTCCATATCAAACATGGAGAAGTCTTTGGCCACTTAGGCGTTTACAAGCACACAACGTGTGCATGTTTATGACTATGCAACGGTAAATGGACTTTGGCCGCGGAAATGTTGTCAATAAAGTGCAAAACCATCGGTGTATACATAAGCGCATTCCCTGCTTATTAGCGACCTGCTATAAACCCCTGTTGACATAGCTATTGGTTGTGCGTAATCATCGTGCGCATTTTTAACTATCACATTAAGATTCCCAGGTTCTTGTAAAATCAGTCACTACAGTATTTTCTTTTTTTATTAATACCTGTGTGTATGAGGTGTCTGACAGAGTTATTATCCACTTTGGTGATGAAAAACTCCTGCCGAGGTCCAGGAGAACAGGATTGTAAAGACCAGCATGATGTCTGTCTTATAAAGCGCTCATTCTTCTGACTGACCATCTGTGTGTGAAAAAGGACTGCTATTACGCAGCAGTAGTTTTGTTGAGTTTGGCCTTGATTTCTTTTTTCCAGGCTCTGCCTAGCAGAAAGGGAGGGAGAGAAGGGAAAAAGTGAATTTCATTGGGGAATGGAGGAGGTGGGGGTGGAGGGAAGGAGGGCTGAAAGCTTAAAAAATGAGTGACTGGTAGAAGAGTACAGTAAAGTCAGTGAATAATTTTACTGTCCTGGTCTAGCAGCTTGGGAATGTGCCATGCTAAACAATAACATCTTCCAAGCGAGAAAGGCAGAGAGGGAGGGGAAACTTAGGGTGAAGCATGGGGAGGGGACTGGAGGCAAGAGGGGGATTGGATCCTTGAGTACAGTCATTGCCAGTCCTTGGATCAGCTACTTTTTATTTTTCTTAATTTTTTTTCGTTAAATATTTGACACTGAGTCAATGCCCAGGATATAAAAATCTGTACTAGCCTGTTACCATTGCCTGACAACTGACATTACAGGTAGGCTACTGGCTTCAGATTTTGCCCACATAAACTAAATCATTATTGTTTCTTTGGAGCCTTATGGACCTCACTTTTCTAAAATCATCATATGGCACACAAGATCTAGAGGCAGGGCTCCAGGAAAGATGTAGGGCTGCCATGTAACTTGGTCTGGATCTTTTTAAATTTTCTTACCATCTGCCTACTGAAAATGTTATCCAGGGCCTTTTGAAGGCTTCATAGATTTATCCATGTTTACCAAATGTCTAATAGGCACTAATAGCTTATCAACTGAGACACCTCCTGCCAGTTTCTCTTAGCCAGGACTACAGTGCACATCTGGGATTTCGGCACAGAGGGCATCTTGATCAGTGTGCTGAGCTGCTAGAAAAAATTAAAGTAACTATGCTTGCACTGTGCAGTTACTGGGTGCCTTGGCAAGAAGTATGCTGCTTTGGGAAGCTTTGGGTAAACCTTATGGAGCGTGTCCTGCTCTGTTCCAGGCCGTTTTCTATGCCCAGTTAGCAACAGTGGCATGCTGCAGGAGTTTTGGTTTCATGTGTGCCATGCAGGATAGAGGAGGCTTTCAGGGCACGGTGGCCCAGAACAAAGGGGCTGTCAGTTCGCTGTTGGAGAAGCCTTCTTGCCCTGACAGAGATGGTATATGAGGCTTGGGCAGTGGCCACCCACAGCCTGGGTTTGGGCTCACATGAATACAATTTTTGTGGTATCTTGCAGACATCTGGTTTGGAGGAAACTGATGCTGTGACTGAATGTGGCCCTCAGTTCTTAGTTTAATTAAAAGTTAAACTGCAACAGGTCTGATGCACCATCTGGTGAGAAGATGTACTGTGTGTGCCTGGTTATACATGTGTGGTGTGCCCCTCCTCTTCCCCCAGCGCCAACACACCGGGACAGCGACATCGAACTGCTGCTGGAGCCGCAGGGGGTTTCATGCTTAAGCCTGCCTTTCATCAGTGGCTGAACAGGCCCCATGAGACACATTTCTCTGGAAAAGGTGCAGCAAACATGAGTTTCAGCTGCCAGATTGACTAGCAGGTTTTTCTGGAGGATATGAAACTGTAGCAGGCTCTGGGTTTGGCATGCAGGAGGATGGATGGAACTAAAAACCTGAGAACATTGCTGGGATATTGGATAATTTCAGGCATTTGAGCCAACGGTGATAGGAGGCAAATCCTGGATCAACACTGAACTGGTGTGAAAAAAACCTGGAAATCAAAAAGCCAAACAAGAAAAATATAAAAGAGATAGGAAGCTAAGCTTCCTATGTCAGTTTTTTTCTTAAAGAGATAACATGTATCATAGCATTGATGGAGACCTAGCAAGGAGGTGAGAGAGAGACGTGTTGCTTTACTAACTCATAACCCATGTCAGTTAAGAGGTATTTCATGCTTTTATGAGGATGGATTTGGCAAGCCTCCAAGAAATGGGTGAAAGTCATGTAGAAAACACTTCCCCAATTAGCTAGAACATCACAATGATGTAATTGAAGGACTGGCAATCACAGGAGGGGGAAGTTACTGACAAAAATCTGTTCCATGTTACCTGATCCTGATCTAAAAATGGGGATAAGCAGTAAAAGGACAGGATTTGCTAATGACACAAAACTATTCAGGAACATCTGAACTCAAATCAATCCCGGGGAGCTGCAGATGCTATTAGGATGCTGAATGGCTGAATCTTGTTTCTCAGATTATTTTCTAACCTTAATAAATGAAGAGTGAAGAAACTAGCTAAAATTCTATATATGCCATGAGTAGCAGGAATATATAGCTATTAGTAAATTCTATATATGCCATGAGTAGCAGGAAACAGCTATTCCCATCTGGGGGAAGCACCTGAGGTGTCATTATGGCTAGCTCTGGCAACATCACTTCAAAACAATGGCAGAGCCAGCTAGAATGCTAGGAGTTGGTAGGAAGGGAATAGAAATCAAAGTATAGAGCATCATGCCACAGAGCATTCACACCTAGTCTTCTATGTGAAACTCTGGAAATACTGTAATTTAAAAATCCCAAAGATTTTAAGAAGAAACGGAGAAATAGATCATAAGGATGCTATGGAATGAATTCTACATGACAAAGAGCTTGATGGACTTCCTGTGCTGTAAAAAAGTGACTGTGGGGGAAAGACGATCATTATATTTAAAAGCAGCAAGGGTGAATGAAGGATAGAGGAAGTGAATAAGGAGCTATTTCTCTATTCATTTTCTAACTAAACAGAACTACAAACACTCACTGAAATTCTCATAGCTGATTTTAAACAAGCAAAAGGAAGGGCGATGAAGTCATGGACCTCATTGCCACAGGATGTTGTCTTGGACAAAAGCATAAGCAGGTTCAGAAAAGGATTAGGCAAATTAAATGAGGATGCGTTCATGAGTCTCTAATAAACATGGTGGTGCAGGTGAGAACTCTCAGTTCAGGTAGTCTCTAAGCTGGTAGCTGAATGGATACAGCAGGGAAAGGATTGCTCTGTATATACCCCTTTTCTTATAGCTGTTATTAGACCAGACTACATAGACCTTTGTTTGGCTCCGTATGGCAGTACCAGGTTATGAAATACACTTTTTTTCCTACTTTGTAGCATAAGAAGTGACTGCTTGTCAGCCCGGTACAAATGGCAGAACACATCGCCGGATGAATGGGGAGGGTGTTTCTGGAGGGTGTTTTGTGAGGAGGTGGGCCCTGCACAGTGTGCTAGGAGAACAGCACTTGTGGCAAGGGTGCCCATGTTCCTTTCTGGCTTTACAAGTGAAGGGGATGATGGAAAGTACTACAAGGCAATGTGCTCTTCATTTGGTACAGAGCATCTGTCTTCGTCCCAAAGGTGATTGAAAACACATTTTTACAACAGAGAAAATGAATGGCCACAGTTAATTTGGTAGACGTGAATCTGCTCTGGGAAAGTGAACAACTGCTGATCAGAGGGTCACGTTCTTGCTGATAGCGTGGCTGCTGATTTTTTTCCATATCGGTGTCAAAGAGGGAAAACAGCAGCTCCTATGCCAATGAGAGGTCTATCTGTTGTGAGTGTCAGCACTTTGTAAACTACTTCACTGTACTCCCTGCCTCTTCTCTTTACCTCTTAGCCACTGCTTTAATAAATATTTTAGATGAAGAGATATTCTCTGCAAGACCTAAATATGCTGTGTAGATGTACTGTAAATGTGTAGGAGAACAGAACCCCTTTTACCATCTGTTCTGGCTTCCACTCACAAAAATCTGCTGATAAAAATGAGTAGGATAGACTGAGAGAAGTCAGGTGAAAAAGTTAACGTGGTCTCATTCAGACATAAAAGCTGATATTAAAAAAAAATAATCACCAAAACACTTGATAAGAAATCTATGTGAGCAGACTGATTTTTAGAGTGTAACTTAAATGAGTTGTGCTGAGGGTCTGCAATACTTAATTTACGTTAAGAGTATTTTTACTTTTTTTTTTTTTCACTTCTCATTTTTGTCCAGAAGTGGAAGTGCAGGAAATCCCTCAAGAAAGGCAGTTCTGGAGGTTTCCAGCTCATTTTGGGGCTCTAGAGATTCAGATAGTTTGGGTAAACCTGTGAACTTTTGGATGTTTATCTGAACTGAACCTGAACTCTAAATCTTCTAGGGTTCATCCAGTTAAGTCAAAGGGAGGAAGGCCTGTAATGATAATTCTAATGTTCTTTTCTCATTCAGCCATGGATATGACCCTCCTCAGCCTCCTGAGAATTTCTATGTGCTGCATTAAACAAAGAGAAAGTTAAATAACGTGTATCATATATGCACAATTAAACATTGTACGCACCATTACAGTCAGCTGCTATACATCCCAGTTGGCAGTGGCTGCCTTTGTAGGAAGATTTAGCTAGAAAGCAGATGACTGTTTCCAACCTGACATTGTCTCTAATTACATCTTTCATGTCAGACAGAGATAACTTGCGAAAAAACACTAGAAACAAAATTACTGAGCTGTAGTAAGCAAAGCAATAAAAATAAAAGAAAGCTCATTAAATAAACACATACATGAATATGTAGTGTTCATTCTGTCAAGTTTTTAGACGTAAATGTAGTAACTTATTCCTTGTGTGACCTTGTAGTCACAGCATCTGAGTTCTTGATGTTTATCTATGGAGACCTCTGGGAAACAGGGGAGCAGTTTATAATCTCTATTCTATAGAAAAGAATTTTCTATACTACAAAGATAACATCACAGCCTTTCTGATGTCAAAGACAAAGCACTGGCTGATTTTTTCTTGCTGCAAGATTTTACTAGTAGAAGTTAATGTAAGAAATGCACAGCAGAGTGAAGAATGGCATCAAGATTTCCATCTACTTTGTCAAACTATCCACACATACCCCATCATCCACCACAGTTATCACTGGGTCAAATTTGTACTCATGTATTACATGTAAGGAAGCCGTGATTTGTTCCCTGGGGGTTCTTCAGCTTGAAAACACCCAGAAGTGCTACCCTGACCTAGCTCTCATACCTTCTCTCTTTTTGAGACTGCATCAGGGACGACAGTGCTCTTGCAGACATTAACAAACAGGTGTGGTGAAAACATAGGGCCTGTATTAACAGTATCTTTCCAGGTGCAAGAAAATTAATGGCTAGAAAAATGCATAACTAAATGCCCTTTGTTGAACCTGCAGATGAGTGATTTGGTAGCAAGTCTGAAGAAGCAGTGTGCTTCATTGTTGAGGTTTGGAAACGTGATGCCTTCTGTTCCTGTCACCTGCCTTTGGCACCTAGGTGAGCACCACCATTAGGAGCCTTTGGTGCCCTGTCCAGTTTGTGGAAGGAGGGCTAGTGACCGTGTTGGTAGATCTGGCTCACTTTCTGGTGGTGCTTAGAGTTACAAGGGATAAATCTAAAACTTACTTCCCAAATGTCTTCCCAAGGCATACTTCTAATGTTTATGGAATCACTATGACTGTGTTACCACAGCAGCAACCATTTATGCCTTTGGAGCTGCTGCCACTGCAGGGGAAAATCGGAAGAGCTCATTTTATTTTCAGAGGAATTTGAAAACCATCAGTGCTCAGTTTGAGCTCCTGGGTTTTCCACAGATCTTGGCATTCTGCAGGGGTATGCTGCTCTCATCAGCTTCTCTATGTGGGAGCAGCTGCATGTTGAGACCCCTTCAGAACCGTAAGGACTGCTCTCAGGTCCTTCAGTCACATGAGATCTGAGTTGCAAAGTTCAGACTGGGCTTGTTCACAGATTTTTGACAGGACTCTCAAACAAATTCTGGTTAATTTATACTTTTGAACAGGAACTCTGTGGGATTTAGTAATTTTGTGGGATTTAGTAATTTTGTGGGATTTAGTAATTTTGTGGGATTTCCAGATTTTTTGAAATTTGGCTAGCTTTCTGTTTTCTTTTTTTGTGTGGATCCATGCAGGCATGACGTTCATAGAAAGGAAGCTATGAAAGCTGTAGCTTAAGGAATGATTTTCATCAGTCCCTGTGAATGGGGTCTTCCAGTCTGACATATATTGCACACCTTACTTCACATTGCACTCAGTCTTTCTAAAATACCATCTCCTGGAGAGTATGCTTGAATAAAACAAATCTAAACTCATCCAGCTTCTAGGAACATCCTATTGGAAAAATTTGTTTGTTCCCCCGGCCTAATGAAACCAATGCAATGGAGTACTAAGCAGGAGAAAGATATTAATGAACAAATCCTCTAGAGGCTTAGGAGAAATGCCCATGCCAGCAGGATGCAGGAATGCCTCCTAGACATACTTAACCTGGTATGTGCAACTGTGTTTACACAGCAAATCAAAGATTAGTTTCTTTACACAAGGTCCAAGGAGATCTGAACCAGGGGAATTATACTTACTTGAAGGATACAGCATAGGGAACTTCTTATGATCAAAGATAGCTTTGGGGCCTTTCCCAGAGATCAAACTCTTAGCCTCAGCTTGAGATATAGGTATAAAATTGATTCAAATGCTCACTGTCTAAACCTTTTTAGTTTATTTAAATATACATTGTTCCTCTGTTTTTGTCCTAGTGTTGTTAATATTTATTTTGCCATCCAAGGAATGGTTATGACTTTCTTTTGAAACCAGAGTATTGGGTGCAAGCTTACAAAATTGAATACTTGCGGGAATATTTAGATGTGAGTCTTGCAATATCTTTTATTCTGAAAATGTTTTACAGAGAAGTCTCCCTGAAAGCAGGTCACCGTCAGCAGTAAGATTCTAGCACTGATGTAGCTTTATCTCAGACAGAGAGAGAAAAGCCAGGCAATAAAACAGGATTATCAGTGGAAATGAAAACATTCAAAGGAGTGAAGCATAAGTATAAACAGTCTCTCTCACATGCCCTCAAAAGAGGATCTTTCAACTGAGGCTTCAGATAAGGAAACGTTTCCACTAGAGATGCAATTAGGAGAAATAATTGGGCCAGTTGAACTCTGGGTCGTTGACCCTGGACCTCATTGTGACTTAGGTCTGATTCTGCCCTGAGCAGGAATAGGCCAGGGAACGTGACTATAACGCTATCTTTGTGGAGCTAAGATTCATCCCTTTCTGAGTCTGAATGCCACAAGTTAAAGCACTGACTCTTAATATTGCCAGACAGTGGGGAAATGAAGATCCAGATCTGGACGGGGATCTATGCAGCATGGTTTGGATCCCCATTATCCCTAGGGCACTGTAGCATGCTATAACACTTTTACTTTCCCTTGTTGCACTTACTTATTTGTGAGTCATGCAATTCTGTCAGCTCACAGCTCAGTTTCTTCTCTCCTGATGAAGTCTGAGAATGGTGATTAACGTCTTATGTTTTGTTGTGCCATGAGTTGCCATGGGAATGAGCACGAGGTTGCAAATCTAATGAAGTATCCTATCTTATGGAACAAAGAGCAGGAAGTGGTGACAATGTAGGCAAGAAGCCTTATGTGAAAGTCTCTTGTCTGAGATCAGTTTAGGTGAGCCTGGCTGTCCTGGTACTTCCTATCTTGTCTTTTAGCACATCAGGAAATCTTATTAGAACTTGCTTTTGTCAGGAATTACTTAAATATGGCATTTACAGCCTAATTTCCTATGTGCTTTTTAAAATAATGGCTGTGAAATTCTTGTTGTTTACTGACTGGAAGTTTTTTACTTGCAGAAAAAGGAAGAAAATATACCTAAAAGCAAAAATATATGGAGCAAAAATTCAAGAACTGCTGAGAAAAATGCCAACACCCTCCTTTCTAGCTGAGGATGCAGTGCTCTGCAGTGGGTGTACTGGGAGGAGTGTAAAACCACAGCAATATTAGAGGGATACTTTCATTGCTAAACTGTCGAAACAGCTGCTAATCTGCAGTGTAGGGACTTCCCAGGGCAGGGATTGTATCTTGACCTTTGTGTTTTATAGCCAGTGGTCCTCACTTCCTTCACCTCTAATACGCTTCAAAATTATACAGGATTTTGCAGACTGGAAGAAACATCTCACGCTGCACAAAGTTATTAGAAAGGGTGGTACAATCTCTGAACAGCTAGTATTATTGTTTCCTAGTCAGTGACACTGCCAAGTGTGAGGAAGCTGAAGTCTTCCTGTACAAGTATTTCCCATAATTTGCACCTTAATTTCCACCATGCTAAGTAAAATCACTTCCTGTCCAGGTGTGGGCTTTTTTTTTTTCCCTCTTTGGGCATGTGAAAAGACTGGAAAATCATACGGATAATGCAGTTGCTCAGTGTTGTCCTTTTCCAGAACTCTGGTCCACACGGCGTGCAGGATTGTGCTGGGAATTCCCCCCTCGTGCTTGAGCCCTGCCTGCAATTTATAGGAGAGGGATGGAAGTCCTGACATTTGGAACACAGCAAGGCCTATTGCTTATTTCCCAGTAGAATTTTTGACTTAAAAGATTTAGTTGCTTTTCTATATTAAATGGAGTGAATACTTCAGTGTTTTTGACTCAAGGTCCATCAACATATCTTCATGTTTTGTCAAGGGGCCCAGCTGCCAATTTGCAGTGGAAGTGCTGTTAGCAGTGGTGGTAATCCAGCATGGTGGTCTAAGAAAAGAATAGGAGCCAGACATTTGTGTTTGGGCTCCAGTTTTCTTTCTTGTATTTGGCTACAGTCACCAAAATCAAAGCTTTAAAAGAAGTCTCTAGTTTGTGATAAACAAGATGGTCACCCCAGAATCAGGATCCTCCCTGCTTTTGAAAATGCTGTCTCTTACCTGTGTACGTGTTTCTTGATCTGTCGACTCTCAATGATGCTGTATTTCTTAGAACAGACGTGGCTGTTTGGTAGATATTTGCAGTGCAATGGTTAGATCTAAGAAAATAAGTGTGTGAATAAAAGGCTAGGTTTTTGGTTTTGGTCTGTAATTGCAAACTGAGAATAGAGTAGGAAAATCATACAAAACTGGATTATATATTTGAGACTTTAATCTCTGCCATTAAATCTCCATCTCTCACTATCATTTTCTCTCCTTCATGCACACACGTCCCTGGGCCTCATACGCTCTGCTCTGGCTCCTGGCTCATCCCTGCTGTCACCACAGTGGCATTTGGCAGTCCCTGAGGTGAGAGAGGGAGCTAAAAGTGTGCTGTGTGGTGTCCTGCAGCTCTGCCTTGATACGAAACACATTTCCTACCTCCAGGACGCTTTTTCATGTCTTCCTTTCCTGAGTGTTCCCTCTTCCTCTACCCCCACAGGACAGCACTCCCTTTCCTTTAAGAAAAGTTTTATATTCAGATTACTAATTTTAACCTGATTATTGTTTGTGAAGCAAATAATTGGAAGAAGTCAGTTATTGGTTAATAGTGCTTTAGTGGTAAATCAGTTCCAGCAGCTTGCTGTGCTGCTGCTAGCATGAGTCCGCGTGCTTCTCAGCTAGAAGCTCTCGTCTCTCTCCTCCCCTCTCTCCCTCTCTGAGATCCTTTGCTAGGTCCATATGGTGTTGGGGATGTAAGCACTTCAGAGGAGCATTTCAATATACAGTTATGATTCCAATTTTTGGCATCAGCTTTTTATTACAAGTTGTTGCCTGGCTGGAGGCGTGAGAGACTGGGAGCAGGGAGGGTTCTCGACCATGTGTGAAGCAAGGAGACAGCAGGCAGCAGTAGCAGAAATAATACAATAACTTTTCTCTGGAGCATGAAAATGGGGTCTGGAGCAATCCCCTTGGCCTCTAATCTCTTGCTAATCTGTAGCTGTCACTAGCTCTGGGGTTTATAGCAGGGACCATGACAGTGTTTCTGGGAGGAAGGGTCAAGATTTCAACCACAATAAAAGTTGTAGCTCAAGTTAGTAGCATGTATAGTGTTTTGGTCTGGTATAAAAAAGGGTGCGTAAAGTATGAAATCCATATCTCTGTTTTAAAATAAGACCTGTTCTAGGTACTGGTGCTCATTTTCTACATTGTCTTGGGTTTGATTTTCATGTAGGTCTAAAAATGTAATGAAAATATAAGCAGATGTGTTTCTATGATAATACAGAATAAGCTCCTCATATACAGCAATTTGGTTTGCATTTTATATTAGGCAGAAGTTGATACTTATAAATAAGATCACTAAATGCAACCATATTTCCAAACAGACCCAGTAACAATTGTAAGAGATTGTGTGAAATTATTAGTGAATGAGAGACTCAACATAATATGCTCTGATTAGCAATTACAAAACCTAGAGATGCAAAGTTAAAACTAAACTCAAAAAGGAACGAAAAGATGTCAGGGACAGATATGCTCAGCTTTAGGGTCTGTCCTGAAGTGATCTTGTGTAGTAGCCTCATGATACCAGACATTATTACCATGCACACAATACCACACACAGCAATCCCTAACAAAGTGCTCATGTACCATGGTCGATGGGAAAACCAGAAACCAAGAAACCAGACATTCCCCAGGGCACAAAGGGTGCAAAAGCATCAGACTGTCTTAGCATGGAACCAGGTCTCATCCAGCTGAAATTATGAACTCTAGTCCAACACCAGCCCTGCTAAGCATAACCTGGTCACTTTTTGATTATGTGGGTCCCTGTGTACCATGTTCCCTTGTGCTCTGGGTTATGCTGGGCTTATAAAATTAATAAGAACCAGAGCAGTCTTCTTGAGCACCTGAGGGAAAGAGCGCGGGTATGCCCTGAGGAGGTGACTGAGAGCTGGATTTGCTGGGCTGTAGCATGGTGAAGCAGCTGGATGGTGGCTCTGGAGGGGCAGTACTGGAAATCGGAGGTTCCCAGTGAGGTGCAGGTTCTAGGTGTGTGTGGGTTTTCTGTCTTACTTTCAGGTGCTTTTGCCTCCTCACAAACTATTCAGGGAGCCAAGGTGCCTAAATGAGGGTTTGAGATCCCACTTCGGAGTCAGGAGTGAGGTGGACTGCATGATCCTGTGTACTCCAATTGCCTGTAAGAGAAAGCTTTGTGGTCTGTTAAATCTTGGATGAGTTTAGGGCCTTCCTGAAAGTAGTTAGGGAACAAATGAGTGTACAGAGTCCTTCTGAAGGAGAAAAGAATGAGAGTATTCCACAGAGACATATTAAAGTCAATCCAAAGCAAACTGATGACTTTACAACCCTCAAGCAAAGTGCCCCGGATCATTTGTTTTGTGCAACAGGATCGTGTATGAAATATGAAAATGTGTACATGACCTTCTTTTAAACTGCTGTGATTTATTGCTGCCAGAACCACGAGGGAATCAAGATGAGCTTATGAAGAAATCAACATTATGTGGGATTGCAAAATGATGCTAGGTCTGACGAATCTTTTCTGAAACCCTTTAACCACAAGAAATCTGCTGCTTTACTCAGATGTTGCAGAATGGAGATGTCATCCACTCTGATTCCAAAAAGCCTTAGGTCTCTAAATGATTTTCAGGAAGGTGATGTTTGCCTTTTTTTAGTATTAGTGTTTGTGTTCCATGCAATCTTCTGCATGCCCATGCTGAGAAACTTGAATGATGCTGGGTTTATTTTCTTTGGCAGCATAAAACAACCCAATTTACTTTTTTCAGATTATTCAGTAACATTTTTTTTCCTTCCTCTGCTAAACACACTTTAGTTTAAAAAATACTATGTGCTTTCATATTTATAATTTGATGTGTGATTCTCCTGTTTTCTCCACCCTTCTCAATACCTTTGTTCTGCAGCTGCTATCTTCAGGTGATAGTTCTGAAGCAGGCAGAGGAACAGTGGGGAGAACCACAAATCTCAGCTTGAGGTAAGTCTGGTCTGACTCACCATTACTTTGTGATTGTGTATGACAGACAGGGATTTCTTTTTCCTAATTTTTTTTTAAAAAATTAGAAAAACTTTGTTCTCAGACAAGGTTAATCATTTTAGTCAAAGTTTCCAATCTTCTGATGAAAAATCAGATCCTGTAATGTTTATTATTATTGCCATGTGTTATTGTTACTGCCATCACTTTCAGTTAAACCTGTGAGTTTGTTTTGCTTTTATTTTCAGATGAAAGTTTTTGCCTTGGGACCTTAATTTGAAAGTGATTTTTTTAGTTTGGGTCTGGTTTGGTAACATACTGTCCTTCAACAGGGATGAAATCAGCTCAGGAGGTGCTTGGTTCAAGTGTCAGGATTTCAGGACTGGCCTTAGAGTAGAGGAGCTGCTTGACAGGTCATGCTTTGTTTCCTTTCCCTCTGCTTCTACCTTCTCCTTGTGTGAATGGAACAGTTGGTACCAAGGAGCTGATGTCCACGTGAAATGCATTTCAGATGCTCTACCTTGAACTGTTCCTAAACTGGTCCTGTAGGTTGCATACCTGTAACTTGTTGGAGTGCAGTAGGTGTGCTGCTGGAGTGGGTCTTCCAATTTAGTTTCATAATCCATCTTGTGAGCCCTAAGGCTGTTTGAAGTGCAAACCAAAGCATGGTAAGATGATGAGGACATTTTCTTCAAAAGCTTGCTCCTGATTTGAAACAGAAAGCTAGTGTAATCACACTTCCTTTATTTCTTTGCTCAGTGATTCCTGACATATTATCCTCTATGTGAATATCCTTGCATGGTCAAATCTTCAGAAATGCAGCTGTGATCTCATGCAAACTTAAGCATTATGGGCCTTTATACAGTAAAAAAGAAAAAAAATAAGCTAGTATTACAAGAAGTCCTGTGGGATGTGCATTAAAACTGTGTGAATTGTTGTCCTCCCTGTGCTTCAGGTCATTTATGTGCCATCTGGAGCAAGTTCTTGTGTGAAATTTTTATCAGTTCAAAATGTGGACTAATTTTCCCATATTTGGTGGCTTTCAGCATTAAGTTTTTCAAAGCCTCATGCTATCCATGGTGTCAACTACTCTTTTTACCTGGCCTGGATTCTCTTCCACTTATATTACACCCTCACTTTTACATAAACTCTACTTCTGCCCTGTTTTGGCTTATCACCCGTAAAATAGTCAACTGCCTTCTGAGATAAAAGCACAGATGATAGCAATGTGATGTGTCTATCCACCCCAACCCAACTTAAATCTGGTAGTGAAAGATGCCCTGTTAAGTTTAGGATTACTTTCATCTGTCAACCACTGGTGTAAGTAGAACTACAGATCCAAAGAATATAGTGCTATATTACCCATATTTTTCTACATCTGTGTGTCTATAAGAAAACTATGGTCTAACATGCTTGGATGTTTCTAGTATGTTAAATATATACAACAAACAACCATTAATGAGTTTTAAAACTGTGATGCTTATTCAGTCTACTCAGTGCTCTTGAATGTGAGCCAACATTAATTCAAGCCCAGTTGATCCTAATAAGTAACTAAGACCCCATTTCATAAACATGCAATTCTAGCTTGTTATTTCTGGCACTGCCATTAAACAAAAGTCTCTACCCTCAGAACGACAGAATTAAGGGATTAGGGATAAACTGAAAATCGTGAATAATTCGCAGTTTCTTCCCTCCTCTTCTCCTCACTAAAGGCAACTCTAGAGGGGCTCAAAAACTGCTCTCAGTTGTATACCTTTTCTTTTGTGAGTTATATACAGGAGTGTGACCAGCCAGTGCAATGGGATTTGCTTATATGAGTGGAGTCTGTAGGACTGGATATATCTAATACTATCACCATCACAGGTAGGACACTAGTGTCACTAGGACAAAACACCAACACCTGCACTAAAAGCTGCTACTAACACAGCCACCCTGAACAGGGATCTTTAGTGCCTCCCTATAGTGTATTGTCCCAATATGTATTTCTTTTCAAAAGAAATCTCTGACATTTGCACAGAATATATGACATTTTTTACTAAGATGCATTCAGTGTCATTTCTTACCCTGATCCTTCAGATAATCTGGGACATGTGTTATACTTGTTCCTTAAGTAGATTTTCTCTTCTACTTCTCTGATTTTGCAGAAAAATATTTTATGAAGATCTTGTGGAAAAGGAGAAACTTTGCAGCAAGTTATCAGGAGACGTGTTTTATTACATAAAATCCAGTGGTGTAGGGGTTCAGATTAAAGCAACATAGACTGAAAACCAATGTATTTCTCAATACAGACATTTCTTACTCATCCTTTATCTCTACCATGCCACTGGATTTCTCATGCAGTTGTTGAAGTCTTAGAGCTGTAGAATATAGTTTTAGGACTGTCCTTTTATGAGTTTGTACAGTGCCCAGTCTCTGGTGCCTTTGGCTTCTAGGCATTATGGTGATATGGAAAAAAGCAAGATGTAAAGACTTTGCCTTCCTCTTGCAAGTGAGAATTATTTGCTTGCATGCATAAAGTCTGAGTTGCTAACATTCTCTTTTGCTCAAACTCTAAGCTTTCTTGCTGATGCTGCAACATTTGTATAACGCTGTTGTATTTTTGCAGCATTGTGCCAAAATTAAAAAAGGGTCTAGTTAAATTAAAAATTGGGATACTAATGGCCTTATAGACTTGCTGTCTTGTTTATTCAGTGTCAGTGAATGGCTGTACTGTTCAGCAGCATGCATTAATTTTTCTCAAGCGGTTGCTGATGTTGTTATCGTTCTGGGCTCTCTCTTTTCTTCATGTGCAATTGTTATTTTTATCGAAGCATATGGGGAGAATGCTGTGCACACAGCTGTGTGAGGAACGAATTCAGAAAAGGCCAAGTCAGTTTGTAAGAGAAATCAGGTGTATTGCCATCAAGTTTTGGGTCAGTAGCCAGGCACCAAGTGACTTGGCTTTCTTGAAAAACAGACTAAGGCTTTTAATTTCTGAACAGAATGGGGGAATGCGTGCAACCCACAGAGACTGGAGTCTCTCCAGGCCTATCTAACATAATGAGAGAATTCTTTGTGAAATGCATAATATGATGACATTTTAGTGGCGCGTGAAAGATTTGATTACTTTTCCATAACCTACAATAATTGGAATGTTCTTTTGCAATCCCGTTCTTGGTGAGGACTAGGAATGTGTAATGTCACCATATATCTGCCTCAGAGACATCTCCAGGGCAGCGTGTGGTGATATGGAAAAATGGGTTAAAAAGACTTTTTGAAGCCCCAAAGAAATTTACAGGCATGTTCATCTGGGAAAACATCCAGAAGATGAATTCAGAGTCACAACCACAAGTCTGAGGAAAGGAAAGATGGTCTGGTCAAGGTTTGGTGAGTGCTGTGGTGGCCAGCAAGTTAAGGGTGAGCACCTGGCCCAGTCTGGCACATCTGTGTGGCATTTTGCAGAAGGGAAGAAGGGGCACGCTGCTGGATCGTGCTCCAGGATGGGCCAGCACAACTCTGGTCCATGAGAGTGAGGTCTGGTCCCAGTCGGGCTGGACTGGCTGGCAAAAAGGCAACCGAGTCCTGAGCTGCCTCTTCGTCTCCTTTCAGTGCAGCTGGCTCCCTGTCACCATCCCGAGGGGGTCCACATACCTGCTGGGCTTTCCTGGGGCTGGTATGGTTTCTCCTCAAGTTTGGCTATGGAGGTCTTGGTCCTCTGGGTGACAGGCAAAGTCTGGCTGTGCCATCTCAGTGCCGGGCCCCTGGCTGGCTCGCCCCTGTGGCCTTACAGGGTTGATACTAAAAGGATGGCGTATTCCCAAGGAGTTTTATAGCGAAGGGCAGAGAAACAGAAAAGAACAAAATTACATTCATTCCTGGCTGAGGGCTGAAAACTAAGACAGACTTAGTTTTGATAGTCATTAGTATTTATCCACGTGTGAGGAGTAAGTGAACAATACAGAAGGGATTTCGGCAGTTTGCAACACAGGAGATTTTTAACATCATCTAACATCCCTGGCTAGCACAGGTGGTAGGTTAGCATGGTTTTCCACAGCAAAGCTTATCTGATACATTGAAAGGCATGATTTAGCATTTCAGCAGTGGTAAAGAACAATCAAAATCTATTAAATTGGTTCTTAGTATTCAGGACGTGTATGCTCTTGCAGCATAGTAATACTCCTAGATAGTATGTTAGGGTTTTGTGTGTGACGTATGGGCACCGAGCAGCTCTGTCACAGTTTAGCATCACCCTGATACAAGCCATAGTGAACCACAGAAGGAAAGGATAGTTTCTACCCTGTGGAAATGGCAATTGGAAATTCAGGAGGAATCTCATGGGTTGGGATTCCAGCACAGAGAGCTGCACTGGTGTATGAAACAGGAATAGACAGGCATTGGGTGATATCCATTTGAACAGCTTGGGATTGCTCTAAAGGTAAACCCGATCTTTTCACTCCCAGTAACAAATCCTTGCCAGCAGAGGACTGTATGTATTTAGTCACCGAGGACAGGGTATATATTACTCAGCATGGCTGTTTTATCAGACTGTGAATAGACAGTTCTTTCACATTTTATATTGTGTAAACACAGAAAGACAGTTGATAGAGTGGTTTGCAACTGGACTGTCTTGACACAGCATTTTGTGAGGACACAGAATACTTTGAAAGGCTGTTTCTAATGTAAAAGCATTAAACCATTTAGTTTGGTTTATGGACTAGTTTCATTGACGAGTTAGATCATGAATAGTCTGGTGCAAAGGAGCTAATATCTATAAGGGGCTGAAAGAATAGAAAGGGATTTTAGGAGTTATATGTTGACAGAAGATGAGCTATGCTACATCATGCCCGTTTGCCAAATTAATTGTTTATTTCAATATTTATAAAATTGAATAGGAAACAGATGGTAGAAATAGAGATGCTTGTTAGGTTTCTGTAATGGAGAAAGGAGAAAGAGAGAGAGGAAATCAGAATCTCACCATAAGAGAGGAACAGGAAATTAAAATGTCAGGCAACTGACAAATCTGCTGGACCACACACAAATATAAAGAGGTTTCTCATAGGATCTCTAAAGCATTTTAAATTTAAGTCTTCTCTCTTTTGCCACCCAGAAATCAGAATAAAGATATTTTTTTTTTTAAAAAAAGAGGAAAGTCAAAACACACCCTCAACCCAGTTGTTAGAATATAGTATTGAAAATGTCTTTGGAAAAATGTCTGAGTAGTTTGGAAAAGTCTTACTGTAGTATCTAGTAAGAAGACACAGAAGAGAAGAGATGAGTTCATGACTCATGTATCCAGTTTGGCATCCTTGTCCTTGGCAGTTAAAAATTCATAGTCTTTGCAAAGACTGGTGCTATGGCAGGCAAAGGTCTTGCAGACTAGGATTAACAGGTCACTCTGGGTTACATTCATCCTCAGCACCCATTGCTTGTGGTTTTCCCTTGCATTTGGCTGCATTTATGCTAATTTCACCTAAGATGCAAAATGCGAGAGATGCGGGCAAGGGAGTACTACTGTGTGTAGGAATACCTTTACGGTGTATGTTACACCTAGAATGTCAGAAGGGCAAAAGAGGAAAATAAGGAGGTAGAAGAATAGGTGGCTTTCACATTGAACAGATTTGGTGGAAATGTGCCAGGTGTGTTAACTGAAGGGCAGGGATCCTGAATCCATGTGGGATTCTGATAGTCCCCCTGCAGCCAGCATGCGGCAACATATTCTCCGTGCCTGTCAGTAGAAAACAGATCCAGAAAAGCCAAGCTGCTCTTTGCAGAAATCTGCTTCTGCTGCATCATTATCTGAACTAGCTGAATTTGGAAAGAGATTGTGAATCCAGATAGGGTTACTGGTCTCTTCCCCTCTCAGAATTGCTTCTGGTTTTTAGTATGCATGGGAGCACAGGGAGATACGTGCTTTGTCCACTACCCTTCCCAGCTGGGGAGGGTTTGCTGCCACTCTACTCTCTGCTTCTTTAGCTGCCCTGTTCTTATGTCTCTTCATATTCAACAGTCATCACTGAATAAGGGCTGTCTGCTGACATTTCCTGCAACAGTAAATTCTGAGCCAACTGTGCTGCTCTGCTGACACATGGATGTTTTTCTATCTTGCTGTCTGTCTCATGGTAAGGTTTTGTAGGTCTTGCTTCGACTTTGGCTAAGTGCCTCACAAGCTATGGACTCTGAATGTCTGCCTTATTTGGAGAAAAACATAGGCTTTTCAGTTGGCTTGACCTCCCAGTAAGTTTCCTGCTCTCCTTTGACCTGTTTCTGCCTTGTCAGTCTTTGTATTAAGCTTTTTTCTCTCTTTCACATATAAGAGTTCACTGATCCCTCTTCTTTCCCAAATAAAAAGAAAAGAAAATTTTAGTAGCTGCTGCTAATTGTGCCCTAGTCCTTCTACTGGCATTTCATGCTCATCCCAGGATTGAGATATGTGCAAGTTCACATTCACACCAGATCAGCAGATGCTGCTACTGAGGGTTGTATTGAAACTTGTAAAGTAGCCTACTTTAATCATGAGTATGGACAGACTATGGTCTGCCTCATAGAACTATTGTCCACTGCATTTTAGCACAGACTAGAAAATTCAACCCTTTTCAAGCAGACTTTATAGACAGTCCCTGAGAAACAGTCTATTGTACCTTCATGTTCCAAGAGTAGGCTTTTCAGACCAGTATTGGTGAATATAACTATAATTTTGAAGGCAAATGCTGGTCCCTCAGTTGGATCAGTGAGATCAGAATTAAGCCCTTTAGGTCAAATGCTGACCACAGTTCACCAGAAAAAATTACTTTGTCTGCAGTCAGTTCTTCCTTCAGTTAACAACTGGTAAACCACAAAGAAAAGGTGAGGAGCAAAATTTGGCATGGTCGGAGCCCTTGGTCAATGACAATAAGATGCCTGCAAAAGAGATGGATTTTGTGATTTCTTCTGTATTGGCTCTCAAAAGGAGGAGTGCTGGAAGAAGAGGAGAAATAAGAGTGCAAATCAATGGTGCAGCCGTTCAGGGACAAGCAGTGTTGGGGGGATCCATTCTTTATTTGTCTGATGGTCTAAAATGGGAGCTTTCCACAAATGCATGGCTTCGTATGGCATTCATTGTAAGCAGGTAGTGTGGGAGCAGCAAATAGATTTGTTTGTAACTGGATGCCAAAAGGAGGAGGAGTTAGCAGTCTTCCCTTTTGCTTCTCTCCCTTCCTCCAAACACTAGGAGCTTTGGCAGATATCTCAGGAACCTGATGATTTCAGAAGATCTGAACTGAACTTGTCTGAACTTGCCAGCTTGTCAAAGTTACTATTTACTGATCCTGTGAAGAAATAAGGGATGCACAGGTATGGGACACTAGGAGTCAGTGTCTTTGCTGACCACTGAGTAAGATGACTCACCTGTGAAGCAGGGTATGAAGGAGGTTTTTGTACAATTCTAATGTATTTTTCATCTGACACTGCTTCTGATAAAGCTAGACCTAAATTCATCCCAGGGGCTACTCCAAATATAAGTTGTATTTGGTCCATCAAATTTGTGATTTAAAGGCTCAAAAGAAGACATATATGTTACAGAATTGTTGGCTGTGACTAACTGAAGAGGAAGAGGAGTCCAGTCCCTTGTCCCAGCATGTTCACCTCTCTGGGGTTTTTCCCATATAGTTTATTTTTTTCAAGGGTCTGACTAAAGCTACTGTCCAGCCTGGCATAAATCTTAAAGATAGTTTCTTCCTTTCCTCTCCACTTAACTGAAGCCTGAAATGTGTTGTCCTGCCGTTCTTCCTGCCTGTCCCCCCACCACTGCACTCTCATGGAACTGCTGTTAACAGAGGGTTATCACTGTGATGGACAGGAGTGACTTCAGCAAGGCTTAATCCTGTGGGGGAGAAATGCACTGGTAGACAGGGAAGAAGGATCAGCATTAGCACAACAACCAAGGAACTGATGTCTTTTTCAGAGTTACACTTATCCATACTCTTAAAGTGAGCCTTTCATAATGCTTCCTTCACCTGCAAGCCTTGCAGATCTCAGCCTCTGGTGGGCTGCCTCCCTTTGCATCAGTCCCCATCTTACCACACAGCCGCTGCTGTCTGTGTGGTCTTTGAAATTCACACGGCTTGGTGGCAACCAGTAGGGAGGGAAAATAACGTGTTTTATTTATTTAGAGTCAAGCACAGTTTAAACTCCATTCTAAATAAATAAAAACTCTTAGCCAGATTTATATAAATAAAAAAGCAGATTTTCCCCTCTCTTTTGGCTGCTGTTGAACAGCATCAGTTTCAAGACCACACAAGGAGCTGTGTCGACAGCTCCTGAAATGTGCAGTGCCGGCAAAGGTAGGAGGGGGACTGGAAGGACCTTGATAACTTGCCTTGAGCTTCTGATGCCTGGAGGTTCCCTGTATACACAAAGGAGTAGCCCAGACACTGTGGTGGGTTAAAATGTTAGAAGAAAACTGAGAACATCTTAGGTCTTTAGTGGATAAATATTTCTATAAAAGACCAGGGTTTTTTTGCAGATCGTTCATCCACTTTATCAAGTCATCTGTGTGAATGGTAGTTGGCATAGCTGAGCACTATCATCTCGGTCTTTTAGTTTAGCCTAGAGGTGATAGAGCACCCATAAAAAGCAGTGATGTGAGGAAGAAAATGTTTTGTTCTTAGGAGGCTGATCACACGTGGCCTTTGGGGATTGAGTCTGCATTACACAAAAGTTCCCAGTTTCCATCAAATGGTGCTCCCACACAGGTGCTGACAGTGCCATGTCTCCTCTTACAACCATCACTTAGGGAAACTCCAAGCATGGTTTCATTTTCTTGGGAATGAAATGTACTATGTCTGCACAAGGTTTCAGATCTCTCTTCGCTTGCAGGCCTGCCAAGCTATCAGGAAGGGTGACAAGCAGCTGCTATGTAGAGCACCTGGGTTTTGTTACTCCAGATGAGAGATTATAACAGGCCTTAAATAGGTATCTGCTTTAAGTGGATCCTCCTCGTGGCAGCATTTACTCTGCTGCTTGTGGATGAGGGTGGGCTGGAGGACACAGATCTGCCGGTTGCAAAATTAGGCTGAGAACAAAAAAGGCCCAGTTGATGATGTTGTTGTGACTGGTCAGAGGCTGCTACAATTCTGACCAAAAAAAAAAATCAAAGAAACACTCTTGCAAGGCAAAGCCTTGCTCACAGTTCATTACCTCTTTCATATTTTGAAACCTCCTTGGGCTGGCGAACAAAATGACCTACAGATGTTAGTCACATAGAGGAAAATTTTCAAAGAATAATTTTTTAAACATGTCCTTTTATAGCTTACTTTACACACTTTATATATTAATTTAAAGTTATGAATGGTTATATATCCCACAATCCTCCTTTGGGTTGTCTTGTTCTGTTAGTAAAACATCAATTCACTTTTCTCTTGCCACTTAATGACACAGGGTCACAGCTTGTCGTCGGCAATGGTGTCAGAAGAGCATGATCTCCTAAATAATCTTCACAACCCCCTTATCCTTCAGGTAGTTAGCACATCTCAGGGCTGTATCGCTCTATGGTCCAATTAACAGTAAAATGCCATTTTTCTTTGCACAGAGGAAGTGATTATCCTACTCCTACTTTGGCTGTGCCAACCTGCAGATGGTTGCTTCAGCTGCCAAAAACCTTTGACACAGAAAATCGTCTCTGTCCCAACCTGCTCAACCCAGAGATGTGAAGAGTTTCCCTCCTGGCTCCAGCTGGTGGTGTCTCAGCAAGGCTTTTTCCTTGAGAACATTGTTTGCCTTACTAGAAAGAGCATACATTTTAAAAATGCTACTTAATACGTGAACAGAGATAGTGTGGCATAGACTCACACTGCACACCTGCAAGAATTTCAATTTTGTTCCATGCATAGGGGAGTGGATTCAATTTCTAATGTTTCAGAAAGAAATGCTGTATTTTGAAAACCTGAATGTAGGAAAGCTAGGAAGGCTGGTGCAAAATACTTTCAAACCTGAATTGTATTGGGTTTTTTTCATTTTCCTTCTTAAAAGAAGTTTTTAATGCTTTCTCCTATGAAAGTATAGTGTCAGTGGCAATGGACTGTATGTGCGATAAATGGCTTTTTGTGATTACTAAACACCCCAGCCTTGCCTTACAATTTAACCAGCCATGAAATCATTTATTGCATTGCACACTGAGTTGCCGTGAGGAAGGGTGTCACTTACATATTGTAGTACTCTAAGTAACTACACCAAAGTTTAGATCATTCATTTTCACAACAGAGAACAAAAATTATTTACCTGATTTTAAGTCTCAATAGTAATGTGAGATGTTTAAGGCCTTGAAGAGAATTTAACATGTGAGTTTTAATATTTTTCTAAAAATGATAGCTGAGCTATTAGAGCAGAACCACAAAGCAGGTGGTTCTACACATCTTGTGTTGGTGACTATGAAATGTCTGGCAAGAATGGACTCCTGGAGAAATTTTGTGCAAATTTACAGAAAACAACGAACAAATCTAGGTCATGGGGTTCTGAGTGAGATGGAGCTGCTATTTCATTTTAATTATTTTATGGGAATTCAGCGTAAATATTAGCTTAAAACCATCAAAAATTCCAAGGAATAAAAATTAAAAGCCTATGGGAGGTTATGGTTGAGGAGAATAAATACAATAATCTGTATAACTGTAGGTAGGCTAATCTGACAGTGATTTGGAATAAACATCATTAAAATCTTCTTAGAACATGTAATTAGCTAAAGGTTGTAAAGTAATTGTTGCCAATGAAGACAGTTTTATTTAAAACTGCTCTTGCCAAATAACTAGATTAGATTTAAATAATTTTTGGTAAAGTTAAATGTGATGACAAGCTGCTCATTTAACAGATTAGATTAAGATAATTAGTAGGAGATAAAACCACTCACTCCATGTTACAAGGATTAAAAATATTTTGTAAAAAAACCCTAAAAAAGTTTATCATCATCACAAGGGTGAAAAAGGGTTTTTTTACTCAGGAAGTCAGTCAGTCTGACTGCTAGCCTGATGCTATTCAATTTACTCTTTTCTTCCAGTTATTTGGAAATAAGTATGAAATTATTGTTAGAAAAAATATCTTGAGGTAATAACACTTTGCTCTGGTAGGACGTTTTTGCTAACCATGGGGGACTGTTTCATAGGGTATGTTTGGAAAAACAGGCATTTTATCATAGAGGAATGCAAGCACAAATGTCTGTCTTGAAAAGGAAGAAGGCCCTGCATGTAGGATTTCTGCATGCTAGAAATCAGTGATCCTGAAAGTTTTAGAGTTTGTGGTAGTCATGTAAGTTAACAGGAGGTTTTAGGCTACTTTTAGGAGCATGACTACAGTATTGTATGAGCAAGTAGGAGAATATTGTGTAGGACTGGAGAGGTGATTATTCTCCTAGATAGCACTGATAAGCTATTGATTAGAAAAGCAGGCTATTTTCTGGTGCCTGTTAGGAAAGGGGATTGATCATAAACCAAGGAGATAGGAGGAAAAAATTCCGGGGATGCTCTGAGGGTTTATCAATACAATAGATCTTGAAGACTCTCAAGTACACAGTATATAACTTACATGTATAACACATAATATATATCAGTATTTCTGTTGTTATAATTTTATTCAGAAATATATATGTATTGGTGTAAAGAAGTATGTATATATGTGTGAGTGTATGCTTGGGAGGTTTGTGGTAATGTATTTTCTAGATTACAATAGTAAAACTCTTAGCTATTTAAAAGAGCAAATTAATTCTTTTATTAAGCTGTTGTAATTCATCTTGCCTTACCTTGTGCAATATTTTTATGCTTAAAATGAAGCATCATCTGGAATGACTAGTATTGTATATATAACTGTAGCTCCAGGCTAGCTTCATTGATCTCAGTAGCATAATGGATAGCAGAATTTGGCCCTCTAAAATTTAGTTATGTCAGTCCTAAAATAATTTTATAAGATATTTATATATCTCCTCCTCCTTCACACTGCTTGTAACCTGAGAGCATCCGCGTGGCTAAGAATACAGACTTGTCTTTTCTAAACTGAAGACGTTCTGCTCATACCACTGGAGAAACAAACTGAAAAATAAGGCAACCAGATGTTTAAAAATGTTGAAAGTTCCTTTTTTTGGAAAGGTAGCTACGTTAAATAAACATTAAAATGCTATTTTTTCTATATAACTATTCATTTTAATGGCACCCCAAGAGTTCGTCCAAGGGTCTCTGGGTCACTTGGGAGAAAGTACAGTATATTTTGGCTCCACAGTCTTCGACTTGCTACAAAGAGCTAATTCTTCCAATTAATGAAATAAATGTTGCTGATGTAGGTGGATTGACAAATTATTTTCAAGGCTAGTTTATTCAAGCAGATGGCAAGTCTGATACGGCTGGAATGGTTCAGGCGGCCTTCCCTGCAAGGAAAAGAGGCCCTTGGAAGAACGGCATACGGTGACTGTTCACTCCATTCACCTCATGGCATTTACTCCTTTGGGCATCTTCTGTCTACGGTGGCACTGCAACAAGGCTAGGAAGTATGAGACGGTTTTTGTCCTGTAGGGCTTTCGATAGGGCTTTCTGTTCAGGGTAGAAGAAACCTGTTTGGACAAGATACCTGTGGTGAACACCAACAGCTGAGGTAGCTGTAGGTCTGAGAGTCCCTGCTGGGCATACTGTAATTTGATGAGCTATTTAATTGAAAAGCAGGTCACTTTCTGGTGCCTATTAGGAAAGGTGATGAAAATCCAAGAAAATATGGGGAAAGAATTGCAGGGATGCTCTGAAGTTTATAGATACTTGCTATTTGATCAGTTGCTGGAAAGCTGAATAGAGCAAGGAAGCTAAAGGGAGAATTTCAAGGCCACAGTCTGTTTATGTGGGTAAAAGACTTTTGGAAAAAGGAGGTTTTCTTTTCAAAAATACATTCCTTCTTTGGGATGGCATGCTGAAATAGCTGAGTTTTAATTTAGTTTGCAACAGTTTATGAGAATAGTTGTATTGCAGTGTTGATACTTCAGGAGTGGATCAACTCCATGAATTAATGCATTTATGTGTGTCAGTAATGATGAAGGTGGGTTACTGCACACCTGAGACCCTCTGTAGGGCATATTGGTGTCTGGCTGCAATTTCTGAGCTTTACAACTTCAGCTAACTAATGTGGTAGCCTCTGTGTTTCCAGACAGGAAATAACACTCACCGTTAGCTGTACTGTATATGGTGATAGGAGGTTGTGTTCCTGCCTCGATACCTAAAGATATAAAAAGGGTTACAGAGAAAAGCTTCCCATCTCTCAGGGAGCACATCTACCTCTAGCTATGGCTTGAAAACCAAAAAAATAAACGAGTTGAAGAAGTCAAGTGCAGGATTCCTTTTGCCTTCTTTGGAAACAAGACTTGAGGCTCTCAGCTGGTGCCCATCAGCGTAATGTCAGAGGGCTGTAAGGTGATATAGCATGTTGCACACTCCAGTAATCCGGATATATCAGAACTGGCTTTAAACGCACTACCTGATGTACCACAGCCAGACCTCCTATACCACAGTGTGCAGCTAGGTCTTCGGCAGAGCAGGAGGGTATACGTAACAAATGCAGGGCTCCATGCTGCTGTAGCAAAACTGCTTTTCTTCCCTGCGTGTTAGCTTTTTTTGGAGCCTGGTCAGCTGGTATGGTTTGATTTGGAGCCTGGTATGCTGTATATGCAGTGCTGTACTATATGCAAAAGACAAATGGCACAACAGGGCAGAAAGCAACCGTCGCTGTAGCGGAGTTCACATCCATGGTCTCTGGGTCTGGCTCAGTGAGAATAACAACTTCAAGACGTGGAATTAAATTGCTTTGCTACTGTGTGAGCTTTAATGTTAATTAGCTGTGTGAGTGGACAGCTGTGCAGGACTAGCTAAACCTCCAAATCCTGACTGCACATTACTCTATTGGGAAATGCTGGACCTCAGTCTGTGTAGGTGGGTGGGGTTTTTCTTCCTGTTTATGGCAGGGGAGCTTTTGGAGGCTGTTTTATTTTCAGTCACTTGGAGCTCAAATATGAGCTGTCAACCCACAGAGCAGTGTAATATTACAGATAATTGCATGTTGTTCACTGAGCCCCAAAGGCTAAATCACCTCTGGTTAAAATACCAGTTTTCATTGTTAGTGAAATCTGATTTTTTCTAAAGAGAAATGTGGGGAATACATGGAAGAAACTGGTTTATCATTTATGTTCTTGTAGTAGCTTAGTTGTAAAAACAGGTTGTATTTACAGTACATGTGGATAACCTCTTATAACGTATTGTTTACAGAGCCCAGGAGAGAAATCTCAGCATCACGCCAATGGAAGAATTTTGTTATCCCTTCTCTTGGGAGAAAGGTATGCAAAGAAAATAATCCATTTGTTGTTATAAGAGGAATATATTTACCTTCCAAGAATTACACATCGCAGATTGGTTTGATTACTACAATTAGCGTATCTGCTGCTACAGAGTGTTTGCTTTGTTTCTTAAAGAGGAAAAAAAATGTGGTGGTACACAGGGGATATGAAGAGTATGGATTTACATTAAAAAGACTGCTTTTTCTGGCTGCATCTATAGATAGATGTTAGGGAAACAGCCAGTGAGGCAGTTTCAGCAGAGAATTTTGCATGTGCTTAAAAGTATTTGTTTTAAGTTTGTAGACTGAATAAAATGTGATCTCCAGTTTCTCCAGCTGTGCTCTGTCTACAGATTGCTCCAGAATTTCTATGCCTTCAACTTCATATCTCTCTCTTTTCTTTTTTTTTCTCTCCTTCCCCCTCTCCAAACACTTCCAAGAGCCAAGAGGATAGTTGCTGGTATGCAATGAAGGCTCTGAAAGGAAAAGAATAAATTAACATCAAATGGGCTTCTCCTCCTCCCACTCTACATACAGAATGTCTTAAGGAGACCCTAGCACCATATCAGTACTGCCTCCCAACACGTTCTGTATCCCAAGAACCCCTCCTAGTCCTTTGCAACCTTCAATAACTTCACTTAAAATGAAAGTTCTATTTTGGTCTTTCTTCTGTGAAATTATTGGTGGTGTCTTCTGGAAGGTGCAAACTGATACATTCCCTCAGTTCCTCTTAATGTCTGAAGGAACTGCGATTGTAAGGTGTATTTCAGGGGCTATTTAAGGATAGCATCCTTAATTAACATCCAATTGGATTCAGCTATTGGCATCTGCTGTTTCATACTGTTAAAGAAACTGGTATATGCTTGCTGTCACCTGTCTTTTCAAGGGTACCCTACTTATGTTGTTTCTATCTAGCCTACATATTAAAGAAGGAGCGTCAGTAAAATCTCAGCACTTACTGCATTGTTGTATTGGTGAATACTTTTTAGCAAATCAAAGGCTTTTGGTTACTTTGCGTTTCTTGGTTCAGGCAACAGAGATGAGGACTGAGATGTGGAAGAACACTTTCCTGGGCAGGTCAGTACCCCTGGCTGTGGCTCTCCTCTGGGTCCCCTCCCAGCTTTGCTGGAGACCTCTGAGATTCCAGTCCAGCTGACAAAAAGGTGCTTGTGTAAAGTTTAATGTGCAAAGATGGGATTTATTTCTGAACTTCAAAATGCCAACTTATTTTGCCATGGAAACAAGGGAAGAGACCTCTGGTGCTCATGGTAAGAGAGTATGGCTAAGAGTGTGAAGGGATGGCAGTTTAGCTGCACTGTGCTGATATTTGTGGCTTTCCTTTGTGTGGCATGAGATAAAATAATCACGTTTCAACCTCAGTGAAAGCAACTAGAAACCCCTTGTCACTGCATCATACCAGCTTTGATCTGTTGTACTTGATTGTATACTTTTTGTGTGTTACAGGCTCCCAATTTTCCTTCTTTGCTCTAAAAACTATACTCAGAGTATTGAATCACTTTTCTCCATATCAGTGAATCTGCTTATTGACATCCTGTTAGAGGCCTGTGCAAATGGTCTTCAAAAAGGAATAAATGAAAGACACTAGTGAAAAGCAAAGTTTGACCGGAGGGCAAGGTTCTGTCAAAAACACTTTATCTTTCTTTGTTACTGAGACACGACCAGATGTTTGTTTATAACAGAATGCCTGCATTGGGATTTTGAAAGCCCAGATGAGAAAAACTGTATCTAATTGCTGCTAGGAGTACAGCTATGTCCTAGCTGCAACCTGGGCTGGTGTGTCCTGAAATACTGTATGTGGAGATTCTGGGAGAGGAATAAAAGTGTATGTGCTTTTGCTGAAAGGATATAGGGCTGTCAGCTCAGAAACACTCTGAACATCTGCTCTGACTGAGCCCTGTGGTTTAACTAGATTAAAGCCCCACATTAAAATCATCATCAGTCAGTCAGAACGCTTCCTCAGTCTGAGAAACATAACATCACGCTCAGTGCTGCAGTTTCCAAAGAAGCCAGTGTGTCGTGGTAAGAAAAAAAATATTCAGAACAGTGAAATATTTCACAATTGTGGCTTGTTTGGCTTGTGTGACATCACAGACTAATGTTTAACTTAGCATCAAGCAACTTGCAATTTGTTGCCCTAAATTATTTTAAATCTAGCTAATTATTTTGACCATATCTTGGCTATTAACTCTAGTCAGCAAAATACAATGTAATTCATGTTCTTCTAGCTTTGGGAGAGTTTCCAATCAAAAAAGTTGTAGCACAGACCACAAACTTGTGTTGTTTCAGTGGCACAGAGGTCATCTTCCTTTTACTTAAACCCCTAGATAACCACTTAAGACTGCCAGACTACAGGTCTTATAAATTATAGGAGTATGAATTGCCAGGAAATCTCTGTTTTATTAATAAAATTAAAGCCACCATTACAAAAAGAAAACCCAACCCTACCAAACAAATCAAGATAACCCTTTTCAGTTGGCATTTGGCTGTAAGCTAGTTGTATCATGTATGCAATAATCCTTTCCCATAGACAAGTTGCTAACAATTGAGTAGACGGCCTGAAGTATCTTACATTTACGAGACCTTTTGCTGTAGAAATACTGAATGACTTAAAATTAAATCTATGTTGCATTTATTAAAGTATTTAACTAGTTTGGTTTTAGTTTTGTTGTAGTGAAACAGAGAAGATAGAAATATATATTCTGCACAGTGCATGTAACAACATAACTTTTGAAGTCCATTTCATTTACACCAGCCAGAAAATGTATCCAGCAATGTGGAAACACAGTGTTAATGAAAAAATTCTATAAATCAATGTACAGCCCACTACATGTTGAGGAAGCATCTGGTGCAACTTGAATGTTTTCTGTCACTGATTTTAATAGCCAAATGTGCAAAATAGCTTACTGCACAAATATTTTGAGATTTTTGCTGATGGAAGTTACAGATATGAATTGAGAGGCTGGAATCAAGGGACAGATTATAGCTATTTGGAGCCTGAAGCATGTTATAGTATAACGATCCTGTGTGCTTCTCCTGCCTCTCTTCTCATTCCTTCCCTCACACTTTCTTGGAACTGCAGCGGGAGGAAGGCTTCCCTCTTGGGAAGCATCAGTGATCCTTTCCCTTTGCAGGCAGGGAATTTCTTGGAAGACAGGCAGCTATGTTCCCCCATGCTCTGAAGGCTTGCCTTTGCCTGGCCTGCTGCACTTTTCTCCTGGTAACATTTGACCGGTGATGCTTTTATTGGGGAGATGCTGAAAGACACCTCGCAACGAGAGATCTCATTGAGATGAATGAATGTGTTCATATTGCAGACCTTAAAAAGACCACACTACATCAGATAAATGTCATGTTGTCAATCTTTTTTAAAAAAAAAACATTGTGGGCTAGAATAATGTGAAAAATATAAAAAGAACTAGGAATCCAATATTATCAGATGATTTCAAGAACTAGGAATCCATTATGATCAGATGATCTCATGATCTGGGTTGGTAAGGAACAAATTTTAGGTGTCTGTACATTAACTTCTACCTGAAGCTGCTCCAAAAAGTCACGTTTACAGCAAACAATGTAGTTCTATGTAAAGTTCTGAGGACGAAAGCTCTGCTCCTTAAGAGAGGATGGTGGTGGCAGAACAAAACAGTGAAACATCAAAATGAGGGAATTGTTATTTTCTTTCTTGGATGCTTTGTTTCTATTGATGACTGATCATTTCAGATTAATGATGTCATGTCCACATATCCCAGCTCCTTTCTCATTGCAACATTTACTGTCTACCAAAGGAAAAAAACGTTATGGTGTTTTTTACCTATATGAGTGATTTTGTTTTTTCACATGAGTGACTTGTTGACAAAACAAGGTTTTCGTTATGGAAGGAAGCATTCTTTATCATTCAGAGTGAAATTTTAATCTTCCAAATGTCTTCAAAAGTCACCATATGTTCATGGTGACTACTCTATTGTAAGGCATGACATTTATCTGGTCAAGGGCTGAGTTTTTTGGTCATGTGTTTGGCATTACATTATGGATGTTCAAGTTACTGATAATGCTCTTCAGATGCATTAGAAATTTGGTGTATTTGGTCTAGACTTGCATTAGATGTTAGATGTTACAAAGTGGCCTCATCCTGGGAGAGAATCAATGGGCAAACTGCTGAAATGAAGCACCAATTCAACTGTAAGAAAAAAAATGGTATGTAGAAAGGTGATTTTGCTGGAGCTTCTATTGAGAGGGTAAATATTTATCAGATAAAAGGAGATATGCTATACAGAGAGAGCTACAAAGAAATCAACACCACCAGCTGTGAAAAGCATTGCACTGGCATAAAAAAGAAATTTATAAATAACTGATGAGCTAGCAGCATTACTCCATGGACCAGAAACTACAGCCTTAAATGAAACGTATGCAGTTGAGCTATGAGTTTTTTCAAAGAAGTGTCAGGTGTAAAGAAAAATGATTTTAAGATTAAAACATCAGAGGGACAACAGAGTATGGAATTATATTTAACGGTTACAGTGGTGGGAACTTGAGAGAGGGCAAATAAATTATGAAAAGACAGGTAGAAGCCTATTAGAGCACGTAAGCAATTGTGGTCCAATTTGAAAAATGGACATTGTTGATGGGGGATATGATGAGGCTGAGCAAAGTGGATGAACAATAGTGGGATCTGAAAGAACAATGACTCTGCTTTGTTCCTGGGATCTGCAAATCTGCTTCAGATCAAAAGAAAAACAGACCTGCTGGCACACAGGCTAGCAGGAGAATAGTTTATACCTTGATTTTCTAATTAGAACTCATCTGTGATTACACTTCTCATTTCTCTGCTATTCTCTGCTGGTAAAGCAGCCACTTGTCTAGTGGTGCCTATAACCCTGACACTGTGTCAGACTCCAGCACTGGGCTCCCTCATCACTCGAGCCTGAAAGCAGAAATCTCCAAACAATTCAGCCATGCAGCAAAGCTACAGGAACCAGATAATACGTGACTAGCTGGGATGGAGATGCCCAGAGTTAGTTTCCCAGGTTACCACCGTGTTGGTGGATCTGCCCTGCGACTCAGGCTTGCAGCTCCAGATGGATAACAGAAGGTAGCTGTGGTCACCACGAGTCACAGGGTGAGTGCACTTGGCTGAGGGTGACAGCACACAGCCTGTCAGCTCTTCTCTACCTGCCCCATCACATGCTCCCACCTCACATTTTTGCTCCAGGGCAAATCTAAAATGGCTACACACAATGCTGAGTAAACAGGCAGTTATAAGAGCAGTTAATGCACTGAAAATGTTACTCTTGAGCTTGCTTTGTGGTATCTTCCCTGCACTACCACACCTTGTTTGGTGTTTTACTGACACTTGAGAGTTTCTGAAAAGCATGCAGTAATTGCAGTGTATTATTATCATAATCTGCATTTATGATACATAGTTTATCATAAAATGCCTTTTAAACAATTTCTTGGTTTTTCTTGAAGTGTTGCTGCAAATGACATTTGTGTGTGAACCTCAGCTGTATACAGTAACACCTTGTAAAGTACTTTAACAAGACAGAAATGCCTAAATAAAGTTTGGGTTTGGTTTCAAAGATCTTCCCTTTAGGAGACTGCAGTAAATTCAACCCCCAGATTGACACCCTTTTCTCTGTATAAATCTAGTTTTCCAGAGCTAACATTTCTTCATGGTGTAACTTAATTGCTTTACAAGGAAAGACTACAATAGTGCTATATATCTACAGTGGCTTTCTCTAGCTTTTGGAAAGTGTATGGTTTTACAATTAAGCAACAGGGATGCTCTAGTCTGTCACATATTTGGGTTTGTTAAATCCATTAGCAAGCAATAAAATCTCTGGTATTCCATTTTTCTCACTATTTATATTATTTTCACCCCACCCTTTCACCCTTGGCTTTGATTTTCTTTCACTTTTGCCAGTTTATCTACAACCACTAAATAGAAACAATGCTGCTCCTGCTTCACAGCTCAGCAGACAGGTAACGGTGAACCATCGTGCTGGGCTATGCCTATTCAGCCTCTGCTGCCCATGCAGTTTTGTGTAACTGAGCGTTCTCCATCACACCTCTAAAGCCCCTGTGAACGAAGCCTATCTAGTAAGGCCAGGCTCTTAAAATGGATGTGAGTACTACAGGTTTCCTGTAGTTCTCTGTTTTCAGCCATTTAAGCACAACTGGTTTTCACAATAATCTTCTTTAACCCAATATACTCCTGCACTCTCAAGCTTGACGGAATCTTTCAAGTTTTGGGTAGGGCTTAGGATTTGCTGAAATGTCAGTGTATTTTCAAGTCCCAAATTGAAGTTTTGTTAAAAAAAAATAGAAAAAAAAAGGGCTAGAACTGAATAGATTCTGTGCACACAGTTCAGAAGTATGTGTATGGAAAGCAACACTCCTAATTAAAAGTCTTCATAATTCCTTCTCCCCAGGTTCTGACTAATCCTGGATGGGATTACACAATGCAGGGATGTCTCACTTGTGGGGTTTAGTCTTATGAGATCAGGGCATGTTTATCCTCGCTCAATAGGCAAGAAAGGGAAAGGACCTCACCCTGTTAGTCACCGCAGTGGTTAGAACATTTGCTAGTTGTGGTTGGGGTGGACTGATGCATGAAGCCTGCTCCCTGTGAACGTGTTAGCCACTGGACTGGTTATGGGGAATGGTGTTCTTTGCCACAGCCTATTGTGTAATGGGTAAACTTGGTTTGCAGTCAGTTAGAAAATCATCTCTGGGATGAAGCAGACCTCTAACAAAATCATCTTTGCCCTAAGGAATTGCAGATGACATCCACATTGATACTGAGGAAAAAAAGCAGAGAGAGAAATAGAAGTCTGAAAGAGTTCCTAGGGAAGTATTCAGAATTTGCTGGGCAGGCTTCAGAAGGTTATTTCTGGGGGAAAATAAGATGCCTGTGTGGATATTTTGGTGAATATGAAATCTTACAGTGAAAAGGCAGAAAATCACTAGGCAAGTGCAGCCCAAAGCCTGTCATTTGTTTTGTGTCAATCTTGAGTCCCCACGATGCATGGCGTTTGGGAGGAGGTGCAGGAACTGGAGAAGCTACCGTCACCTGGAGAGAGTTTGGAAGTGTTTGTGGAGAGTGCACAGTGTGCAGAAGGGGGAGTGATAAAAGTGCCACTAAACAAGAGGAGTTCTTCAAGGGAGTACTGAACACCAACACAGCAGGTAAATTAATCTGGAAACAATTTGCTAGCTGTTGGCTGCAGGTACAACTGAGGCAAGGACTGAATACAGAGGCAAGAGCTTCTATTCAGCCAGACTACGTAGCTGCATAGAATGTGATGTGTGAGCCTCTTCTGGGTCAAGCAGATACAAAGCAGAATACAGACTGAGAAATGCCACTCTGTGTTTAACTCTGTTATATTTATCTGTGGGGCAGCTTTAGAGGACTGGAACTCTTAGTTTAGATGTAGACAGTGTGATGAGGAGATCAATGTACTGGGGTTTCAGGAAAGGCTGTAGGCAACAACAGGTAAAATGGAAACACAGCTTTATAACTAAGGGTTTCCCAGTGTATATGGGTAAAAAGTTCATGAGGATAAAATTTGCAATTGTATTTGGGGGAATAAGCATCTTTTATTAGACCAAAACCATGTCAACCACATCAAGAGACTATGCTTACTGGAAAGACAGGGGTCTTAAACTACTACAGCCTTTTACCTCATCTTTCAGGTAACAGGGATGCTCCCAGCAGTGTATGAAGTGGTCTAAGGAATGGATTCGTCTCTGGAAGACTTCTTTTGCTATGGAGGTAGGATTCATACAATGCCTGATAGGTGCATGGCTCAGAGCTCATAGACCAAGCAGCCAAACTGATGCCATGGTGACAACTGCAGGCTCCACTGGCTACAGAGAGAGTAATTTGACTTAAGTTGTTAGCATGGGGTGGGAGGTTCTGAGGTCCAGCCTTGCTCAGAGGACTGCTCCTGAGAGCTGAGCTGGGTCTTTTAGGCCTTGACGTGAGCTTGGCTTCACCTGCTGAACTTCTGCTGGCATCACAGTGCTCCCACATAGAAATGTAGCCTGAACCCCCCCTCCCCTGCACGTTTGGTGGGAGTTGCAGCCCAGCCCATGCGAGAAGTGATCTGGCATGTCAAGCTGCAGCCAAGCAGCTTGCCTCCCTCGCGCAGCACAGGGCGTGTGGGGCTCAGCTCCCCTGTGGAGCAACCTCAGCCGCCCAGAGCGCTACTTTTCAGGTTGCAGTAAGTTCAATTGGAGTTAAGGTGACTGTTTCACTCCAAGCTGCTGATGAACTGGCAACTGCTATCTTGATGATCTGTTCGTGATTATCCTACCGAGAGTTTAATTTTATTTCATTTTTGCTTGTTGATATTACCTGTCCCAGGGGCAGGGAATTACATTGCATGCTCCGTATACAGCATTACGGTTACTCTTCAAATAGATAAATAGAGAAAAGTTATTTCTCTTAAATCTCTAGCTGTTAGGATTTGTTTTTAATGCTACGTGTATTTGCTACACACCCCTTGGTTTTTGAAGCCCCTGTTTCTGTTCTTATATCTTGATCTTTATTTAAAAGTAATATTAGAGTTGATTAACTGTAAAAAAAAACACCCAAACCCTAAAATGGTTTTTGCTGACTAAAGCGATCTCCCTGAACATAGCAGATAGATTATTTTCAATGATGGATTCAAACACCTTCAGGGTCTGCACGGCCTTTCTATTTAGTACTATCAATGCTGTAACTTTGTTATCAAGACTGGCAGTTTCTTCTCACAGAAAAACTTTATTACAAGGCTGACTTTCCTAACACCTCCCTGTTAGTAACAGAAACAAATAAGAGTTGATTGTTCAGCTGCTGTCATTTAAAAAGACTAAATCAACCTGCCACAAAAGAATAATTCCCTCTGGTAACTTTATCCATTTGCCCTTGCTGGTGACACTGTGGATACCACCCTAGTTGAACTATATATTAGTTCCTAGAGAAGCACTTTGAAATATATAGCTCTGCACAATGTTGTAATTGAAAAAAATTGAATAGCCATACATCGTTCAGTAATCTGAAAAGAATGCAAAGGTTCAGTTCGAATTGCTTTGCACAATTTAATACCATTTTTCTGTGCTTTCCAAATGGGTTTATTCTGCTGTTCTGCATATATTTGTTATACAATTTGGCAGCACTGGCTATATGCAGGCAGCACTGCTTTTTAAAAGGACGTGTCAGTGTTTTCATTTTATGTTCTGACCACATTTTAAAAAGACTTTACCTAACCAAATGACCCACTCCAGGTGTTTGCTATTCCAGCAAGAAGGGCAGCTGCTCATCCAGAGTCCCAGGAAGGGTTCAGTAACCTGTGAGAGGAGTTAAGGGCTTGACTTTAAGCTGATCCATTAAGGCACTCTTTCTTCTATTGTGTCTTGGAATCAAGTCTCTAAATTCGCTTTGGATTGGGGGAGCTTTAAAAGCTGCCATGAAATATGTGCTTTTTAAAATTTACTGTATAACGTTCTCTTAGATTGGCTTCTATTTATTTTACATACAATTCTTCTACATGTTTCTGGATATTAAACCCTGTATACTGCCTATCTGTGAAGACCAGCTATTTTGAAATCTATGGAAGAATGACTCTGAACAGGTAGTCATCAGCTTTCACTTAAAGTTACTTTTTTAAAAAAAAAAAATTAACATTTTAATATCACATTTTGCTCTTAGTACATTCCTCATATAAATCCTACATATAATATGACTGTGATAAAAAAAAGTTTATCTAAAAGAGTTGTTAATAGTATTAATATCTATAAATACCACAAAGACTGAATCACCATGCTGCTTTTCAAACCAGATCATCTTACTGCTGATAGGTATGGTAATAAAAGTTGGTTAAGATGTAATTTGGAAAATTATATAAATACATGTTTTTTTCAAGCTTTTTATTCCAACTAACTAGAGGATTCTTTCAGTTGGTGGGGTTTTGCATCTGGCTGTTTTAAGCTTTCTGTGTTGTTTTTATAATGTTATGGATGAAAAGAGAGTCATACTGGGATTTAAAGCAGGCAACACCAATAGGGTCAAATTGTTAAAAAGCTTAGGAAAACCATTCACAGTATTTTCAAGGTCTGCATAGATATATATATGCACAAAAGGCATGAATATAAATACAATCACACATTTTGTACGTGCCAAAATATATGCTAGTAAATATTACAGTGCTTTTGGGAGGTTTATTTGAAACACAATCCCAGATGAAGGAAGTGTATGGGAATAAGTATATTGTCAGACTATCAGGATCTGAATTGCATAATGGAACAGAATGAACAGCAGAGAGAAGCAACTTTCTTTGAAAGAGTAAATTTAAAATATAATGCATATTCTCCATTTGTGGTGGGAAAATCCAAGACAAATGGAGACCAAGGAAATGAGAAGATAAAGAGAAATTAATAAAGTAAGCTACACTGAAGTAAAAACAATTCATGGTTGAAAGGAAGATGAGATTGAAACTGCTTTTGGATGTCACTTAGTGGCATTGCACAATGTTCTTTGTTCTAGGGCAAGCAGGCTTTAGAAAGCCTGTAGGAGATACGAGGTTTGTCTGGAGTTTCTAGATTTTGGAGTCTGTTTTGTATATATGTCAGTCTCTGGGTAGCTCTAGATGTAAATTCTTGAAGCACCCTAACTTTCAGCATCTTTGTATCCCAATGATACTGTCTTTTATTATTGAAGAATGGAAGAGTTTTGTACAAACCAATTTCTGATTACCTATCAATACATTGATTATAGAACATAATACTGTTTTTAAGAGGCATATTTCTTAGAATTAAGACAGCCAATACTAATTTTCTCTAGCCTGTTTTGATTAGTCCTGTGAATAGTTTGTAACTGATTACTCAAATCTTGGCTGAGCCATGGTCAGGCCCAGATTGCTTTCTGTGGAGGTTCCACTGAAGGTTTTTTTACTATAGCTGAACAAAGAAGCCCTGAATTGGGAATTGATAATAAGATATAGAATGAAAGAGTTAACATCTACAGTTTCACTGCCACTCTTCTGTTGCAAGGATATTGTTAACAAAGACTTGATTGTTGTTTTGGCTACCAGTATTAAGTACAAAAGAACTTTATGAAGGTCCCAGACACAGACTGGCATTTAGACTGACTGTCCTTTTCCAAAGCAGCTTTTCTATTAAATGAGTCCATTATTAAAACATGGTAGCTTTAATTAAATCTCTATAAGCTCCCATCAGGAAAATGGCATTAGCTGCTAGCCAGGAAAATATGGTAAGTCCGTACAGTATCCCTGTTATTAGCGCTTGATTGTCTGTTGCAGTGTTTGATCAAAGGCATGGAGATTTTGACGTTGTTTTACAGCAAGGCTAGCCCAAGGTACTTGGGAGTGTGTGTGTGGCAGGGATTTATAACAATTACAACTCCTTGTAAGTACTGGACCTAAAATCCTAAAGGCTGCACAAAATACTGCTCTTGTACTCGTCTAGCTCTTCCTCGTGCGGTGTGGTTGTGTCCCTACAGAAGTGCTTGAGCGAGGTGTTTTCTCATGTGCCAATAAATTATTCTAAGTGTGTAAGATGCGTTTACCAAACACAGATGTGTCTTCCCCTAAAGACTGTAGGTCTGGGAACTCTAGGCATATACACAAATACAATTCTTTAGTTTTCATTTAAGTTTTGGTTAGATTATGTTAAATAACTTGATTTAAAATCCCACCTTTAAATACTGATTCAGATGTAAGATCAGAAGCATCTCTAAAGGGTTTCACCCATTTCTGTGGATAAAAGCACTAGAGATACAGAACAGGGAAATAATAATAATTAATGTGGTTCTTTAATGAGTGGGTTTGTTTGCATGTTTCTCTCTAACTTGGCTTTAAGATTTACGCTTAAGACTTGTCAACTCACCACTGTCGAGTAAGTGACATAGTTACAGCAGATTGAGATGGAGAGTGGTGCACAGGAGATCTGCTTGCATAGTGTCTGAGTGCACACTACCACAAAGAAGTACTCAGGTTGTCTGTGTCATCGGATGGGGTAGTCCTTTCTTCTAGGGAAAGGCAATAAAAGATCTTGGAGCTGTTTGTGCTGGAAGTCCACTTGTCACGTACTTGTCCATTATCAAGTTTCATCATCAAGGAAACATCATTCCTGCTTCCACTGAAATCACTGACAGCTGCTGTTGACTTCAGGGGAATGGGCATGAAGTCCCATGTGACAAATATGAAAATGATGGTAGTCCTAGACTTCTGAGTTTTATAGGAATTAAATTATCTTAAATATGGGCTGTTAGAACCACCACAAAAAAAATGGGGGGGGGGAGGTGGGAGGTAGGAAGGTATACAATTACCCAGAAAGCATGTGGCTTTTCATTGATTAGACTGTCCTGTTTGATTAGACTCCTCAGTATTTTTAATTTTCTAGCCCTAATTGCTGCCTTACATCTTTCTTGGGTCCCTTTGTTCTAACTAATCTGCTTTCAGGTCCAGATTTATTTTTCCAGTGCCTTCAGATTCTCCACAAATGTATCCTGTCATTATGTGTTTTATCTGTTTCTGCAGACGGTTATTTGACAGAAAGTTTCCATTGACTCCAGAGAATGGGTCCTGTGAATACCCTTTGTGGTTCTCAGGCGGAGTACTTGCAAAATGGAATTGATTAAAAGGTCAAAAAACATTACTGTTGCAATGTCTGAATTGCTCCATCAAAGTGGTACTGTGACAAATGTGTGCAAATCTTTTCAAGCGAGTAGGCTGGATTTAAAAAATTTGTTCCATCTTTAAGATCAGCTTTCTGATGTTTCCCAAGGACAGAGACATTTTCAAATTAGATAAAAACTAGTCTCTCCTCTTACACTAGTGTCAGTTAGTAGTAACTCTGGAGGTAATGAGATTCCCCTAGTCTGAGTTAACAGTAGGATTGAGATTCATAGTATTTAATCTGTTTTCCAAATTCTGGCTCTAAATTGTTCAAAATAGCTGTTTTAACATCAATAGCTTGATTAGTATAACTAGCTAAGGTAAGACATCTTGCAGAAAGTGCAAGTAACCAGTGTACCTGCGTCTTTCAACTTCAGAATGACTGATGGGGAGCCTGTGAGTGTAAGTAACTCCAGATTTGTTTCACATACAGTACATGACACAGGAGAAGAAGTAGCTATATGTCCTCTCCTGCTCAAAAAGTCTTAGAAGGCCAACAAAGTCTCGAAGATGATGATACTGATTTATAAGGACATCATGGCCAGGGCTTGGCAAAAGGTTCATCTCGGCGTACCTTCACAGCAGCATTTACTGTCTTGTTACCTAGCCATCCTACATCAGGATGTAAATTTGCCCCTCACCATTTAAAATAGCTATCTCACAAATAATTATTAGCCACTGCATCTTACTTATCTGTATTGAATCCCAGTGGAGACAATATAATTGTAAATTTCATTGCCAGCTAGGTAAGCCCCATATGGTGCCTCCTCCTTGTGATTCTTCTAGCAGCAAAACCTCTCTGAGCCGATGTGTACATTCCATGGTAAAACAGATCTTCATGGTGAAGGCAAAGCCTCAGTGTGAATAACCTCTGTGTCTCCATTCACTTTTGAGCAGAGAGAGATAATTTATGTCCATCTGCAACATCATTAGTGCATTGGGCACTTGAACTAAGCTTCAGAGACTTAAACAAGGAATTGTTTCTACCTTTCCTTATGTGTTCTTGTAAAAGCAGAACTTCTTTTGGGGTCTAGTAAGTCAGTTTATCTCACTTTTGGTTTAGCTAGGCAATTGCTGGGTAGATGGGCACTGAGAACTTCCATCTTGACAGATTGTGCACATATGCTTTACGGAGTTTATGTGTGTCTTTGGTGGGTTTAAGAATGGACTTCACACAGGAGTCTGAGGGAAGTTTCCTTCAAATTCCAGTCACAGCTTCACAGCATGGTTGAGTTGGAAAGGACCTATGGAGGTTATCTGGTCTGACCTCCCTAAGGCCAGTTGCCCAGGACCGTGTCCAGATGGCTTTTGAATATCTCCAGCGAGGGAGACTCCACAACCTCTCGGGGCAACCTGTGCCAGTGCTCAGTCACCCTCGCAGTACAAAAGTGTTTCTTGGTGTTCAGAGGGAAGCACCTGTGTTTCAGTTTGTGCCCATGCCCTCTGGTCCTGTTACTGGGCATCACTGAAAGGAGCCTGGCTTCATCCTCTTTGTGCCCTCCCTTCAGGTGTTTATATGCATTGATGAGATTCTTGATCCTGCCAAAACAGTAATTGCAAAGGGAATAGGCTTCGCGAGGGAAAATCAGTTTGCCTGTGGGTTTGAGTGAAGCTGCTTTGCATGAATTCTGGATGTGTTGCTGGTGCCTAACCTCCGCTCCCTAAGCTGCAGCCGTTTGCAGACCTGCCTTTTGATCACAAAGGAGCGCTTCACTGGTGGGCAGCAGAGCTGACTGGCACACACACAGTAAATCTGAGGCACATTATCACCTGCAGGGTGAGGGGAAAGGTGGTAATAGAGAGCAGCCACCAAGCACTCCATCAGTTTCTGTGACTAATAAAAATCACAGATGAACTGTTGTGGTGGACAGATGGCAATCCATATACCCGGGCTGTGGGATGATAAGGAATGTCATCTTGAACCAGACGAGTGGCTTTGTTTCTTGAACAGTGTGAAGTATTCAACATGTGACAGCTGTTCTCCAGAAACTTCTAGGGCTTGCTGGTGTTGCTGCAGTTTATCTAAATTATTTGGATGACAAAAAGTTATTTGCAGATAAACATGACTTTGCATAATCTTAAAGCAATATATAGAGATGGTAGAAATACTGTAGTTCAGTAGAACAGGGAAACTAAATGACAGAACACTCCCAGTTGTGTATTTTGCAGTGTCTAATGAAATGACAGATACAGCACAATCTATTTTTAGATGGCAAATGTGAAAGATAGAATGTGGTACTACATAATACTCTCAAGCACTTTTAGTTTCCATTAGAATTAATTAATTTTTCTTTCCCAGACTATCATTTCACAGCAACATTTGTGATTTCTCATATAATAATATTGTTTTAAAGAAAACTCCTCTGCATAAGCATAGGCTGTAAAGTAGCACATTGCCAAGTTAGGAAATAGATCTTTTCAAAATAAAGTCCTATAACAGGAGCAAATAAACACAGAATGCTAAAGAGCGACTGCCAGAGAGGTTCACCAAAGTCTGTCACCACTGGAGAGGGAGACAAATCCTCCTCCTTCTTTTCTTCCAGTTTTTCCTGGCGAGCAAGACGAGCTCTACACAACAGCTTCCCTGGGTTTTTTTGGTCTGCTGTGCACTGGTACCAAGTCTGCACTTAGATGGTGGCCTGTACACTCGTGCTAAGCCCCAGCTTTGTGCCTGGTTGTTCCTGCAAAAAACTCAGGGTCTGCCCAATAGATGGGTAGTGTCCCTGCATGTATCTTGGGGTGCAGGTCCTCACCTTCTTGTAACTCTGTTCAATTTTCCTGCTCAAATTTAAATCTGCTCCCTTGGTTTTACAGTTTGAGAAGCTGAACATGGGAAAGAAATATAAGCATGTAAACAGGCCATGCATTGTAATCTAGGTGCTGATGTATGGCTGTCATCCCTCCAATTCACCTGCTAGAACAGCTGTCGTGGTGCTGGGATATCACACATGGCTGTTGTGGCTTTGCCAGCAGTGTTGGCCTGCCCTCATGATGTTCATGTTCCATTGCTGTTTTGGCAGGCTACTAACATTTTCTTGAGGAAGGAACACATACAAGGGAAGGAAAACAATGAATTCAAGAGCATTGAGCTACTTAGCAATAAGGTTGACTGCCACATCCTCCATGATACATCGCCGTGAGTAAAACTTCAGCACTAGCATTATGTCCAGCAATTGCAGCGCAGGGCTGTCAGTTCTCATTACTCAGAGACTGAGCGAATGGATTGCATTACTTCAAATGGTCTTCTGAAATCAGGCTGTCGAACAGAACAAGAGGCACCAGTGCAGCTATAGACTTTCACATGGTTTGAATTGTAGCAGTCATCTCTCCCTCACACTCCCTGCAGCATCAAGGAGTGCCAGTGTTGGTGCACTACCAGGGAAGTACTGAATTGAAATGCAGAGTAACCGCACTTTATGATTTTTTTTTTTATGTAAATGTGGAACTGTTCGGTCGGTCCAGGGCTGAAGTGAAACATCCAGTTAGAAATAAGCCTCACTAATACAAAAATACAAAGGAGACTGTAGCCTGCGCTGGAAATCACAGCCTTTTTTCAGGATCCCACAATATTGTGGTAGTCTGTAAAAAGTTTGAAATTTGTGAAAGTCCCAGTAGCATCATGGAATCTGTTTAATGGAAATTCCTGTCACTTTGTGGAGCATTTGTAAAAAAACTTTCCAGACTAGAAGTACCCATACATTGGAAAATTTGATTCTTATGATGCTCTACTACCATTATGAGCTTTTTTATATTTCACTAATGAATTACCATTCTGAAAATAAAGCACCAGTAGGGTGGTATTCCTTTCAGCCATAAGAGGGCAATGAGTACAGAAAACACCTTTCTGGTTACAGTGCTAACTTACAAATTATGAAAATGCAATTTCTTTATATATATACTGCTAGTATGACCCAGCTTTTGTTAAATGTGTGCTAAACTGTAGTAGAATCACAGTTCCTGAAATATAGTATTTGTGACACAAAGGCAAGGCTGTTTATAACTAATTTTTCAGATCTGTGGATATTTTGCTTCTGTGGGACCTCTGTGGTCAGTGGCACTTACCTCTACTGTTTGCTTTTGGTCTTTTGCTTGGGGCTCGTGCAGAGCCTAACAGTCACACTGTCTTGCAGTTATAATTTGTGATTAAAAAAATGTGAGAAAAACACTCTGCATATAAAATCCTTTGGTATTATGTGGGTGTCAGTGCTGGATTCATGTTACCATTACCAGCTTCTTTTCCAGCTTACAGATTAGCAGAGATAGTTTGTCTTTTCCAGTGGCAGTGGCAAGAGGTGGTGGATATGCAATATGACCATGTATGTTTAGAAAAACTCGGGTATTTTTTGTGTAGAAAATGTTCATGTTTTAAGTGAAAATGGGAAGAAAGCTGAGATAAGAATAATAGAAATAAATCTTCAGTTCTAAAAGTACAAAGACCACTTCATTAAACCTGGGTAAAAAATCCCTCCCTTCTGCTTACAGAGTAAAACCTGCGTATACCTTCTCTTTTATTGTTCTGACAATGCATAATGATATGATTTCTTTCCATAAAGATACACTTTTGTCCCTGCCTAGTCCTTTATTGTTGATGCTGCTATTTCTTTCCCTAATGATACACTTTTTTACTTACCTGTTCATGTGTCTGGCAGATTATGATGTAGAAAACAGTTTTACATTTATGACTAAAAGCAAAGTTTTAGTTCTTCGTGTACTGCCTTCTCTGAGGTGTCATGTTCAATTAATAATGTTATGAACAAGCTGCTTCAAGCACATATTCCTTCTTCTAGTATAAATGACTTCTATTTTGACAAACTAGAACCAGAGTAGTCTAAAATTCAAGCATGGATTAATTTTAAGCAGGTCACCTTGTACTAAAAAAAACCCAAAAGTTTAAACTTGTTGGAGAGAGGCATATCGATGAAAGTAAAGGAGATTCAGAAGGCTAGGGAATTAATTTGATTAATACAATATGGTGTATATATGCTCTTTCACATGAATTTTAGTTTATTCTGTTTCTAACCCCACTAAATACTAATGAGGGGAATAGGACTGACTTCTGGATCTACTCCTTTTGTCTTTTTTTAAATTTACTGCTGTGGGGTAGAAACCCAGCAGATACACAATGCCATTGTAGGGACCAGAGACAACAACTTGAAATGCATAATGAAAATTCTTAGTTTATTAGATTTGTCCTTCTGTGATTAAAAACATATCTTAACAGCAGACATCTGTTGGACAACTTACGTGGTTCCTTATTGTCTTGGTATGTGAGAAAATACTGCAAGCTGTATTGCTCAGCCTAGTATGCTGTGGATGCACAGGAAATTAAGCATATGCTCAGTGGTGGAGTTGTAATAACATGCAAGTTTGGTGTAATCTGTTGAAATGAAAGAGTGCCTGCCATTCCTTGTGCTGTGCCCTATGGAAAGTAAAAGGAGCGAATGATAGGAGCCTTCTTCCCTTGCCTGATTTCATGTGATACATCTTATTGGCTGTGAATCAAGTTTGACAGAAAAAGCAAGTGTGTGATAAGCGGCATGTTAACATCAAAATAGTTTTGCAACTGCTGCTTTGAAGCCTTGTACTATGGCCATTTCATGAACAGATCACTGTATGAAGAGCAGTGTTATGGAGCAGAGCACTGCTTTCACTAATTTTCACAAGAGAAGTTAATTATTTTTTTCCCCTCAGTAAATGTACTTCCTTAAATGGGATATCTCCTTCCTTAGTATTAGTTTTCTCCCTGTGAGCACAACTAACCAATCTTTTGAAAGGTGACGGCTTTGAAGCCAAAATAGCAAAATAGCACTGTGGGTTGCCAGCATGCAGCAGACTTTGATTGTGTGTACTTTCAAAGCAAAAAAGACCTTCATGGTTTTAACTAGATGTTTCAGAAATATCCGGGGCAGCTCAGTGTTTTGCAAGTAAATATGCAATGATGCCCATGGAAAAAGTCACCAAGGACATAATATTTATTTACATACCCATAGTTCCTCTGAAATTTGTGTGCTACAAAGGTATCAAAACAGGCAAAAAGCTTTATGAACTAGATTTTCAAAATATTGAATATTCATATGAATAAAAGTCTATTCAGATTTACAATAGAGAAGGTTTAAATCTTCGTGTTTCAGGACTCAAATAGCCTCTATGGAATTTTAGGAAGGAACTCATCTTGAGTCTAAATAAACAATTTCCTGCTGAAGTACTGGGCTATTTTGCCCCAAATCCAAGTCAAAGATGGACAACGTAAGAGCAGTGGGCTGCTATTTTAATATGCTATGATGATCACCACAGAACTGTATCTCCATATACTTCCAACAGGACATAAACATATCCTGCCCTTGCTGGCAACCTGGGAGCTGCAATAAGTACTGATCCTTTTTACAGTGAATACCGTATTATCAAAGCACTAAGATTCAGAAATGGGGCTTTGTGCCTTTCCAGGATGTGAACAACAACTGAGGTTAAACCTCTAGAACTGAGGTCTTGCATCAAGGTAACATGATCAATAACCAGGAAATACAGAGGTGAAGGTACATGCCGGGCAGTTGTCAGTCTGCCTTTTCAGGGCTGATGATTATTGCTGCAAAAATGTCCATCAGGGTTAACAAAGTATGAAGTAAGTGGTGGCTTCTCCATTTCTTAACATTCTCAAGTTGACACTAGGGGCATATGGAATACCTGTTGGTAAATTGGAATGTGATGGTTTAAGTACTGGAGCAACTGGGTTAATTCCATTCCCTGTAGTATACATGTGTTAGAGAGTGTGGAAGTCAAACTGGATGACTTTGTGATGTTTTCTTGCTGTTTATAGGTAGGTATGAGAAAGGCCAAAGAGAATGCCTTCCCTGGTGCTTGTGTCTGGCTCCAAAGGGTTAATTTCAATAGGCATTTCAGCTGGATTCACTCTGTTACCTGGATCTAGACTGAGTGATAGAGAAATTCCTTGGAGCCAAGCTGTGAGTGTAATATGAAGAAAAGTCAACCTGTGCTGTGAGAAATCAAGGATGTCTTTTTCCAGTGTTTAACTTGGTACGTTGTATGAATGAAGTTTTCTTCCTGAGACAGTGCATGTGGTATGGTAGCATATATGACCATGGGCTTTAAGAATTGGGAGGGAAGAAGTGAAAAAGGTTGAGAAATTCTGCTCTGGGAAGTGATGAAGAAGAGGCTAATACCTCGCAAGTACGGAGAACTTCTAATTCCAGAGGCTGGAAGCTCCTTTGGGCTATGTTTTACTGACTTACATGAACTGCAAGGTGATTATTTTTTTATAAGATCTGAAACTTTTCTTTTTCCAAAGCCTTCTAAACAAATGTTTGATAGCTAACCTGCAACTTCTGTAAGTGGCACAAGTATTTTTCCACCCACAAGATATCCTTTTCCTATGTTTTTGTTTAATTTTCCCTGTGTCTGATTAAGCAGGTGAATTACTTTGTGTATAAGTAGTACATTTTTCTTAAAAAGGCCTTTGATAGTGCTCAGTTCTGACAAATTTAGTAACTGTATATGCTACCTGATGTCAAAACAATTTACCTATTTTTTTATAGCTACAGCTAAAGCTGTTTTTTATGACTACTTTAGTCCAAATAAATACTCCTGACTAGAGTAGATCAAGATAAACCCACAATCTGCAGTCGTTTCTTTCAACAAATACCAGCCATTTGCCCACTCATGGGTTTTCTGGCTCCTTGCTTATTAGATGTTATCCAGCAGTTAACAAAAATGTCTAGAAGAAGCTTATGCTTGCTTTTGGACCTTGGTCAAATCCGACAATTTTCTGATAAGGAAAATTTGAAGCAGTGGGTATGTACATAAATTGTACATTTTCAAGTAAAGCTGTGGGGACAGATGTAACAGTCAAACAGTGCAGTGGTCCTGCTTTCTGATGTAGGCACGGTAAAGATGAAAATCCCAAATTCTCTTCCTTTGATCTAAGGAATTTAGAAGGTATCATATAGGAAATCTTTGGTAAAAGCAGGAATTCTTCCCACTCCTCCGGACTCTGGCTACAACAAAAAGTGCTTATTTTTGTCTCTACTGGTTGAATAAATGATTCCAGAGGGGTTGCCCAGTGTAAGGAAGATGTGTAAACTCTGATCCTGAATGTAGTTGTCTCAGTGTCTTAATATTCATTACAGAACTAGAAAGATCTACCTCTTCTTTTTTTTTTTTTTTCTTTTTTTTTTTTTTCTTTCCCTGGAAGGGGAAATACCCCCACTTTCTGGTGTGCCTCCTGACTTTTAATAATACCATGGACTTCTCTGCCTTGCAGTGAACCAGTTCCACAAGGGGATTGCCACATCAGATTATGTGAGTTTGCTTCATTTCCAGGCAGTGCTATTTAATATACATCTGCTATGTAATAGATGCAAAAAACCAAAATGATTTTCAGTTGCGTTCATCTTTATTGGATCTGACCTCTGGTCTAGGAGGTGAAGGGAGAGTGGAAAATGAAAGCTGATTTGGTATTAGCCCACTATTCACATTAGAAAAAGTAAATGCTTTTGCGGTTTTCCTTACAGAGGTGTCTTTATTCATTTGACATGCCTTTAATAACTAATTCTAGTTGTCTGGTTGCCAAGATAGATTTCCTACAGGCAGACTTAAAAGTGATTTTGTCCTCTTTGAATGCATGGCTTCAAATGATCCCAGAACAGCAAACATTAGACTTCCCCCTAGACCTTGAGATTTTCTGAAGCACTGTAATAACATAAAAGGATAAGACTATTAGAAAAAAATAAATACATGAATTAAGTATGCTCCATATGATGTGATCAAGACAATAAAACTCCTTGTTTTTCTGTGCTAGCTTCTATCTCCTTTCTAGTGTTGGACATATGCTGTGTATTTCTCACTATGCCCGTTTTATGGATTTCAGTGTCACCATTTGTAGATGCCTGGGCATAAGAATGTTTTGTAGGTTTCATCTGAAAGCAAGGAGCCAACAGACCCCAAAATCTTTCCTTTCACAGATGGCTTTGTCCGTGTTCCTTTCTCACGTTATCACAGAGCTTTAGATATGTATCTAGTATGTCTATGAGCATATGTAAAGCTGGCATGTGAACTGTGAAGTAGGATGCCTTCCTTGTCATTTAACTGCTATGCACATAAAGCAATCAGAAGCAATCGTAAAACTTAGCCTCATACAAAAATGAATTGAGCCTGGGTCTGTTTATTGATTAGAGAAGGAGCATGAGAAAGAATTTTGTGATTTCCAGGCACTGACTCATGCTGTCAAGGGGTGGATCTGCTACAGGGTGTCCCCATGCGTTTTGGGTTAAGTTCGGTTAAAATTTGGAAGCTGGCTCTCTAGTGTACTGATAGCCAAAATCCACCTGCTCTTTCGGTTATTGAATTCTAATAAGTTATTAATTACAGGTAATTACTACAAAGCTTTTTACCTTAGCTAAATTTTAAATGAGCTTGGTTTGATAATAGGAGCAACCTTTCAGCTGAGAAGGGCTCCAGCAGACTGTTTTTCAGCTGATGATCTTGGTGTTGCCATAGACATGTTGTGCTTAGTGACCAGGCCCCTTTATTCAGTGCAAGGAGTTTCATCTCTGTCCTGCATTGCATTGAGCAGACTGACCAGTCTTGATCTCTCTCTGAAGTTGAGCCATTTAATTGTCAGCTTCTGAGAGACAATTTCATAGGATGCCATGCACTCTTCCCCCCAGGCCATGCCCACCAGGTATTTCTCCATTGTTCCTTTGGAAAGCTCCTCAAGCAGTATTGACAAGAACAGTATGCCTTGACAAAGGAGATCACAGCCCTAGCTTGTGCAATGCCCATGCGTTTCCATTTCACTGTAGAAAATACCTTGTGGCCAAGCCTTGGGTGCATCCCTTTTAACTTTTCTAATGGTTACATCACAGTGACAGCTCAATAGCATTATGTGATCGGTTTGAAGACATGAGTCCATAGAAACAACCAGAGGACCTATTTCTGGCAGGTGAATGCACTGCTTACATCAGAAGTTCTTGTTATTTCTCCTTACATGCATTATCTTACATATTGTACTATGCAATTTAATCTCCATTTTGTTAACTGGGTGACCTCAGGGCCTTTTAACACATCATTCTGACACTTCTGTACTGCCAGTACCACGGTCATCAGCAAATTTTGTCAGCAGGGTTTCACATTTTTATGTTAAGGACACTACTGTAAATATCAAACGTGCACAGTACCAACTGTGAATAACTCCATGAGTAGCCTCTGATAGGTTTTCCTAGTAGTTTACTCTCTGATACTATATTGCCTGTATTGAATATTTACAGAAGCACAGACAGGTGAGACTTTCCATTGCCTGGGAGACTCATTTACTTTCTAAATGAAACTACAAAGTTTGTCTGGATTATCTGTCTGGTAAAAACATGTTGCTTATTACCACATATAACTCCACATCATCATTTTTTTTTTCTTAAAATTTTGAAGCTTCCTTGGTACCCATGAACCGGTAAAGGTCAGGACCACCATATGACTCAGTTCCCCTGAAAACTCTCAGTGCTGCAGGGATTCTGTGACATAAACTAAATTTCATTTTTAGAGAAAAGCAAAGTCATGTTAGACCTCCTTTTCTGCAAAAGCTTTTTTATGCCAGGGATATGATAAACAAATGCACTTGAAACAGCCTGCAGCTTAAAACATTACCCTGCCAAAATAAAACTACGAAAGCTAGCTTGCACAGTACAAACCTGCTTAAGGAACTGCAATTTCAAAAGCAGAGCAGTTGTTTTGAAATATGATTAAATGTTTTGGAAACTTTCTAATAGATATTGTATTATTTTTACAGGACACCGATTCTCACGCCATGCAACTTATAGCCATTTAATTGTGTTTTATATGGTATCAAACTTTCTGCCAAAATGTGGTGTTGGAATGTTTTTCATTGTTACGGGTCTATCTACATTACATCATTTACTCACTGCATCATGTGTGACACACATGTCTGTGTTTAACCTTCACAGTTAGGATATTTGAGTCTGCTTTAATCAAATATTATACTACTAAATGGGTGTTATTCTTTAAAGCTTCTTTGCTGAGGAAACAGGTCTGAGTTTTCATATGTCCACCCACTAGAGGCTGCTATCAAATTTAATAGAATCAATAATAACCGACAAATTGGCACATACTAGAGGCCAAAATTCAACTTGGTTGCCTTTGTTCTGTTGCCTTAACCCTTGTTTCTCACGCAAGCATCTAAAAGCTGTGGAGTAGAAGATGCATGTTCACACCCTCAGGAAAACAGTAAGACCAGTGGGTTCTCTTCAGGGGACAGAATGGGAAAATGCTGAAGTTCTTTAAATGCCGATACATCTTTCTTCCCTTGTAGAGGCGTCTGCGCATGCCCTTAACACACTCTGCCTCTCCTTCACTGCAATCAGTCTAGAGAAGAGACAGGAATCCCCTTCAAACAGCCCTTTCAATGCTGCTGAGTGCAAAGCCTTTGAGGTTGCATTTCACACCCCTCAGGATAACAGAGAACAAGATTTGCTCAGTTATTGAACAACGCATCATAGCTACCGGTAACCTGTCCCACAGGGTCATTTCTTCTGGGATCGCTTGATTAAGCTGATGACTGTTTCTCGATTCTGAGCCTTAGGTGATAAGTTACACAGCAATTTATGCCATCTTTTGGGAAACACAGATAACTGGGAAGGTTTTAATTTGTGAATGTGACTGCTGGTAGTGTGGGAAGAGATGAGCTTTATGAGCACCTTTCAGAACAGGAGGAAATCATGATGTACATAAAGAAAAGCTTTGGCTTAGAAAACCCTCTCCTTCCTCTCTGCTCAGTCTCCCCAGGTGTTTGCCAACTGTGCAAATGTACAAGGCTTATACACAGGAAAGACTACCCTAAAAAGCAGGTGCAAGACTATGGTGAGATTCCTACCAGGTTTCTACTTCCATTTCCTTTCAATAAAGTTCAAATGGCAGTGTATTGCAAATCCCAGGCCAGGACTTGAACATGGGGGTAGCAATGCACTGCTGGGATGGGATGGGACAACACTGAGAAGCCCCGTGATGTGGCACTGATGTAGCCCTGCGTTGCTCAGAGCTCACTGAAGGCAATGAAAGAGATTCTGTGGGGCAACTGAATCAGGCTCTGGAGCAGAAGAATGGGGCCACTGAAGTCAACCTGATTTCACTTGTTTAAAGTAAGTACTATACTTACATCTGTTGTGGAGTTTGAGCTAAAGGTTCGGTCTTGATGTTAGCGAGACCAGCAGAGTTGCCTTGCACAAATTCTTAAAGAAAAGCTCTAAATCCAAGGCCCTTTCCCACAGATTCCTGCACTTCCAGCCTCTTCTGCTCTGTCCTAATCGACATAACAGACTTCAGAAAGGCCAGTTCAAATCTACTGTGAAGCAAATGGAGGTGGCCGTTTGCTTGTCTGGATCCTAGAAAAATCTTTGCATCAGAGATAGTATATAGATATCCATCTCAAACTCTTTTCCCAGTAAACAAGGAGCACAGAGCATGGGTTGAACTATCAAGTTAGAAATCCTTTCTAGAGTTTAAGCTGGTTGGCTTAAATAAATATGATTTTAAACACCATTATAAAAAGCATGTTTTGCCAGACGGTATGTTTGTAAATACTAAAGATCAGTTGAGAAAGACTGTTGCCTGTGAACCCATGTAAAGCTAGAGGAGTTACTGGAGGGTGAAGTGTGGGGAGTTGGCTAGTTTATTGCTTGACTAATTAAAACATTTCAGTGCCATTAATTATGCTTGATGGCTAAGCCTGTATGTGGGTTAAAGACCTAAAAGTTACCTGATTTGCCACTCTTCTATTTCATTTTGTAGGTAGTGTAAGTGATTCCATGTCATGAGAAAATGTATACAACACTGATAAATCCATAAAGTATTTGACCTTTAATCAATCCTAATATTTTCAATCCACAGAGCCTTCTTAAATGCCTGTAACCTTGGCCCTTCCACTCCCATTCATCACAATTACTGTTTGAGCTGTCTGATGCAATGCACAAAGCATTGCATGTTGACATCCAATATTTTATCATTAATAAAATAAAAAAAAAGTAAGAAACATTCCAAGTATTCTTGCTGTTCTGATATATTCCAGTGCAGTGCCCAAGAGAGGAAAGGGGACAGTTTTGATTTATGTCAGTGCTAGCAGATACTGTTAATTAGTGTTTACTGTTAGCAGAATGTAGATATATTTGATTAACTAAACAACTTGATTCTTGGTGTTATGCTAATTTTCAGTGATTGTTAACCTTCTCATACTGAGAATAGTGCCTGTAAAATAGTCAGGTAGACAGTCTGGATTGCATTTTAAACAAAGGCGTAAGGATCCTGGAACAGTAGTTTACATTAATTAAGAGAGCTTTCGAGCAAATCATGCAGACCTTATTCATGCTAGAATACATGAGGTAGGGCTAGCAGAATGGTTACCAAAAAATCTAGTATTTTCTCCCACCCTCCAAGACTATTATTATTGTCTTGATCGAAGAACATTGCTCTGATGGATGGAAATACTAACAAAGTTTACCCACAGAGGGGTTGGTTTCCTTAAACAACTGAATGATTCCATGCAGAGAACACTGGACTCCTCATGCAGGAACTCGCAGTTCTGGTACGCACCCAGGCAGTTGCTTTATCTTTCTGGGGCCTTTTATTCTTTGTGCGCCTTATCAGTGAAAATTTCGAGATTTTTCTCTTGGACAGTTTCCTTCCACACACATTCCTGTGCCAAGTAGAAAGAATAACATATCTGAATTGAGATAAGTATGATAAAAATAAATATTACTGAAATTTTCTCTTGTGTAGCATTGGCTTTCACATCACCTATGATTCACAACCCCCATGAGGCAATAGGTGCTGCCTGGGATTTTTGCTGAAAGAGAACTTTCATTTTCTTTGCATTCCAAATGAAATATGAGTTCCTGAACCTAAATATGAGTTCTCGAACCTCTCCTATATAAAAGCACCATTTGGATATGTTATTGCACTGCTATTTGTCCAGTTTCAGAGCTATAATACCCTCCCCAGACCTCTTGCACCCAGTACCAAAATACTCTTTCACTAGAATCGTAGAATCATTTAGGCTGGAAAAGACCTTTAAGATCATGAAGTCCAACCATTAACCCAGCACTGCCAAGTCCACCACTAAACCATGTCCCTAAGTGCCACATCTACACATCTTTTAAATACCTCCAGGGATGGTGACTCAACCACTTCCCTGGGCAGCCTGTTCCAATGCTTGACCACCCTTTTGGTGAAGGATTTTTTTCTAATATCCAGTCTAAGAGTATTCTTTACATATATATGTCTCTTTGTATGTACATCTTTATATATATGCATTTATCACATAATCACAGAATGGTTTGGGTTGGAAGGGACCCTAAAGATCATCTAGTTCCAAACCCTCTGCCATGGGCAGGGATACCTTTCACAATATGTTTATACGTATATGTCTTTCAGAATAAGGAGGTGTCATGACTGCTTCAGCAGTGAAAGTTCAGAAATAAAAAGAAATGGCAAAACTAACATTTTTATACATTTAAGTTCCATCTTAACTGGAAGAGTTTTATGTTCTCTTTCTCCATGTTGTAGGTTTTTCTTAGCATAGTTTTTATAGGTCTTAACGATTTATTAGCAGGAATTATACTTTTAACGGAAATAATGAAAAAATTACATGGGAACATGATCTAAGTCCCCACTCTCCCTCAGTGATATTTCTCTGTTGTTTTTCCAGCTATTTTGCCAAGCCAAACAAAATGATTACAACTAAGCACTGATGTGTAAGAATTAGTATGATATGCCTCTGCAATGCTGGATGGAAGAATGAACATGATTTCATTTTTACTGCAGTTACCCTGTAAACCCTCTCTGCCTCTGCAGCTTTGTGCGGGTGGAAGTTTCACAGGAATGCCATGGAAAGATTTACAGACTTTCTGGCCAGGTTGATCACTAACCTCTCTGACATCCTGCCTCTGTTGACAAGACTGTCTGATATTAATTACAAGATAAAAATCTCAGCCTGCTCTGGAGAGCTCAGGGATCACATCATTTAAGTGTGGGAAATATGGACTGTAGCGTTATTGTACATGGGGTACCCACAGACTAAAGTGCCAGACATTCAGTTCTACATAAAAGGAATTCCGAGAAAACATTGTAGGTGTAGGAGCAGACAAAATTGACTATCTTTAGTTGAATGAGAGAATGCTAAAGGAGCTGATAACCTATTCCTAAATAACAAAAACTGTGGCAGCAATTTCTTTGTGCTGAGTACTGATTATCCTTGATTCCCAGAAGAAAATGGTTGATTGTCAGAACTCATGTTTTCTGCCATTCATGCAGAGGACGTGAAGTTTGAGAGGTCCCAAAGGACATCCATTCTTCTTACTTCATTTATGCACAAAAACTCCATTGCGTAGATTTTGCACATTTTAATAAGATTTAATCAAATAGTACTTGCAGCTTTGTTTTAACTTGACATAAAATAGAGTGACAAAGCTTTTTGTCTGTGTCTATGCTGATAAGGTTTTCCATGATGGCAGCTCTGCAAAGAGCCTATCTGAAAAGTAGTTCCAGGTACAAGATTGAAAATAGCTGAATTTAAGTTGGAAATCTTTTCACAGTTTAGTGGAACAATTAGGTCTTCTCCATGCAGTGCTGTGGCATACTGGAAGCAATCTCAGATATTTACCAGTATGCAGCTGTTTTCCATACTGTGACTAATGACTCCACTTGTGTTTCCATAATGCTGAAGAGGCTTTGACTTGTGGCTCAAAAGCTCTGACATACGATTGAGTACTGTGACCTCTTCCTTTCCCTCTTTGACTCTGCAGAATACACATCCTCTAAGAAATCTGTTGTTCTTGGCTGCTGTATCTCATGTTATTAGTCCCATATTTTAGTGAAAAAGCATTGGTCATATATGTGAATAAGCAGTACTATTCCTTAGCTGATTTTCCAGAATTTCATCTGCCGCTGAAACTGCCTTTTGCTGCTTTTTCAGAGATGCAATGGTGGTGAGACTGATATCTTGTCATAGACCTGTATTCATTAGTTTCATTGCAATATAACTGCTACTGAAGTGCTCGTTTATTACTGCATGAAATTATGCCAGTTCTTTAGGAACAGATCTGTGAAAAATGCCACTAGCAGTGTTTACATGGGAAGTAAATGGACTGGACTCAGCGATGGGCAGAGTGTAAGCAGGGTGAGTATCATTGGAATGATCACTCTGACTGGAACAGTCCTCCATATAGGCAGATATTATGATGGAGTTTCTGAGCATTTGCATGTGGCAGCCACTTCTCCTGAAGCCTGGCTTCTTTAAAGTCCACACCCCATTGTGCAGAGGAAGTGTTCAAGCCAAGGTGGGACACTTTTTGAGGATGTGTAAGTGGTCATAAGTTTACTCTTCAGAGAAGTGTTTGGGATGTTAGTAATAGAGTTGCCTGAGTAAACGGAGCTAGATTCATCCCTCATACTCAATTCTCTTCTCCCCTGCGTGTGTTTCCTTAGTGCTTGGAGCCAGTCTCCTTTCTCTTCCCATTCTCTGCCTCCTGTTTCCTTTCATACCCGACACTCATTTGAAAAAGCCAGCCATATACAGACACTGGAACTGTTTATCTTGGTAGAGTGAGCATTATCTATGCTGTTCAGCTTTTCGCCTTAAGTCTTTTGTGTCTCTTTTTTCTGAACTTAACTAAATTCCTTGAGTCTTGTTGTTTAACAGCCTGACTTTTTATCCACATACTAAATTCATAGCAGGTGACCTTCCTCTGTGACCTCTTTCTTCACCAGCCTGAGTTTTTCTGAGTCCTTGTTCTCTTTTTTTTTTTTTTTTTAAAGTACTCTTCTGGGTAAGTCCTGAACCTTCTTTAGGAGGTCAGCAGCCTAGGACAGGTTATGCTTAATTGCACAGCAAATATGTTCTCAGGCCAAAGTATGGTTCCAGGCCAGGGCAGAGAGACCTGGTAGCATGGTAACAGTAATCTATGAAGATGAGCTGAAATTCATCTGTTCCCACATGAGCTTTCCATAGGTTTGTACTGAATTTTCTAACTGCAGTCCTTTCTTTGAGATGCTAAGCTGCATGACCTCCCAAGAGTAGGGCCAAAGGAAATGCATGTCACTTTTCCAGTGCCTTTAGTGTTCAAAAGGCTTTAAAAGGATCTAGTTAAATAGGATTATTCCTATGTATTCTGACTTGCGAGTTTAAGGTGTCCCCCTTCCCCTGTTTTGTGCGAAGGGAAGGGAGAGGTAAGAAGGTATATTTCACCCAACAAGGCAGAAAATGTTCCTTTTGAAGATATTTAAGAGTATGTTGTGGTATAGGAAGATCACCTGCCAAAAAATCCTATAAATTTGCTTAGTAATGTCCCTTGAAAAACTTGGGTAAACCTAAACTAAAAATACGTGCAAGTTTTTAGGCTGTATTTGTCCTGTGAGCTTGGCACAGTCTTGTGGACCTACCTTCCTTCAGCAGGAAGAGAGTTGTGTGGGTAGTGCTGCATCACATAGAAAAGCCAGTGAAACCAAAATAAGAAGATATAGTTCTTTGCCAGGTATTAGTAATAAAATAAAACTTGCGTCCAAGTTTCTATGAGTGAAATGATACAGTTCCTTTCCAATATATGAGTCTACAGAGGCATTGTGGTTGTTTATGTCTACACATATTTATATATGGCAGGTTTATCATTGAAATATCAACAATTCAGAGGCAAAAATTGAGGTAAATAAGTTTTCCTTCATTTGAATTCTGTAAACTGTTCACAGCTGTTACTTCCGCTGTGATGTGGGAATATTCTGTAAAAAGAGAGGAAACTTCATGGGCTGAAGTTCAGTTCCTAAATAATCCTCCAGCAGCGGTTTATGGCAATGGCTTGTGGAGGGCCCGAGTTTTCCCCTGTTAAACTCACAGAGCTGCAGGAAGCCTGGGCTTGTATGGGTATGTACCGTATATGTGTTTTATACTGCTGCTAAGTGACTATGAAGCTCTGCTGTGCTTGTAGACCTTTGGACAAATGTGCTGTGACAGGCAGTGAACTTTACTTTTGGGGCTTGCACTGTCTAGGTTCCATGGTTTTGGGAGGAAAGCTGTCTTTCCCACGGAGAACACAGGGAAATCTGGAGGAACCTGTCCATCTTCTTTTCCATCCCACACCTGGACATGTTCAGTGCAGTAGAATCCATCACACAACGGTTTCTCCAGGTACAGGGCCATCACTCCCTGCTGATCTCCAGGTACAGGGCCATCACTCCACGCATTTACCCTCCTTTCTTATCCCCTACAGTAGTGGCTCTGTAATCTTTGGAGACTTGATGCTCCAGAAATATTGTCAAAATCATGTGCCAGTGTGAGATTTCACACACACACAGAATTGTGAGATTTGAGAACATGTACTTCCATAAGCAACGGGGCTTAGCAACCCTGTGGCACGCTCTGATATAAATGCATGAAGCTGTGGTTGAACCTTCCTTTATTTCAAATACAGGTGAAATTGGTTAGAGGGCTATAAAGCTGTTAGAAGGGATTCAGTAAGAGCATATGGAGGGATGCATTTAGCACTGTTTTCTTGGGAAGCTAGATATTGTATAATTAATCCCTTTTATTTGTTTTGCTTCTCAAGCTTTCAGGTGTGTTTGGGTCATATATTCAAGTTTTCCTCATTACCACATGGGATAAAGTTTACATTCCTGTAAAGCAATAAGGACAAAATAAAAAACCTGCTTTTGCTTCCAGAAGCCAGAGATCTAAAAAAACCACCAAACATTCAAGCCTTGTAGTAAAATACTGAGTTGGCAATGATGCTGCAGTTCTCTTATACCAGGATACATAATGCATGCTCCCACAGCAACTAAAGCAACAGTGTTTAGCTTCCAGAGAGCACACCCAGGCTTCTCGAAGAAACCCAGCAACCACAGCAAAGCAGCAGATTGAAAGGATCCCCTAATGAGTGAATATATCCAGAGCTTTTAGTTCGCCATCTGCTGTTTTGACAAATACGTGTGAGCTGTTTTGCCAGCAGATATCACTATGTGTGTCCAAATTACAAGTGAGAATGAAAGAGAAAAAGCATTTCTCCACTCATAAACGACAGGCAGATTTAGGAATGCCTGCTGGAGTATATGTGTGTTATTAGGCACATTTTTAATTATTTTGTCAACTTCTATTATGAGGTCATTTCACTTCAATGCAATTTAAAACATAAACCCATAATTTTTTACGTTCCTATGTTCTTTTTTTCATTATACGTTTTTTTAATATGCTGCTTGATCATGGCCCCTAGAACAATACAAAGGCCTTTAACTGTCTGAATTAAACTGCTGTGGCTTTTCTTGTCAAAAAGAGCTCCTGCATTTATTTCTGTATACATTGACACTATAAAATGTTTCTTTTCTCTCTTCTGCAGGCAAAGAGCTATAACAATCACATTTCATTGTCATTTCAACCTTTGTTCTAAAACATTATGATGTGTAGAAAATTGATTAACTGGAATTTAGTATATACAACATAAGGAAACTTTGTTGAAATCCAGAGGGCCATTTCTGTTCATTTGATAAATATATTAGTTTCTTTGGTTTCCTGAATTACCAGGTAAAGGGCAACATTTTCCAGATCTAACTAATTTCACTGAAACATATGAAAGACAAATACCAGAAGTCAAATCTAACATATTCTTCCCAAGGGCCTTAAAAAAAATCCTACCCAAACTCTTTATTTTGAAAAGCTAAAGCAAGAGTTCAAAATTAAATGGATGATTCATGTGAGATATGTGAACTGAAGAACACATCAAGCTGTTATACCAGCTGAAATGGCCTGGGTTTTCTCAGCACCATTAAAGAAAAGAAACAAGAGGTGAAAAAAATAGATTGCTGTTTTACGCCGTCTATGCAAGCGTCACCATATCTCAGGCTCACAACAAACCAGACCCTCTACGTTGAGCTCTCTGCGCAAGGGTGAGGGCACTTAGCCTCATGGCTACAGAGATGGATTTTGCTTCCTCTGTATCTCCTGGGCATGGAGGAGCTGAGGGCTGGGCAGGGTCTGTAGGAAGAGGATGCTGCTCGGCACTGGTGGCCCTGCAAAGCCTTTCTCACAGTGGCAACCCTACTGCTTCCACAGCTGCAGCTCTGCGGTCATGTTATTCCTCCGTAAACCTATTCCCTCCTGCTGCCGCATTCCTGGATGTAGAGCGCAGCAGAAGACTACCATCCCACCCCAAGGAAATTCTTGGATGTGTAGACAACTGCTTTACAGACTCCTGATCTGACGGTCACACACGAAGGGACTGACTGGGGTTTGCCATGAATTTTTCAAAAGTGCCAGGGAAAGCAGCCTTTACAGTCAAGTAGCAGGAGGAAAAAAGCAATTGTAACTAATAGAGATATTAGTTATCAATTCCCTGATGTGCTCATAGTATGTTTCTTACTGAAGGTAATTAAAGAGGAAATAATGTTTTTGTGTCTGATATGGCAGAATGTAAACATACTAAAAATTATAGCATATGCTGCTGCTTTATTTTTTCAGTAACAATAATTTTAAGCAAAGGTAAATGTTCCCAACTGGGCAAATGAGAATCCTTAATGTAATCTGCTGTATGAGATGCATTATAGGCTGTAGCAAATATTAGCCATCACCTCTTGATGCACAAAAAATCCTTCTTGCCAGTGTCAGTCACATTTATTTTATTCTAGACAAAATAGCTCCTAGGTGTCGCAGCAAGAAACAATGGCGTCTGAGTGCCTCCTGCAGAACGTTTGGATCTTGAGCATATTTTGTTTTGTGCTGAAGTTGAATTTGATGTGATAGGTCTGGAAAAATATAGAGCTGACAGTCTATATACACAACCAGGTTTTCAGTCCACATGGGTAATGAGACCCAAGCAGCCAGCCACTTTTTTCATGCCTCTGTCAATTTAAAGTGCATTTTTAAATGAACAGTGGGGTTATTCGGGTCTATTAATTACAGTAATTGTTTCCTGCGTGGAAACCACATGTATGAGATGTGAAAGGCGCGTGTGTGTGAGAGGGAATGCTGGCGTGTGTGAGACTGGTGCAATTCCCCTTTGAAGATTTTTTTTTATCCCTAGAGAGGGAGCTTGTAATGAGCAACAACATTTACACTGAAGACTTCAATGCTCCTTGTTGCCCCATCGTTGCCTTGCCTTTCACATGGAGATTAAAGCCAGTGGTTGAAGCTGCTCCTCCTTTTCCCATGTGGCCGATATAAATTCTACATCAAATAGAAAGGAGGAAGGGCAGGTTTGGCTGTCAGCAAAAAATGAAGGAGAGGTCTGACAGCAGCAGGAGCAGAGGCTCAGTTCTCATTAATCTGGAGGGCACCAGAAGAGTAAAAATAAAATCTTGGGAAGATGCCTACTGTGCCCTTTAAACAAAGACCCTGTGATTGGCATAATAAGAAGAGCAGCATTGGGAAAATGCTTTTCATAAGGCTCGCCTACTGGTGGATATGATGGGAAACTCATGCAGATTTTGATAGTTTGTATAAAACTTGAATGCTGTGGTTTGTGCATTATGGAAGTACAATAATGATTCTGTAGTTCAATTTCTAACCTGTTTTCTATTACAAGTCTCTGCCTTTTAACTTTAACAAGAAAGCCTTCATTCTGCCTGATTATGCTATTTTTCCTAGCACAGAATGATGCCAGAGGAAAATTGTTTGGGGAAAGTTTGGGATTAATCTCAAACTTTGCAGAATGTTATTTCCCCATTTAGGTTTCCTTTTGCTGCAGTGACACATCTCAAATGTGGCTCAGTCCATGTGCTTTCCTACACTTTGCCCTGTGGAACAGCTTAGTTTGGAGAGAAGAGGGAAGGGATGGAAAAATATTCAGCAACACATCCTGATAGAGGAGCCAGGAAGCATGGCTTTATTGAATTAGGGAAGTGCTATGCTGGGAAGACAGACAGTAGATATATAAAAGTAGATAGTTAGCCCTTACACTGTGTAGATAGTTTGTATGCTGAATTCATGGCACAGGCATAAATCACTCCTCAGAGGCACTAAGGTTCATAGTTTGTTTTGTCACTCTTTCGGCTTGATTTAGAAACGTTTGCTTATTCTCAATTCTGGTGGTGGGGGTTTTTTTGTGGGTTTTTTTTTCTGTGCTGAGGTCCTGTTCCCTGCTCCTCCTTGCAGTGGATGAATAGCAGAGACTCTGGTTATACCCAGAAGTATAAAAGCAAGAGCTGTAGAGTCATCACAGCGGGTTTTATCCATCTCTTAGTTTGTGATAGTTCCTGTGCATGAATGTGGCAAAACTTACTCTTGACACAACAGGGACAATTAATGGTCAGAAATCAGCATTTTAGCTACTTTAATCAGTTCTGCTTTCCCCTCTTCTTTCACCTTCTTTCCCAGGGAAATAGAGTTGTTGATACTGCTCGTTTTACCCCTTCTCGCCCCAACTGAAGATGTATGTAAAGACTTCAAGGTTCAGAGACAAGGCTATGAAATAAAATTCTCTTTGCTAGTTAAGCTAGAAATTTGAACCACCACAGAAGATTATTAGGAAGGGTTTAGGCCAGGGGAATTTCTGGTACTATTTGAACACAGATGAACCCAGGTTGCACATCAGAGAGGACTTATGTCAGCAATGAGACCCAGCTCAGAGGAAATCACATTTTCTCTCTCAAAACCCCTTTTGTGACCTCATATTTTTTATTATCTTATTATTTAAACTATTCCAGGCTTTTGCTTGAGTTTAATTATGGGGCTGATAATATTTGAGTCTCTACTGCTTTTGATGAGTAATAGGTTCTTTTAAAGCCATTTCTTTAATACCAGGTGGCATTATATGACATGAGCACTGAGTATCCAGCTGGTCCAAATGAAGAAATATCTGGGCTTAATACCAGGCCTAGTGGCCCTTTCCTCCTTCCAGGAGGTGGATTTTGTAGTTCTGCCTAATGCTCATTCAGTGAGGTCAATGACAACCTTTAATCTTTTTGATTCTGTTGTTTGTGTACCACTTGATGTGACAGGCTTCTTGTGGCAGTTTTCTTATGGCAAAGCCAAAAATTTGTTCTTGCTTGGCCTTGACCACCAGAATACAGAGACTGAGCTGGTTTTTGTGATGTGAGAATTCCAGGGGAGAAATAACTCTAGCAGATAAAGAAAAGAATAATGTTCTTGTAAGCTCATTAAGTGCTGGGTACCAGAAAAGGTAAGTCAGAAAGAGATTAATTTGACAGGGAATCTGTGATTGATTGTACCAGGTGTTTTGGGTGAAAGTGAAAGATAAAATATGATATTCCTGAAACTTGCTTATTATGAAGTACTGCATATTTGGAAGCATTTCTGTGATGACCAAGTAGTGCAAGTGTAAGACTTAATTAAAGACTTGAATTAATTCTTTTAAATGCATAATTTAAAATAGTGTCTTCAATCAAATCTATGAATATAGTACTCTCAGTAAGTGAACTGCATCACCCTAATGGCTCACTATGTTTTTTTGTTTGCTTTATTAACTAAGAAAAAACAAATTTCTGTTTGAGTTATTTTATGTGTAGGCATGATTAAAAGTTCTCACTGTATCAGGGGATATTAACAGGCAATTATATTTTGAGTTTAAAATGGATTGATTATTCCTTCCTGAGAGAACACCAATGCACAGACAAACTGCACAGAAATAACATGTCAGTAATATCACACTACTGTACAGATCTTAAAGATAAATTTCCATCTGGCAAGCAGACATTCAGGAAGGAACTGTTGTTAATGTGGCTTTCACACAGATGAAGTTCGTAGAGGATAAAACTCGGCTTGAGGCTTCATTTCTACTTCTCACAGTTGGCAAATGTAAATATACTCTAAATATTACTTGAAGAAATTGAGCACAAATAATCAATAAGGAAAAAGCTGAGTTTCCTCTCTTGTTCCACTGGAAGTTTTCAGCTACTCGGATGGTCCTTCCAGAGAACAAGAGCCAAACAGAAAAACAAAAGGAATTCCAAAAATGACAACTACAAACCAAGAAGAAAACATGCTCTGTAAACATTAATACTTCACTGAAAACTTCAATATGCTTAAAAAACATCTATTAATTTAACCCCTGTGAGGGAAGATAAATAATAAAACCCTCATTTACAAATGAGAAGACAGGAAGAGAACCTGAGCTCTGATATCCCTGTTGACTTCAGTGGTCTTTGGAGAAGGTCCCCTCTGATCTGTGCCAGCTCAGGGCACCTGACTTCACCACAGTACTAACCCAGCATTATACAAGGTAAGATAATGGAGTAATACAGTCTGTTCACCATAAAACACATGACGTTTGACTCCCTAATGTACATACCGTTGATAAACACGAATAATAATACTCTCTGTTACTGTAGTGCTATCTGACCTGAGGTATTCAAGGATTACCTAAAATGATGCACAGCATGTTTTGGGAGGGAAGAAAAATGAATCAGACAAAAAACATATGGTACTTTTAGAAACATGCTGTAATAGGAAGTTGTCTTCTCACATGGAACTGAAGCTCCTACTGGTAAACAAAGTAAATATTAAATCCATCAGAAGGAATGGATAGAGTTGGTTGAAAGATATAATTTCAAACTGAAATGGTAGCTGAAATTTCAAAATTTACTTAATCCTGAGCTGAAATGAAGTGTCAGTCGCAGAATTTTATTTAGGAAAAAAAAAATTTAACAATTGTTTTAAAATATGTTCAACTGCATTGAAATTTTCCATTTTAAATAGTGATGAAATTAAGATGTTACTGTAAAATATTTTGGCATTATTAATCCTCATTTTGTAAAGGAAGAAAAGGTTCCTCAAAGTGTTTGGTTATGTCATTGATTTTAATAATACTTCAACTGCATAGTTCAAGGAATAGATTTGACGGACACATGCTTAGTCACAAGGAAACATGCAGCTACTGATTCATAAGCACCAGTGGACCTTGTCTTTGAAGGTCATCTGTACAGGTTGAAGGTCATCTGTACAGGTGCTCATTAAGCATGTTCTAGGCTGCTTATGAGATCTCTTGAGATCAAATAGTTTAAGAGAACAAGGTTTGTAGTCTTTACCCCTAATAGAAGTTACACAAATTAATCTGGGGAAGAGTGTGCCTTCTGGATATTTTCTTATTTACATTCAGTATTGCTTTTCCAATGGCCGCTGTAGATTTGTTCTCCATTTTGTAGGAAGCTGATTTATACGCCAGTTGGCTCAGTGGGGTTCACTGAAATGAAGGCTTGTTTTAAAAGGGAACAATATTGTAACTCAGCCTGGTAAGTGTGGGAGACAGCTGTCCGCAGCTTATAGTTTGAAATATTGTTTTAACAATTGTTTCTTTCCTTCACTTAAATCAGTAGAATATTGCCATTATGGGACTTTAGGTAGAAACACCTATTCATTACAAGAGAAACAGACTTGCAGAAAGTGAAGGCTGGAGATGGGGCACCTGTTAGTTATTTCTCAGTCAGCTGCAAACTAGGATCTGAATTCTAACAAATACTCCTTTTTCAGTTGTGAAAGTTCTTCAGGAAATGGGATTACCTTGAATTTGGAAATGCTGACTGTTTAAAACTGGTGCCAAGCTAAAAGAGATGTGTTAGCCTGTGGCAGTGGTGTGGGTCCATGCTTGGCTCTGGAGAAACAGGATATGGTGCTTGGGGGTCACATACAAATCCACCCCAGATCAGGATCTCAAAATAGCTGCTCTTTGAAAGCTTCTTGCCTGTTGATGTGGAACAAAAATCTATGTCCTGAATGGCAGTCCTTCATCATAAAACTTACCTATGCTGTGGGAATTAACTGACACAAGTTAAATCTAAAACTGGGCTCAGCAGCTGTTGTCACAGTAGCTTGGGCACTTGGGATGACTTTGAGGTTGTATTTAGATGCCTTACAGTTAGACCTGGGGCATCCCTTCATCTGTCACATGCAAGCTTGCAGCCTCCAGATGTGCTGGAGAACATTCAGAGAGGGCAAACAGTGGCTTGTGTGCAGATGGCCTTTGGCAGAAGGGCAATTATACTGAGCAGCTGTTAGTAGGGAAGCAGGCGGGGAGGGAGGCAGGCATCTGCAGAATAGCTTGGATGCAGTTAGGGCATTTGCACAAATGGAAAAAGGGAGTTAGCTAAGAATGGCCTAGCCAGAAGACTTTGCCTCTGGTTGAGCAACGAGCTTCAAAAGGAAAGAGAAGAGGAACAAACAGGGCTTACTTCCTCTGCATCAAACAAGGTAAAGCTGGTTGAGTTGGAAAGGCCAGGTTGGGCAAGCAGGTCAGAAAACATGGCTACATGTCAATGGAGAGTTGTGAACAGGTTGGGTGCTGAAGTCAAAAGTAGTTGGTCCCTGTGCTGGGAGCTGGAAGTACTCACTGAATCTAAACATATGTCCACCTACTTGAAAATCTGAGTATACGCTAACTTGCCTAATTTTAGCTAGCCAATTTTTAATGTTTTGCCCTAAAGCCCATTTGTTTTTGAAATCGCCTACAGAATTACTGCAGGGCATAGAGCTCTAAGTTTAACAAAGTCTGGATAAATAAGGGTTTGATTCACTAGTATTTGCCAGATTAAATAATTTCTTAGTATACAACTTTTAGACCCAAAAGTTTCTTATGGTCTTGCATAATAAACTATTTGTGCAATTAGCAATAAATTTGTCACTGTAAGTCACTCTTTAAAGCTGGGAACAAGTATAACATTTATTAGTGTGTTGGAGTTTGCAGTTAAAAATAGCTATCCTGTTTTCATATAGTGAATGCACTTTCAGGCTTCTTTTCCCCAGCTCTGTAGATACAGGGAAGGTGACAGAATCAGCATGAATATGTGATAGAAAACCGTATTCTTTATGTAGAAACGAAGTTTATTTGCAACATGTTTTGATAAAAGAAAATCTGCAAATTTTGGCTTCATTGCCACCTCTTTCAGCATTGTATTTTGGGCTTTAGCAAGTGTTTAATGCTACCTGTTCTAATTGCAATAGGCCTTATCTGAAATGTGCAGTCTGGTGTATTAATGCTAATACATTATACAAATATGCAATGTTAATACATTATGCAAAACCAAATACCAGCTGGTGCTCAGCATGCAGCTTTAGCACTCAGCAATTAAACAACACACAGTGAAGGACTTAACTTTGTTCAAGTTAAATACTGTGGTCTAGCATGGGTCTCTGAGGCCCATCTTGCAGAGATGCCTTTGCACCAAGTTCTGGTGAAACGGCTGAGATTACTGCTTGCAGTACTATGAATGGTAGTCAGAGTATGTAACATAGACATTTACTTTTCATAGTATTTACCAGAACTGGTGGTTATTTATCTGGAAGTCTCAGGCATGAGGTGTTATTTGATTTAGGGAGCAGTGTGTGTAATTTATTACCTCTGGATATCCCTTGGCTCCTTTGGAAATATCTTAATTAATACCATTTTCTTCATTAGGGGGTTCCTAATTAAATTTGGTATACTGTATATGTTTGTCTCATTTGGTTTAACCTTGTAATAAATCTGTCAAGCTATGTATCACATGTCTATTAGCTTTGAAAAACTGAAACTCACGCAAATATAGAAGAAAGAATTAAGCTCATTATGGGCTTCAACCTTGTAAGAGTTTGAGGAATCCCTTTTATATCAGCAGGAAAAGAACAATCTGAGCCTTCACAAATTATACCCAACCTGTGTGTGGAAGGTGGTGGTGAGGAAAGTTGAAGACCGAGGAGGAAGAGGGGGAGACTTGGGGCATGAAGGATTCCAAAGAAAGGATTTAATTATATTGGAATTAAGACTAGAACATTCAGCTGGACTGAAACAGAATTAATTATAAAGCATTTGTTTTGGAGAAGCCAAGCCAGAAAAAGCACAATGCTGCCAAATAATATTATTTAATAATTGTATTAAAAAAATAGAAAATTAATCCTTTGGGACTCTTAGTAGATCATTGAAACCAACTGGTCTTTTGATGAAGTATGTATCTTTCTCAGATTAAATTACAAGGACTGTCTCATATTCTCATGAGATTCTGTAAACTGATATTACATTTTTAGTAAAAGCAAAATTAACGAATTGGTGATCACGGACTTTCTAGAGGAAGGGCAGAGCAGAGTTTTCATGAGCAGTTACTCAACTGTCCATTCTACTGCTTTTCCCCAACTTGAGCCTCATGTTTTCTATGATGCTGGGAGAAACTACTTTTCTTGAACATTTTCACATTTCCTGGCCCTGCTCTTGTCTTGTAAGTGACGACGTGTCTTAGAAAATAAAGCAAAAGAAAGAGAATGATGGTTCTTGAGTGAGTTGGAAAAAATACAAGGAAACCTTTTAAAAGAGAGAAAGGGATGTGTTTACCCTTTGCTTTGGCTTCAGCTGTGTCTAGACATGGCTTTACCTGCTTAATGGTAACCACAGAGCCTAGGGGAGAATCATCTCACTCATTTATGCCCAACATTAATGCCTCCTTGAGGCATTTGCTTCAAAGAACTGCTAGACAATGCCACAAAAGCTTCTAGAATCAGGTCTGGCAGGACCTGGCAGCGTGATTTTTGGCTTCCTGAAAACAAAATCTTGAATGCTGCTGATGTGTACTGCCAAATGCCTTTAGCCCTGGAACAGGGTGTTCATGCACAATGCAACTCTCCCTTGAAATACTGTAGGTGCGTATCCATGGCTAACTAATTTTAGGCAATACTTCAATGTTTATGTCGATTTGATGGATAAAGCTTTCTGAGATGTTTTGTGTAGAGAATTCAAATGTAGTCACAAATGAAAAAAATGTTAATTTGGTTGGACAGCTCTGTGTTAGATTTCAGGTGCCCCACAGCCGTGAGCCTTTTTTCTTTTCAACAGTGTTTTAGTCAAGAAGTGGAATTAATGCTGGGTTTATCTTAACATTTCTGATTTTTCTGGCTTAATGTGGTTCCTTTCTTGCCCAGTTTGAGACTCCTGCTGGGAGATAATTGAAGTCCCTCCTGGGAGAGTTTCTGCAGCAAAACTGTTTCTTTTCAAGCTTCTTTAATGTTTTGCCTCACTTAAAATTGATGGAAATATGGCTGGATGTGTTGATCGGTTCTTAAAAGTGGGCAACAAGGGCAGGTGGAATGGCTGATGCACAGTGATACCTGGTGCAGTGTTTCCTGGTAAAAAACAAATACGGTTCTCAGATTTTGGTGTATTAGACTTACAATTTTTCTACAGTTAGGCAGATTTTCATGTTTTGAGTTGCATGAAAACATTTCTTGACAACATAAGCTGTGAAGGGTAGGCTGTGTTTAGAATAACTTGGAGGATGGAAAGATTAACTTGGCACTTCAGGATCTGGGCCTCTGAATGCTCTCCTAACAGCTGTCTTGGGAATTATCCTCGCAGGCACTCTTCTCCCAAGATGTGTTCTCTGTAGGGAAATTTTCACCGCTCTTCGAGATTTTAGTGAAAGAAAAGCCAGTGCTGACTCTCCTGACTCTGGCTCTACATACAGGTGTTAAATCTTTGTCTCAAGTTCAGATCAGGAGCTCTCCCTAAATTAAGAGGGATTTGGCAATCTCTCATGGGTTCTGTAGCTGTCTATTGTGACAATGTACGATCTTAGAAACCTCATGACAATAACGGCATAACAGGGTGAAAAGGAGTAGAAATAAAAATTTAAAGCCAGCCTGAGAACTGCTGAGTAAGGGCTCAGTCAGTGCCCATGGCTCTGCCCTTGCCGGATGACGCAGCCCCGCCTGGGAAAGGCCACGGGTTTACTGAAGGCCTACTACAAGCTCTCTCCCTTGATCCCATCTAATTTTTTTTGCCACAAATTGAATTTTATGAATCAGAAAGAAATAACACCAAAATAAAGCTGGGAGCTGAAGAATGAAGTGGAGAAACATAAGAAAGTGTGTGGGTTGTATCTTGATGTAGGCCTTGCCTTCCAGAGGGGCAACAGAGCCTGCCTACAGGTAGGGCACCCAGGGCTCCTCTCTGGCTTTCTGCCCCACAACAGGCAGGGCAGAGGTGATGTTTCAAGGATATTTAAAAAAATAATTTAGCTGCTTAGAAAGCCTGGTCATTCTTGCACATCTCAAACTACCCAGCCCCCTCGGAGCAGGCTTGGACACGGAGCAGATCCTGAATGGCTTCCTCCAGGGAGCATGGGGCTCTGCTGCCGCCCGCTCCTGCCGCTGTGCGCCTTGGGTACAGCCATAAGGCCCCTGCCTAGCAATCAGTGTGAGTAAATCTGCTACTATGGCCATTATAATGGCCATAAAGTGGCTATAGAGAGAAAGTAACACCACATCACTGGGGTCTTGCCTTTGAACACATTCTCAAAGATATAATTAAAAACACCAAGTGCTTATTTCAAAGCCAAAGTTCATAAGTGATGGGTCTGGCATCATGCCTATTGCAGGAAGGCTAATTACACCATAAATTAAAGGTTGTTTTTTTTTTTTCTAACCAAACATTATGACCTTTAATAAAATTGTTTTTACAACCAGCTGTCAATAAATCATCCAGGAAAGCTAGTGAGAAATGTTCTGTGAGCACTCCACTTCTGTGAATTTCATTAGCTACAGTTTATTTGGTTTTGTGAGCTATGATGGTTTTTAAATCTCAAATTAAAAGCCCCGAACCATAAAAACTAATTCAAGAACATTAGCATCTCAGTCTCTGAAAATGAGACTCTCTAATTGCAGAAATTAGTCAAGATTGTATAACGATCAGGAGGTCATTAAAAAAGAAAAAAAAAAAAAAGAAAGAAAGAATAGTGCATAAGCTGTACTTGATTCAGCTGCAGCAGCTCCAGAAAAACTTTTTTTGAATATACCCTTCATGACAGAAAAATGTGTCCAGGTAGATTGATTTGAAGCACTGTGAAAGCCTTTTAACCTAGCGCTTTGATTTCTCAGACATCAGTTTTCTGCTCTTGTTTATTCTCTTAGGTGCATCAGCCCTTTTGAGTTTGGCCACATGCAAGAAGTTATGCTACACGTTGTACTGTTGTGTATGTAGCAGTGAAGTATGAAGTAACACCGATAGGCTTTACTTCAGGATTTCTTTTTGGTTTGCATTCTTAAGGTTCCTGTACTACTTCATGGTAATTACAAATATTTGTAGGAAACACACTATACTGCTTGCTTTGTCACTTTAGGATGGACATATTTTAAAGCTAGGCATTTTTATTAGATTGGTACCAGAAAATCAAACTGCTAACATTCTACTCCTCTGCCTCATAAAGCTCTTCTAAGTAGAAGAGTGGATTTAACTTGTGTTGTAGAAACATCTAGAAAGCCTTTAAATTTGAATTTGATATGGCAAGACAGCAATCCTTATTCTCAGCTCCTTTTTGAATTGCTGGTTTCCTTATGTTTCTGTTTTCCTCTCCAAATATTTTGGCATGACTGTTTTAAGCCGTTCATAATGCCCACTCTTCTTCTGACTTACCAAAGATCATTTGTGTGGAATATGTATCATAAAAGTCAGATACACCTTTCTGAGCCACGCATAGCTTCTGTGAGACCTTGCTTACACAGTTGCTGACATCTGACACAGACATCCCTATTCTGCCCTGTGGCTTCTGTTTAGAGGGTTCCCAGGGATGTACAAGTACATCCACTCCCTCTATTGCATTTTGTTTCAGGGACCCTAAAATCACTAGTTGAAAGGAGAAGGTGAGACTTCCTAGTACCTACTTTTTACTAGTAAATTTTAAAAATTACCTCTTTTCCTGTACTCTGCCTTTTTAATTCCAGATGTTTTTCCTCTTCCTTATTCCTTGTCACGAGCATTTGTGCACTGTTTGAACCAATGGTCTTTTACCATGTCTACACCAAAAAAATGAAAATAATGTAAAAAAATTTCGAGTCTTTATTTGCCATTGCAGATTCCCTGGGAAACCTGTTGGTGTGTATGGGAAGATTTGAGACACCCTCAGCCCTCATTCCATGGGCTCTTCTGAGTCTCAGTCAGAGACATTGATTTCCCTGCATGTTTTCCTTCTCTGGATCTCACAAATTGTTCCATTCAGTTACTTTTTGCCATACATGCACACATAGTACCAGAAGTAGCTTTTCAAACTCAAACACCATGGTGTTGTCATTCATGTTGTTCCCCAATGTATATTTGTCTACGTATGCAATGTGTAAATGCAGACATATATGTGCATGCATTTATCTATGGCATGGTGATGGAAGTATCAGTTTTTGTTATGTGACTTGATCTTACAAAGTGGATTCCCGTAGTCTGCTAGCATATTGTAGCCTTGTTATTTCTGAAACAAATAACTTCATGCTTATTCCTTATATTTGATCTTTAGTGAGACTGTTGTTACAGCAGTTCTGATGATCTTTTATTTTTTCAGGCAGAATTTCAATTAATACATTCTTTTCTGTAGACATTTGCCTGTATGACATGTAACCGTCACTTAAATGCCTTGGCAAAACAGATTGAGCTATCCTCCCACCCCAATCAAATACTAAAACATAAGCACTGAACCTTACTGTGAGTAAAATAAATAAATTATAAATTAAATCTAAAAGCAAGATGTAGGCTACTGATGAGGGCAAGAGAAATCAGAATGTATAAATATAAGTTACTTGAACTCCATGAAATACACACACGCGCCTGCATGTGCACACACACATAATGTTAAACTTGATCTGGACTTTTTCCTTCTGGCTTCATTAATCAACTAGCCAGTTAATCTAAAATATTTCACTTCAGCTTCACAGATCTGTTTTATGTATATACATTTTTCAGTTTTTATTTTGTTTGAGGTTTTTTAATATTACTTGGCTTGCCTTTCAATTATTCTTGAATGTTTAAGGTTGGAAATGAAGTAAATCACAGACCCCCATGGACTGATGTAACACAAGAAGGCAGATGTTTTTCCCTTTTCTCAGGTCACACACTGTTTTTAAACTGAATGCACCAAGTCTAATGAAATGCTTAAATACTAGTTTCATATAATAGTAGGCATCTTTTTCTGTAACCATGTTTATTATATGTGGAAGCCATAAGCTCTTCAGATCAATAGGTCCTATTTAGTTCCTATTAGGTGCTAATTTTAATTGGTATAATTTTATCCATATGGAATATGCATCATATGTGTCAGAATTGCCTTGGTGAGCAGTATATAGTTTTCACAAGTTCTGTACCTAGCGGCCTGTTAATCTATCATTGGATTTATTTATTTATTCATTTATTTAAATAACAAACAACTGACACTTCCAAAGGTACAAACTGAAAAATACTTTCCAGGAAAGATTTTTTTTCCATATTGATTTAATAGGTAGTCCTGTAAAGTGAGTACTCTGTACACATTTTCACCATGCATGAAAATGGAAACTGGCAACTGAGAGAAGAGTGTCACTCTGTATGACTCTTGCTCTGTGATACGACCTACTTGTTGTAGAATTTTGTATCAAATTACTGCCTTTTTATTTTTTAATGCTTTAGCATTAGCAGAACTAGTCCTTTCATTATAATTGAGTTTTTCTTATTGTTTAGCTTTGTCTTGCAGCAAGACTCAGAAGGTTCCTAGAAGGCACAGTATAAGTGCTAATTATATCAATAGAAGGCAACATCCAAGGAATAAAATGTAAGGACTTGCCAGCTGCACCATTTCTGTCCAAATTGACATCAGAGTTTTGAAGTTTATATTTAAGGTTTTTGCTCAGGCCTGGTACAAGAAGTGCAGAAACTCAGCACTTTGACTATGAGATTCCTGGTAGCCCTAGGCTCATCACAGCTGTCCAATTTTAAAGAAGTTTCTATGAGATTTTTCTGAGTTTCTGAACTGATGTTGTTTTATTGCATTTTTACCTGTGCAGGATATGAAAGACAAGTATTACTTTTGTGGATAAAGTTTTTAGCTGCTGAGTGTGTATCTGTTACTTTATACATGCTCCGTTATTTGCCTTCCATTCTAAGTGAAAGTAAGTTTTTAGACTGCTAAAGGGTCCCTGGGTTGTGGGAGTGCTCAGGGAAAGCCAAGATACCAAACACCTGTTTTTCACTAAACTTGAGGATGTTGGGTAGGTCAAGAGGGGAGCTGTGGGTTAGCTCATTCCACTGTAAAGCAATGAAAGCCATAAAATATTATGAGCAAAAAGCCACCTGTTCTTGAATTAGTGCTTGCCGTCTACCTTTGTGGTTTAAATTGAAAGTTCAGTATCTAGGCAGCCTGTTTTCCTTTTGCTCTGACTTAACCACAGTGTGTCAATTTGTACAGTGCCTTCACAACCAGCTCCATCTAAAAGCTCTTTGTAAAACACAAAAGCAGGTGCATACATGCATCCCTTCCTCTCCCAGGCACAGCACACTAACTATAAAGCTACTTTTCTGTAAACAAAGCATAAAAATCAGGCAAGTGTCAGAAACTAAACTCAGTATCAAAGTATTAGAGATTTTCAGAGAGATATGTCCTTCACAATACATGGCTGAAACAGTACTCCTTGATTGACTTCAGGTTCTGTACTCTACAAATACAAGCAGCAGCTCTGGCAGCTTCATCATCGTCCTTTGGACAGAAAAGCTGATGGTCTGTCTGTACTGCTGGGTGTCAGTATGGAAAAGCATGAGGTTTTGTATAATCTGGTAATTTGGTTGGGTTTAGGGCTATTTGTGTGTGTGTGTGTTTGTTTATTGTTGCCTGGCAACATATTAGTTTGTTCAGAGTCAAAGTGTAAGAGTGGGAGTAAAGAAGCTGATCATACAGAAGAGCCATGTACTTGATGGGAAGTACTCTGTAGCCGGAGGGGGCCGGGCTTTGTCATCCCATTACTACACTGACCAAAAGACAACTGGCTGAAGGCAAGAAAAACAGCTGAAGGGGGTTTTATCATGAGATGCCTGAGGAGGTGGTAGCCTGAACAGATCTACTCTGTCCTGCTGTAAAGGTAATGTCAGTGTGGCTGACTTTCAGGGATCTTTTTTTTTCAGGTTCCAGCGCATATCCTTTGATTCTTGATCTTCCAAAAAATGCTTGCTGTTACTGATCTTGTGCCTGTTTTTGCTTGCAGTGATTCAATCTGTTGTATTTGCCCATTTAACATCCAGTTTAGTGGACCCTGCAGTATGAGGCTGTTGTGGCCGTGTTATGCTTTTACGAGCAAGTCTCTTTTTCCATTAAGTCTTTTAAGATATTTGGGGCAACAGTAATTTTAGGCAATTACGTGTAATGCCTAAGTGAGAACTATGCTCATCCTCCCCTTCCCACATTGTCAGTGAAGCGAGCTAGAGAGTGACAGCATGCTTGGGCTGTGATTCAGATATCATGTGGGCTGAGGCATCGTTTCTGGAGATGCTTCTCTTCTTTCCACAGACAGCTTGTCTAGCAAGTGTGCAACAAAACTCAGGCCAGGGTCTCTTTTAATACTCTTTTGTGAAAAAGATGTAAGCATAAGGCGCTCCAACCTCTTCTGGGCAGCTATGAATGGATGGGAGTCTGTGTGCTAGATCACATCTGTACACCTCTGCCACTATATCTAATGAAGCCCTAACATCCAGAGGTGCAGCTTTTGTGAGCACTCTAAAGGGGCAGCTGTCTGCCATTTCCACTGCAGATGGCACAGTCTAAAACCATGGCCTTCCCACCAGATGAGGGCATTGAAAATGCAGGTTTGTGAAGGATGCAGGCTTCTGCAGTGGTCCATGTGTACTCTGGCAGAGGTTGTGAACAACAAGCTGGTTGTTCAGCTCCTCAGGGAAGTTTGTGCCTACCTTGCAAGGTCACTCATCTTCTGGTGGACATAAAGGAGAAGCTTTCTCTTTAGTAAAAGAAAAACCTTTTTTTTTTTTTTGCAATATGGTATGTTGGGCTTAAGGAGTAGTCATATGCAGTTTAGGCTTGTAAGTTATCTTTACTGTTAACATACATTTGCCAAGCAGTACAAAATGCCCAGGAGAACTTCATCTTGCCTGTGTTTCAGTGGTTTGCTATTTTCATGTTTCTCTGTGGTTTTGTTTTTTTAAAAAAATTTGTTGTCCAGAGCAAAATATTCCTTCAGATAATGTATAATTTTTAGTCTAAGTACAGTTGTTCTTATTTTGTTAGCTCTGGCTTATTTAAACTCGAGGATCAAGTAAGCCGATAATCAGTTTAGTTTTGCAAGCAAAGGAAACAAAAAGAAATAGCTAGGGATGTTACAAAAATGGAAAGGAGTTGTCTCTGTCTCTGTAAGAACTACACACAGATTAACTGATGATTTTAATGCCAGTATGTCAAAGTTAGCTTAAATGACTTTTATTAAAAATACCTTAGAAAACCCTTAAAATGAAAAAAAAAAAAAAAATCCAAAAAAGATTAATGAAGTGGCTATTTGATTTAGTATTTGTACAGGCCGCTATTTACCAAAAGCAAAACCTCATATTCTGCTCTGCATACTCCAAATCCACTTCCTCAGTTTCTGAGCTTATGCTGTCAACCATTTCCAAAGCTCTGTGGTAGCACCATTAATAATCCTTTTGATATTCTTTTTTCTAATAAACGTAAATCATCATGAACTCATTTGGTATTAGCATGGATGTCGTAAGTATTTCTATGGTATTCCATCACTTAATAAAAACACTCTGTTGTAGATCTGACTAAAATTAAAGCAACAACATTACCATGGACAAAAATTTGAAGGAATCCCATCTCGTGTTATGAATATGGCATATTCATATGAATATGAATAGTACACTGCCGTCTACTTCGATGTGAAATTTGGCTGGATTGTGGCAAGTGGGACCATGAGGGAGGCAAGAGACTGATTCTCACCACCTCTGAGCTTGGAGAGGGCTCCCTGTAGCATCCCAGGGACATGGTGGGGCTCCAGGTGTCATGCACAGGCGTACAAAGGCGAGGCCAGCAGAGCTGTTGCTGCATTTTGCTTGTCTCAGCACAAAGTCCTGGGCAGCGGTGACCTGGACACTGACACTGGGCAGGCACTGCCGGCTTTTTTTTGCTTAGGTCAGCAGTGGCAAAGGTGTCTGCCCCCCGGGATGGGGCTGCTGTCCACGGAGCTGGGCTGCTGCTGTCAGGTCTTCTGTTTCGTGTAAAGCTTCATCTCTCACAGCTGAGATGGTGTATGAAAATTGTGGCTTTGATGCTGCCAGAACTTGGACTTCTGCTGTAAGCAGGCCTGAAAGTAGAGAAAGGAGTAAGAAGGTCCAGCTCAGGTGGCTTTTCAACCAGTCTAAACTGTTGTTTCTCAGTGACCAGTCCAAGGATAATGTCCACAAAGTGAGGGTTTGCCTGTTTTGGTTTTTAAGCAGATCACTTTATTAATCTCTACTGGAATGCTGCTTAAATTTCATAGCGCGAGGCAGTGCCAGGTACACAGCAACTGGGCAAAGGAGCTCTGCGTGCTCTGCCCTTCCAGTGCCATACCCTGAATTTGCCTGCTCACTGCAGCATTTCTCCAGCTGTGGGGACAGGTGAGATGATGGGCAAAGTAGGACAGAGCATGCAGGATCACAGCATATTCCTTTGGCAGGAGGAAAAAAAGCAGGCTCAGAAAACTTAATGAAGTCAACAGGACCAGGATTTCCTTATTTTAACTTTTAATTTGGTTTAGTACATGGGTCTTCTTGCTCTGGTTGCTGGTCCTTGTGGTGAAACAAAGCACTGAAGTAGATGAGAAAAGGGAGATGAAACTATGGCGTTACTTCAGTCCAGCATCAGCCATAAAGATGAATTAAAAACCAGAAGTAGAATGACTCATTTAACATTGCAAAACAGAAACCCTTCTCTTTAATGTTACTGAAAAGCCACATCTCTCCATAGTCACATTAAAAATAAAGCCTGTATTGAAATTGCTGGGGAGCAATTTAAACTTTGCTATTGATTTGTACAGTTCCTTTGCACTGAAATTTCAAGTAAGGTTTTTCTTATACATTTTGGTTTTGCTTTTAGGGGGATTAGTTATTTACATTTAGGCTGGAGAAGCAGAAGGCAGACTGGTTTATAAACCTCACATTACTGACCATTTTTGTCATACAGTGGGCTATTATTTTGGCAGTAATTGCAAAGGATCTTTGCATTGCAAAGGTATAAATTGTCAAATTCTCGACATCTAGTCAAAGTAAAGGAATATGTCAGCTTTTTAATGAGTCCAAATATTGGTCTGCATGATTATTTTATTTATGTGATTGAGGTCAATTACATCCTTTTAGAACACGAGCAATAGTAATCACTTAAATTTTTCTGTTAGCCTTTTAACTGTGGTTAGATGTTTTTTCCTAAACAGCTTCTTCTAATATCTTTAATTTGCAATATTTTTACTGGTGCCAATTGTTCTGCTACAGTTTTGCAACGGATATAAACCACAGTGGTTTGTTCATTACACTAGATGCCTACAGATTTCTTTTTTTCTGTAACTGTGCTGTATGATTTTTATGTGAAATTGCTTCTTTACAACTGTAACTAATAGGATTTTCCTGGAAACAATCAGAACATCTTGTACCAATGTTTACAATAAATATATAAGAAGAAATTGATAGCTATCTAACAGTCCCCAGGAAGATGCAAAGCCAGCCTCTGAATGTTTTTCAAAGGTAAAGATTGGGTTTTATTTTATTTGTATTAAGACTTATCATGTTATTTGAATTCCCTTGATATTTTTGTCATACTTCAGAGCCTATTTTTACATTGTCCGTCCATTGAACGTGCTGGTCTTACATGGTGCCTGGGAAATGTTAATTGAACAATCCTGAGTTTAACCCCTCCTTCAAATATTTTGTAAAAATACAGCTGTTAATAACATTTATTTGGCTTCAATTTAAATATGAAAAAATCTATTTCAGGAGGTTACTGAAAAAAAAGTTTAGACTTAATATGTGTTCCCCACATATTAAGAGCAATGGCATGTGCTGTAAAGAATAAAAACCACAACACACAGACATCAGTCCTCATGGGCTAATGGAAATCTAGACCTGATTAAAAACCCATTTCAGGACTTTTTTATTGCAGGGGTGGGTTTGATAGCTGTCAGTGTACAGGAAAATAGCACATCTGGAATCTTACTGTGTACTTGTGCTGGCTGGTATAACTCAACCTGTGTGTCAGATATTTTTTTTAATAGCCAAGATTTATTTGGTTTCTATTAATTTTTTAAAAGTCTTTAGTAAGTATGCTTATTAAGTACTAAATTTTTACCCTCCACAAATTAAAAGCTATATTTTAGTAGTGAGCAGTTTCCTTTTGAGAAAAGTAAGAAAGCAGAAATATGCATTAGTAACATGGAAAGTTATTTGATTGCAAATGTACCCCAGTAGATTCTCAGGGATGACTATTTTGCAGTTTGTTTAACAAAAGTTGCATTTTTCTTGTGACTTTTCTACCCAGATATGGGAAGTCTAAATTGAGATATTAAACAAGTAGCAGGCTCTGACTCACTATAATATCGAGTTTATTTTCCCATTAGGACAGTGTATACGCCTAGGAAATTGTAAATATTGTTTAAAAAGCACTCAGATTTGCTTGTAAAATATGAAACTTTAATAAAGAAGAGGCTTTTTTCCTAAGCAATGTCTTGCAGAAAAATGAAGTCAGCTACAGATCAAGAACTCCAGTGTTGTTTTGGTTTCAGATCTAACCATAGTTTTAATGAAATATGTATATTTGTAATCATCATTAAGTTAAAAGCAAGAACAGAGCAACAGAAGTCCTTTGACAGTGCCCCACATCTTTAGATTTATTGTCTAGTTAAATTTTTAATAGTGCAGTTTCAGAACTTTTCTAATTGCTCTAGAGGTTTGTACAGCTGAAATATTTAATATGTTTTCATATATTCAGATCATGGTCTAAAATCAACAATGACCTTGATGTTGCCTGTCTTGGATGGTCTTAAAAATTTCCAAAGATTGAACTATGCATATGAGTTATTAATGCTTATGGCTGACTTACTCAAGTGTCATTATAGTCCTGTCTTGCTCTGCCAACCCATAATATTAATAAGTTCTTGCAGGTTTGAGTTGCCAGGTGAAATTGTAAGTCTTCAATAGGAAAAGAGCCAGAAGGGCATAAATTCTAATCATGTTCTGTTATCGTCAAGATGTTTTTGAAGCAAATAATATACTATTTATTCATTTTATATACAGTATACGTAGACACACATTTAAATGTCATTCCAGTGTTAAAATGACTAGTTAAAAAAGTCATAACAAAGGACCTCTAGAATGTCACTACAAAGTGCCCCGAAGAGTTCAGCCAATTCATTTGGCTGAGGTGGAGAATGAAAAGTACGCCCTTCTGGGGAAGAGTCACCCTCTGGAACAATCATTCATCAAGTAGTCATAATCCTGACACAGCAGAGCGTCCATCAGTTTTAGGTGGACCAAAGTCGAGTGAAATACTTGCACATGAGATTTGTCAATGTTTTCCAATACCATAATATTTGTCCTCAAATATACCAGTCTTTTCAATTTCTTAAGGGCTTTAGAGCCGAGTGCAATAGTGACTTCTCGATAATTATTCACACTTTACAAAATGTACCATGTGCATTTCCCAATACCTTAGGAAGTATTACGTATGAGAAGTAAACTGTACTTGTCAAAATATATGAGCAAAGCATATGTTGTAAAGCAATAGCCTGGCTTTTGGTTTTCTTACTAAGCAGAAATTTTCAGAAAGTCTTTGATTTTTAGAATGCTGTGATTCAAGGGTAGTCAGTGGGAGACAGTCTGGGCCTTTATTTTTTTCTGAATTGTTGAACAGTTCTGGGCTCTTGCACTGGGTTCCTGCCTTCTTTTGCTGATTAGTCTTAAGAGGTGTAAAGCTAGGAGCAGGAAATGTTGATAACAAAGTCTGCTTTACCAGACAAGTTCCCCATTTTAACCCTCTAATCAAACTGAACAAAGTATGAAGTTAAGGGCAGGAGTCTGCACTTAGAAATTACTGAGAGGTACCATTTTTTTATCTTGTGTAACTCGGACTGTATCTATTTGATTTTTGCAGGTAAGAACAATTTGTAGTATAATTTTGCATTGTTTTGTTGCAAAGGGTCAACACAGAGTCACTGCTTCTCTTCTTAATCTCAAAAGAAATTGAAATTAAAATAGGTCAACACAGTAGGAGGTGTGTTCCACAGGACTTTCTGGAGGTAGGGATTCATATTAATGGACGAAGGATCGTGGTTTTGAGAGGCACTCCCTGTCAAAACACTGCTGGTGTAATGCTGGGTGTGTTGGACTGTTGTGCTTCTCTCTGCCAGGGCAACTACTTCAAAATGAGCCAATTTTGCTCCACAGACCACAGTGAGTAGCTGTCACCAGTCAGCCCTGCTGGGCTTATGAGGTGCAGGTCCACAATACCTTGGCCAGGAGGGTAGGTACTGTTGTGGGATAGGTGATCTGAGCTCAATATTCTGGTGGGGGACACAGAGGCACCCTGCTCTTGTGCAGCACCATGCCTCTGCATTCAGCAGGCACTTTTGGTAGAAACCCCAAGCCGGGTACGACCTTTATCATTGGTGAATGTCACTCAGTGGGCTGCTGGTCACAGATAGATCAGAACTGTGTTACTTTTATTCATGTTCTAATTCTGCGGTGAACTAGGTCAATTATTTGCCATTGCTTTCGGATGCTTGCAGAGATCCATCACATTTGTTTTCTTCTGTATCCAGACAGTTTAAATTTGGCAGTGCTTACATGTGCAGACAAGTACTATTAAAGGTGTGAAAATATTCCCGCAGGACTGCAGCTCTTGTGTTGATTCCTGGATTTCAAGAGAGAGGACAGATCCTAACGATGACCTGTTAGCCATTTCTGCCAGGCATTCTCACATCAGGCTTATAGACTTGAGTTCAACCAAAGCTTATTTTTTTTAGAAAGGCATTTGGTTTTGCTATTAAGTCTTCAAGTGGCAGGGAATATATTATGTCCTCAAGTAGACTATTTTAGTGCTAATTTGCCTCCCTAGTAAAAATGCACATTATTTTTAGTCTGATTTTGTCTGCTCTAGGCATTGGACTTTTTCATATCCCTGTCTACAAGCTTAAAGTAGACTGAATGATTTATAAGATGGGAAATATTTTTGGCATGGATGAGCTTATAAACTATGATCAAGTCAAGCATTCAAATTACCTTGGATAAGTTTGAATCTCTACAGTCTTTCAGGAATAGACAGGTTTTCCAGCCACAGACCCATTCCTCTAACCCTTTTCTGAACTGTTGCTAGTTTCTGAACATCCTTTTAAAGTAAAAGTCAGCTAGAGAGCTCAAACTCTGAGATGTGATGCTCTTTTAGTACTCGTAATTTACCCCGTGATCTTAAGATGCCTCAGAGTACGAAATAACTTTTTTAAAAAATTGAGAGCTTTATCAACCTTACAGAGCTCTCTTTCAGGACAGTAATTCTCATCATTACAGCTGTCACACCGTATTTACTGCTGTTGCTGTTTTCTGTTGAAATGATAAAGCCAGGCAATGTCTGCAATTGTTAACATCATCCTGTGTACAAAAAATCTCATGTTTCCTAGCAGACCCTAAAATAGCAGTAAAGTGAGGAGGAAACCTTTGGCAACTCTGAAAACCAAGAGCAGAAAGTTGCTGCCTAGTGACAGCAAAGTGGCTGAGGACATGAGGATGACAAATGGGAGTCTGTGTGGGTGACACCTCAGGACACAGCTATGGAAAGCTCTTGTTTGGGATAAAATTTTCCTGTGTCCCAACATGCAAAGTTTGGGTGCAAGGGCCAGATCTACAGGGCCTGCTTGGCAAAATACAGTTGAAAGAAGGAACGCGTTCAATCCCTTCTTGAATGCACCAGTGTTTCTGCTTCTGAACATAAGTCCCACAACAGCCATGTCTGTTGTCCTAGTAGCTCTGCTATAAACTAGTAGACATAAGGCTTTGGCCTATTGGTGTCGGCTCTGATCATGTTTGAAAGATTTTATTTTTTTTTTAGCATTCACAGTAGCTCCTCCATTTTACATCTTTATTGAAATTTATATTCTGTAGAAACTTCACATTCGTTCTTCATGGGGAAAGACTTTTTTTGCCTGCTTGGAGTAAGGGAGCTTTCCAGCCATGGACCTTAGAAGACTGAAGAACCAGGGGTTGGTGTGAAATGCCTTGGGGTTTTTAACCCCACCTGAACTGCAGGTCTCTGTGGGTAAAGGATATTGCTTCATGAATGGACCATATCTGGCGAGCAGGTCTAGTGAACAAGTGAGATCTAGCTGAACAAGAGAGTAAAAGCAAAGTCTTCTGTTCCTGTCAGATTTCAGAACACCTAACTTCAGGTCTAGTTAAACATAATTTTTTATAATATAATATCTTGTCCTCTGTGGTTGCTACTCCTGCTCACTTCTTTAGCTCGTTTCCCCTTTTCTGGCTTCATTACTTCCTCAAATCCCAGCCATCTTTGGCTTTCCCAGGTCTTCACACGCAGCTATACCTACAGCTGGAAATGGGAATGTAAATGCCAGTAGAAAAGAATGAATTCAAAATGGGTCTTCTAAGGTTTTCTTGCTACTAAGGTGAATATTCCATAAAATACAAAAAAAGAAAAAGGATGCCCCATCTAAAGTAAACCAGTGTAACTCTTATGCTGGTGGGAATATTCTGTACTTGTAAGCAAATGCGCAGACTTCCTGCCAGAAGGGGGTAGTTATACAGATGCCTCTAATAAGCTGTGGAGTTTGTTTCATTGAGTAGAGATTTGAAAGTGGAAACCAATGATAGACTTCCTTCCAGAAAATATGTTTTTGTGACATTCAGAGCTGGAAAGTACTATCCCTAGTTTATAAATGGGGCAACAAAGTGTGGAGATGATTATGTGATTTCAGAGAAAATCCAAAAATTTCAGAGTCAGTGTGGAAGAGAATTAAAGTGTGACAGCACTTCCAAGGAGAAATGATACCTCTAATAGATGTAGAGTTAGCTTAGCTTCTCATTGCCTAGCAGAGCCCTACACTTCTGCACTTTGTGGCTGTGAAAAACACCTAATCAAAATGGTGGCATTTTTTGTGTGCTCACTTTTCATAGGTGCAAATGAAAACACCAGATGGAAAACAAAATTTAGCTGACCATGGATATTTTAATAGCTATATCAAGCATTCCTTTTCTCAAGGACATAGATCTACCACTGCTTTTCCTAACAGAAAGGGTCACTGGAAAAGTTCAAATGATGGTGCTTTTCTAACCAATCTAAGAGAATTAGCTGCACTAAAATGCTTCCTGGCTTGTGTTACCACAAAAATTGTAAAAACAGTTTTACAAGCTGTTGTGCTTTAGTGCAAAGCAAACACATTAAAAACATTTAATGAGCATTGCTTCTTGCATCTTCCTGTTAATTTATGTAATTTAGTCCTATAAAAGAATCAAGAGCTGTTTGTTTGGAGCAGTTTAGGATGTTATTAATAGTTGTTGGTCATGCTGTACTTGTAATGTGAGCCTAGATAGGAACTTGCAGTTATAACAGTTCTATGATATCGAGAGTTGACTCTGCATTTGCTTAAACATGTAGGAAATAAACCAGTTATGACACAGTAGAATGCAGTTAGTTTTTTCTAAACTAGATTTTGATATTCTAGTGCTGTGCACCCTCAGACCTTAAGTCTAAGGGACCTCATGCCTCCACGGTGCCTTTCAAAGTTGGTGTGGAAGCCTCTGCACACATTACAGAGAGGTGCCTTCGCTCCTACAGAAGAGGCAGAGCCACATGTTGGAAAGCACAGCTTCACACCACATGTTCAAAGGCCCTCTTAGGAAAACAACGCAGAACTGTAAGGGCATGGCACAGATGACCTCAGGGATCATCTCCCTTTTCATTTCCAGAGCTAGCTGGTTCAGAGCAGCGCTGGTTCCAATTACAGCTCAAGCACAGCTGCAAAATTCCAATGGCACCCACATCTTAGGCACAGCTTTACTGCCTCTCTTCCTGTATCACTAGGCTGATACGCAGTATATGCAACTGATTTGGCATATATATAGATTCAAGAGTAACTTGGCATTGTCTATACATATTATTGGCAATTTTTCAAACCTTTCCATTTGTGTGGATCTCAAAGCCGGTCTCGCTTCATTTGTAAATGTGGTTACTTGCCTAAGTCATGCATGATGCCCTTAATAAAGTTGTTCCTGCAATAAGCTCAGACCTGTTGGACAACTTTGTGCTGGAACTAATTATGCTTCCTGACATCCACTGAGGAGTGACTCATAATTTGCATATGCTTGCCTTGTATCATAATTCCTGAACTGTCAATTGAACTCATTCTGTGCATTCTCTATAGTTACATTGTATAGTAACATCATTTTTCATAAGTCACGTAAATTGTGTGTTTTTTCATCTATAGTTTCTTTGTGTTGGAATCTTTCACTGTGCTGTTTTTTTATATCTTGGATACAAACGAAATCCAAAGGCTCAATAAGTAAGGCTTTATGAATAAAGCGGAAAGTTTTCTACTATGTGGGTTTAAAAATACACTAAAAGGAGCGCTGCGTTTTATGTTTTGAATTTCTGCTCTAGTGGAGGAGAAAAACTATTAAATGGAAGAGAAAGAAAATAGTTACTGGTGAAAGAAATGTGAAGATGAGGTATGAAAGAGACTGGGACGGCACTTTATTTTCTCTTAGCCCCCTGTGCAAGGCTCGTACCCAGTTCTACACACTACAGTGAGTTACTTTTGGTATATTAGTGAAGAAAAAGAAAAAAAAATGTGCTGCATAAATTTTAGGCTGGCTTTCTGCATAGAGAAAATTTCACCACTGTTCTTCTCTCTTCTTTGTAGTCCTCAGCATCACTGATGTGAGCCTGTATTTATTTTGATAATTTTGGTTTCTTCTGTTATGAATGACCAGGCTGGGCCTGGTTCAGGCTGGAATATTAGGCAGAAGCAGAATGTGTGAAACTAAGTTTAATCATGATACAATGCTTTCTGGTAGCCTAGATTTACTAGGAAAAAATGCTGTCCCTACAGTGAGGTTAAATGGGTCTAGGTGATATTGCTGGAGCAATAACACACCCTTTAATTCACTGAGTGCAGCTTGTGATAGGAACGTGATGTGCCAGCTGGATAGGATCCTGCTAGGAATGACTATAAACCTTTTTATTAAACATGATTCAGCCTGTCTTTACTTCCCTCTCCCCTCCGCTGGTTCTCCAAATTGCAATTTCTATCTCCTCTTTTATACGGTAGGAAAAATAACCCAGATGAAAGCTTTCGTTCTTTGCCTTATGAACCTCTTTCCTCAGACCCCCTAAAGGGAAATTGTTTCTGGAAAGTTTGGACAGTTCCTTTATTTTCCTTAATACTTGCAAACACTAAACCGCCACCGCAGCAGAGGTATTTGTATTGCCATACACTGCTTGGTGATTTTTCTTCCTATATGACTTTTCCCTGTCTCTTTCGGTTGTCTTCTAGGGCACAGCTTGTGGAAATATGTCACATTTCTGTGGTGCAGCAGAGTGGGAGGCAGCAAATCTGGATCTTATTACCAGTTTGGCCATAGTCTTCCTGTGTGAACATGGGTAAGTTAATTATTCCTTCACTGATAATATGGTGATGTTAATCACTTCATGGGGCAAGGGTGGCCAATCTGTAACATGCTTGAAGTGTTTAAGCAGTTAAGATGGGGCTCCCAAAGCAAGTCTCTGTTGTGTGCTTGGCTAGCATGGAGACTTCTGGGCAACCTGAAGCTCCTCCATGGGACAGAGCAAGTGGCTACAGCTGCTAATGCTGATGCCACCCAGATGCCCTGGGATTCAGCTGCAAGGCAGCCCAGACCTGCTCTTCAACAGGTCCTCAAGTGAATCATGCACGTCCCACCCTGTTGAGATCTTGGTACGAAACATCTAGGACTAGCAAGGCTGGCTATCTCTGTTATATAAAAATAAAAGGAAAGAAAAATAAGCTAAGCTCTGATGAAAGGAATAGCAGAACCACAGCAAAGAGGGCTGGGAGAGAACAGGTGGTCCACTCCCTGCCAGATGCAAGTTTATTCCTGCATGTCTGTTCAAACCATGGTTTAAAAAGTGCCAGTGATGGACCAAGATGGTACCAAAGTGCAAATATTAGGGTTAATTCATATTATAATGTACCTTTCAGCTACCTTCTTGTTCCCCAAAATAAATGGACTGCATGGGTTAAGGACTGCATTCCTCCCCACATGTGTCAAAAATCTCGTTGCTTGCTTGGTTCTCCTGATCCTATAAATCATACAAACTGTGTTCGTCTTGGACTCATACTGCCTTATTTTCCCACTTACTGCATAGCTTGGCAATGTTAGAAGGGACATATTTTCCCTCCCTTTCCTTCTTTTTGTCTTTCTGTTGAGCATTTTATTTAACTGGAACTGTAAAATCAAAACATTAATTGCCAGTCTGCTACAACCCTTCATGCTTTATTTGATAATGGGCACAACTTATACTGCAGTATAAAGATAGTTTAAAAGACATACTAACCCACTCCTTTGAGTGCAAATCATCTGCATGGTGTGTGTAAGAAAAAGGCCCACACTTGGGACTGACAGGGGTTAAGAGCAGATCTGGCAAAACTTGACATTCTTCCCCTAGAAACTGGATCGGGAGAGTGAGCAACATCCAGGCACACAGACAGCAGCTGAGCATTGGGCTCGGATTCACACGCCATGCAAAGCCGATGACACAGCCTAGGAAAAAGGAAGAGGAGGGAAAGCTCCCCCTCGATAACCAAGCTATTCCCTAGTTGCTTTTCTTTCAGATCCCCATCCAGCAAAGGCTCTAGCATGGACTTTATATATTTAAATAGTTCCACTGAGGCAGGTGTGATTTCAGGGTGATGACAATTAATCTTATTTAAAATCACGTCTGAAGATTGAATGACTTCCAGGATTGGGTCTTTGCCGACAGTCTTTGGATCATTTAGAAAAAAGGCATCTGCTTAAAGCAATCAAGATACTAGGAGGAAGCCATAACATGAAAAAATGTACCTGTTTTTTTCTATATTGTCTCAAATTAAAGATTGAGTCCTATTTTATTACAGTTTCACGCTGCTAAGCCTTCTTTTACAAGAAAAATAGAGTACATTTGACCAACATCTCAAGAAACAGAATTGGAAGAACCTGTTTTGTTATGTTCATAAACACCTGTTAAGAATATTTAATTTCTTAAATTCTCCATGTTTTTTGTTAACTATGTAGAAAAGAAAAATTACAGATTATTATTACTATTTTTTTAAATGCAGTCTTATCCATTTTGTGGCCTTACTTGTAAATTCTAATCTCTCACACCTGGACATGTCTCCCTTAATGCTGAACTGTGCTGAAGATTAAAGATTTTTAAAGGTGCAGGGGTGTATGAACAAGTTCAACGATCTTGAAATTGCATTAGCTGGTAGGGTGTAGCTGGTTTACCAGAGCTACCAAAACAATACTTAACTGCTATACAAACACATCATGCAATTAAATGCATTCGTCTTGTTCATCAGGGTAGAACTGAATCATCTTCCAGAATTCAGCTATGCTTGATATCTGCATGTAAAAGCAGATGTCTTTGATGGTCTAGAAGAAGCTTGCCAGGGTTTTTTTGTCTTCCCTTCCTCAATATACCAGGAACTGTGAATTGAAGGGAGAAGTATAATATGAATATGGGTGTAAAGGCAAAATCATTGTAATTAAGGTGTTTTGCTTCTCCCAAAAATCGCCTTAAGTCTTCACACAAGAATTCTGCTTTTTTGACTAACTTTGCAGGTTTTCATCATTGGAAACATGATATTTTCTGTGGCCTTCATGGACAAGAAAGTGCATATGACATGCTCACATTCTATCGATTTTCCAGATCCGAGAATGCTAATATTTTTCATATGTAATCAACTGCTGTTTACATTATTTGGGGATTTGAAGTCTGTTTTGATGCTTTATGAAGTCTGACATTGCTTGAAAAAACAAATTCTTAATAATTGATTAATAAGCATGGTTGTACCACTTAATCTGTCTGTGCAAAAGAGGCATTATTCCTCTGGGACAGGAATAACCCAGCATTTAGTTAATCAAGTTTTAAAAGCTGTGAATTTAAGCTCTTTGGGATATATACATTACCAATTGCAGGAAGTTGGGAAATAAAAGGAACTTTTCAAATAAAAAGATGTCAATTTAATAGCAAAGGAGCTGGAAACAGATGTTTCACGCAAGGCATAAGAGTTGTGTCATTCCTTTAGGTTTTCAAAGTCACTTCTTGTCAGATGCATTGGTTAAGAGAGAAAATTAATGAGCTGTGTTAAGTTTTATTACACAATCTTCTGATGTGGGAAAGCTTCCCTCCAGGAACAGCTCTGTGCATGGCTTAACTGATTTAGGCATGCCTGCTGCAGTATTCTCCAGAATGTGTTAGAGATCAAAGTAGGGGGAGTTATTCAGGTTTTATGGCAAGGTAATTAAAAAAATATGGGGATTATTACATATAAATCATACTTGCATAAATTTGCTGGCAAAATAAAATCAAATAAACACGTTTAAAACATGAGATCAGGAAAACATTCAGCCACGTTTTTCACCATTACAGATGCAAAGCTGTACCCTGAAGTCTACACAGTTGACCTCCTCCTTGCACTGCAGAGAATTGGCCCAGTTCCATTTTAGTGGCATTTTCATAAGGGGGGTGGGGGGGTGGGAAGGCACACTGAGCTCTCCTATTTTGTGATGATGTGGAGATGGGCACTTTGTACCAGGTACAGATACAAGACTTCCCTTGGTTTCTAAGGTGATTTCATCTGAAAGTTTATTCTCCTAGAAGTAGAGTCATGTGCCTGAGCCATCATCTTTTCAATGCGAACTTTAATATACAAAACGAGAGACAAGAGCAAATTCTTTTCTCCCTGCTGTTGTTTCAGTGCAGACTGTAAGCGTAGAGCAGCTTTGGACCAAAAACTTCTGGGAAAAGGGGTAAAAAAGCCCTAGAAAACTGTAAAGACTTTCTGTTCTCGGTTACACAGGATTTCTGAGGGGAGTGGGTACAAGCTCAGGAAAGATCACAGCTCATCGTTTCGGGCCATATGCAGGAGAAATGGATGCGTGCACTATGCTCCAAGTAGGGGCTTAGAAGTTCCAGTTTAGAAAGAGGGAGAGATGGTCCAGTTGTAAATGTTGAAGTCCTGATTGTGAAATGCAGAAAACATTTCTCTCTGGGTGGGAGAGAAGTGAAGAGTGTTGTGAAACTTCTGTTTAATCAGAGGAGAGCTTCCACATTTCTGTCACATAAATATGCAGAAAGGATAAGCTTATAGCCTCAGCTGTCCTGAATGCAGTGATACCATATGATGACAAAACACACATGCGCATGCCTGTATAAACATATACACAGTTGTAGCCAAAACATATAACACTGTCAGGACTGAGCTCTCTCTCTCTAAGGATGTGCATATGCCCTCTTTGGTCTAATTGGGTTTATGACTCTACATGTGCATGTATATGGAAGAGATATAAAATACAAGTACAGCAGCTTTTGATGTGAAATAACATTTATTTTCTTGTACCAGTTACAGGTCCCCGAGAGAGTACATGTAAAGTTTTCACTGGAAGCTACACAGCTGAAGCACTGGCAACAGAATAAGCAGAATATGCTTGGCTGTCATTTTACCAGTTTTCTTTGCTGCAGTCCTAACGTGCGTGAAAGAAGGGATATTGGTTGGCAACCCCGTGCAGATGAAACAGTTCGATCTGGACAATGAAAACCTAGGGAAGTTTCAGGTGAAGATTCTCCTGTGGTTTGCTTCTCTAGGTGATGAAATAATTTCCTGAAGGAAGTGAAGAAACTACCCCACAATGTCGAATCGTTTAAAGGTACTTGATTGTCAAATATTGTGCATCTTAACTTTGTCTTGGTGTTTGGCCTTGCAGATCTCTTCCACTTCCAACCTTTTTCAAAGAATCAATAGATGCTGCATCTAATAATGATAATGAGTATGTATTAAAGACATATTATCTGGAGCTGGAAGCTGAAGGCCAGACCTGAAAGCATTGCAAAACTCAGCTGTACTTGCATACTCCCTGAATATACACTGCTGTTAAGCCCATGTGCGCAATCTTGAAGACAAGGACCAGAAAACTCGTTGAGATTTTGAAACAACAATAATATAAAGCCCATTGCAAGATTTAATATAAAATCTGAACAGTAAAGAATTCTGTGATGTATCTGGTTCTTGTTTGATGTACTTCTACTGCCACAGTTAATATAGCATTTGCAGTGTACACATAAAGCAGATACACCCAGATTCCTCTCTAAAAGAGTTAAATTAATTTATAGTCATGTATGCTATCTTTTCTGTTGTTTTTTCCCTCACAGTTTCTATAGGCTGTATTTAGTTAATGTAAGTTCTTCTTAACCATCTTCCACAAATTTTTCTGTTATATTATGGTAGAGGTAGATGATTATAAAGGAGGCTATAAAGATTCTTCTAAGAAATTTCTAAGCATGAAGGGAGTCCCTTTTTATTGGTAATTACCAAAGTCTATGAGAATGTACCTCAAACGAGGTATTCGGAGACATATTTTTCTACACTTAGGAACTAATGGTTATATATTTCAGTACAGCAGAGCAAAATTCACCCTTCTGTACAACATCAGTCAAAGTCTTCAAAATATTTCAGCCCCCAAAGTAGAATTAAAGTAGTATAAATTTTCCTAATGGCTGGTGCCAACTCTTCAGACATAAGGTTCAATTTCAGCCTTACTTCTTCTGTATACTTGTGAATACCAGTGAGCTGAGGATTTTCTTGGTTTTGCTGCAGACACGCTGCATGTCTGTGTGAGCATTTTCTGCAAGATCTGCCGAAAGACAGGAACGTACAAAGCCTGTTTTACAGGCTGTCACGTTTGGCCAAGGTCAGTCTGACCTGAGTATTTGGGATGCTTAGAGCAATAACCCCATTAATATCTATGTTTTTGTGTTCAGCAGCAAGCTGATGACTTTGACTGGCTTACTTATGGTTCTCCTGCAAGCCTCAGGAACAACATTGTTGAGAATTTCATTTGTATTTTTGTTGGTTGGTGCATATGTGTTCTCCAGTTGCATCCTGAAGTGCTTTGTTTCATAACTAGTGTGTTGATACTGGATCCCAGTGCTGTTGCTGCTAGCCGTTCCTCCCTCTCCCGGTTCTCTCACTGGCTTCCTGCTACACTGTTGGGGAAAAAAGAGTCAGTATGTTGGGGACATCCTCCATCGAACTCTCTGCTCTGCTGGAGGGGCTGAGGAAGGACCAGAGGAGCAGTCTGTTGACAGCTTGTGTCTCTGCCTCTCCAGTGCTTCCAGGAAGGATGATGCTGGATCTCAGCACAGAGTATGAGTTCCTTGCTCCTCTGTGCTTGCTTTTCCAGGCAAAATGGAGCACCCCAGGACCACGCATCAACCCCTGATGGTCAGCATGCCATACACTGTCTGCTGCTTTCCTTCAGCTGAGAGCCCTGGGGGGTGCAGGACAGGAGCCGTTGATGGCCTTGGCACTAAACCCCTGAGATGCCTGCATGCTAGCGGAGCCCTGGCAGATATGAACACAGAGCCTTCTTCCCAAAATCTGCATGAACCCTGAATGCAGTTATGTTAAAGTGATGTTTTGTTAGCTACTTAACATTGTTTCACCCTTTGTAAAATGGCATCGTCACTGGGAAATGCCTTGAAATTTTTATCTAGAAACTGTTTTAAAATTGGAATGTTATTATTACTAGGTTACTGTAGAACTAGAAAAAAAATTACCGTGGACTTTTCCTCATATATGTTTATGCCTAGAAGGCAGCCTGCATGGGCCCGTATCTAGACAGACTCATGGACACAGTCTTTGTCAAGGCATAAATCATTTTAGAGGCTTGCTAGGTTTACTTCAGACAGTTCCATCTTCTCTATTTGGAACAGGCTGTGTTATCAGCCTAATTGCAGCCATTAAACCATTTGCGGCCGGAATTTTTTGTTTGTGTGTTAACATCAATGTTGGCAGGAAAATGATCACTAGAGGTGATGCTAACTATAAAATATGTAATTGCTCTCCAGTAACAGTGACTAAGGGCTTTAAAGGAGAAACAGGACCCTATAAAAGCTGCTCATTCTGATTCTAAAAGGATCAGATAAAATAAGGAACCTGCTCTGAACAGTTGGGATGATTTTGTGAGGAGATACATGGCTTGGGCAATCTGATTATGGGCCATCTGCATCTCATACCTCCTTGGAGGCCGTATTTGATGTTTAATGTTTTTTCTTTGGGGTTGCACCATCTTTTGCTTTCAGCTCTCTACACTGATGAGTTTTTGATAGCTTCTTGTACAAAGCAGTGCATTTTAACGGTTTTGCCTAACTAGAACTAAATTAGTTTATATGAAGCAAGGGCATACCTTTCTGACAAAGATCTCTCTAATCCATTATGTTGTGTTAGATGTCTATTGATCTTTTTTTATAAGTGCAGTGATTTGGTAATTATCTTTAAATCCTTTCTTTTCTGACTGTGCAGTGTTTAATGTGTGGTTTTATTGATTAAATAATAGCATACACTTAATGTAACAACAATGTGTTTCTTGCAAGATCTTCCTCATTAATAAATTAGATGCACCATGTATTCAAGCATGGTATCAGTTAAGCTGACAGGCACAGAGGATGTTGCTGGCCTGGTTCTGGTACAAGTGTGCAAGTAGGTATGTAACACTGTGCATTGCGATGTTCAATACAAATTCAATTACCTCAGCAAAGTTGCTGTAAGAGGAGAAAACTTTTTTACACCTTGCAGTGAATATTGCTGAGGGTGAGTGGTTTTTTTAACGGCATTTTCATCGTTGTCAGGACTGGTATTGTAAAGATAACTGGAATTTCTGGTGTGGCCATGCAAAGACATAGAATCTGCTGTCCTACGCACTGTGGTGTTCTCTAGAGTTATAACACAACAGCAATTTGTGGAAACCAGGGAGAAAATAAATTTATCAGATAATCCTAAATATTTTCAGTGGTGTTACTTTGTTTCCCTTTCAAATTATAAACACACTTGCCTATATGCCTCCCTCTTTTGCAGCACTGTTGCCAGTTACTCCATTCTCTGTTTCTTTATGTATTGAGTCTGGCTGAGATGGAGTTAATTTTCCCCACAGCAGCGCTCACGGTGCTGTGCTTTGTATTGGTGGCTAGAAAGGTGTTTGTGACACACCAGTGTTTTGGCTACTGCTGAACAGTGCTTGGAACAGCATCAAGGCTGTCTTTCCAATATTCCCCTCTCACCAGTAAGCTGGAGGTGGGTGAGATCTTGAGAGGGGACAGAGCCAGTACCGCTGACCCGAAGTGATTACATACCATATGATGTCTGCTTAGCAATAAAACCTGAGGGAAAGGAAGAGGAGGGGAGATACTCGTTACTATGACATTTGTCTTCCAAAGCAATTGCTGTGGGTACTGAAGCCCTACTTCCGAGGAAGTGGCTGGACTTCACCTGCTGATGGGGAGTAGAGCATAAATCTTTTGTTTTCCTTTGCATCCATGCAGCTTTTGCTTTATGAAACTGCCTTTATCTTGACCCATGCATTTTTTTTTCCATCTTATTTTCTCCCTCCTGCCTGTCCTGCTGAGGATTAGAGTGATAGAGCAGCTTGGTGGGCACCTGGCATCCAGCCAGGGTCTACCCACCACACTTTAGTGAGTAGCCTTCATTCAATTATCACATAATCACACAATTGTTTACCTTTTACACATACATTTACAAAATCTAATGCAATGTGAGTTTAAAGGCAAAGCCCAACCAAACAAGGAGTGAATCAATACACTGAAAGTCAAAAAGGTAGCTCTGAGATGTACTTTCTAAACATGAAGCCGCTCAGTCAGAAGGAGGAATTTCAGTTCTTTGCAAGTAAGCCTACTATGGAAATCCTTCTTCAAGAAGGCGTACACATCTGTTTGTCTTTCCATGCAATGCGCACTGTGGCAGGATGAAAATCAGAAGCAGAGCTAGTTGCCCTTCCAGGAACTCCCAGATCTAATGTATGATTATAATCTTGGCATCTAGACCATCTGAAGATGGCACAAATAATAACAGAGAACAAAACCCAACCCAATTGTCCCTAAATTCCAGTGCAGAAACTATAGTTAAACCTCTTTTGACACACTTCAAAACCAGTTTGTGTTTTTTCTCTGCTTGTTCCTTATGTTCACTGTAGGTAAGTGACTGCTTTTCAGCTTTGAACTAATTATCATTCCTGAAAGCATTTTCCAAACCACAACCGCTTTATGGGCAAGCTTCTCTTCTCAGTGAATTACAGGAGTTCTGCTGGTGACTTCAATGGGAGCAGGAGCAGTGTTAATGAAGTAGTCCTATAAAAGAAAAAAGGGGGGAAAAAGAGGAAAACTGCTTTACCAGTGCTTTGGGGTTAAGGTTAGAAGATTGCTATAGTCGTTACAGTAAAATGATTAATTCTACAGCTTTTTCTTTAAAATGGAAGTGCAACATTGGCTTACTGTGCACATCCTGACCTCTGCCTGTGTACCCGCTCTTGCTGTATACTCTGATTTTGGCAGGAAGCAAATATTGGAGTCTTTTTTGCTTTGCATTTGATAGTGACAACATTTTTGGAGTCCATGTGACAGATCAACTATTTCTCCCCTGCTGCTCTCAAAAGTTTTCGTAATATCAGCCTTAAAAATCACATTTCTTTGGCAAATTTCTCCAGGATAAAAGTCAGCCATAAAATGGAAGAAAAATGCCTTTAGGCTTACGAATTCTTCTTTCTCCCAAGCAGCAAACTGCTGTTATTTTGAGAAGTGTCTGTGTTCATTGTTTCTCTGAAATCTGAACTTTTTCCACTTGGAGACAGTTAACTCCCTGAGAATCTCGCAGAAACAGTATTAGATGTTGATCTCTTCGCAGGAGAGCAGGGAGCAGCAGACAGCCAGACCACATTGATCCAGGCTGCAGGACATGTTTAGTGAAAAATCTATAGAGCTCAGCTTAGGGTGTCAGCTGTCAGTCTGTAGAGCATCTGTCAGAGGAGTATTTGCTTCACTGCCGCTGAATGTGAGTAATGCTTTCACAATATGGCAGTACGATGCTATAGATTACAGTTGTAATGGAGCACATCCTGAACAGCTGAGCCTGCTCTCTCTCGCTCATTCAATAGCAAGAGTTGCCTCGCTATAAGAACTTGGGGGATTATGTACTCCAAACAGCTGTCTATAGCACCATGGATTTATTTGGGCTAAATGAGAACTTGCTTTCTTTAGCTAAATCAAACTTTATCAGACAGTTTTACTGTTGGCAGTTAAAATAAAATGTGTTTGCTGAACAGTAAACACCTTGTTACTGTTAGGAAGGATTATATAAACAAAAGGCATACACAATGAAGTCTTATGCCAACTGACTTACTGTCAAAATAATATACTGCTGTTAGCGGAATTGTGCTCACTTGAAGGAAATTATAGGCCTAAAACCACATCTTGAATGACAAAGAAACCATTTTTCCACAAATAATCTTTATAAAGTTTAATACACTGTGCCTTGTAGAAGTGGTTTCAGAGAGCAAGGATGCTGTATCCTCATAAAGGAAGGCTAGGAAAACCTGGGTGAACTGCCCGAAATCTTCAAGGTTTACTGTATTTGCATAATGCACTGGATTAAGTAGATTTAGGATACTCCCCTCTACGAGAGATGTGGAAGTTGGTTTTGTCCAGCGAAAACTACGAATGCTCCCTTTCAAAATAGGATACATTGTTCTTCTGTCACTTACTACACTATATAATCTATGTAACTGCAGAACACTCATGAGCAACCACATAGATGTCACAAAAAATCAGATATTTATGCACTGTAAATCAGCTTCCTTTCACTCAGGAAACTGAAAGGAAGGCAGACGTTCTGGTTTATAATCACAGGGAAAAAAAGACGGGTCCAAAATCAGCAGAGTCACCGAAAGGAATAACACTGACTACAGAGCTGTGGATTATTCTTCAGAGAATTTGAAAATGAGTTTACTTTCTTTCTGTTAAAAGCTGAAGTCCCAATTCAGGAAAACAGGGCTAATACTATCTGCACTTTCTCACTCTCTTCTGAATTTCACCGTGCAGAATGATTTGCATTTCTTTCTATGAATGTACAAAGCATTTCATTTAACCTTTTACAGTTATAACACAAGAATTGAGTTGTAATTACCAAGAAATCTGTTCTGTTTGCAGAACCCACTATGTGACTGTAATGTCGACTGGAAATATGGACAGCACCTCAAAATTCAATGGCTATAGCTAAATTTGGGCTAGTGATTTCTGTTACAAATAACTTCTCAAGGATAACTTGAGGAGAGATTCATAAGTCTGCAAATTCTTGGGGAAAACTCTATACTGTATACAAATATGTGCTGAAGATCCGTTGAGCATTTATTAGCATAATTAGGTTATTCATTACTACATGTATGTATCCTACTTTGGAAAAAATTATTTTTCTAGGAAAAGAACATGCTGGAAGCTTGAAAAGGAGAATTGTAATGGTGCCTTATAAATTTTCCTTTAGGCAAAACTGGCTCCAGGTGAAGTTAAGATGAAGCTTTCCACACGTTTCCCAACAGAATGTCTTGCTTCCTTAATGTTATGCCTGACCTTAGAAATGCACCTTTTCTTTTCCATGTTCTTACTGAAAAGCTCATATAATATTATTTTGTGGACAAATACACCTATTTTGTTGTAATTTCTTTTCCCAGTTTTTTAGGGAAACTTGAGGACCCAGTAATAATCCCTCTGTGCTGCTTGTCATGGCTGTATGGTTTGTAGTGCAATAAAATGTAGACAGGTTCTTAAATCTACCTTCTGACATCTTAAAAAAAGTCACAAATTAAAAGATTTCTTCTACTTCATCTTTCAGTAGCAGTTAGAAAAAGATATTTAGTTAATAAATGTTGCTGCTGTAAACCTCAGGACAAGGTCTAGAACTATCGTTTTGTTGTGTTCACTCAAAAGGGACATTTAAGTGTCTTTCCATGGGAAATCAAGAATGAGGTGACTTCATGAGGATTTGCTATTGGTCTTCTTTAAGTATGTATATAATTTATGCTGGTACGCAAGTGCTCTACCTTGGTTAATTAATTAGGGTCAAACCCATTACAGGTTCACATTGTTGACCTTTGACATAAACCTGAAGGATCAGGAAAGATGATCATCTATTTTAATTATTTTCTGAATTCAGCTTTTTATAGAAGGCAACTATGGACAAGGTATTTTACAGAGAACATGATACCTTGGAGTTTTGTCCTTCCTTCAAACCAGGCATTAAATGGCTTACTGTTCAAAGGAAAAGTCTGTCATTTATGAAACTGAATGCAAATATGGTAGCACACTATGCTTCTTTCTTGCTTGTATCAAATTGCTTTCCATGGGATGTGATATGGCACAGACAGAACTGTGACAAAGGAGGATTCATAATTAAAGTCAATTCTCCCATGCACTAACAAGCTCCAGTGAGAAGTAATTAACATTTCCTGAGCAAGTTGCTCTGTAAGCAGCAGGTCAAGTGAGGCACGGCTGCCTTCAGATTTATTTCCTTCTGTCCATTAAATTTCTTGCGCTGTAAAACCACCTGACACTTAATGAGGGAGATACCTGTCACAACTGTTAGGAGCTACTTGTACCCTGACTGTCTGGTTAGTTCATGCATACTCCTTGGCCAGAAGCCTACTGCTACACAGAGGGTTTAATTGCAGAACTGAGCCTGCCATCCTCTTTCAGCTATTGCACTGACCTAGCTACTGATTATCACTGTATTTCTAGGAACTTAGTTATCTCTGTGACCTGTAATCCTTTGTCAAATGAGGTTGACATTTGGGAAAGATTTCAAAAGTTAGGAGATAAAGCTTGTGATTGCATGGGTTCATTTCCTTAGGGAAGGGTAATACACAAATATATATATGTATTTGCAGTGATTTATCTGGTAACATACGTATCAAAGCTGTAGGTAATTTGAGATTTTGCGGTACGTATAAATGTTGTGTTCTGAGAGTAGCAAAACGAATTTAAAAAGATGAAGCACAAAGGAGCTTGAAAAATTCTTACCTTGGATCTGCTGCCAGAAACATAAAGTACTTTACCTCTAAAAATCAGAGCCCTGTCCTCCAGGTGATGCAAGTTTGGCCTTTAAACAGGGATCAAACTCTTTTCTGTGTGAAAAATAAATGCACATCTTTGTCAAAGCATACTTTGGCTACTATCTCATTACTCTCCATGGGCATTAGGCACACAGCCTACAACTGGCTAGTAAATATCACCACTGCCACCAGGTAGACTTTCCTAGTCTGCATTCACCTCACTTTTAACCGTTAATTAATTAATTTTAAATTCTCTACAGGGCAGTTATCAAACTCGGCCATCTTTCACTGAGACAACAACATCCTAGTGGACCTTCTTCTTGGTCACCATTAAAGCAATGTCCAGCAGTTTCATTTTTAATTGACCGAGAGTCAGTGGTTCGCAGCTGTTTCGGGTTTCTACCTCTGGCAAACAGAGAAATGCACATCTTTAGTACTGGTTTTGTACTATGTCTTTAGTTAAACTGAATCTGGTTCATATACCTGCTGCTGTAGTGCTGTCCCTCAGGAACAACGCTGGGCTCCTCTTGCAAAGTTGCCTTTTCTGTGTTTCACAGGCCTGGTGGTAAGGGCACTCGCTGCTTCATCAGGTGTTCTTAGCCCTCTATTGCTCCACCTGCAAAAACACCACCTTGTCTTTGTTGAAATCAGCATTTGACCTTTCTCAGATCATAAACCCCATGATCACTGCTCGTAATCTGGCCCCCTGAAACCAGCATGTCCTCTGGTTTCAGGAAGGACAATAATCAGGGACAGCAAAAAATTCAGTTAGGTCTGGTTCAGATAGTTGACTTGAAATGTTTCCTTCCGAGAGGAGGCTTTAGGAAGGGGGTGCTAGCTTGCGCACAGAAGGACACAACTGTTAATCAGCAGACAGGACATTTACATCAAAATGGTATTTCAGGAAGACACACAATATGAAGTACATTTTCTTTCTGACATGAAGGGAAATTAACTTGTACCACGGACAGGTTGTATGCTTTGAACCGCTAAGAGCTCCATAGCTCTTTAAATAAGTGTCAGCCAGAATACAGGTTTCCATGTTTTTGGTAACGCAGATTAGTTCTGACTCTCCTCCAACTGAAATCAATGGGAATTTGGCCGACTACATCAAAGGAAACAACACTAGGACAAGTTAAGTTTGATGCATATGACTGATTATTGAAAAATATGTATTTGTATGCTTGAGAAATAGAACAAAATAAAAACCAGGAATACAATCCCCAGTAGATTTAAAGAAGGGTTTGGATTCCAATTTTTCCTCAATTCTTCTCCAGTAGATCTTGTTCCAGAGCAGATTTAAAACTATGCAAATAACTGCCTTTCTCCATTTCCCACTTTTCAAGATGGCAAAAGTTTCAGGAAAATCAGATTGATCTGTGAGATTACCAATGCTGTGGAAACTGAAAGCATATCAGTATGATTAGGACCTTCCTCAAGATTACTGAAACATCAGACTTTTCCCTTGATTTGGCCTCAAATGTAAACTTTGATCCTGAGCCTAAAATATATCTTATTCTAATGGTAGTTATCTCTAACATGAACCACAACCAGCATACTGAAATGTGTGCTCTGGGATGTGCAGTGAGCCCTCTGTCGCACTGTCGGCACAGAAAGGCTTTAAGATTGACTTAACCAGGCACTGGGAAAACAGGGGTGCCCCTTGTCTCCCTATACGTAAAATATCAAGGGAAACAACCTGGGTAAAAGGGACCATGAGCACAGCGAGGTGGAGTCCCTGCTGGGTTCACACCCTCTTTGGGCAGTGGGCATCTATATGCAACAGAGAACAAGAGCTTAATTAATATCCGGAAGAATTCCTCAAGGTATGGGCAAACCCGTCACCAGACAGATGCATGGCTATGTGCAAGAGATGTGATCGTTTTTTGTTTCTCCCTTTCTGCCTTCCCACAGGATCCCTAATGACAAAACATGCCATTTTTGTCTGAAATGATTTTGAGGATAATGCTATGGGTTTACGTGGATTGCTTTATGCAACTGTTGGCAGTTAGTGTCAACAGCAAAAGATGACCTTTCAATGTATGTTTCTGTTTACAGTGTTCATAAAACCTGGGCTATCTGCAGTCACAAAAATTAACAAATAGATCTGGGTGCGTTTGATTTACTTTCCCAGTCTTGACTTTCTACTAATATGCTGGTTCTCACTACATGTATCCTTTAAACTGTCACAGAAAACTCCCAACCCACCCCCTCATAAAAAAAAGACCCTGCGCTGCACTGCAAACCCTTAAAATAAATAGAAAATAACTCTTTTTTCCCCCCAAAGCACTCACATTTGTTCCTTCAAAATTAGGACTCAGCAAATAGTTGGAATACATCTGTACTCAGAGGAATCCACATCAGATCATAAATTTGTTCATGTTAAACACAAACATATGAATGCACTCTTATATCCAGGGACTATGGAAGGGTTTAGAATTTGCACACTTTACTCTGTGTAATGCCAGGGCAATGTTTCACTCATCTATATAAATAGAAAGCAGGCTTGTTGCATTAAAGGCATAAGTATCCTTATGCTCTGCATAAACATCACAGGATTCAATTTTGTGAAGGAATCACATAATTTGTCATATCTTTGCTTGTGATTGACTTCAGTGATGGGCATACACAAACATATGATTTTCCACTCAGTGTATCAATATGTCTCTTGGTGTGCATTTGCTGCTAGAATAACAGGAAAAAAGATTAACCTCAGATATGCAAATAAGCTTAACTGAATAAAACGAGACAAATTATCCCGTCGCTGGAGCAGTTCCTGGTTTGGCTGTGCTGCACGCACTGCAAGAGCACCGGGAGAGGGCTCGTGTGGCTGTCCCTCATTCCTTCCCTCTTTGGGACTCGGGGCAGAGCTGTACTGGGGTGACAGGTACCCCAGCACGGTGAGGCATTGTAGCACAGTGTACGGTTACATGGCACTATGTTATCCCACCTCGGTGTAATTTAGAGACATGTAATTACTTGAGCCTTACTGTCTCTTCTGAGAGCCCCAGTTTGGCTAATAATAATTAAAAAAGGAATAAAAAACAAACAAACAAAAAAAAAAAACCCAAGAAAAAAAAAAGAAGCTTTCATTAAAAAAATGACAACTTTCCCCATTAAAGTTTATAACCCTTGTCATTGCAAAGAAGAGGGTAAATGTGAAAATAGTTGACACACAAGGCCCTGCTCGAGTCTCTGCTAAGATCATTAACCATGTGTTTGTACATTTTCAGTGTTGGCAGTTGTAAGGAGACCTCAGGCTTTTGGCTCCTGTAGGGTGGCGGTGCTGGTGACATGGAAGGAAGACCTCTCTTATGCCATCTGGAGCTGCAGAAAGAGGTCAGGAAACTATTTGTAGAGTGTCCTCAGGCTCTCTACATCGAGGCTATTTATGGTAGACCATAAAACAAACAAAAAAACAAACAAAAAAATAGTTCAGTGTGGCCATAGTACTAAAGAAGCTTGTCTAAAAATCAGCCTATCAGCCTACTACTGATGAGGAATCTAGAGGAGAAAAAATGTACTATAAGAAGTATTTTTCATGGAATGTCATTTATAACTTTCCCACCCCTGAAGCTTCATTCTTCCTCCCTTTCCTGGAAAAATTGGAAAAAAATGTGGAGTCTAAAGAAATCTAATTGTATGTGTATGCCAGATGGAAGTTTTGTTAACCCATCTACTTCTTGTGAGTTGTCTCCCTTGGGGCTATTATTTATCATCTTTTACAAAACAGATAAAGAGGATTTCCTGCTTCAAAAAATGTACAGCTTATGGCCCAATACTAAAAAACCTTACTTATAAGAGGGCTGTCATTGAAGTCAATGGAATTTCTTGTATGAGAAAGCATTTCCAAGATCAACCACTAAGAAGAGAAAGCAGTGTACATACAATAGATGACTGTAATACTGGGGTAAGAACAAAATGAAAAGATGAGGGATGGGAATGTATGGTCGTGTAAAATTATGGAAGCTAAGAAAGATATTGAGGGCCACCACCTTCAAAAAACAAATTGCCTTCTTTAATTCAACAATGTACTCACATATGGTGAAGAAGTAGTTACGGATTTTATCAGCCTTGGTAAACAGTGTTGGAGAAATTCTGACAGGAGAGAATAAAATCTAATCTAATCAAGCTCAGGTTTTGTGATCTGCATCACACAGCTATGAAATCTCCAGTACAGTTTTTTCTTTGTTTCAGATGACAGTTTTTCTGAATCTGAAGATAGATTTCTCTGAAATAGTAAATTGAAAGGGAAGTGATGTATGTCACCCTTACAGTCAGTGGGTGCCTGTGCAGGCAGTGCGAAGAGGGATGGGTTGCCTTCTCCGTGAGACTCGGCTGTCATTCAGTTGTACAGGTAGGACACAAGGGCTGGGTTTGATCATGTAGCAGTCAGGTAGGGCCAAATGTCATTACTTTTCACCATCAGAGATATTAATCTCATCTCATAATTTGTTCTTCAATTTTACTTAGGTATTTATGGTCTTTGTTCAAGATTGCTTTGAGATTTTCCTAAGTGACCTGGATTTACTTGGCCAGGCTGGATAGCACTTTAGCTCTCTGGGCTGAAGCTGTTCCATCATGAAACAAAATTACTCAAATTGAAGCCCTGAAGGACAGTTGCTTATGGAAAACCTTTCTAGACTTCTAAAATGCTGAGCTGCTTTCTCACCATCACTACCCTTAAAGCAGTAGTAGCCTATTGTTGTAGCTTTAAGGTGGGCTGAGCACACAGGACTCGTAAGCCTTATAGTGAGAAATGGCTTCTGTGTAGGTGGGAAAAAGGACAAGCTTTTGAGTGTGCAAGCCCTTCTTCAAGTGAGCAACATAAATGAAGCATGCAGAAATTATTCCTAATTTGTATTTAGCTTGATGATTTTTCTTTTTTTTTTGAAGTGCAAGAAGGGATTTTGTGCTAAAAAGTGTGCCAATCTGCTCAACGATATCAGACAATCTGACAAAATCTTCTAGCAAACTTGCTCTCTCTTGAAAGGACAATCACCATCCTAAAGCATGCCTTGGGCTAAAGCTGGTCATAATGATCACTGCAAACTGTTTATTCAGTGAGCCCCTTTCCTTGGCTCTTGAACAGTTTCTTTATAACCTTACTTCTGACATTTGTAGTTTTTGAGTCTGAGGTTTACAAACATGTTTGATCTAGGAACTACACATACACATTTTGTACTTGTTACTCTGAATTCACTTATTCAAGGTTGGTGATTGATGATAACTCCATTTTGCTTTTTGGCTGGATGATCTATGTGTTTATAAAGTATCTCTACTTCTCTGCTTCCTATACATTCAATTTAATTTATTTATTAAGCCAACTTCTGCTACTGGCCCAAGATAACATGTTCTGCAGATCTTTAAAGAAAAGTATTTTCTTTGTGAGCATACAGAAGATGACACGCAAGTAGAATTCCCCCCAAAGCTAAAGAACATTTTCACTCCTTCCCCCCCCCCCGCCCCATGTGTTTAGACACTAGAAAATTCAAACACCTGAATCAAAACAGTATTAAATATATATGTATATGTACTTTCTTCTATCTCTGTCCTGTCTGTCATACTAATGCAGGACTATAATACTCTAAAAATATTATTAGGTGCTAGGATTATTAGTTTGTTAAAATGCACATGAAATGGCACATTCTAACTGCTGAAGTAAAGGACACTGAAGAAGTTTGGTCAAGACATTATTCTGAGAAGCATATACCTATATTCATCTCTGTACTATCAGAAATAACTTTATTCTTCCATATTTGATGGAAGTTTCATGTAACTTTCCTGTTACAAGGCACCCAGTATTTTTATCATTCTTCCTGTATTTAATTTGAAACTTTTAAGTTATGGGGACTGTGACATTCTTGTAAAGAATATGATGAACACGAAAATAACTCCAAAACAAGTGTACCAGGTTAAGAAAAACCTTTGCATGACTGAATGCATTCAGCTTGTTAGTTCCAGCTCTGTAGAGTCTTCCTAAAGAATTGAATTTACATGTCTTATTAGCAAAGAGCCAGATGAAAAAGACTCTTACGAGCCTTTTGTGGAGCGCAGCTGAGAATGAGTACTGTGTTACCGTCATTCGCAGATTTTTTTTGGAATGGTCTGCTCCAAAGGCATATATAAATATACATTTACTTTTATATGTATATGTACATAAATACGCATATCAGCTCACACGCATGCTCATACTATGGAAAGAAAGTCCAGGCAATTAAATAATCACAAGAGATAGATTTGTTCCTACTAGCATTACTAGAAATTAGAGTAAACATTATGCCTGTGGTCTCCTTCAGTTCCATCCTGGATGGTTCTGTTAGCTAAAATTCATCTGTTGTCAGCACTATCAAAGAATAAAATCTATGGTTTTAACTTAAAATGTGATGGGATATTGCCTGGAATGTTTTCTCATATAGACAGTGTTATCTGAGTCCTTCCTTGGCAAGAAGTTCAGTCTGAAGACAGTTCTCAGATGGTTTCGGCAGCTTAATTTGCAATGCCTCTGGAAGCAGAGCTCCATTGTCCTCGTAAGGAATTCCTCCTTCCCAGTCCTTCCAACTTTTTCATCGTTTGATCCATGAGATCTCTTTCAACTACTAAAAGCAGTTCCGGAAATCAATTATAGAACTACCTGTTTGCTATAGGCATTAGTGACATACTGTGTGCCTAGAGGACCCACGTGCATTGTCACCCGCATGGCCTTTGCTGACGGCTGCAGCGTGGGATGCTGCAGCATGGCTATCCCTGCAGTGAGCTGGAGAACCCCACGGAGAGCCCTTGTATTCCTTAGCTGTCTTGGGAGAAGCCACTGCCACAAGCTGTGGCACTCCAGCGTACAGGGGTAGATTAAGCCTTTCACAACCGATAAAGTACACCTAAAAATGGACCACACGGAAGAGCTATGTCTCAAATCTCAGAGGCTTTTCATTGTTTTGTTCCGGTTTTTGGAAGACCAGCGTTCATAAAGCTGTGTTGAGAGGGCATTATGCTAAGGAAGCAAGCAGCAAATTTGTAGGTTTGCCTCTAACAGCTGGTTTGGGAGGGACCAGCCATTAGGCTAGAGGAGCTGGAATGTGGGATGGGGGAGTGAAAGGGAGATTGTAATAATACTCACAATTAAAATGCTGAATTCTAGCTGCTGAGGAAAACAGTGCTGCAGATTTCTGGAAGAAATTTGATTCCAAGAAGTGCAAGAGGCCATGAGTGAAAATTCTTTCATAAGCAGGAAGTAAGAGAGGGAATGATAAGGAAATATTCTGTTTATTTTGGCCATCATCCTAAAAAACCTGGGGTAAAAGCAAAGAGAAAAGAAAGAAAGAATAATGATAAACGATGTGGGAAAAGTACCTAGAATTTCTGGAAACTGCAAAGGCTAATTATGAACATTAGTAATTTATTCATGTGTTGTCCTGGAACTAACCAATATGTTGCACTTTATTAGGAATGGAAACTTGCGTTGTCTCTATCAAACGTACAGTAGTTAGCTGATTAATTGAATGGTTTGTTCAGTAGTATGATCAGCTGTTATAAATATTTTAGTAATTTTTTTGGCATTAAAAGTAAACAGAGCTTTTTTTATCTTTTTGGCTGGGTTGAATAGGAAAGCACGTAGCCAATAAACCTAGATCTTGTTTCATATCCTGAATTTTGTTCTGAATGCATAATAACCCTAAATGTGGTGCTGTGTTGCTAAGAAACTTCTCACAAGATGCAAAAATAGGTAGTTATTTTGCTATGTTTAAAAGTTCTTTTGATGTTGTATTTTGCTTTACCACTTACCCTCCCACTGGCTGTAGCCACAGCTTAAAAGACGTTTCTTGTAGACCCTTGAGACCTGTTTTTTGAAGAATCTGGTGTGTATTTTTGGAATAGGCCTCTCTTCCTTCTGGATTAATGTCAGGGAAGTAACTGGAAAGCCCTAGAGACACCCACTGATTATGAGCCCAAGCCCTCCAAGGAACAGCCCCGTTAACACTGCTGTACTCTGAGCTGTGCACCAGGCAAAAACTACGGGCATTATAAAGTGCATATTGCAGGTTACAGCTGAGTAGATGAATGAAGGGATATCCAAAAGCAGGAAAGGCTGTGTGGCGAGGGGCATGGGACTGCAGTTTCTTCAGATTACTGCATCTTCTCTTTGGGAATGGCTTGTGCCCATGAGAAACGTGTTTGTCAAAATGCATCCCCAGCTGTGGGATGGCATAATTCAAGTGTCAGATGCCGCCTTTCGTTTGGACTGGAAAGCCGAAGCCGTCCACATTTGTGTTTGATTCCTCACTGAGCCTGAAGATGTTGCTGGGCCGAAGAATGTCATTGTGTAGTTCCCATTGTCGGCTGTCACACTGCATATGTTTTGGGAGTGATCTGAAGTTTTGTTTGACATCATGACTTTTATAAGAATCAAAACCCCCAAATCCCTCAGATGAAATCCATATGGCTTTGTTCACAGGCTGAAATAAAATCATGCTCGCAGCCTTTACTGCAACTGAGGGATATTTGGTGGGAGTCGTATTTTGCTTAATAAAAGCATAATGTTCAAATGCTGGAAATGTGGATATTATTAAGTACCTGCTCTGTGAGAATAACTCAAACGCTGTTTTATTCCCTGCCCCTTTCGTTAGTTCGTATGCACAAGAGTCAGATCTGAGGCTGACATGAAGAACGATCTCCGCAGCCTGGCATGGTCCCAGCTTTGCTTGAACTCTGTTTTAGACATTATTGCGTTTTTGTCTGCATTTTGGCTCCTTGCAGCTCAGTGCTGAATATTTGGCATAATGTGTGGTAAGGGTTATTACGATACACAGAGGTGAGGTAATTCACATCATTTCTGCAGTGTAGGCAAGTTTGCTTGGCTGCTAGAGCGGTTAAAGCAGGAAGCTTCCCGGTGTGCCGAGATGCTGATTACGAAGGGTCAGGCCTGCGCTCACCATGACATCATAAAACACAACCGGGGGCTGATTTATTTAAGAACTGTCATGTCACTGCTTTTGTCAGGAGAAAACCGGAGGACAGAGAAGGTGAGGAGGAGCAGTAGGCTTTCACAGTGTGAGATTTATGTTGAAGAAGAAAACACTGACGGGTCCTTTGCCAATGATATAAAGAATGTTTTAGTTACTCACAGGGCCAGAGGTACAGAGTGGCACTCTTCCCTCCTTTCACCAAAACATTTCCAAAATGAAGAAAATGTGAACAGCAAGTCTGGCATGAGAGGACAGACCATGACAAATACTGAGGCCTCCTTGGCTGTTGCTCTGGGCAAATCCAACACCATTTGGCATGTGGGAAAACATGTCGTACATGCGTAAGCATAAGAAGCATTGCAGTCCCTTCTGAGGTAGTACAGTGCTGAACGAGAATACCTCACCAGGATCTCTTCCAGAAACAGCCATGGGCAAATGATGCTTCCAGCATCCCACTGCGGGCTTCTGTTCTGCCTCCTCCATTCGTTTGCAGGATATGGTCTGTGGGGCAGAACAAAGCGCTCCAAGACAGCTACAGTAAATACACCAAACACTGGCTAAGAGGTGCAAAACCAGCACATTAGTGGTGTTAACCTGACCAGTTCCGTAATAACTTACCATAGAAATACAATCCTTTCTGTCTTCTCACAAAAATTGTTTTTGGTTCCTGAAGATCAATCAGCTGAGCTGACACAAAAAAACCCTGCTTTGTCAAGGAAACTAATATGACCCATGCACTGTACAAGCAATGGAAATTCCTATTGGAATGAGACTGTAGCATGAGTAGGAGAGTGTATTTATAAATGCACAATGCAAATGTCTGTACTGATAGGGTGCATCCCAGCTTTTCCATACAGCCAGTTGCAAAAACATCTGCTTGGTATAGCTAACATCCCACTCTTAAGACCATCTTTCTGACTTGACGCACTAGGTTTCAGCTTCAGCTCCTCAGTATCACATGGAAAACGTATCGCTGGTTCTTATGCCAAAGAGTACTCAGCGTTTGGTTTGATACCCTATTAACTAAGTTATTTTTGTAGTTCTAGTACTTCCTTTATTTGGCTGTCTCAAACACTTTCCAAATGCAAAGTAGAACTTGCAACAGGCAGGTGGTAGTGTTATGAAGGGTAAATTAGACACAGGCAGCTTCACTGATTTCCCCAAAGACCTCCCAGTACCGAGCTATAAATGCAAAAAAGGTACTCCAGATTCTCTGTTCTGGTCAGGAGACTACACAGCCCCTCATTCCCACGGTAATCTGCAAACAACCTGTGCTGAAAAATCTTATTCGGGTTACAGTGCTGAGAGTCCACAGACATTAGAAGGAGAAGGTGATAACAAACACCAGCTGATTGCAGGTGGGGGCAAAGCTCCAGGTTGCTTAAGGATATGGGAGTTCTCTGGGTCACTTCAGAGGCAACCCTTCAGGTCCTGAGTGATTAATTAATCAATTAACATTCATTAGGGTTTTTTATAAGCTATCTAGAGCCCCATATGTTCTCTGTCCTTTTCTGTGCTTCTCTCCTCCTCAAGACTTGGCATGGCTTTCAGCATCCAGGGGTGAGTAGCTCTAAAAGGTGGGTTTTTTACAGAAACTCAGGGGGAACACAGAGGAAAGCTGATGTTGGCAGTATTGGAAGGGGAGTATCTGATGTTCTCTGGAAGGTTTTGATTATCTGTTAATAATCCAAAAAGATATTTCTCTGCGTGTTCATTTAGAACTTAGCAGTGGCAGCTGTGCTATCTGGTATTTTAAATAAGTAGTTCTGCTGAAATGAATGTGTAAATGCAAACTGATAGAAGAGATCTTCCAAAGAACAAGTCTTAACTGGGCTAATATACATGTTTGAGTTTCATAATGCTTTCTTGGGAGGAGAGTGCGGAGGAGTAGGATGAAGAAATCATTCCCTTTAAAATGGATTTATAAACTGCTCTTGAATTCACTTGCAATAGGTTTTCTATCATTAAGTTAAAATCCTGCTTCAAGGTGGTAAGGTCTTTCACCAAACACTTCCCTTACTCATAGAGGGGTTCTGCTCCAGTTAAAGGCAGTGGGTGTGACAGCTGAATCTTTGTTCATTTTGTACAAATAGTCCAGGTACTCTAGAAATACATAGGAGTTTGATGATAAGAGTGCTTGGATGTCTTTTGACACTGTTACCCACAGGAATGCTGGGGATTATCTTTCTTTCCATATTGCATACAGCAAAAACAGGTGGAGACCATTAGGGAGGTGCTAGAATCTGTTGTTCACTTTTGTTACTTGTGATGATGATCTGAGACAGGGAAGGAAATAAATGCGGGGGGTGGGGGGTGGGTGGGGGTGTGTGTCTCCCTTTGGATGCGCTGAAAGATGCGCTTCTCAGTCTCCATGAGGAGACAGCTCTATCCAGATCCCATTCTGTTAGACTGTAACATTGCCATTCACACTTGGGTCTTAGCTCCTCTCCTCTGCTGAAAAATACTTGTAACTAAAAGTCCAGCTTGTCGTATTTGTTGCAGAAATGAACAAGAGAGAGGAGAGCAGTGACTTTGAGGGAGGGTTAGGTAATTGAAGCTCTGATTTGAAGTCAGTGGGAATGCCAGATGCTTTACCTTACAAATGGGAACCTACCTGTCTCTAGTGTTATCTCTTTTTGATTTGAGAAATTCTTAGGTCTTGTCAGAATTGTTTAATTAAAAGGAAGAAAAAACCCAACCCCAAACTGTATGGTTCAAACACTCCTCCTTGCTGCAATCTGTATTTTTATGGCGAGTGTATGGGAAATCCTGTGTTTCTGCACACAGCAAATGGCAGCAGGTGGAGATTTTTGCTCAGAAATGATAGGCTGCTTTTGCAGGGTGCTTTGCTCAAGAAAGCATTTGCTTTTAGCTTCGTTTGGGGTTTGATGATTGGGAGCCAAGTTGTGAGCCAGCAGCAGCCAGAGGATCGTGGCTGGTTGGCAGTGCCACAGCCTGGCCGTGCCTTCCCCTGCTCCTTCCCCAGGGCTGTTGTATGCTCCTGGTGTCCTGGGGGCTGGTAGAGGCTAGTAACAGAGTCAAGGTGGGTAGAATCCTGGTGAGAGAGTAGTAGAGGCTAAAATTAATCCCCTGTCCTTTCCCTGGAGGAGTAGAGTTGCTCAGGCATTAGTCTCTGCTTGAACAAGTACTACTGTGCTGAGTGATGAGACAAGGTTACCACAGAACAGAGTACCAAAGAATTTTCCTTCTTCATATAGAATATACCCTTGGACTGTGTATTTGGCCCAGACAGGAAAGCACACAGGGGACAGACAGAGAAAGGCTTGCTTAGAAGTCTCATTCCTCTGTATTTGTGTGGTTTTAGTTGGCAAGCATGTATTTAATGGACAGGTTATAAAGGGCTTCCTGCAGTCAGTGTATATATATATATACAAACTTAATTAACATTATTCATTATAAAATCACTGTGAAGGACGAATTTGACTCAACTGTAGCACTCCCCATGACAGCCTGTATGTAAATCACCGTATTTTTCTTAAATTAATTGACTTTTGTTTCAGGGCTTAGTTGTATAGTAATGCAGATGGAGAACTGCTCCCTGGATATTAGATGAGGATTTTTGTGTCAGATGTGAAAAACTTCAAAGGACTTGTGTCAATTACCACTGTCCCTTTTTGACTGTAATAATTTAAATCTTAGACTACAGAACTTTGGACTGGTAGTGTCGTTAATTTGCAGTATCACATTTTTTTTACAAAAGGGGAATTGCAGAAAGCCAAGAACTGGCAAACTCACTCACTAGATGGTGACTTGAGTTGGTCGTGACCCTTGGCTGTCTGAAATCAGAAGCCCAGAAATACAAGAGGACTTTTTCAGTCTTGATCAATGGTGTGTGCAAACCCTGTTTATTTAAATAACAGCAGATAGTTTAATGTTCATCATTCAAAGGGAACTTTTTATAACTTTTTCCTCTAGGTTCATGCTTGTTTTCTGACCCTACTGCTCAAATAAACTGCAGGGTTTGTTGCTCTTCACATACCAGCAGTTTAAGTTCTAAAGCCACTCTTACTGACCTGAGATCAGATAAATACTCTCCTGGGAAGTTTTAAGTTATTTGCTGACACAGAGTTGGATTAGGAAGGGTACAATTTTGTGCAAAAGTGGACAAAAGTAGAGATGCTCCTCTGCATGAAATATCTTTGACCCTTGGTCTTTGCCCTGGAAAAGGTTGAGGGAGCATTTTTGCAGGGTGTGTAAAAAATGGTCTAGCAGCTTTCTTCTCAGATGAAGAAGCCTAAAAAAATAACCTGCTTCAGCTCTACAGTCATACAAGACCCCAGTCTAAGCCTTGTTGGAATTACCAGAGAAACTGTAGTGAACTTCAGCAGATGTCAGATCAGGTCCAGAAAGCAAAATTTTAGGATAGGGCTTAGGCTTTAAAAAAAACACCAACCAACCAAAAAAAAAAAAAACCCAGCTAAAACAGAATCCTTGCAGATTGGCTGCAATGTCTTCCCAAGCCAACTTGGAAAATGTTGATAGGCATGAAGGATCTCTTGCTTCTAATTCTCACAGCACGATACAATTATAGAGGCAGTGATTGTAGAGCTAAAAAACCTAGATCTTCATACATTTCAGAAAGGAACTGGGTGTGGCTGGGAATGAGGGGTGCTGCACCAAAAAAACCTTATTTTCTTGTCAAAAACTGCTCAAGTGGACTGGACAGAGCATCTTTGTACTTTAAATTCATGTGCTTTAGTATATTCTTTCTGCCTCCTCCCACTCTTTTACTTCAGTGTTCTTTTGGAGAGGCTTTTTACTGATCTGAATTAAAGCAATAATATTTTATACTCACAGGGATACTTGCCTGTTTTACATCTCTGGATGAACGTTAAAAAGCTGCATTACTGCTTTTTCTTCTTTCTTGCTGTATATATTTGAGTGCCAGATTTATCAGTTCTAGTTCTCCCAATGCTGGAAAGCGAGTTTGCTTCAAATTATAGCTCTTTGAATGAGACCAGTGCACAAATGAAACCCATTACTGTACGTCTACAATAGGGCCAAACCTCTGATCTCAATTTCAATTTTGTAAATGAAGAGTCGACTCTAATAACTTCAGTCAAATTACTTTGGATTTACACCAGGGGAGCAGAAATCAGAATCTGGACTTTCATGTTTAGTTTGGGAAGCACTTTGAAATTCTTGTGGATTAAAGATACTAAAAATGTATGTTATTATTATGTTATTCCTTTTCCATGTCCCACTTCACATCATAGGACTGACCATATATCCTAGGATGCCTCAGCCCACACTTTTCCTAAATTTTACCCCTTTAATTTGATGATTATAGCTTTCTTTATGTCCTAACTCTACAGTTAAGGTTAAGCAATCATCTTGATTTGAAACCATTCTCTTCAATAGTGTCCTGGGAAATGTGAATAAAATCTATTCCACCATTTTTTGAACTAGACTATGGTAAGTTAATCTCTTTCCCATTTTTAATTTATCCAGCCTTTTCTTGCCAGCATTTTACTTAAACTTCTTAATGTGCAGTCCGCAAACTTGGCGTGGACATCTAAGGAATAATTTTGTATATGTTAAACCTTTGTTAATAACAGTCCCAAGCAAACTGCAAGAGAAGAGACTGCTGGCTTAATGTATATGAAATATACCAAACAACTAGTGGAATAAAGGATAAAAAACAATGCTGAAGTCACAGTACTCACTATTGTGCAACCACATTAAGTTATATCTTCAGAAAAGTTTGGATGCTGAACATAGTAACTGTCCTCAGTTACGGCTTCTTTATGACTAGATCTGGCAGTCTACAAATGTATCTCTGAAAACTAAAGCTTAAGAATTTGAAAAACTGAAGCTTAAAGATTCAGTGGATGAAAAGGGGAATTTAGCATGGATGCATGAAGCCATGGTTCTGGAGCAGACATGCCTGTGGGACCCTGTAGCTGTACAGGGAGGTGGAGCCTGTGGGACATAGGGCCTCCGACCCAACTCCTCCTGAAATCGTTAGGCAATGGCCTGTCAGTTTAGATTAAATTTTTCTCAATTAGGCCAACTTCAGGGAAGATTTAAAGCATATTTTCAAACATGGGCTTTGGTCTTTCTGACCAGAACTTGTGCTGTTCTGCATGACACATGCACATCAAATATTGTCCCAGCAGTTTGTTTTTCAGTTTCTAAACATAAGTTGACTGGCACAAACTATTTTGCATGGCTCAGCTGATCTTAAAGGAACGGTCAAAATGAAAATTTGAAGCTCTTTTGAACTTTGGGTGGCTTTAAATGACTTTCTGGTTCTTGAGTTAATAGTTTAGAGAAAAAAATGGAAAATGCAAAACAACATTGCAGCTGTTGTGATATGTAGTTAAGTTTTCTGGAATCACAACAAACTTTGTTCATGACTAGAACTATCTGAACTCAAAATAAGACAAGCCAGGAATAAGAGCACTAATAACATTTCCAGCAGTAGCCTTTTTTTAATATCTTCTGCTAATACAATTGTAGCAAAAAAAAAAAAAAAAATTGTCCTTGAAACTTCTACAGGACTCTTCCTCTTGAAGTGTTTTACAAAACAAACTGGCAACACTAAGCTCTTGTTAAATGAGAAATAGTACAGTATGATGGGAAGGTTATCCAACTAACTAATGGCAGGAATGGGACTCGAGATGGCTCTTCATGCAGTGAGTTGGCAATTCACCAGTGCCTCGCTGGTGCTGCTTATTGTCAGAGACAGCTGGACTACAGTCTGCTCTGACATGGTCTGCTCCTACGGCCCAACCTAAAGAGCAAGGGAGCTGTCTAAGCAACTCTTGCTGTTCGTGCCTTCCTTGAAATAAAAGCTCACTTTCTCAACTTAAAATTCTGTTCAGAGAGAAAACTAAAATTAATAATGTCAGACGTGACTGGGGCAAGGGGGAAAGTACCCAATAGAAAGAGCATCTCAAGTGTCTAGCAGTTTGCACAAGACTCCATAAGTAACCAGGGGGTGGGTGTAGGGGAAATGCTCTGAGACCTGTAAACCATAATGGGTATCACTGAAGACCTTGAAACGTAGCATTCTGCGTGACAGCAAGCACAGTTTAGTTTGTTTGATTAGGTACTCAAGCGTGGAAGCCAAATGGCAACATGTGTAGTAGTGTTCGCTGAAGATCAAGTACAGCTTTTTATCTTGGAGATGTGACAAGACCCGGTAGAGGAATGTTTTATCTTGAGAGCCCTTAAAAAGAAAGCAGCAGCCAATCAACACCACCCTTTGTTATTATCCCGTTTAAAAACCTGTCTTTTCCAAATGCATTTGTGACATGTATACACTCTGCATAGTCTCTTTAAAAATAAGAGTTGTGATGGGGAAATGTCCCTACTTACTACTGGTGCTGCAGAACAGCTTTCCCACAGGTGACACCTATAGAAAGCTTTCCCTGCTGCCACCTCTAGCCCATCCTGACCACATTTAAATCCATCCTTTTACACTCTTCATGGAGGAAACAACAGGTCTAGTTGCATTGGTGGGTATTTCAAATAGCCCTTATTGCAAAGCTTTTCCAGGCCTATCAGTTTCTTCCGGGCTTTTGCCCTCTGCAAGAGCTGTATTATGTAAACAGGAAACATATAGGAACTTGTTAATTGCTGGTTTATTTTTCTTCTGCAGCAACATAGACTGCTTTTCTTATTGTCACCGTAGCGATCAAGTTACAGCATGGAACTTGGATGCTGAAGAGTGTTAAAGCAGTAAACTGATTCAGGCTGGAGGAAGCAGGGAAGGTTAGGTCGCAGCTTTGTTAGTAAAGCCCATCAGTTTTATAAGCAAGTTGGTTGGTTTTTTTAATCTTGGTGAAAAGTTAGTTTGGGAAACTGTCCCAAAAATCAAGGTAACTTGGGAAAACTGTTTTTCTATTACAAGCTGATGCTTAATGCTGAGGTCTCTAGAGCTGTTACCATTGCCTGTGATGTCTAGCATACCTGTAAGTGCTACAGAGCAGTTAAGATAATTTTTTTTGTGCTGGAATTGTTATGTAGATGACGCTTCAAGCCTTGCTTTCACTGAGACAGATACTCTCTTGAGGCCTTGTGGCAATAACACTAATGCACACCAAAAAAATCCAAGAAGGATTAGAGTTGGCTCTCACTTGAGGAAAAGACGGAGGAAAGGGTGCTCACTGATGAAGCAGGAGGCAGTGCTGTAAGCCATTTGGGGATCTCCTGTTCCCAGTTCAGAAAACTCCCCATTCAACCAGAATGAGTTCTTACATATGATCCTTTAATCACAGACCAAGATCAGCTCTTAAACTCATTGCAACCTTTATTTTGGGACTAGGTTCTTGGTACAATTACCCTGGCTTCTTACTCTGATTATTGCAAGTTTCTCTATTACAAGTGCAAGGCTCTCTGTATTTCTTTTTTTCATGCTGTTGCCTGAGAGATTGTGGTTGGCCCTTAGTGGTGCTTGTTGTCCCTTTCTGGCTTTGCTTTCACTAGCAGGCACTGTGAAACAGCTGGAAGAAATCCTTGGTAACTAGAATAATTGTGACTGAGTTTACTTCCATGATGCATCATACACAATACTCCCAGAGTTTGCATTACAGTGGGTTGATGCGTGACTGAACTTAATGTATGCCCCTAGATTTGTATCTGAGAAAATACATAATATTATTGCCCTGCTAATAATAGTTTCCTTAACTGGCAAGAAGCAGAATAATCATTGCTGGGATCTTTAGGAACTATCGTAACTTAAATGGGAAATAACCCCATATGTAAGGTGACAGTGTTTCTTGGAGCACATCTAGTCAGTCTCCCTGGGGGCACACCCCTCTGAGTAGTTCTTAAAGGAAAACTTGTGCTGTGAATATTTTCCTGGGAGGGAGAGAGAGAGGTTTTGTTGTCAATAGTATACTATCAGTGCCAGAAGCAGGATGTCATATGCTATTACAATCTATCTAGTGGTATTTAGGAGACTTGAGAAGATATGGCTGTTTCGAAGGAGCAGTGCGTTACAGAAATCTGTCATTGAACCAAAGTGAAAAAGGGGAGCTAATGAGACAGAGTGGTGATACAATGAAAAGTGTACCAGTAATCCTCAGGCAGTGATTTCGGCTCTCTTCTGAAATTCTGTCAAATTCTCTCACTAGCATAGTAAAGCATTTCTGAAATGAAGACCAAGTCTCTACATAAAATCAAAATAAATCACGGGCTGTAATGAGGAACTCATCAAACATTGTGGAAAGTAACAAGCAAGTAGCAGGGAATATTATACTAACCTGGTACTTCTGGTTGGTTACAATTATTGATATAAAAACTTCCTTGGAGGTCTATGGCTCTCAGGATGGCCACCTCACATACCGAATTGCATGTTTCCCAGGCAACAAATGCATTTTGCTTCTGTGCTTTAAGTTTATTTAGGGAGAAATGAGCCCGTCAGGATGTAGGGGACCTAGAAAGGGGAAGGAAGAGGAATAGTTGCAACAGGAGAATATCAAAGAACAAGCAGGAAAGAGAATAAGCTTTATTCTTGCTCAGAAGCCAGGTCCTGCATGCCTTGGTCCAGGGAGTAGCCCCAGTGAAGTTACTGGGGAAACCTGTGTGAGGCAAGAGCAAAGCTGGCTCCAAATCAGAGGCATTTATCTGAAAATGCCTTAGAAGTAGAAAATCTATCAGATTTCAGTTAAAATAACAATTCTTTGCTGGTCTGCCAAATGACTGCAGGCTTTGGATGATTTATCGTTGAATCAGTGCGCAGCGAACGCAGAGCTCTGCCTTCCCCTCTTGCCATGCCAAACAGAGGAACCTTCACAAGACCTTGGCACTTGTCAGATTTAAATCCTTAGGGCAGTATTTCTCACCTCAAGTGCAAAATTCACCACTTCCCTGTGAAAATCGGTATGGCTGGGAACTGTACGTGCGGAGCAGAGCTCACTGCTAGCATTTATACAAGGTTCATTATGTGGGTTTTGGGTTTGTGTTTGGTACTGTCAGAAACAGGGTGGGGAAACTGCTAATTCTCTGTGACCCCCTTTCCCAATAAGCTTAAAATAGCTGTGTTAGACACAATCTGGGTCTGCCTAATCTCAGTGCTCCTTTCTAGAAATAATCTTCTCATTCCCACTCTCTCAGCTTCTTTGAAACATAATGAATTGGAATTGCACGTAAATGCCAGCAATATTTCAAAGGGAGGCTGAAACACAATGTCTGGTCTCTAATTAGTTTTGCAGTGTGTGGCCTGTAAACTCGATGATAAATGAAGCAATTAGCCATCAGTGGCTTCAATTAGATGGCAGTAAAAATGGTAACAAAATAGTCACCAGCGAGGAAACTTGCTCTGAAATGTGCTGCTGTGGGTCGGCTTCAAGCTTCGCAATGAATTGGGGCTAATTGGCTTGTTTGTTCATTGTTTCTTAGGGGCAGCGCAACTGCCTAATTAGTGAGCACTTTCCAGGGCCCGAAGGAAACTGGGAGGGAAGATGTGGCGCCGCTCCGCTCTCGGAGCACCCTACCTCCCTGCTGTGGGGAGAGCTCACCCTTCTCTTCCTCTCTTTTGGAAGCAGAGAGGGTTGGTTGGTACCATCTTCCAGGCAGTTGTTTAAGCCTTGGATCCCAGCGCGCTTCCCAGGCATTTACTGACACAGCAAACCTCAGCAGAGCACGCTCAGACCATTTCCTTGAAGCAACAATTAGAAGTCAGGAGCTGGCTCTCTGGCGTCGCACTGGGAGGAGAAGGAAGAGCGAGCCCTGGAACTGCTGAGCCCAGCAGTGCTTTCCAGCTGGGCTCCACTGTATAGCGTGCGGCTCCCTTGGTTTTGACACTTAAGGGGGGGGAAATAACAATGGTACAGTACTTCTGTAGTGAGAGATTCACCAATGTTTTCCCACTTTCACCAGTATTTTATATAGAGGTGAGTGTCCCAGAATAAACAGGACAACTTAATTGCCACTGAAAGTACACAATAAGGGAAAGAGGCTGGTGCTAAAACCTGTTTTCTGTCTGTTATTCTGAATCCATGTGTCTGTCCCCACCTGTAAAGTCATGCCTGTCAGTGATTGTTATCGTTATTTTCATGGGAGATAATGGGGCTGTCTCATTTTCCTTTAATGCTTTTCAAAGATGATGAAATGAAAAAGAACAAATTGGATAAAAGTGAAGTGTTAAAACGCAAGGGATTTTCAAATCGGGGTTTACGTTTTCAATTAGGAGACTTTGTTACTGAAAACAAGAAGCCAATTTGTCAGAAGCAAAGGCTAATTTGTCTTCACCTCCAAAGACCGGAGGGAAACAATACATCCTGTTCACTCCAAACCCTCTGGCTGGGTAAACTAAAAAAGGGCCACTCGGTTCCAGTTCTCCCAATTCAGCCTCTATAGGGACTGTGGTACATGTTCTAGAGGATGATGATTATTCCTTTCCAAGGGTCGTGGCATCCAAAACTGATCCTTGCTGAAATACAGCAACTGGAGAAGGGGGGAAAGGTATAGTAGTGTCAACACTAGTTATGTGATTCGGAAGTAAACTAGGGAGAGCTGCTGTCTGGCCCTGATGATGAAATCATTTTTGAAGGTGTTAAAGCCCATCTGCTTCCAGGAAAGCTATTGTCTCTCACTACAGATTTTACTAGACTGATACCAAGATAATTTGGAGAGTGCCTGTGGAAATCGCTAATTCAGTTTGACAGTATAAAAATGTTGCTGTGGCACATTGTAATTAACACTGAATTTCCTGCATTTTTTGGCACCTCTGGGCTGACATATCTAGTGATGCTACACTCGGGTGCATCCATTACCTAGAACCCTTAATGTTTTACCTAAAGGAAAATGGAGGCTTTTAGCTGCCCATCTGCGATGCTGAGTGTCCCTGCCTGTGCCTCCGAGCGTGGGCTCTGCCTGGAGCAGTCCAGGATGGACTCCTGCTGACAGCAGCTGGCTATAGGTCAGACCCACACCGTGCTCTGCAGAGGCTGGTGTAACCTCAGGAAACATTCTGGAAAGGTGGGAAGTGTTTATGTGCAAAATGATTTCCACTTGCGTTTCTTCAAACTCTATTGAATATCTTCCTAAGCTCAGGAGGTCCCTCAGTATCACTGGCATTCCCTGTAGGAAGACCAACAACCCTATGCACTCAGGGGATTGTACCTATTTCAAAATGACACGTTTACAACAGTGCCCTGCTTATTGATTAAAAGCAACTATCTGAAAGAGAAAAATTAAAATTTCAGTGCTGTTCCCTGAACAGCTGAGCTGGGCACTCGGAAAGGCTTTGCGGTATTTCAAAGAGCAGTCTACCATTTTGTTTCTCTTCAGGGAAGCGTGAACCAATGTAGTTAGCAATCCTGGCTGACATCTAAATTTGTAACAAGAGGAGTATGTTCTTGCAGAGCAGAGAGAAATAACGGGCTGCATTGCATCCCCTGCTAGTTGTGGTTATTATCAGTACACATATATTACTAGCAAACTGCTGGGCTGGACGTTTAGCCCATAAACTAAAAATACTTTAATGTTTTGCTCCTCTGTTCAGAGATTTGCAATTGGAAAAAAAAAAGTTGTTATTTAAAAACAGGCTGCTAAAATGAGACACATAAAATATTGCAGTATTTTTATTATATATAAAATGAAGTCTCTGCATTTGTTTTTTATTACCGAGTTACACACAACAAATGAATATGCTCTGAGCCAACAATTTCTACTCTGTTACACATGTGCACTGTGTTCCTCTGACTGCAGTGGGGTTTGACTAAGCCCTTCTACCCAGTTGAAAGAGTAGGCTGAATGATATTAGCTTAAGCAATGAGAGTCAACAGGAAATGGGGGATTTGGGATCTGAATAGTAAAATGGGTCTTGGAGCATGTCACTTGCACAATGGCAGTTCTTGGCATCCAGTGGCTTTGTGCTAAAAATGAGAGCTTATTCCTCAAAAATCCCTAAATTGGGGAATGTGTGGTGGGCTTGAAAGGGCTCAGAACCTCTTGCCTGAATGACACCGCTGGGGCTGGAGGGCAGATGAAGATTTTAATCGCTTCCAGTCATCTGCTTTGTATGGCTCAACAGGAACAAGTTAGAGCATTACTGTGAGCAATGCCAGCACTTAAGGCATTTTGAATCACTGGTAGGTTAAGACTGGTCAGATCTCAGAGCTAACGATATAAAAATCATTACTATGATCTTGCTGTTTTATCTGCAGCGGTGACACAATACTTTGGCTACGCACTTCACAGCTCCCTGTAGAGTAGTGACTGAAAGCCAGCTAAAATTGCCTAGAAAAACTCAATTATTTTCTGTTAGAGTCACTGCAGTAGGACAATCACAACAAAATAAAGAACAAAGTCTCCTTATCTAGAGAGAGCTTCTAGGAAGCATGCAAGGTCTGAATCTCCTTTTGCTTAGTTCAGTATTAGTGTCGTGTCTTTGGAAATATTCCTGATGTACATCAGTGAAAGCCAGTAAAGAATAAAGTATGATAACTTCATGCAGAGATGAATAATGGACTAAATCGACAATCACAAATCTTCCAATACTGGAGGAGAACAAAGCTTTTCATAGTAAAACTGTGTCTGGATGCAAGCAGCAAATAGGGGTTTGTCACATCAGAGAGCCTTTAAAAACATATAAAGCAAACAAAATTATGATCAAAGAGAAATTTGGGGAGCTGGTTTTTAACAGGGTCTGAGCATTGCCAGGAAAGCTTTTTTTTTTTCCCTTAGTTCCCTAATCCGTTGACTAGGTAACTCCATAAAGCTAGGCAGCAAGTCCATGACCCTTTCCATGTTGGCCCACCGTGCAGGATTAGGCTGTGTAATACATAAACCATATGTTGTCAAGCAACAGCCTGGCTCATCTTGCATGCTAATATTAGAGTGGACTGGTACCATTCCACACGATCTCCACCTATAGCTGTGCCTTGAAGGCCTGCATTAGTTTCAAATTGGATCTGAATCTTTCAGTTCATGCTGGGCTTAATTCTCATGTCGCCTTCAGCGATTGCTGTTACTGCTTGGTGGAAGCAACAGGAACAAAGACTGGAAATCACTCTACATGCACACGTGCCCGTGTTTTATCATCCCTGCTAATGCTGCGCATCCCTGTTAATGGAAGATGGGGTGCTGAAGATTAATCTCTAGTTCCTTTCCATTATGGTATCGTTCAGAGTGAGCTGTAAATCTGCTGCCACTCCACAGGGATTAGTTATCATTGTGTCTGATTATGAGATTAAAGTATGATTAGGAAGGTATAAAATGGCAGGGGGTGTAAAGTCTATAACGTGATGAGAAACCTCATTCTGGGATTAGACCATTACCCATTACAGGCTGTTCCTCCATAGCTGTCAAATGGCTTAGTTGGATGCTAAGTCCTGGACTCCACTTACTCTCTGGACAGGTGAAAATTGTGCTTGGTTATAGCTAATGGCAGCCAGTGAATTAGTGCATGGGAGGTGAAAGCTCGTTCCTGACAGAGTACAGGTGAAGAAATCTTTGGATTTGGGTGATGTGGGGGAAGACATGAATACTAATCTCTAGGAATAGAACAAGTATTGTGAAGGATATTTGTCTAAGTCCTAAGAGTCGTTCATGAATATAGGGTTATTTAAGACAGATGACTTTCCTAGGAACAAAGGGTTGCTTCCTAGACAGCAAAATGTGAAGTATCTGATAACTTTTCAACTTACAGAAGCCAGGCAGGAGGAAACGTATATAAATCCAAATACTCCATAGTCACACAGCATTTTTTTTCATGTGTGTTCATCTGCTTCTACAAGTGTGGAAGCAGAAATATCTGTGTTCAGAGTTTATGAATAAGTTATTTATTTGTATTTACTGCCAACCTACAAACTATATTAAGATGAATGGAAAAGACTTTCCATTCTTTCAAGGTGGCTCTCCTTAAATTTAGGGTACAGGAACACGCACAATCCCTTGACAGTGTTCCAAAAGAAAACCAAAGGGTACCGGGGGACTTCTCAAAATAGCTACTCATACTGGTAAGACAGCTATTCAGGTGGGCCAAAGGTCTTCTGGTGACCATCATGAGCTAGTAAGTTCTCTGTCTGCATCAGGATAGTAAGGAAGAGCATAAACCCTAACAGCTGCAAGAGAATTTGTTTGTGTGGTTTTTGAGCCTGTTCTAAGTACCTCAGCCAAGTTTCAATAATTTCTCTGGCAATACTTGTGACACTGGTGCAAACAGTTTCTCAGAACTCAGAGACTTCTTGCTGCTATCTTGAACATTGTCTCTATGTGGTTTGATCTCACTGCTCCATTTCAGGTGAATTAGGATATTAATAAACGATGAGCAGTAGTTGAGCATTTCTTGGTTTTACTCATGTAAAAGAGTTGCCTCATTGATCAAAAGCAGTATTGCACTGATAACGTTATACGTAAGTTTGCAGTCTGATGTTTTAGCAAATGTGAGGTTCTGCCTGTTCAAGGCATGGAAGTGTTCTTTTTTCCAGCTGCTTGGAAAAGGCCCTGTTACTGACTTTGTCAAGAAACTTGGATCCACCAGACCTAGTTTGTTGCCTGCCTACCAGAAAAGTTATATTTTTTTTTTTGACTCATCTGAGCCCCCAGCTTTGAAGAATGAGGTCTGACATTCAAAGAATGAGATTTCTGATCTGAGAAGACATCAGCCTCTGTGAGCAAGAGATAGCCAACAGCTTGAAGTTTGCTGGGGCAGCTCTGTGCCTCTGTCCCCAAGCACTCTTTGTCTGGTGGTGCTGGGCAGAGCCCGAGGGAAACATCAGAGGCAGCTGCCAAATTGTTTGTTAAGGAAAGCTGATGTCCAGTTAGAACTGGCACTGAGGTGCAGAGCTGGAGGCAACTCAGGAACAAGGGGTAGATGGTGCGACACTCACTGTGGGCAGCTCTTTTGAGGGGCTGCCCAGATACTGCGTGCATAAAGGGCATATACTGTTAAGCAGCTATTCATGATGGTAATGCTGTAATAAAAGGTGTTTTTTTTCCTATTACTCTACTTTTATTATACTTACTTCTGTGTGCTGCTAAGAACTAAATTTTAGTCCTTTGAAATTTACCTTTAATAAGTGAAAACAATGCCTAGGTGGGCGACTGAAGGCTTCGAGGACCCATTCACTGTGTGTGCCATCCTGTAAGAGAAAAGAAAAAATCAAATAAAAACTCTTACCAATGCAAGTAATAAGGAAGACTGAAAGCCCCTAGTCCATCTCTATCTGTAGGACGGAGGAAACAGATGCCAGGCACCGGCATTTGCCTGAAAGTTGGTATAAAGATAGTGACAAGGAACAGCCCAAAGCACCTCTTGCATATGGCAGATGCTGTGTGTAATCAAGATACAGGACTGGTGTGCACAGTGGAACGATGGATGGTTATCTTATTTAAGCTGCAGTGAATAAAGCTCTGAGAAGGGCTGCCAGGCTTGCTTTTACATACACATTTTCTACAGCCAGATGAAAGTCATTTTCTAAGAGCTGCAATTGCTAACAGGGTGTGCACCGATGGGCTTTATCCAGAGGTGAAGGTCTTTTCCACAGAGGCTGAATGTGTTTTTGGCAGCTTATGCTGCTCAGAGAAATCAATGTTTTTTGTAACTGTTTGTTATCTGAAGGCTCTGTGTTATGCTGTGCAGTGGTCTTTAGAGCAAGGTGGATTAGAAGTGGATTAGAATTGCAATAAATAGGGCTTTGCATCAGGCTCTTGCTGTTTGAACTTTCTGCAGTTCACAGTGCAGCTCTCCTTATCGCTGAGCTTCTCTCAACCAGGAATCTGAGGAAAAGAGGCATTTGTAGTTGATGGGCTTTTTTTTTTTTTTCTTTTAATTCTGATTACTTGTATTGCAATATGGAGCAGTGTCCAGGAATCTGACCCCAAATAATTTCCTGGTGTGCTAACATAGTAAAAGGAAGATAGTGAGGTAGTCCCTACCCTAAGGAAGCTTGCAGTACAAGAAGTTAAATGGAAAACCTGGAAGGGCATAGAGAGGCATGCAGAGATTATATGATTTTCTTCTGGCTTTGCAATAGAAGGGAGAGAACTCAGATTTCTCTTTGACATGCCAGTGTCAATGGGTGTGCCATTATGTGGTCCGTTAGTCCAAATCACTAAATGATGCTGACATCCTCTTTTTACACAATTACATGCTCTTTGCAGTCCAATACCCCCTGACATCTACAGCAAAATTATCAGAGATTCAGCAGGGATCAGGGCCTGTGAACGAAATCCTAGCTCCTGGACGAAGATGGTGCAGGACCAGATCTGTGGGACAAAGGAGCAGGCTGATGAATGAGCCCTGCCAGTGGGGACTCTGGAGCCTGCTAGCTCCATCATGACAAGGCAGGTGCTGCGAGGCAGCTAGGTGAAACAGGAGAGAGCTGGATGTGTAGGGTAGAGATAAGTCTTAAGCTAAAACCACTGAGAGATGATCTGAATTATAACTGCCACCCTGCAAAGGATGCAATTAACGGACTGTGAAAATAACCAATTTTAAAATGATTGTGCTGATCCAAAAGACACTCTGTAAACACTATTAGATGGATGTATGGATGAAGGAGTACGTAATTCTGAGATATAGTTGAATGTTCTATCAGAGAATATGGATTTTAGTGCCAATGCCAGAAGGCCCTGCTTGTCACATGAACAAAAACCCCCATGAAAGGCGACCAAATGCGGAGTGAGCTGGTTGCTGCCGCATTACTATTTTATTATGGTACCCATACCTTCTCCTGTTTTTTAAGGTCTTATTTCCTGGGTATGTGTAATTACATGAGACCCTCTTAGGATTGTTTTTGTTTCTTATTATCATTCTCAAGTAAGTACATCTAGTCCTTAAGGAGGAAAGCTTTTTTTGTCAATTTGTGAATACAAATTTGCTCAGAAACCAGAAGGCAAATGAAAGAGTTGGAAGGCGTTGTTGCTTTGCTTTGCTTTGGTTTGTTTTTTAGAGACCTTGGAATTTTTAGGCCAATGTCCTGCATTTTTTAGGACTGATTCAATGTCTTTTTGCACCCTTTGCCTTTCTCTGGCCTGGTTCTGAGGAGCCTCTGGAAGAGGAGTCACACAAGCTCACAGAACTGGGTCTGTCGTGTGCTCTCTCTGATCTTACTTTGCTGCATTTCATGGGAATCTTCATTCCCACCTAGGGAGGGTGAAGCACTGTTTGGAAGCTGGAGATGAGCTTTCCTCAGACACCAAAGGTTAGAGGCTTAGAAACACTTCCCTTCCCTCGTGAAAGACAAGATGACAGCAACAGAAATGAGACGGGAAGAGAGAGTTAGGAAAAAAGGAAAGAAAAAGTGGTTGTGATACATTCTGAATACCACTAAGCTATTCCTTGGCTGCTGTCCTGTAATTATTAAAACATGCTGTTGGCTAATACGTGTGTTTTATTTCCAAGGGGTTTGCACAGAATTATTCACATTTATGCATTTCATATCTCATAAGCCTGGATATGAATAGTAATGGCAGGCACCTGATTGTCCTGAGCAGCCTAATGTCAGTCAAATGAATTCTCCAATTCAAATCACCGGTGAGTAGTAATTTATGGAAATGGGACTTTTTGATGTGGAAGCAACATTGTTCAGGTTAGATGTTTTTAAAACATTGATGGTGTTGTCTTTAGCTCTTTTGCTTGTGGATGGGTACAGTTGGCATGGCAGTTATAATACCAGACATTACGAGACCTGGGACTCTCACCTGTGCTAGCGCAGGCAATTAGAGGAATATTAGTCCCTTACTCTGTGCAAGGCATAAGGCAATCCTGGCTGCGGAAAAACGAGTGACCTCAAATGGATCTGAACACCTGCTTACCTTTCAGCACTTACTCTGAGGCGATGGGTTGGGTTAGAAGTACAGCTTCAGGAACCTTTCCGCCCATGAACTTCCCACTCATTAGGTATGAGGTATGTTATTTTCCTCAGTGGCTGGCTCTGATCCATCCTTCCTTGCTGTCTTGATATTCCCTCTGGGACTCACCCAACAGCAATGCCACTGTTTGTTCAGATTTAAAAAAAAACAAAACCAAACCAAAACAACAACAACAAAAAAAAACCCCAAATAAAAACAAAACAACAAAACAAAAATTTAAACAAACCCAAACCTCACTAGATTCCCTATGGATATTCCTCCACACAAAAAGAACCCCAAACACAAGGCTTCTGCCTGAAGGACACAATTAAGCCTCCAATTAACAAGTGCTCACAGTCACACTAGAGCAGAGCTATCTTTGTTTATTGGGAGCAAAGCTAAGCAGCTCCCATTAAGCATCCCCTTGGCTGAAACCATTAACACCTATTGGGGTTGCTTTACATTTCTTCGCCAGTGCAAGACAGCCAGTCCCTCCCGTCTAATGCTCCTTCATCTCCTTGCAGAATAATTTAGCCTGGCTCCCAGTCTGTCCACCAGCAGTGCCTGGCTGCCTGCCTGGGCCCCCAGGCAGGGCTTGAGCAGCTGGTGCACCTTGCTGGCTGCAGCACACACTCCTGGGGAAATGCCAGTAAGCTGCTCCCTCCCTCTCACTGAATCATGGAATCATTTTGGTTGGAAAAGACCCTTAAAATCATGGAATCCAAATGTTAACCTAACACTGCCAGGTCCATGACTAAACCATGTCCCTAAGTGCCACATCTACACGTCTTTTAAATGCCTCCAGGGATGGTGATGCATCTCACTTCTCCTGCAAATGAGGACTGCCATCCCTTCCACCTTTAGTGGCCTACACAAATGGTAACAGTTTCAGAGCATCACAGCCAGGGCAAGAATTGATGTATTTTGGAGCCCAGTACTGAGAAAGGGAGGAAGATAAGGACTTAGATGCAGCACTTGATCTATGGTAGTGCACATACACATGCAGAACTAGAGGCAGTGGGAAACAATGAGGGGGGGAAAAGACCATTTGCTGTCTTTGACGAAAGATCACAGTGAAACTGGGCGACATGGGCACAGTTGTCTATAAGAGAACCTCACCAATGCGGCGAAACCACAGTCAAATCAAATTTCTCTTATGGGTGCTCAAGGACAGGCTCGTAAGGAGCTGAAGAAAGCATTGCCCCGATGGTTCCCTGGACTTCTTAGGCAGGGGAGGGCACGAGCAGTGCAGGGTGTCTGGCTCGCTTGGGAACCCAAGGGGGACGGCAGCTCCATGATACAGCCTTTGGGAGCCTTTGCCCCAAATCCACTCACTCTCCTCTGAACACCAGGATTAGGATGTGCCTGAGAGATGCTGTCTTATATTCCTGCCATGTTGTTTTATGGAAAGTCTATCCACAGATGTAAGCCTTACCAGACTCTCTCATATCGAAACGGAGTTGCCGTTTCCTGCCGGATGATTTGTCCTGTGACAGCTACAGGAGAGGCTAATGAAAAATGAGAGGAATGTGCTGGCCATCTTAGCAGCCATATTTCACAGTGTGGTTTTGAAACCGTTTGTTTTCTTAACTTCCTGAGGTCAACAGTTACGGGAGATGGATGTCACCACATGTGCACGTTTGGAAAAATAGTGATGGTCAGGCTTAGTGAACAGTGTAATGGGAAGGCAAAGAAATAATAAATAAAAAAAGGCAACACCCCCACCACCACTACCACCACCCCCCAACAAATAAACCCAAGCAAACAAAAAAACCCTCTTATTTTTTTGGGACGTGGTCATAATTTCCTAAAAAATCTCAGTCCAGGATGTTGATTAGGCAGATTCAGCAGGCCTTTCAATTAATTTATTATTTGTTCCAGAATTGAATAAACAATGCATGAATATTCAGAACTATTTTAGGTCCTTTTTAAATTAATATTAAGGCTTTCTTGATTTCAAGTATGACTACAGGCAGACTCCTATCTCTTCCAGGGGGCTTTTGATCTCAGCTTAGCACAAAACCTTTTTATTATTCCTCAGGTACTGGAAATACGCTCACTTAGGATACCAGTCGAGCCCTTGAAGACGTGGATTATTAAGGAAAGCAGTCGCTGATGTTGTCTACTGAAGAGTCTAAAAGCTGGGAGGCTTTAAATAACAGACTTCCATTTAAAATGTTAGTCTAATTCAAGCAGCGAAAGTGCAATAGTAATGCTTTTAAGATTTATATAATATCCTCAGCCGGCTCCAAAATACTTCCCAAATAAGGATACGCATCCTCATTTTACAAATTAGGAAGCCTGACGTAATTTATTTATGCTTAAACACGGGGCTAAAGACCTAGAGCCAGCTGTTAGTGGGGCCAAGAGGGAGCGCTGGTCTCCCGGCTCCCAGCCAGCGCCAAGCCTGGGAAGCAGTGGGGTGCCTGGTGAGGGGGTGCCTGTGGCCTGCCCCGAGCCCTTGGCCCTCTAGCAGCTTTAAGGACCAAGTTGGCTTTAACCTTGTGCTGCTGGATGGAAGTACTGCCTAGCTTGATGTGCTCCCTCCCTGTGGTGCAAGGCACTAGGTACAACTGGGCTGGGATGGTCCACGCTGAGTTTGCACCGGTATTTGTTATGTACTTACCTGTATTTGGTTCAGTGAGGGCACGGTATTCCTTTTGCTTGGGCATTCTACCCTGTTATTAGCTGTAGGATTTCTCACATGATGCCCACTGGCTCTCCTAGAAGCGATGCAGGCTGACTCCCCTCAGCAGCAATACTAAAATGCTGGCAATACTAAAAGCAAAGCGATGCTCTCTCCACTGCTTCAGTTTCCTGGCTGCATCGTGCAGCACAGTTGTGTGATAGCCGGCACCAGCTAGTGATGAAAAACAAATGAACTGGAAGGAAAGGGTATGACAAAAACGAATGGTATGGTATAACAGAAACTGGCTACAGCGCGTGAGACGCCAATACAGAGCAGTTATGCTCAAAAATGCTAAACAGATGGCATGGGACAATGCAAAGATTGTTTAGCGTTACCCTGAGGTATAGTGAAATATTGTCAGGTGTGGGAATGTAGTGAGATTTTCCAAAGAGGTCTTCTGGGACTGCTCGCACGCCCCAGCGTGTTGGCAAGCGTTGGGAGACAAATTGAAACTAATAGCTGAGCAGGTGAGACCAACAGGATCTGCACTCATTTGTTAAAATGAGGCTTTAATAATACAGAGTGGGACAGTGCCGTATATTTGATAGCTATTTTTGTTGCTGTTAAAAGTAATTTGTTTTATGTAGACATCAGAAAAGATAAATTACTAATAGCAGAGGCAATTAATATGTTAGGCAGAAACACTGCAGCTCTTCTTTCAAATGCCAGTGTCCATATGTAGGAAAATTTACAGGGAGCTGCGTGGCAACCACCTTAGAGTGCTAGAAATGAAGGCACTTGCTAGATTTGAACCAAGCCTGAATAAAATACATTTAAATGAAGGAAGAATCCTAAACAGTCTACTAATTTTTTTAAAAAAATTAACTATTACAATTGGTTAGTTCCACAAGTGTTTAAAAGGAAAAAAATATTAATTGCACTGGATTTTTTTTAATGCTAATTCCTATATCATATTAAAATAATTGAAGAAAAAGCTCTACTTAATTCTTGACTTCTGTCTGAAAGTGTAAGACAAACATCAAACATTTGCATGTGGTTTCTGTGGAACAGCCCAAGAGTGTTTTCAGTTAAGAGAAAAAATGCTCTAAATTTTTGCAAATTATATTGGCTTGGGATGTGATGGTGCTGGAAAAGTGTTTTCTGTTTTGTTTGTAAAAAGAAAAATTTTTGGAGGTCATATGTGAAACTTGAGTTTTTCCCGGTTTCCACAAAATCAGCAGGTGGTACTTGCAAACAAACTGTATCATCTAATTTGGCAAAAATTCCCAGGAAGAAAATGTATGGGAGATCTGCAGTTTGTTCCAGTGTGAATCTTGGCAAGAAACATTTTTGCCTGCAAAAATCAGGGCTTACTTATTACATTAGGCACTTTTTCAATATGCAATAAGGACATATAATGTCTCCTGGATGCTCCCTAGAGATGGACAAAGTTCTCCCTTGAATTCTTTCTTATGAGAAATGCATGCACATAATTTGTTAAAAGGTTTCCACGCACTAAAAAGCGAAAGCTGAAAATGTTGTGGGCTGTTTGGTTGGGGTTTTTTGCTGTTGCCCCAAACAATAACCCAAATAAATTGCTTTTTGACAAATCCCCAGAAAATCAAAGGCTGTTGTTTACTTATTTAATTTCTGCTGAAAGCTTTCAGGAGCTGCTTTCTCTCTGCCTGTCAGCTCTCCTAACCTCTTCCTCTCTTCAGGAAACATCTCAAGAATCTTTTTGGGTTTTTTTCCCAGATCGCTTCATAAGCCTGTGTTATTGTTTACAAATATTAAAATTCTCAATGGGAATATAAAATTCCTATGAATTCCTGGCTGTATTGTGCTTTTAAAGTCTACATTTATAAAATTAGGCACTTTGGCTGTTAAAAGTTTGATTCTGCAGTTCTGGCCAAGAAAAAACCCGTTCCCTGTGAATGTCAGATGTTAAGAGACCGGGACCAAGCCAAATTGCTGTTGGCCTGAAATTCCTTGGGTTTATGATTCTGCGCGAGAGCGTGGTTTGGAGGTGGGCTCTGGGGAAAGGCTGTGCCCTGGAGGGGGATTTCGCACCTGCAGAGGGCTGGCAGGGGCTGACGCAGGGCACCGAAACTCCATCATGTGCCCTCCTGGGATCCTCTTTCTGGTGCTCAGCTGCCCTCCGGAGCTCAAGGAAGCTCCTCGAAGCCAACTTCTAGTAGCCATAGGCCATAAAATATTTCTTCTTGTTATTCCTGAAGAGAATTACTGCTTGCTTTGCTCTCTAGGCTTTGAAACCTGCGTTTCCTGGTGGCTCTCCTGACACACACGCAAGAGCTCAAAAACAGCCCTCAGGATCACCGCAACCCCTCTCTTATCTTGCGGCACCTTCCGAGAGCTCCCTCCACAGCCCCATGGAAAGCCACCTCTCCCTGACAGCTGATTTATTGCTTCTCCTCCTCCCCTTGTTACAGTAGGTCAACGCCACACTGAGGCAGTGACAGTCTCCCTGTTGGAGGTGGCCCCGTTTAACACGGCTCTCCTCGGGGAGGTGGGTGGCCTGGCTACGCCCGTGCCAAGGCTGGTGTCTGACAGACAGATGAGGAAGTCGGTGGGACATCACTTTGCATCTTTTTTCACTTTTGTGTTTTTGGTGTGTTTTTTCTCCTTCTTCCCCAGAGATGTCAGGCTTTCTGCTCGTGGTATTTTTAAACCAGGCTTCCGACAGCTTTTTGAGGAGGGAAAATTGCTGATGTACCATCCTTTTTTGGAGGGTAAAATAGTCCTGTGAAGTGGATGATGAAAATAAACAGCAAACAATATCAAAATGAATTGTGAACATTTAAGCAGGGCTTTGTCACTAAAGTCTTTTTTAATAGTTAAAGAAAAAATACACAGAAAGCAAAAGAATAGTCTTTTTTTGTTTGTTAATGCAAGTAACAATAAAATAAACAAAGCACAGTGCATCCAGCAGAAAATGCAGCTGAGAAGACCTCTTCATCTTTAATGCTTGATTTCTCTAGGACTGCAGGCGGTGACACTTGGTGTCCATAAAACTGAACAAAGTTTTAAATTACAGAGAATTAATCGACCCTGTTTCTGGTTCTTCCCTGTCTTACACCAGGGTATGCAAGCAGCATGGTTGATGTTAGCAGGGCTAAAATCCAACATACAAGAATAAATTCTTCCTTGTGATGCACTTCTGCATTTGCTGAATAGCACAGCTGTCAATATTTTTAAAAATTAAATCAGCAAATTAAGATAGCAATTGTTTCTCATAAAACAAACTATACTGTGTGTCCCAGACAACACATGTGGGAATTAATCTCAACCAGGCAGAGGCTTATTTGATTAACTTTTAGATATGGTAAGTAACCACATTGGAGTCAATGCAATAAATAAAGCCAAACATATGCTTTGTCTTTGCAGGGTTGGAGTCTTAAAGCTGAAAAGGTATAAAAGAGCTGCATAGCTGGAAGCCACCAAATTTGTAACCTTTCTCTCTTTTACTATGTACAAGAGGAAATACCTTGCATCTTCAATAGCTTCGTTTATCATGACTTTAAATGCAGATCCCAGAAAACAGTTCCATTAAGATTTAATTAGAAGACACTGTCACTTTTTTCAGCATGTGTTACTCGATTCCTTGTGAAATTTGTGGGAGTTAAGGGTAGGGAACACTTTCGATCTTGAATTGATGCAGGGTTCAGCTTTGTACTGCGTCGTAAAAATTGTCCCCTGGCATTTTAGCCTCAGATCCTTGTAAATGCTTATTTCAGCATAAAACTTCTGAGATGTTTGGCATTCATAGATCTAAAACTAATAAAACCTTTTTGTGTTCAAAACTTCTCCCATCCTGCTTCCAGAAGTGGCTTGGATGTGGCCAGTGCCTGTGAGACGTCAGGGACTGCTGACAGCAGAGCAGAGGTGCAAAGGCCGGTGCCTCCATGAACGCTCTGCAGCCAGGCAGCGTGCAGGGCTGGCAGCGTGTAATCCGACTTTGAAACTCTTGAGTGGCCTCTCTGCCGTGGAATATTAGGATCTAGGCATGGTGTTGCAAGGTCTTCAACTTTTCCATGGTTTTTACTCACATGCTGAAAATAGCTGGCTTCCCAGAGCCATGGCTGTGAAGTGTAGGAAGAGATGCCTACTCTTTCCCCTCCCCCCCACTGACCCGTTTTAGATCAGGGTCTTGGGCCCATGCTGATAAAGGTGATTTCAGCCCAATTTTAAACGATGTCCAGAGGAAAAAAGTAACTGAAGGCCTTAATTTTCCTATTTGTGGATTTACAGCGTGCTGCTTATTTTGGACAGCTTGCAGTTACTCTCTCATTACATACCATGTTGCAGTCACGATGACAACTTGTAGTGGAGTGCAAATAACATTTATTTTTTGGGCAAAATATAGACCTAGTGGTTTCTAAGCATTGTGATATTCTTTTTTTAAAGGATTTTTAAATATGACATTGAACCTATGTCTTGGGTAAAGTTTTCTTGGTGTACACAGTACTGGTGGGGGGGTGTGCTGAGGCTCCCGTGCCTCGGCTGTTCTCAGGGCATGTTGGATATTTTTTGGAGCCTGTTGCATCCCTCCCAGTCCTCTTGTTGGTGACGTCTGGGTGGGGCTTTTCAGAGTGCTGGATCTGGCTACCTCTGTGCTACATCCTCAAGTAAGCCATGATGAGATGTCTAGCAGGGTGGCTGTATGGGATGCTTGCTGGCCCGTGATAAGCACTGAAGTACACCAGGAGATTTTTGGGAGGAATATTAGCTGGCCAGGTACCCTGCTGAGAGTTTACCTGGCTGGATGGTAGCCCAGGCTGTGCAAGCCCCCCTGCCCTGCCCCTGAGCAGCCAGCCAGGGCTGCCACTTTGCTGATGTCTGGGGGATGGGCCATGGGCACTGCTAAAACTGAGATGATAGAATCCTGAGAGTGTCTGGAAATCGGTACTCTACTCCAGCAAACGGACATTATCAGGGGACAAAAGCTCTCTTGCCACATGCTGTTGTATCATTCTCTCACTGCAAAATATTAGGGTAAGAAAAAATTATGCTTATTCCAGTATGTAAAGGAAAATTCAACTAAAACAGACTTCTATTTCACCAAATATTTCACACAGTCAAATTACTTATTTACTTGTAGGGAACATGTGTCACACACCTGTTAAGAGCTATCCAGGGTGTGTTTTCTTGTTTGAATGATGAGTTTGGGCTCTGCTTTGAACAGTATAGTTTGAAAAACTCAGAAATAACCAGATGTGTCAAATAATATCGATATGATTCCAGTTTCTATTTTATTTGTGCATAAAATGTCTCTGTATATATATATTATACATATATATGTTTAAACCAGTTATACATAATTGATGTGGACCATATTCCAAACTGGTGCAATATTGGTCTTCTTTCCATGAATGCTATACAATATATACTAAGGATCTGGATTTTTAATATTAAACTACCAAAATAGATGCTTGCCTTCATGCATTGAGCAGACCCACAGCTGCACACAGAACATGAAATAAAGTATATGCAGCATTAGGCCCTAATTTGTTAAGCCAAAAGCTTGTATGACAGTCTAAGAGGGTTCTTTTGTGGAGCTTTCCCATAAAGGAAAAAAAAAAAAAAAAAGGAGGAAACCAGAGTAAAAATGAGAACAAAATATTCCTCAAAATTAAAAACAGGATGATATTCTTATGCAGGCTGTGAATATTTTGAACCAATATGTGTATATATATACACACACATATAAAAACACACAGGCAAGGCTAGTCTGAAAAATACATAGTGCTACATCTGCCGGGAAAGAGTTTTGTTGATGTGTGAATTTGTGAACTGTTATACAATTAGACATTTTCAGATATTTTTTTATAAATATGTAGATAGCTTACTGGGAGTGCTGAAGGGTATAGGAAAACATCTACCCTCATGATCTCTGCATTTACTCTGATTCAGTGATTAAGATTTTCACACAGTTGAATTTGGAAAATGGTTGTAAAAATGTAAAAAGCCTAATAAATGCTGGTAGTGCAGAGAGAAACCCCAGGGTGTGATTCCGTGCCTGTAGTCCTTTGGTGCTATAGTGATAAGCACAGGTTTGTTCTCTGAGAGGCTGCAGCATAACCTGCCATGCATTTATACCTGCAAAAGCAGGGTTTTTTCCCCAACTTTTTCCATGTTCACCGCCAAATCCTTCTAAGAATAAGATCTGTGCATAGAGAGAAGAGGGCTGTTCGGTGGGGAGGGAGAGCTCATGACACAGCAGCACTATCAGCTAGAGGACAGACACTGCAGCCTTTGAGTGCGTGAATGTGAGCGTGGGATGGAGAGCTGAAGGCCAACACATTTTCTTTCATTGGAAATCACAGAGCATAGGCGATAATCCTTCCTGTCACTTATAACTGTGCTTCCCTCGGACTGTAGACTTTCCCTGTGATCAGGACAGGCAGAAAACATGAAATCAGTTAATTAGCCTTTCAGCTGGAAGCGTTTATCTGCTGATAAAAATCAGCAGTTGGGAAGGGTAGAATGAAGCAGCTGTAATGCTTAATGGTTTTTGGGTTTGTTGTTTTTTGTTTGGGTTTTTTTTTTTGTTGGGTATATAATTAAATCTCACTTGATATGTTCTTACTGGTAAAATATTATTCGGGGAATTAAATCAATGTTTTATACATCTTTCAAGGATTCTGATGCTCTGTGTAAACTGCTTCCCTTGTAATGAGGAATTACTGACCTATCATTCTGGGTTAGCTGGCCCTGCGCTCTTACACAGCGTGGACAGATGAGGCATGTAATTTAATTCCTACTTGTTTTGCACACTTTTCCTTGGCCTGCTGGCAAAAGCCCTCTGGTGCCAGGTCTCCCATTCCAGCTGTTGTGCATTTATCTTACTATTGGACAAATACTTCATCATCCCATAACTTTTTTGGGAACAGGGCTGCAGGGCAGACAATATTTGTGGGAAAATCTGAAAAGTCTGGCTGCGCCTTCTGATACGTTATGGGATGAAGCATTTTGTCTCTCTACCATTTAGAAAGGTCACATACAGACAGACATTTGGCTAAAGACCACCAAAACCACTTTGCTGAGCCCAGTTTCTGTGCGTCCCTATTAGAGACAGCAGTAGCAGCAGCATCGTATACTCAGGGATACAGATGCTCCTCACCTGATGCTGCTTTTCTGTTTGCAATACGAACACGCTTCTCGTGCTGCTGCTGCTCACAACCTCATGTCTTTCACTGTAATTGCCTTCTGACAGCTACCTGTGTTTCCTTATCCTTTTCCCCCTTTTCCAGTGAAACTTAAAACCAGGTGAAACTTGGTCAGTGTCAGATTTCACTTCCAAATTGAAATTCAAAGCTAAAAGAAGCCCCGGGTCTTCCAAGGTTCACCAGCCTCATGTCAGCCCAGGACTCACACACATACCAACGTAAGCCAATTTAGGGCAGTATGCAGAGAAAATGTGCTGCAGTCTTGTCTCATTGCTTTTATCCGCACTTGCCTTTAAAAAAGTTCATTTCCTTACTATCTTTCTTCTTTCCATTTCTGTGTCCTCTGTCTGATATAATATGTGACTGTGTTACTGCATCAATGGCTTGACATGCCTTAGGTACAGGAAAAATGCCTGTTTTTTAATAGGTGGCATAATGAGATGTTAAAATGTATGACAAAAATTCAGATGATTTGTAACCATGTCCAAGACAAACCTCTCACTGAACTGAGAAGTTTTGCTTGGGTGAAGATAAACAGGTATGTCCAATTAGGCAGAAAGTCTGCACATAGGGATTATTTTTGGTTGTTTAAAAAAAAATATTTTTTTTTTTTAAAAAAAGAAGGAATACCAGCAGTAGTTTACTTTGGATAATTCTGCTGAGCAGCTGGACTTTAAGGAGATTATGTAAGCTGAACTAATTGCCAAACTTCTGGTGCTTGTTCCTTGCTAGCCATAATTTAATTCTATATTAAAGTTTCTGGCTTTCACCCCTAGTTCCACATGATCTGAGCTTTGTGTAGGGCCAGGGATGGTGAGTAAACAGTAACTATGGTAATCCTGAAATTTCCTCTGTTCCTACGCCAGCCGTTCGACCCATCCACCTCCTAGGTGCATATTAGAGTTGCCTTAAGGCTGTTCTAACTTATGCCTGCTTGGCTCCCGCAGGAATATTCACACAGCTGGGAAGAACAAGACTGTCATTACAGCACAGGTTTTATTTATTGTTTCAGGGTAGTATTTATGCTGGCCATATTTCACATTTATTTTGAAATCAAAGGTTTTCAAAAGTGGTAATTTCATAAAGAAACCGGGCAGTTAAAAACATGGGAGCTACAAAACTTGTCACAGCCCAGTGTATTGAAGGTATCTAATGCTATACGTTAGCTGTATTAATTACAGCAATGGGAGAAGTGGGTAAAGCACCCATGTGATAAGGCACCAGCTGTGAACAATTTGGTGGTCTACAAAAAATGCTCCTACTGTTGCAACTGCTAGCAGAGTGACCCAGGGCGTGAGGGAAAGTCATGGTAAGAAATCTGAACAAAAATACAAAGGCAGGCCCAGCCACAGAGGCACATTTTATCACTATAGGACTGTGACTTTTCCCAGCATGTTAAAATGTCCTACGCTCTTCCAGTGAGATCTGCTGTGAAAGTTCAACATTTGATCAGCCCCAGAATGTCTCGCCGGGTGCCTGTGGTGGGAGTGGAAGTATGAGAAAAGAGTTAAGTTACTGTATCAAATCTGAGAAAAGGTTTTGATAGGAGTAAATAACTGTATTCTTGATTCCCATTACTATTCCTAGAGAAACTAATGTTTCAGTCACAGCTGGAGCTTGGCTTCGTTCTTTGCCTGGCCCTTGGGAGGGTCACAGGCAAGTTTTGAAGAAGTGTGCTGACATCTGTGGGGCAATTTAGCCTAATGAACCGAGAGGATGGATGCGGTGGGGGCAGAATGATACGTGCTGCGTTCGTGGTCCTTGGTCCCCTCTGCAGTGCTCGGCTAGGCTTCCAGCCCTGCTCCACATTACCTGTGTTGTCTTTAGCACTGAGCAAGGCTGTTGCCTTTCATTTGCATTCACAACTGTTAGTGTAGCCCTGGGGTTGCTGCTTCTCCCTCTCCCCATCCTTCCACCAGCCCATCATCTCAGAGCTGAACCAGTAACTAATGAATAATGCCGGGACAGTTAGATGGCAGACTTTTTTAAATGGATGAACTTAATATTGTGGTCTCCCTTCTGATCCATCAGGCGACTAAAGCGTTGCCATTACTCCTGAAATAGCATGGAGTTACAGATGAAGATTTAGTTATAGACAATTTGCCAATTGCTGTTTGCGGTGGGACAATGGTTCCCCCTTCCCCAGGCAGATAACCAAAACCTAGCATAAGAGCAATGACACGTGCACTGCTCCTTGCTGTGTGCTCCAACACTTTTTCAGTGCAGACTCATGAAACCTGCTGGCTCCTCCTTGAGCACCTGAATGGAGATGCCGAGGCTGGTGGGCATGGTCAGTGTGCATCTGGCAATGGGGTAGCTATCAGCCTCGCCAAGAGCTGCATGTCGGCTCTTGGCCTCTGAAGCCCTTGCAGATGAGTCAGCATAACGATGAGAAGGCAGCAGGGTCATCCTTCAGGCCCTTCCCATCTGTCGTGGTGGGGACACAGGACCTCACCAGCTAATTGACCTGTTCATTGTTTCTAGCGAGAACACCTCTTGTACACCTTCAGACGTAAGGATCCTCAGATAATGTTTCCTGCTTTCACAGTGACAGGTGCCTGGACCAGATTTCATTGCTGGGCAGCCTTTAAAGCCCTCCAGCACAACTCCTGCAAGCACATCCTGCCAAAGGGAAAGCTGAAACTGGGGCCCCGTTCCCACCCGTCCTGTGGCTGGCTGATCCCATGAGGGATACAGTGACCTCCCCTTCTGCTCAGTAAAAGCCCATATTCCACTTGGTGGCCTTGTACTCCTTACCTCCCTCATCTCCACCCCTTCTCTGAAACCATGAAATACCAGGCTGTGATGTCCTCGGGCGTGGGGGACACAAACTCCCATGCCAAAGAATGATCAGCCCAAGCACTTTGGTTCTGCCAAGTTTTCACAACTGCTTTCAGGCTGACCTCTGCTAAGGTCAGATGCCAAGACAGCACCAGCGCCTCAGGTACAGCAGCAGGTAACCAAAATGAGCCATCCTGAGTATGACAGCTGGGACTCATTAGTCTCCCACTGGGATAAGCACTGCAAAGCAAAGGGAAAAGTCCTCCAAGCCAGGCACGCCATGGAGGGAAGGAGCCAAAAGCTTCGCAGTGACCTCACTCCTCCCCTGGGATTGAGGTGGAGCCACATGCATTTCCCTACCAAGGCAGCCACCGACGTGAGCAGAGCACCAGCAGTGCTCTCTGAATCAGTGCAGCTCCTAGAAAAAGCCCTTCTCATAACTCAGGCACTGATCTTTCCATCACCATGACACCTCTCTGACAAGGCCCATCATCTGTGCTCCTGCCTGACCTACACATCTCTCTTGTAGGCTCTCATCTCCACTGGACTTTTGACACTGGCGTTGCCCAGCACATGCACTGGGTCTCTCCTCGTGTGGTGTCACCATGGCCCTGCTGAGGGCTCTGGGACCTGCTATGCAGACAGCAAGGACTGGATGTCAGCCACTGAATACAAAGAAGGAGCTGTTCTTCCCCAGAGAGTCACTGGCCGTGCTCCTGATACCAAAACAGCAATGGGGTTATATACATGTTAAGCAATGCCAGCATCATGTCTTGTCACCTAGGGTCTCTTTGCCATAACGGGATGTAGCAGAAATCCCAGCATGGGTACAAGACAGCTTAAAGGACTCATGATTAGGATCCCCTATACAGATAAGCAGGGCTGTGGGATAAGATTTTCACGTTCCCAAAGAAATTCCATAATCTGCAAAAAATCCTGTCCTCTCCTCACCTTGCCTTCCCTACAGACAGTGTGTTATTAGAATGTGAAACACTGGTTCAAAGGACACTTGCGAGAAATCAAGAAGAGATCCTGGGGGCCCTGTCTGTGGCTTGAGTATTTTCCCATTAGCTCGATTTGAAACATGCATTCCACAGGAAAAAAACAACATTTGGGAAAAATGGCAGTAAAGCACAGAGTAACAAAGTTCCTTCCTCTATCTGGTAATGTCACATTCATTGCCTCATTACAGCTAGCCTTTATTTTCTATTCACTCTGTCTTATTCACTAGAAACTTGTTTGCCATTAATTATTAACTAGAGCATTAAAAGGCCAAACCAGGTCTACAGAAAGAATCCTCACGTTGGATCACTTAGTGTGTCCCCATCTGCGCCGGTGGGTCAGGTCGTGCGAGCGAGCCCCTGGGGAGCACCAGCAGGCACGTGGAAGACCAGGTTCAGAAGAGCAGTGCGATTGATGACTTACCCACTGGAAACACCTCACATCTAGGAAAGCTGTTCCTTATTGGTCACCTTTAATGTCTTCTGTGCTAACAGATACTCGAAAAAGAAAGACTGTTTATTTGCCCTGTAACCTCAGCGGCTCTTCGAGGTATTGCAGCCACCATGGACCTCCTGTCTATGTCTTATCTTGTGATTTATCCATTCCCTCCATTTTCCAGAGCTCTCAAAAAGCTAGGTGAGGCACCCAGAGGACTGTGAATGTTGGCAAGACCCCTCAAGAGGCGATGTGCACACTGCTGGAAAATCCTGCTGGCAAAACCGTTCGTTCTCAAAACGACATGCGTGCCGACTCACAGGAACCACAGTAGGCAACTGCATGGTTCACATTGGCATTAATGAACAGGAATTCATCTCAATATCTGATGATGACAGGGAACAGGACTCCCCGAAACAACAATCATGCTTGAATTCAAACTGGTTATTTATCAGCTAATTTGTTTACTAATGATCTAAAGGCCTTCCTCTCATGTTTTGACCCAAATACGTCAGTAAGGTGTCCCTGCTTCACGTTTATGCATGTGGTGGATTTTCTTTTCATGCACCTGCTATTACTGTTAGGTTTCACTTGATGAGCAGCGGCAAAGCTTTTCCTCTCCTGAACAGTTATTGAATTACATTTATTTTCTTGTGCTTTTTACCTGTCTCTCTGGAAAAGATCTCAGGTTCACAGGCTTAATGCCTGAGTGATCCACAGAGCCCCATTTCCTGCACATTTCACTGCTCCAGGTAACAAAAGTCGCTTCTCTCTCTGGTCTCTGAACTGGAAAAGCTAACTGTTCCCTTCAGAAAGAAACCCCCTTTTGTTCCTACTTTATTACTTATGACTAACAACATTACGAAGGGTTTGCTGTTTCACCTCTGTTCTTGCTGCTGCTGGGATGTATTGCAGCCTGCATTCATGGGCTTTATGCTACACCCCCCAGAGAATGTGCTTTTCACAGCATCACTTTGGGCTGCATGGCACATGCCACGTTTCAGGCAAAATCTTCATTACTTTGGTGAGACTGTGTGTCTTCAGTGCTCCAGATGACTCTTCCCTGCTCAGGGAGGATTACCCCAACAACCTCAAGAGTGAGTTTCATGGAGCAAAGGGTGCAGCTATCGTCTCTGCATCTGCCCAGGGCCAGAGTTATCTCCTGTTCACCGCTGTCTGGAATTGCTTGTTATTGATTCCTGTAAATTGTCTTATTTGTCTGAGGGCTGCCCAGATGAACAGCAGACGCTTGAGAACTCTAAATAGGAGTCAGCCACAGAGTTCAGAGATTAATCTGTCCCTTTGGGGTGCTGAGCAGCCAGCAATCCAAACAGCTTGTTGTAAGAGGCTTAACAATGCAGAACAGCTGATTTCAAATTCATCCATTGAAAACATACATTCATGTTGTTGGATGTTGGAATAATGCTAAATCACTTTAATCTAAACCACATTTGAATACGACTCCCACAGTTTAAAGGGCACTGAATTAATCTTGTGAGTAACGGAGTTGCCTTGTAAAATGCATTTGTGTGATGTTGTAAGAAACTTATAAGAAACTTGACTGTGAAGGGGGCAGCTCTTTGAACTTGTAAACCCTCACTGTTTAGAAATATATGGCTGTTTGAACATGAGTCTAAACGCAGCAGATTTTGAACAAACTGTTCCTCTGCTTTCCCATATTTTAATGTGCTCATCAGTGAATATTTATGTACGAACCCTGTAGTAAGCTCAGTCGTCATTTCTCAGCTGTCTCCAATTGGCAGATCGATGAAAAATTTGGTGTGCTCCCACTCAATTGAAAAAAGTAACTAACAGGCTGCTAGGTTGTTTTCTCTCAACGTTAATCCATCATTATCACCTGAAATGCATTACTTTGAAGACTGAAGAAGGTCCATATTTCAATTTAAATGATGCTTAACAGGTATAAGCTTGACATTTTCAGTTCCCACTAAGGCTTAAAGAGCTGACAACATTTTATTTTGCTGAGAATATATCTTTTCCTCCTCAAGGATTTCTATACAAAGACCTAGCAGTAGGCATGCCTTTATGCTAACCAGAGACAAGTCTAGTTAGTTATTCAGAAATGCCTTTATTTTGTAGGGCTTTAAATTATTGTTGTGTTAGAAAGAAGTTGTTTGGTTTTTGTGTTTGGTTTTTTTTAATGTTAATTCATGGGGGAGTGGGGGTGGTTTGGTTTGGTTTTTTGGTTTTCTTTTTTTCTGTTTGTAGTCATAATCTTCTTGATCTTGGAAAAGGATGATGATGGTAGATAACTGCTTTGTTTGGGAAGGAAATGCGGGAATCTAGATTTGCAGCAGCTAGATGGGCTTCAGCCTGGATCTGTCCTCTAGCAGAGGTAAAGGAAGGCAGTAGCCCCTTTTTGGTGAGATGGTAGAAATGATCTCTACAGAAATCTCTGTGGAGGTATAACAAGGCTTCTTCAAAGTTGCTGTGGACCAAGCCCTACTCTGTGTGAACATCAGGACTGCACACAGACATAAGGACTGGGGTGCTGCTGGTACCCTATGCTCAGAAGGAGTTTGGAGAGGGATCCCACTTTACCGGAATATGTTCAGCCCTTTGCCTTTTCCCCAAGGCACACGTACACACAGATGCATGCCAGGCATAATACAGTTGCTAAAGGTTGAGAATGTCAGGTTCTGTCAGGTCTCAAGAACCCACAGATGTTTCAAATCAAAATGTTACCTTAATAGGAATAATAAGATGTTTGAGAGAATATTTTGGTCTGTGCCATTTGAATGGGAAAAATTGTCTTTTCTCTACTCTGGGAATTCTGTTCATTGGAGCATCTTCAGTTCAAGTCCTTTCCCATAAGTTATCTGGAGAAGGAAGCTGGTGATTTTTCTCTATGGCAATGATGGGTATAATTTACTGCCTTAAAACCGTCCAGATACACAAGCAGGTATTCTGAACAAATGTCGAGTGGTCTGTTTCCAGTGCTGCTGGGCCAGGTTGCAGGCACCATTCGTGGTACGTGTTCCACAGCGCCAGGCAGCAGGTGCAGAGCCTCCTGCCGCAGGAGGGAATCTGGGAAGCGTACTCCCAGATGCACTTTATTTCACCCTGGGCACAGCAAAAGCATGTCTTGCAGAAACCAGATGGAGTCCAGTCTGGATCTGTCACGTAGGGAAGATGGTAGCTCCATTTCAGAGAAAGGAAGGAGCTGCAGCTGTTAGAGACCTGCTGCCTGAAAGGTCATGGGAGAAGACAGAAAGCATTTTTACACAGCTTCCCACCCTTCCTGGCAGAGCCCTCAGAGCCTGGGCCACAGCTTTTGCTGGATGTAACTCACTCTGTTTAACTCTGAGATCTTTTTCCTCCTCACTCTACCATTCCTTAGAGAATCTATCTCATGCTGAGCAGTTTTGCATAGTTAATTATTAACTATACATAATTTCAAAAAAGTGCTTTGAAATATTTTTTTTTGTTTATTTTATGGAAAAAAAACGCTTTTCCCTGGAATTACAGTGTTTCCTTTACTCATACATTTTGCATGAGGTTGTTCTTTTACGGGAAGTTACATAGCTCATTAACTTCTGGAATAATCGGTATCCAATGGTGTAATCAAATCACAGCCTATAAATAAAAGGAATTTTAAGGTACAAAATCTTCATTGAGCCCGTCTCCCAAAGCATCCAGTTTTTGGTTGCGTATTGCCAGCTTAGCAAAAACTAATCTATGTGCGTTGCTTGAAATGTTTACCCATCAGAACCACCTATTCCTATGGGTAGCAGAGTAACAAATGTTTTTAAATATGTTGTGTTAATATTATACGAACACACTGGCCTTTTCAAGATTATTCTCAAAAGGAACTAACGAAGACACACACAATAGCATTTATAAATAGAAAGGCTGAAGGGAGGAGAAGCAATTGAGCAATAATACCAGTTTTTTAACCTGGAACTTTGTACAACTTTTTTAGTAGTTGCTGAGGTGTATTTTCCTGCCTTCCATGAGCTGTGTAACATTGCTAATCCCATTCTATTTTTTCTACCAGTCTTGATTTATACTCATTCCTCAGTGTGACATCTTAACCTTATTATCTCAAAGCATTATATCTATTCAGACATATCATTATTAAGTGATAGGTGGCCTAATGAAAGTAAAATTCAGTAAGATGAATCTGTAGCTACATATACAATGGTCTGATCCTTATGAGATACTATGAATTTATTTTCACTGCCTGTGCTGGTGGTGCACATCAGCTCAAGAGCTGACAGTAAGTACTTAAGAGTAATAGTAAGTACTGATATATATATATATATATATGGGAGGAGAGAGAAAGACATATAAATACATACACAGATTGAGAGACATAAATATGTACACATTCTGATGATGCCCTTTGAAGAAAAATGTTTCAGAGGAGACCATGGGCTCCTCAGAGGATGAAGTAGAGGGCCTTGTAAGAAGAGTTAAGCTTAGACTTGAAACCCAATATTTTATATACAAGGAAAACCATGGATTAATCATACGTATGTGTATGTATAAACACATATGCAGGTATGTCTTTAGATCAAAATACATCTGTACTTCCTTGTGCTGAAGGCAGGAGACCCAGCCAGGCAGGTAACATTGGCCAGATGTGTACTAATGCCCCAAGTGCCTGCCAAGTGAAAATCTGCCAAGTCCCCAAGGGTGTGAACCAGGTGCTCTGATCTCTGCCTCCCTCAGCCTCCTTGCCAGAAAGGACACGCCGCTCAAAGTCTCTCTTTCGTGGTGTTGGAGCTGAGACCTCTGAGGGAGTATCCATAGATATATCATTCCTATTCTTCCCACGTGTTTTAAAATCCACACTCCAAACCCTTGTGCATTGTCCATTTCTATCTGTCATTCACAACCCGGCAAAATGAAGGACTATGAATAATGGTGATGTAAAAAGCAGCAGGCAAATGTGATCTACAGCAATGCTGGTGGGGAGCAGCATCCCTGACTGGACTTGGCTTGTGTTTATATGGGCTGCTATTAATAATAAACAAGAGTCTCTACTCCTTTGCCATATGATAAGCATCATGTTCAGTATAGAGTTTCGAGATTTGGATCTGTCATTGAAACCTCTGAAACAATACACACGTGACCAGATCTGAGCCATCTGAACTGTTAGAAATACAACTGCTCTGCAAAGTCCACTACGAAGCCAGGTGCTGCTGCTGTGAGAGCAGCATTTACAGGCTCTCCAGAGGGAAAAGGTCATGCTGGGCCAGGCTGGCTTTTCAGTACTCAGCTTTCCTTTGGTGATATTGTTAGACATGGAGAATATTTAAACAGGTTTTATGGCAACTGGCAAATCAACTGCCTTGAAATGATACGTATAACAAGGGAACTAAGGAAAGACTAAAAATATAATCCCTAATCTAAAGCATCTGACATGTTTCCTGGACAGTAGTTTGGTATTACCCAGATGTAGGCTCACAGAGCTGTCTATGCAAATCAAAAACATCCATCATACCGAAATTAGTTTAATTATGAAAGTTTTGCTTTTCTAGTCAAGCTTTAATTTCAGTTTCTCCTGATTTCACACCACTTAGCCTCTCCTTTTAAATTACATTCTGCCACACATCCATCACACTCAAGCTGTTGCAATCACAAATGCAAAAGAGCACAAAGCTGATTCCTGAAGACGGAGATGAAAATCTTCAAACCCTTATGTTTCTAATGGAATGCCTTCCTTAATCATTCCAGTATTTTAATTTGTGACTTTACTGAAACAATGAGTATTAATAGGTATAAGTACAGTGGTGCGTGTGTTGTCAGATCCTGAGGATGCTTGAGACCTACCACCACCCCAGCCCGCAGCGCAGCTTGGACAGACTGCTTCTACAAGCCTCAGTGCTGCTGTTTGGTAATGCCAAAATACCGACCTTCCCGAGGCGAGCGCTGCAGTTTAATAACACATGCACAAAACCCTACCAGCCCAGAAGAAGCCGCTGCCAAGATTAACTTTACGCATGATAATTTCTTGTTTGTGCTAATATGTTGCACTGGTTGAGGTCTCAGCTGGCCATGCCTGCGCTGCTAAGAGGTTGGAGGTCACACTCCTGCCCCATGGGAGCGTGGTGCACACCAGCTCAGGTCCTCACGGCTCAGAGCTGCCCTTCCATGGCTGGGCTACCTCGACAAATGCCAGCCAGAGCCCCCCAAGCAGCGAAGCAGTGCAGGCAAGCCACGGGCAGCACCGAGCTCTGTCCCTAGCCCCTCTCTCTGGGCAAAGCAGGCACCCTCAGATGCACCCCCTCCAAGCAGGGTGTGGGGTACAGAGCAAGGCTGTCCTTCCCCAGCCACCCCCATGCTTTGCTCCTGTGTGGGAAGACATCTGCATATGTCAGGAAACTTCACTGCAGCCTGAAATAGTCCCCAAAGGCTACTAAAGCTCGGGAGCAGTGTCGTGCTGGCTTTCTATAACACATGAATAGTAAAAGTAGATAATTCCAGGCTGATTACTTAAAATTTTTCAGTTGCACGGTTTATATTGATACAACATGTATTTAGCTGTGGCCCTGCTCATCTGAGACCTTTAAAGGATATAATTAATCCATGGAAAACCTTGTAGACTTTTGTGCTTGGCTGGTATCTGTATTCTTGTGACAGAAAAGAGCCTTAATGGTACCTTCATCCTTTAAACAAATTATAATTAGATGACTAATATTCTCATTAAAAATAGCTATATCACTTAAGTATCCACTTGTTTTGAATTTAAGATGCTGCTGAAGACACCCTCTGCAAATTCTAGATTTAAAAACCCCTTTCCATAAAGTCAAGAACATGATAAAAGCAACTTTAAGCAGCTCTGTTGTGCTTGCAAGTAATTATTTGCAGTGCCAGTTTGGTGGGGGATGTTAGTGCCCAGGATCCCAGGCCAGCCAGCACTGGAGTGTCTGTCCCTACAGCAGCTGTAGAGAGTTGTGTGTCACCTGTGAGGGAGGACAACTGCAGCATGGGGGTAATGGTGGCCACAGTGACCTGTAAAAAGAGAGCAGTGAAATATCACTTGCTTGCTCCCCTCCCAAGTCTAGGAGGTCTTACTCAAGATTTCCAGTCTTTGGCAAAGAACTAACTGAAGGCCATAATTTTTAATGTGAAAAAATTGTGTATGGAGAAAGGATGATCTTCTTACATATATACACACACACCCCCCAGATAATATTATTATTTTTTTTAAATGCAGATTTTCAGATTTTCTCAGGCTAACGATGAGTGTTTTTAATTTTTTTTTGTAAGTGTGACCTATTAGGAGCACACCTGTTCTCAGGCGACCCTCATCATTGCTGTCTGCTAGTAGCTTGTTATCTTTAGTGCTGTAGAACAAATAAGAAGCAGCTGTAATTAACAGATCTGAATTCATACACCCGCTGCAGCGTCCTCAAGGAGCTGGGATTTGCTGGTTGTTAAGGATGGGTGGTTATGCCCTGATTAGCTAGTGTAAATATTTGCAGCAATGCCTTATTTCTCTTTTCTGATCTTGAGGAACTGAGCTATTGACAGTAAGAGTTTATATAAATTAAAGTTTTTGCTTCTTAAATTTCATAATAATGAAGGTTCTTAATTATAACTAGTACTTTTAGGAAAGCATAGCCTTACATGAACTTTAAGATGCTTCTGAGCCTTTTTGGGGTACCCTTGACTCTAGTGGTGGTCCTCATCTGCAGTTTAAAAAATGAGGTGGGTATGCGTGTGTAAAGGATTAAACAATGGAGTTGTATGAAGATCTCTTAATAACTGATGATCTTGCAGTTCAGTATATGACTTTTCTCACAATATAAGGGTAAACTGGTATGAAGCAATGCAGAAGATAACAAAATCTCATAAATATACACAACTTTTTTTTTTCTGAGTACCTGGGGACATGCATTTACTGGGTGCTGATACAAGAAGTGCTGTATAGTCCACAACATATTGTAGTAATGTTTCTGTGTTAATTTTCAGTCAGTCCTAAATATACAGATTTAGCTTATTATTTTCAAGTCTTGTTCTGGTGTACCCATTCTGCCTGTGAGGTTTCATATTTGTTAAGGCATCTCTTTTTCCTTGTTTTTGTTTTTGCAGGTTTTTTTCCTCCATTATTATTTAATATGCAAGCAAGCTTATTTGAACAGTGCATTTTATTTTTCATTTTGTGAAACTATGACTAAAGTAGGATGGACGCAGGTTTCCATTCTCAAAAACCACCTAGAACATTTATTTCACACAGAAAAGCAATTTGAGGAAAATTCTTGGTTTTGTAGTGAAAATACACTTAATACCCCAAGAAGGGTTTGGTGGTGCAGCTGTCCTGATAGGCATCCATGGGTTCTTAACACTCACTCCAATCAATTCCTATAAATAGTTAAGCGAAGCTCAAGGCAGCTTTAAAATAGTGTGAAGTGTTGTTTTTACTGTGGAACCTTCTGCTGGACAAGAACCTGTTTCCTTCAGGACAGTAAGGGGAAGACTTCAGCCCACTTTCCCCTCAGACTTCTTATTTGTAATGTAATTATTTTAACTAATTTTTAATTTTATTTTCTCCATCTATTTAGAGCTAGCCACTGTAACTTAATATAGTATGTTTTTATTACTACTGCTAAACTTCCTCTGCCTGATTAAAAACTGGACAGGTGGTTAGCCACCACTTTATGAGCAGTTAAACCATTTAGCACATCACCACTAGTTTTGCATTAGCACCGACCCTGGGATTCATTACATGGTTCAGCAGTACAGAGACCTGGTGCATTACGCCCCAGCAGGGTTCGCCTCAGGCTGAATTCTGTCTGACTTTTACTCTTGGTATGGATGCAAAAAGTCAACAGCCTTGCAAGAGACATGATTGCAGTAGATGGCTCATCTTTGGACCATCTCTGTACACTTGCAATGAGTCCAGTTGGCAAAAAGTGCTGAACTGACACCAAAGCAGAGCCCTCCATTCACCCCAGAGGTGCAGATGCAGCCTGGATGGCTGGTGCGCAGCCCTGGCTGGGAGAGCTTCCCATCTCAGACTGGTTTGGGGCAGGGGGGGAGGAGGAAAAAAATAAGGAAAAAGACAATAAAATGTACCCATTCTCTTAATCATTTGACACACACACACCAATGAAGCTTCCACCTCGGAGATGGTGTTTGTCATGTAGGTACGCAGCCATTAAAAATACAGAACCATCTGGCTCCCTTCTCCTGGAGAGCAAACAGCTATCTGCCAAGGTGGGCTGAAGTCAGATGGATTATTTCAAGATAAAAGGCTTTTTTTCTTTCTCTAGTTTCTCTCAGCCACCCGAAATAACTGCACCTATTTATTTTTTTCCCTGCTGTTACTAAGTATAGCTATATAAGGGTCCCTCTTCTAGCCCTCTTTTCTGTTTGCCCTTTGCATCCCCTCCCTCTCTTTCACTGTTTCCATTTAGTTTCAGCTCGGTTCAGTATTTGCCTCTGAGTAAAGCAGCAAAACGGCCACATAGTCCAAGCTACAGTGAAGATTAATCTTGATCTGTGAACTGAATTTTAAGGAATATTTCATGTGTTTCTTTAAGAATGACTGGGATTTTTGAAGAGAGTGCTGCTTCTCAGAGGAGAAGTTAAAAAAAAAGAAAAAAGGTGTCATTTGGAATTACTGCTGGTTTCTCATAGACTTCTACCCCAAATAAAGAGGAGTTTTATTAGAAATGAGACAACTTTTCAGGAAAGTCCAGGTCTTAAAGATGACTATATGGATACTCATATATGCAAATGTGGTCCAAGAAATCAGTTTGACTTAATTTTTTTCTAATGGGAAGCTTTGAAACTTGCAAAATCCTCTTTGGGATGCTCCCCCTGATGCTTGCTGTCCCCTGCCACTGTGCTTCTCCTTACCCTGGCAGCCCGATTTTGGGAGATGCTCAGCCAAGGGCGCAGGGAGGACTGTGAGGCAGCAGCAGCATCCCCCAGCAACCCCGCTTTTTGGGGGAACTGCAGACTGCACGATGCCAAACTGCCAAGAAATGTGCAAAAAAGAGAATTATTTCTGGCAAGCAGAGAAACAACAGTTTACAAGTTGGAAGTGTACATATTGACATTTGATTTCTTGCTGCTGAAACATACTACGGGGCTTCATTTAGCCTGAGCTCAACTGCTGGTTGTTTATATAGGCTACTGGCTGTTTACATTAGGTCAATACACAGGACAGGCTGTTTACAGCAGACCAGCAACAAATTCCACAGCACTGTCTGTGTCTACTGCTGCTCTCTTTTCTGTTTTTTTTTTTTTTTTGTTTTTCTTGGTTGGTTTTTTGGGTTTTTTTGTATGTGCAGAGCTGGAAAGAAATAAAAATTTGGCTCCGGAAATAGACAAGCAACAAACCCTCCTATGTATGGAGCATTCCTTCTTGCCTAAGAAGTGACCAGCACCATAACTTTTTAATGGTCTGTTCAAAAATATACAGCACAGGGAATTAGCCCAGCAAAACATCAATGGCAAAGGATGGGGAAGAGCTGAGAAGAAAGCAAACGGTCCGAGCTGATGTTTGTCTCCATCTACAGGGGACACAGAAGACACATTTGCAAGCACTTGTTCCAGCTGCACACAGGGGTTTGCAGTGCATTCAGCTCACAGTGTAGCTGGCTTGAGCTCCACAAATGCAAAGACTCCTATGTTTAAGTGTGCCATTTCTAAAAGACTTCATGGGCTGCTCTGACAGAGCCATGTAGAGCTCATGTCTCCTGCCCTAGATGAGCAATGCTATTTGTATCCTTCAGAATATTGATAAACATTAGCAATGCTACTAAAAGGCTTCTTAGCCACAGATCAGTGGGTTCCTTAAGGCTGAGGGAGAAGTTGGGTTTCTGACCTGCTGCTTTCAGCAACTCCCTGCTGATCTGAGCTGCCAGGATTCATCCCCAAAAGTAGTATGTCTTGGGTTCCAGCTTCTCACTGACCACCACAGCATTCCTCCTCTGCTCCTGCACTTTCCCAAGAAGGGTGCTGCCAGCTGGAGAGAAGACAAGGCAGAAAGCCAATCTTCAACTTATCTTGCTGATTCCTGCAAACCCATCAAGAGAGGTGCTGACTGTCCTGATGCTGCTGGGGACCTTTGCCCTGTGCTGGGTGAGTGTGGGCCCCTGGAGATGATAAATATCTCATTGTTTCTGGAAAATGCAAGCTTGATGCCTAAACCTTCAGGTTTTTACTGAGTTGTTTGTTTGTTTGGTGGTTTGTTTGGGGTTTTATTTGGTTTTGCACAACTCGACAGTTCTGTTTGCATTTAACATTTAACTCCAAATGCATTTTTACTTTCTTTTGATTCTGGGCCTGTAGCTGCCCGTGTGCTTTCCCAGTTGTGACCCTAAGGAGGAGCGCAATGAGAAAGAGCAGAAGGCTGAGCAATACCCATCCAAAAAGGCATTATCTCACCTACTGCTAGTCAGCTGAGTTGAAGCTAGTGAGCTCTGTGCCCTTAACAGCTGATGAAGAGGCATTGCCCGAGGGTGATTCTTCCAACTTGACACATAAATGGGCAAAAAGTTTCTGAGTGGTGCCTCATCCCACCTCATCTATGGACTATTGATTACAGAGGAAGCCTAGATGAGTAGCTTGCATTAGATATCTGACTTCTAAGTGACTAAGGCAGAGGAATCCCACCCCACCTCCCCCCCATCCTTTGCGAGTGCCTGTGTGCCTGCATGCACCAGCCTCACTGGGGCTACCAGGTAAGGGAGTAGAAAGTGAGTTTTGTGAGGATGCATGCAGAATGTGCAAGTCTTTCTTACCAACAACCCCCAGCAACTACTTCACATGCCCAATCCTGCCACCATGGGAGGGTCACCTGGAAACTCCCCAGCCAAGCTCCCATGTCTGACAGTTCTAATTCCACTGTGTCTCCTCTCCTGTTTTTTTTTTACTTTCTGATGTGTGTTTCTATACCTATGTCACATAGGTTCAAACATGAGTTATAATGTTAATGGTAGATTTTATTAATAAATACATAAATTGCTCCAGGAGGGTGTAACTTGTTTACCAGAGCTTACTATTTCCATCAGGAACTGAAAGCCTATTGGGGGTCCCCATGCTCACCCTTAAGCCAAGAGGTGATTTAATGATCTGCCTCCTCTAAGGGTTGCCTTACACTTAATTCTGAAGAAGAAATTATGGCCATGCTAGTTTTTCTGTTTTCCCTGCAATAATATCATTGGGGTGAATTTGATACAATATCAAGGTTTTGGCCGGGTTTTATGTTTCAAGTGAGCCTTTCTCCAACACCCCGTTGTTATAGCACTGGGTCACAAAGTACCTCACTTGGCAGCTCTCTCTAAGTACAGTATTTTTTTCTTTACCTGCTCTTCTTGTGGCTGTTGCTAACAGCCTGAAAACTCACCATCTTGTGTCTGCAATCTTCCAGTTAAAGCTGTTCATGAAATAGGCAATGTTGGACACGGTCCTGACAGTTGCACAAGAAGGAGCTGAAGCTTGCAAAGAAACAGAAGCTCTTAAATTTTGGCAGCATTCAGTAAACTGCCTCCCATTAATAAATAACTGACATAATTTTCAACTTTTTGCTCCTTTACAGATGCCTCTCACTTGGCAGCTGGCCTCATCCCAGCCAAGTCTGGAGTAAAAACTCCTGGTGATTTCAGCTGGCCGAAGGGTCAGGAGGCTGGGGCTGGATAGCTGGATGCTGCAGCACTGGGCTGAGCAGGGAGGAACGGCCACTCAGAGAAGCCTCCATCAGTACAAAGGTTCAGTCTGATCCTTACAGAGCTTTTCTCTGCTTTTTAACCTTGGGCATGGATGTGCTCTGCGGGAACCTGCTTCCAATGCTGCTTTGCAGGCTCCCTTTGCTCATATTTCATCCTAAGGAAAACAAGCTGCATGGTACGTGGCAGCTGTATGGGTCAGGTTTGCAGAGGGGAAGAGAATGCATCCAGGCAAACCAGTATTTGCCAGAAGGGATAAGGTGGCTGTACCTTTCTTTCCCTCTCCCCTAAATCAGCCCAGGCATAAGAAGAGTCACACATTGAGAAGTGATGTGCTGCTGCTAGTGCTGCATTCACAGCATCCACTCACCCATTTCTCAGCCCCTGCTGACTTCAGGGGGGAATAAATGTGTCTCTTGCAGCTTATATACCTGCAGCTGATGTGGAGTGGCACTGGCACACCTAAACAAGGAAGAACAATCCCACTCCAGTATTTATGTCGCAAGTTGCAGCCCTTCTGACTTCTTGTCCATGGTATTTTTTGTTCCAGTGGCTGAACGCAGGTAGGAGCAGCACCTGGGCTCCTGGAGGGCCCCTGCTTTCCTCTGAAATTCAGAGCCTGTCCCAGCCATGTGGCACTTACTGATGTCAGCCTCAGGGAATCTCGTCTTCTGTGATGTGCAGGATTGGCCCTGCAGCTTTACACTGGCCTGTTGGTTCAGTGTGCATTTGGAGTAACTCAGGATCTGAAGCACCGTAAGCTGAAGCAGAAATTTACCCTCAGAAAACGCCCTGTTTGCTAGGGCTCTGTGCCTGCTTGTTTAATATAGCAACTGCACCAGTTTTCTAACAACAACTTTAAATACCATTCATCAATAAAACCATTGGGCTGCTTGGCTTGTATTACATGCCACTGATTAACTACCATTAAATTAGCAGTTAGTGTAATCAGATATAAACATTCCTTTGTGGCTAAGCTGTTAAACTTTTTTTCCCCTTTTTACAATTGCATGTAACACATGTCGGCACGAGACAGGCTCAGTAATTTCACATTACTGCAGCTAAATTATGTTTGTGGGCTCCAGAAACGCTTCTGGTGCTACCAGGCTCGTAAACACCTACCTGGCAGGGAAAAGCTACAACTTCTGCCCCAGAGCATTCAGGGTTTAACAGGATTCGGTGTCGTACAGTGCATTTATTGCATAAATACGTGCATAGGCTATGGACGAGCGATTGACAGGAGGAGTTCAAAATTTGATTTGCTGCCATTCACCATTGATTTTCACCCTGGGTCGCATTATTAATTGGTGTAAGTCAGCATCCAGCTTGCTACAAGGAGGCATAAAAGAAGGGTAGGTGTCTGCAGTTTAAAAGGGGAGAGATGTGACTCTGTGTGGCTTTCAGCTCTGGCAACTCCAGGCTGTCACAGTCAAAAGCAGATTTTGATTTTTCAAAAGGAGCCATTTTGTAGGTATTTATTTGTGGTGTAGAATAATTTTTATTAACTGTATTTATTTTTATGTATTTATTATTAACTGTATTTATTTTATATGTAGCTCTGCATCCTCTCCATTGATAGGCACTTTTGTAACTCTTAAAGACAGAAATGAAATACACAGCTGCAGTCATACTCATAAACCACTTTCTTATACACATGTGCAATATAGAACATAATGAAATTATTACTTGAAGTTGTTATCTCAGTGCCAGTGTTAAATCACAAAAAAATACCAACCAGCAGAAATGTTCCCATCGTAACCTTCCATTCCCTCACAAGGCAAGAAAATAGCTAGAACTTGCAGTATACCCAGAAGATGGATAAGCTTATCTTCAAACAGAAAAAGGCTGTGGAAGAGAATTTTTTAAATGTTTGGGTGGTGGTTTTGTTGGTTTTTTTTCAGTCTGTATTAAATCTGATTATGTTTTTATCATTTAGATATAAGCATATGAAAGCCAATATAGTTATATGCCTTAGATTATACTTGTGCATGATTATAGCTGAAAATTTACACCAACAGATATTGGTCTAAATAACTTGTGAGCTGGAAGCTGGACTACTAGTTTATCTATTTTAAAAATTCAGTCTTGTTGCTTTAAAAATCCATAACATGTAAAACATTTCCTTCAAGTTGTTGGGATTTAGGGGGCGGTGTGTGTTTGGTTTTCTTTGTTTTTTTTTTTTTTCATTTCAGTTGTACTGTTTGGAAATACTATATGGATTGTTATGCATTAATAATACGTAGTCATTTGTTCTTGTGAAAACCTGTAGTTTCTCCAGCTATGTTCAGATGGCTTTCCTGAGCCTTGAAATGGGAAAGTGAGAGAATTCACCTTAGCTGCATATGTTGTCTTATGTTACGTTTGATGATCTGAGAAATTTGTGATACAAATGACTTGGGTTTCCAAAACCAAATAGTAGGCCACTCTCCAAATGCATTCTCCCTCACTCTGACTGTGAGAAAGGCTGCTCTTAATATTTTCTTCAGGGGTGTAAACCTGTAGAAACTGGATTAGTATATTGACTCCCTCAATTAAGGTTAATCTAATATCCTGCCTATTTAAATTAGTGTAAACATTGGTGTATAGGGTTAAGGGAAAGAGTTGAACTGAAAAAGATTTATTTAAGGATTAGTGTAGTAGCTAAATTAGAATTAAATCCAGGAAGTAAACATCCCAGCAATGCGAGTTGTGGGAAACAAGAGACCACAGCAAAGATCAGTGGTTTGAAACAATAATGTGCCACCATGGGAAGAGAAAGGAAGAAGGGGAGAAACAAGTAAATCAAGCTTTACTGTACAAATAAGGCTCTAAGCCTATTACTGCCACACAGGTTGTGGGGAAACTCCTCCGTTAAGTGCCATGGAAAGAAACTTTTATCCTTTTCATCTTTCTCCTTGGTTTGCTCGCTTGAGTTACATTGTGGACTGAAATACCCACGGCAATTAGAATAAAAGGACAAATTCATAGAAGAATCCCTGAAGGTACAGAAATTATCAAATTTTCTGGCATCAGATTTGCTACAACATTTAGCAAGGGTTTGTTAGGGCCTTTGGACAAGCCAACGAACGAAAAAAGCGGTTTCACTTTCTGTTAAGCACCGCTAGGAACTGAATTGGCCCGGGACATAAATGTATGGATGTTTTCTCAGACTTAGCATAGGTTTCATCTCTGTTCTGTCTGGCAATGCTGTGGCATTTCACAGGGGCCATGGCTGGCCCTTGCCCTGGGGCTCGCTCGGCTGTGCTGTGGGCACAGAAGGGGTGCAGAGCTCGGTGCTTGCCCTGTCCCCTGCTTGCTGACAGCCTCAGGGCAGCTGCAGGCTTGCCAACCCCCCCCACCCCCACCCCCCCACCCCCACCCCACCCCACCCCCCCGGGTCCCAGAACTGGCCCAGCTGGTTGCTCCACTTGTACCCATCTTCTGTATGAACAGGAAGGACTAAAATCAGAGCACACTCCTAAATGAAGCACCTTGGGCTCCAGGAGTCCCCAGTGTGCTGAAGGCTGGAAGAAGACGACTGTGCTCTCAGGCTGTGGAAAGCTGCCTCCCAGATTTCAAATAGAAGTACTAAGCCTGGCTCTCGGTATTTGCTTAGCAATACCTTGGATAGAAGCATGCCACCTACTGAATTATTACTTTTGGCCACGAATTTTTGTTGGCAAATTACCTTCCAGGTATCGATTGGATCAAATCCTATGGAACTGGTGACGGTAATTCAGCCTGGTGTGATACGGCTGAAGGCTGCTCTGGCTGACTAATCTATAAATTTGGGAAGGGCTTGTTCATTCAATAAACACAGTTTTAACTGGTTCCCTTCTTATCCAGGAAGGGGAGCAGCCGGCGAGGAGCCCAAGGACGAGGAGGAGGGTGGCCCAGGGCTGCAGCTCCCAGGACGGCAGAGCATGGAGCACGTGTGGGGTAACCTCTTCCAGCAGAACACACAGATTGCTTCCCAGCCACGTATGTAACTAATTTTTTTTAATCATTTTGCCAATTTCTTTGTGCTTTATACCCCCAAAAGACTGAAATAGTTGAGCCGGCTTATTCTGAAGGAAAGTGTCTGAATTTTAGCTCCTATGAGCTAGTGTCTTGTAAAGGCTGGCAGCTTAGTGTTTCATCTTTCTGCCTAAAGCAGTTTTTAACAGGCTTGTTCTTGGCAGAAGGTTGTGGACTTAACCATGACTGAAATACATCATGTGTCTTAACAGCATGCTTTATGTGAGCTGCCATCCTGCTTGGCAGGAGATGTGAAGAAATATAGGTCCTGGGGTGTCTTGAACCCTCATAGTGTGTTTTCTGAGGGGTCAGCGGGGAGGGGGAATCATTCTTCGCGTGACATCTCCTTGCTGGACAGGGGAGACCATTTACAGGGCTGTTACTTCAGAGGACAAAAGAAGTCACTCCACAAATTAATTACCCTTGTTCTAATCCTCTTGTCCACGTCCACCTGCACACTGAGCACCCGGTCAGGCAAACCTCCCATGGTCTGTTCTGGGTGGATGTAGATGGCAAATATGAATGCAACAGCTCGGTGCTCCTCGTTTGCCTTAAAAAAGCACAGCTGCATCAGCAGTATTGAGCATGCAGCAACAGGATCTCTGGACAAAAGCTCAGCCGAAGATTTTGCTAATGAATCTCCCCTGTCCATGTAATTTGGACTTTCCTCCTGCCTGATGTTCCAGCTGAGCTGCTCAGGTTTAGAGCTTCATGATATTTTTAATGATGTTGCTTGCTTAGGCCCTTGGTCGAGGGGTGCTGTGGGGCACCCCGCCGCAGCAGGGGTGATGGCAGTGCTGTGTTGGGACGCAGGGTCCAGCACTTGCCCCCGGGGCTCGGAAACCGTCCCGCAACTCTCGCTCCACAAAGACTGCACTGCCCTGACTCTGCCAGGCACTGACTGCCCTCAGTCCTGCCGTGCATGCACGACAGAAGGCAGCAGGGATGGAGAAGGCAGAGGATCAGGCATGTGTCCGTCCCTAATCACCATCTGCTTTAAGGTTTTGTTGCTCTTTTTCATGGTGCATGGTACCTCGCTTTAGGAGTAGTGCCCCTGGGCCAGCAATTGATATCTTCTTCAAGCTAAGCAGATTCCTATTTTTCTGACAAAGTAGAACTTGGGTCCTTTAGGGGAGTCCTTCTATCAGATTCTGGGGAATAGAAGTCCTGCTATAAGCATGAATTGGGTCTGGTCTATGTAGAAAGGGCAAAATCTGTCCATAGATCAACTTACTGAAGTACCACAGCATCCAAATGATTTAACTCTCCTTAATTCTGTTACCTTGGAGTCCTAAAGAGTTACAAGAGGTCCCTTAGTTTCAAATGGGGTATACAGAGAAAACAGAGAGTACTCTTTCCAGGCTGAGTCCCGTATACCACTCCTGAAAATCAGATCTGAAGAGGTCTCCACTGGAATATTAACCCTGAGATGTTCACTGGGCACCTTGGGCCAGTCTGCACCTACTTGTTGCATCCTGACAGGCTCCTCAAGAACATATATATTGGGAGTTTATTTAGACTAATGCAGTTTTCTGCCTTTACCAGTGCCTGCCATCTCACCAGCTTTACAGTAGCCTGGCAAGGGGAAGCTTTTGCTTTACAGCAACAGAAAACTTCAGCTGAGCTGGCAGCACCAGCGCTGGTCAGTATTTGCTGGTCTTGGTTCTCCACGTGGCTGCGGCAATGCTTGTGCTGGCCGGGGGGAGATGGTCTAGCAGCAGGGAGGTGTGGTGGCTAGGGCAGGAGAAGGCAGTGCTGCCTCTGTGTGAGAGTACGGCCCTGATTCAGGACCCGTGCAACTCCGTGGGGCTTTCCCCATTGGCGTCAACTGATTTGCAGAGCAGGTCTTTGGATGGGATCAGTAGGGAAAAAAGCCAATTTACTTGTGATGTCTTACTGCCCGTCACATTAATCCTATGTATATAAAAAAAAATCACATCTGAGTAGTGGTTTCCTCCCCTTGTTTAAATAAATTCAACTGTTCGGCTTCTGATTTCCGCAGCAGAGCTCCGCGTCGGCCGGCCCTGTTTGTGGAAAAGTCAGCAAGCACGTTTCAGCCAGCGTGGGGTATTAACATAGGAAGCCGATGCTGGGTTGGTTCCCCTTGTTTCTCTTACTGGCTATAGAGTTTCACAGCCTGGGATATTAGTAAATATTTATGTTTAATTACTTTCACTTAAGAAAAACAACCACAGCCAAGAAAACTACAGAGCAATTTAATGGGTTTTAACTTGCCACACTAAACCGCCTTCTTAAACATAATGAATTATATGAAGTCATCCGGTTTCAGACTCTCTTAAAGAGGTAATTTAATTCAAATAAGGTTGCATATTACTAGCTTCAGTGTCTGAAAACATTTATAGTGCCAGTAACTGTTCCGTTGCCTTGAGTTATTCTGCAGCCTGAAAGACAATAACAAGCTAAGCTTAGAGAAGTGTGCTGTGGTTTGGTGTAACTGATAGATGAAATTGCTAGGTTCACTGCCTCGGGCGAGAAGTGCTGGGTGAGTGTGTTTGAGTCTCCTTTTATGTAAGACAGTTTGGCTTAAAACAAAAACAGGAAAGAAATCTGGCATTAGCTGCTCAGCAGCATTGTTTTTGAATCTTTTCCGCAAGAAAACAGACCAGAAAAGGGCTGCTTCTCGCTGGGTCCTAGCTACCATGCTGCCTCTCTTACATATGGTGACGAGGTTCAGGTATATGTCCTTCGGTCTGTTGTTCCAATGAAATATAAAGACACTTCTGCTCTCTGGCACCACTGCAGAGCTCATATTCAGGGATGAAGGAAGGGGAACGCTGGGTTACCTATACAACTCCTTTTTTCCCTGACAGGTAACCAATAGAAGGACCTAAAGAAAAATACCTGTACTCTTCCATCTAGAGATCCCCAACTGCTGAACGACCGTGTAGGCTTAGGAACATCCATCGGGGTATTTTTCCCCTCCTGAGACAAACTGTTACCATTAGTTTGAGTCTGGCAGTTAAGAGCCAGAAGATCTTGCCACAGAGGCTGTTAAACTTTGCGATGCTTTCAGTGTCCTTTGAATGGTTGTCCTTTAAAGTAATTGCATACTCTAAAGCTCCTTATGGGGCTTAAGGGCTTGATTTGCTTGGGATGATTGCACACCTTGTGAAAAAAGCTGCAATCCAAATCCCAAGCTTGGTCCTGCCAACTTTCCAGATGTTGATTGCTGAACTTGTGAAGGCTTTGGGACGTTGATTGCTAAGTATGTAGCCTGCATGAATGTCTATCAGCATGTTAGACAGAAGATGCACAGGGAGAGACTCCATATTCTTGATGTTTCTGCAAAGTCTGATACACAGCTCACAATTTGCAATTTTGCTCATCTATTATGAGCACATGTAATTAATGCAAAACGGAGGAAAGGTTACTATATTAGGAAGTGCTGCAAGTGTAATAAACAGTCCACACACAAACACGATGGCACCACACTTCAGCTGTTCCCTGTGACTAGCTGTGTAGATAATACTTTGACAACTTTTGAATAGGACTGTGAGCACAGACAGCATTCAGTGGAACTACCTTTGATTTCAGAGCTTATGGGGTCCCAGTGAAATTACAGTGCAAGGTTATTTGACACTATGTTTTCCAGTCATCTCCTAGTTCAGATACCTTTTCTCATCCATTAAAGTCTTACTGAGAACACATTCATTCCCTTTGATTCATGCTCCATCCAGCCTTGAAGAAATTCCGTGCATTTCAAGTTGACCGATTGAAGAGTGAACCGCTGATCAGTACTTGTATAGGTAACAATATCAGCTTTTGGATCATTTAAAATCCTTGGAAAATGCTTCACAGAATGGCAAAGGGTTTCTTTTCAATAAGAGAGTTGTGTGATGGGGACTATCTTCTTCAAGGAGTCACACAGCACCTGGCTGAATGGAACCCATAAGCTTGCAGTCTCTGCAAACTACATGACTCTATCAGTTTGGTCTGATTGCAAGCTCTTCACTGCCATTCACATTCAGCTAGCTCTGACTGCTGATGAATTATGTGCTTAAAGTTTTACTCCAATAATGCCAAAGTCACCCCCTGGAGAATATTGCTGAACATGCTTGATGAATGTACAAGCTCTTCTTTAAAATAAGCCACATATAAAGTTGTTTAGGTGTTCTTACAGAAGACCTCTGATAGGATTAAAAGTGAACACAGAGTAATGGAAAAAAAATATTCATTAGAAGGGATTACATTTAAACCTTTAAAGACATCTGATATTTTTTCCCTTCTAACTCAAACTTGATTGAACTGTTGAATGGAACTCGGAGATTATTTCTTGTCAGGACCTATCAAACAAGCCTGAGATCACTAAGGCACTTGAGCATGTTGAGCATGAAATTTTCATTGCTCTTTATGCTGCATTTTAACTATGTCTAGAAAATAGCGTTCATTTCTAAGGGTACTTAGCCATCTTCTACGAGAACTATTTCATTTAAGTTCATGGTCAGTAATAGGTCTGGAAATGAAACCATTAATTTTAATGTAGTATGTGCATGTATACATTAAATTTTATTGCTTTGTCTGAATTTAAAAGGGTGAAAGTAGGGCAATTTCAGACCAGTGTAAAGTTGCAGGTGCCTGTACTTTACTGCTCACCTCTTGAGAAAGGAGAGCTCAGCGTTTCAAACTTTTAGTCCTGCATATCACTGCAATAAAATGGAAAGGTTTCAGGGAGATTTGGATCAAGTTTTTGTACTGTACCATTTATGTGTGAGGATCCTCTCACCTAAAGATACATCATCTGTAAAGGGCACAGCAGACTTGACAGTGCACTATCATTACAATCAGTAATGACAGAGATTTCACATGTCCTGAAACTTGCCACCTGAGCTTGATGAATGTAAAGATCTATTGAGCCAACTATAAATACGTTAAAGAAAGCATAATAATAAGAGCGCAACCAAAGCCAAGAATATTTCCATTTTTTCAAAGGTTTCCAAACAATTTATATGCTGTAAGATCATATGCAGAGTCAAGGCATCACATTTCAAGTTAAAGTCAGACATTCAGCTGTAACTTTGAATGTAGAGGTTGGAATCAAACACAGTATTTTCATGTTACTTGAGTTTAGACTTTCTTTGTGTTTTTATGTTCCTGTTCAAAAGAAAGGAAATCCCTGATACCAAGACAAGTCATCTGTATTCTGAGCCAATAAATCCTTGGGGAATTTGAAGCAGGTAGATTGTTAGAGGCCCTTTTAGGAGTTTGAAAAGCAATGGGTGATACAAGATTGATCTTAATGACAGTTGCAGGTGCTTAGCTTTTAGGACGAGGTCATTTCCCGTGTGTTGGCACAGTGACAAAGATGGAAGATGGAATGGTTCTTCTAATTCACAACTCAGTAATATATACTCCTTAACTGGAAATGATGGAAATGGAGGAAAAGACACCTTTGGAATGCTCTCGGTGCCCTAACACATCCTAAACACTGCAGCCAAGTCTCAGCATCATTAAAATAATAGATGCAAATCAGAACCTGTTAGCCAGTAATCAAAAACAGCTCCTTCCCCAACCCTTATCTTTTGGTTACATGTTTAATAGAGATGTTCTGTGGCTTTGTTGCCATGCTGACTGCAGGGAAAAAAGAAAAAAAAAAAACCCAACCAACAAATCCAACCAGCAGTGCCAATGCATGCCTTTGTATTTAATTTTAACAAGAAAAATTGTGCAGGTGGACACTGGAGAGGCTGAGATGTCTTTCTCAGCCTTCTGGGAAAGCACGATTTTGGCAACATGTCCAGCCATGGGGAGGCCTAAAAGAACATCTAAAATCACCTGAACTTCCTTGTTTCTCTCTTGACCTCTGTTTGTAGTCACAGCTAAATGATTCAATACAAATTCCCTTGAATAAACATGTAAATAAGACCAAGCATTTACGTTTCAAGTGGATCATCATTAAGGTTTTGAGCTGTCCATATGACCAGCACAGGAAAATGTTATTAATAGACCTGAAAGTCTTCAAGGGAATGTGTGAGAAGAAAGACTAATATCAGGGGACCCATAATCTGTTCCTAGCTGGCTTTTAATTCTGCTTAGCAAACATGAATGATTTTGAGTGTTGAATGAAGAAGCAAGCTACGGAACCTGCACCATGTGTTTAAACTACAGCTGGCTGGAACACTGTATGCCTGAAGGCAACATTTTTAAGTTCAAAGGTAAACATTTGGCTTTTTATAGACAAAATTAGTTGTACAGCATATTTGATTTAGTATACTGCTACACAGGCCAACTTTTAATTGAAATGTATTAAAAAATAACCCTACTTCCACTGACAGTACGCAGTTTCCTAGAGAGCTGCATGCTTGCTAGTAAACATCAGCCCTCCGGGCCAGGTCTAGAAGACAGAGGTCAGAACTTCTATAACTTAATATTTTTCAAGGCACCCTAAAGACTTCCTCTTCCCTCCCCATGTAAATTGTTTACAGCCTGCTCCAAAGAGGAGCTCCCCTGCAGGACTTTGACCATGCCTGTAAACTGATAAAAAACCTCTCCCTGGAAACTTCCCCTGGTGGACCTCGCCATAATATTTTATTGTCTTCAGTACGAAGTGTATGCACAGGGATCCTTTCTGGTGAAAACACAGGCAATAAATAACACTGAGAAAGGAGAGGTCTGTACATTGAAACTTATAAGGAGTGATGGCATTTTGTAGTTCTTCTTGCTGTTGGATTAAAGGGGTAAAGGGAGCTTTCTAATGCCAGCACACACTGACCTGCAAAGCTGTCACATAGCATTTGCATGCCATTTTGGACATTTCAGTATGACTTGCTTAGATTTTATTTCTTATAGTTGTGGGGCTTTTTTGGTTTAAGTAAACTTTTTAAAAGTGAGGAAAACCTATGCTGCACAATGAGGTATTGAGAGCCATGTGCTCTGTGGTACAGAAAGATATGTTATGATTCTTATCTTCGTGAGACTGTGAAAAAATAGTTCTTTGTCCTCAAACTCATTAAAAAGTTATTTAATAAAGAACTTGAAACCATTATCAATATTTACAAAAGAAATGCTTGAGAGCTGAGTTATGTGTTTTGAAATTCACAGAAGGCTCAGTGCATTGAAGCAACAATATATGTGATAGGAAGTATAGCTGACATTTTCCAAATATAAAAACCAGATGATGGAAGGTTTAATTTCTATGAATTGGAGCAGTAGCTGAGAGCCTACTAATCTCTCAGGAATATTTTTAGCCCATTGGGGTGCTCAAAGAATATAAAATTCTCAGCATTGCTGGAAAAGCAGTTGAGATCAACGTGCTTTTGCCAGAATCAAAGGTGGTTCCAGTCTCTGACCTAAATCTGGGGACTAAAACAATTTTTAAGGCTTTTGGTTTTTTTCCAGCATAGTGTTTTGTTGTGGTTTTGGTTTTTTTGTTTGGTTTTTTTTTTTTTTTTAATTTGCAGGTTAAATAGAGCCAAATTACCAAGGAATATTTTATGAATAATAAAGGACTGTTTTACACAAGTGTACAGTTTTTCTACTTGGAAAACAACACTGCTGACTTTATTGGCTGATATCTGTCATACTTTAGAGAAAGGTGAGAATAAAAAGCCCCCTGCAAAGTGTAACCACATTGGACTGAGGATATATCCATCTGCAAAATTCTGTGAGAAGGACACCTCCACAGAGAGATGTAGTCATTAACTACCTCTCTAAGCCTTCAGAGCTTCAGAACCTGAAAATTCCTCAGCAATCCTTTTGACACTTAACCCAGGGGTGCCCAAACCCCACTGGCAGGTCTCTGCCAGCCAAGGCTGCCAGTTACTCCTGTTCCTGTGGGGCACGTGCTGAGCATGCAAGTGTGCACACCTGGGGAGGGCCTTGCTCTGCAGCCACCCTCAGGGCTTCGCCAGCCCCACGGAGCACCGCCAGGCATCTCCCTCAGGTCTCTGAGTCGGTGCATTTATTTTCCTAAAGCCGAGGTCAGCCGACTGGCCTTTAAATCCACCTTTTGTGTTGGTAGAGTTAAACTTGCCCCTGCTGCTGGAAATGTGCGCTCTGTGCCTCTGTTTCTTCTGTTCATCATTTAACCAGGGACTCTCAATTCTTTTAGGCAGCAGCTGATAAAAGCCACCAGAGTACAGAATAATTTCTGTAGTAGTTTTTAATACAGCGCCCATCATGAGTAGTCATGATGGAGGAAATCCCATCACATACTCTCCTGCCAGACTACTCCAGTAAGAGGTGAGGAACAAGGGATGAGCTTTGGTCAGGCAGTACAGGGATTCAGGTATGTAGGTCTCCTGGGTTGCAGGACAATCCTAACCACCCGGTTTCACAATGAGGTAGCACTACAGAGCCTCAGCCTCTGCTTTATCACGGGAGCCACCTGCCCCGGGGTGTTTCAGGATCTGAATCCCAAGGGCAGAGGCATCACCTTTCAGCCCTAAGCCCAGCACTATATAACACTATACTGCCCTCCGTACTTGTTCATGATCTTAAGAGGCTCTTTTCTCAGCCTGACGGCTGTCCTGACTCCCATTTGCAGTTAGTTCTCCTTCTCGGGATGCCCAGGCTCTTCTGGTGCATTATGTGAAGACAAAAATCCTACACGAGTTACACAGCACCGTAATGTTGGCTGTTGTAAAGCCAACATGCCTTTTAGACATCTATAGCTTCAAGAACCTCGGTCTTGTCTTACTCATACCAGTATCACTCAAAGATTAGAGATCAGTGCTGAAGCAGGTTAGGATCCGAATCAGGACCAAAACCACTAAGCACCACGTTAGGCAGGAGTAACTCCAGCCTAGGGCGTGAACCCTGCACAAGCACAGCAATGCCCTATTGCCCATGCACTTAACTATTACTACAGGTGTATTTATGTCTGAAAAATTCTCACCCATCGTCCAAACACACACACAAACACTCAATTAGCAGAAGGAGTTATGTGAAATGTTCATCCACATGATGTGTGAAAATCCTGAACTGTTTCTAAGTGCAGATCCTGAAGTACTTTTAAACACTTGTGGGGGTTTTGGGGTTTTTTTTCCTAGATGGTGCAGTTGTTTTTTTTATACATGATACATGTTGATGCTGTGCTTTTTCACCATGTGTGTACCTCACTGCTCATGCTGTCAGGGCTATATATTTCCTACACTATAGCAATATTTGATTTAAAAATATTCCGGCAAGAGACAAAAAAAAATAAAAATCAATCACATAATTTATTTTTAATTTTCAATTACATGCCAAGGACCTTAGATCTATACTTACAGCCTTGAAAATGGTCTAACTGGGGTGAAGAGATGGCAACAGGGTCACAGAATAGACACAGCAACCAGTATCACAGCCAAAGGTAGGAGCCTGACCACTGAGTGCATTAGTTTTCCCAGAAGTTTCCAACTCAGTTAGTAGTCAGTCACCATGCTAAGGCTGAGCTTTAAGCACTAGCTCGACGAGGTCTAGTCCATACATCTGGAAACAGCCTGTGTATCACAGAGAATACACGCAGAGGGGGCTGCTCTTATTTTTTTCCCATGTGTTTGCTTTTATTTGATGTATTTGGGTGGGAAAGGGAAAGAGGAAATTCTCTGACATTTTCACGTGCCTTATTTTTTTAAGTGACTCTGAGAAACAATTCAAACATCTTTCTTATTCAAACAAGAGGCCATAAAGTGACCTGACATCTTTCCTGGACACAGTCTTGGATTCTCTCATACAAATACATATAAATAAATAATAAAAAAATACAAATGCATACAAATACAATGCATACAAAGTACTGCATTCTCATCTCTAAGAACCACTACTTCAATTGTCCTGCCACCATCCTTGGAAGTAGGTACCGATGGCACAGGAATAAATTACAGATCCAGGTGCTGCTCTTTGCCATGTCTTTGCGAACAGGTACGTGGCAAGAAATAGTCTTCTGAGTACAAAATACTCTGCTCCTGATCCTTTCCGTTGCTCAGTGCTGCTGGAACAGCCAAGATTCAGACAACCTCCTTCTGCACCTCTCCAGTCCGGCCCTTGTAATTCTGTCCTGACTTTAATTGAAAATTGTTTAAGCCCTCTAAAAAAACTACTATTGCTGCTGCTGCTGCCAAGGTTTTCATGGCCTGACAAAATATTCACACCAGTATCTTCTATGATCATGTATAAAAGCTCACAGCTCCTAAAGCTCTTCAGGACTATAGCAGGAGAAGAATTCAATCAATCAATTAATTAATTAAAACATTGATGGTGATTAATTATGCCTGGGTTAACAAAATACCAGCCTTTCCTAATTGCTTTGGGAGTCAGGAGAAAAAGAATCGGAGTTTGCTGGAAGTGGCTTGGTTGCTGCAGCCCTCAAAAGCCCGGAGGAGGAGACGGAGACCAGGGTTCAGAACCTGTTGTTTCCTCCACTGGCAGGAGGAACCAACAGAAGGGATGCCAGGAGGGGCTTGCTGCACGGAGGGAAATGGGGACGTGCTGGGAGAAGCAGGCTTAATGGCAAAGATGGGAATGACAAGAAGACCACAAGTGGAGCCCGGAGAGGTGAGCACTGCAGACACCGCAGAGGCAGCTGCGCCTCCCACCGCAGCGGCGCCGGCAGAAGGCAGCCACTTCCAGGGAAACACCAGGGCGCTGCCTCGGCACTTTGAAGCCAAATACTTGAGTTTTAGTCTTTCTTACTTTAATGCTATGGGTTTCCCCAGACTCTGGCCTATCCTGATTCCTCTGAACAAGCTCCCAGAGCTTTTCTGTGGGTGGTACTGATGGAGAAAAGCAATGGTGCTAGTAGTAAAATGCACCAATTTTAAACCATCAATCCCAAGCCATTCAGTGACCTTCATGTTTGCATGAATGTGCACTATGCTCATGTAGTATCACACTCATTGCAAATGCTACTATGATGTTGCTTGAACATTTTGCTTCCCATAACAACTCGGTGAACCATGGCCAGAGAGAATCATGCCTCAGGCTCAGCAGCAAATACAGCACAAGCTCCTGGCCTGCAAAATTGCTCCTTTCTGATCTGATCCTTGGCAGAAGCCCTTGTTACACATGCTGGGTGGTTAGACCAGCACTGCTGAAGCTGTTCCTTGCCTTCTAAGCAGGTCCTCGTTTGATGTCAATTGATAAAGCTCCACAAACAAAACCTATTCACACCTAGAGCCCATCCCCCTGCATTAAAGTACTAGGTTATTGTTTATTAGGCTGAATGGATATTATGTGCATGTATGTATAGTTTTTCATTTCAGATTATGAAAAAAAAAAAGTAGTAAAAGAATCCATAGCCATGAAGAGCTTGGATTGAACCACAAATGCAGGGACAAAGCAAGTCGGCGTGATTCACGGAGAGCAGGGAGCCCCTGGTTGTCTCCTGGGTGCTGCAAGATCGGAGATAAGTCACTTCCCACATGCATGTGGCCTTCCCACTTCCCACCCAGGGTGTGACTCCTTCCAGTTCCCTTTGGGAACAGAGCCCCCTCTGAGCAGCGCTGACACCCCACCTACTACTCTGGGGTCCCGATGCTGGGGATGCAGGGCATTTCTAATGCAATATAAACAGATGAAAGAGGGGATTTAAAAACAATTTATTTTGTGGCTGGTACTTCAAAATACTTTACAAGTCATATCAAGAGGATTTTTTAAAATCTTTCTTTATGAGTTGCTTTCTTTTCCAGAACAGTATCCTTGGAAATGACCCACTGGGTAAAAACAAAACAATAATAAATCCCTGTGAAAAACAGCCGTTTGAATTTCCATGAATGCCATTACCTTCAAAAGCCATCACAGCCTGCACAGCATTTGGCTGGCACCGTGGAGAGGGCAGAACAGTTGGAACAGAGGACTGGCAGCAATGAGATTACACAAAGATACCATCAAATGTCATCCAGACTGCTGGTAAGTACGTTTGTCCATGTCCCAGGCTCAAATAAAGAGCTTGCAATGTGAATTCAGGCTTGTGGCAGGTCTTGATGCTACACTTCACACCAACATGGACCAGCCAGACCCAGCCACGCCGGCAAGTGTGGAACCTGTGGGAAGAAAAAGCCACAGAGTAAAGAACTCACCTAAATAACTCACCCAGAAGCTCACTGATGGTAAGATCAGGCAGCTGCCTGTGCCTTTACTCCATTGTGCACTAGATGATGTGACTACTATTTTCATATAGATACTTGCACCCCAGCTGTGCTGGCAGGTTTGTTTTTCCAGGTGCCAGGCAGCACCCAGGAGCTTATGTTCTCAGACTAAGCGGACTGGAGGCTTGCTGCCGTGTCACGCTCATCAGACCAAACACATAATCCTTGAAATGCCTGTGAGAGGTGACCTAGAGCCTCTGGCGTGTCCTCCGGGAAGGATCAGCCATGGGAATTCACATCAGCTTTTTTAAACAATTACTGGAGTTGCTTACAGGGTGTTATTCGCAGACTGGTAGAGGGGCCTGCCCTGTGGGGAGCTCTGTCTTTCCTCCTGGCATAACGAACTAGGGGAGCTGGGCAGAAACTGGGAGGAGTGAAAAAGTACTTGAGATGCTTGAAAACATCTGCCTGTTCTCAGTTTACCTACTCTCACCTTTGTAGAGCTGCGGGACAGGCCCATGTGCCAGGAGGAGCAGGAGCGCTGCTGTGGGTTTTGAAGGCCCTTTCCAAGCTGCCCGCATACTTCAGTACGTGGTCCTGCCATTTTATTAAATTCTTCTGAAGTTGCTCCTGACCTAAGCTAAGTACTTTTCTATTGACATCAACTTTTGCCACTTCACTATTCACCCCCAGGTTATTAATAAAGCATTAAACAATATTGGTCTGAGTCCTGCTCTCTAGGGCACCTCATTATTAATCTCTTTCCCTACTAGAATTGGCCATTTATTCCATACCCATTTATAACCAGATTTTAATCCATGACAGGACTTTACCTCTCACTTTGTGGTTACCAAGTTTCCTTAACAGTTTCTTGTATGGGTGTTTATCAAAAGGCTTTTGAATGTCCAAATAAATTATATCCTCTGGTTGTTCTTTACCCACTATTTTATTAACTCTTAAAATTGTAAAAGGTCTGACTGGCAAGATTTATTCTTATGGTGGCTATGTTACTTTTTTCCTCTGCTTGAGACTTGATATTTCCCTGCAGACTGTAAAATATTTAGAGCGGTGACCCTCTGAATCTTGTGGCTTGAAGCAGCACCAGATGTGTTGTCAATGTTTAATTAAAAATAAAAGCAAATGTAATATACTACTGACTTTCTCAACTACTTCCTTGTAATGAAGTTAAGGTAATAATGCAAAATTTCCATGAGCTTGCCAGTCTGTGTAAATATTTACAGGGTCTTTATCGCTGCAGTACCAGATTCCCACATGCATTAGTGCAGTTATCCTTATAACACTTCTCTGATACAGGGAAGCTTTAATCCCAGCTGCCTGAAGAATCAGGGCACACTGACATCTGACACATAAAAAACAAACTGCTGGGCTTTGAGAATACAGGTTAGGAGATAAAACACCTTCTCCCACTTACAGATGCTGTATTTGCAAAAAATGCAAGAATCATCACAACTGAGAAATGTAATAAAAAAGGCAGGGTGCCCCAGTGTCTCTTCCCAAGCTCACTAAACCCCAAAATTCATTTTTCCCTTTGGAAAAACGCAGAGCACTGCAGGTAGAGTCCAGGCTTTTCCTTTTTTGCAGACTGTCTGTGCTTGCAGGTTTTTGCTGGCTCGGCTAGTGGCCATTTATTTTGGACTCACACCACATATCCAGTGTTTCATTATGCATTTTTGCTCCAGCCAGAACTAATACAATTGGCTGCATCTCAGCTTGCTTCAAATGTACAAGGGAGTAGGTTTCCTGAGAGAAAAGGAAGAAACAACATTTAAAAAAAAAAGAAAAGAGATCCTGTTTAAAGTAAAAAGCACTACAAAGATTTTGCCATGTAAGAAAACTTACAAAAGTCCACAAAATATACATATGCAAGGGCCCACCACTGGCCCCCACATCCCTGAAGAAGGAGGGGCTTTCCACCGTGCCCTGAAAGCTGACAAGACCTTGGCAAAGCAGGGAATGACTGAGAGGTTGGACGTGGAGGAGCCCTCGGTGAAAAGGCATGCGGGATGTGGAGTTGCGTTTTCAAGAGACTTCTGGCCTCACAGCTGAGGCTGGGCTTTCCAGAAATGCTCTCCTTCCAGAGCAAAGCAGCCAGAACAGGTGGCCAGGAATTCAAAAGGTTACAAAGTCCTTTAAACAATAATTAACTCCTAAATGTCAAAGGGGAGTGCTGTGGGTGCAGAACCCTTCTGGAAGATCAAACTTCCCCAGCAGAAGCTCTAAAGGGTTCTGGCTCCCACACACATGTTTCCACTTGTGGTTTTTAAGTGAGATTTTGAAGCTACCCGTGCTTGAAAACGTGGGAACACTTTTTTGGGGCCTGGAGTCAAGATCCCTTGAGACAACAGTGGGACTTGCTTGAAGATGCCTGCTTGTGGGTGTAAAAACAGGGATGGTTGAGCTCAGCTTGGCGAATTTCACCAACTCATGGACCAGCGATGCCCATGCAGCCGGGCTGAGGGCACAGAGTGCGTACAGGAGCACGGGCACTTGGGATTACCCCTGGCTGGGTTTGGATGCAGACCCACAAACCCCTCTTTCCTGTCGCCCATTCCTGAAACACAAGCTTTGCCTCCAGGAAGGCCACGGCTCCTGCAGCAACCAAATGATTTCCCCAAGGAGCAGTCAATGTATTGCCACGATCTTAATCTTATTTAGCGCGGTAGCATGGTTTTAATTTTTCCCTGTTTGATCCCTCAGCTTCAGGAATACTGATAGAAATAGAGACTGTGAAGATCAAATAAAGAGCAGCCTGTTGCAGATGAAAAAATACCCTTCAGTCCTCACTCTCTCCGGGGTGATTCAGCTTTTCCAAGGGCGCTGCCGAGATAAAAGGCTGGCAGAGCAGCAGCCGCGTTAGCCAGCGCTGTGACGCGTTCAGCGCACCGCCCCGCAACGGGGCCGTGGCTGCGGGATCCGCTACCGGCTGCCCCAGGGTCTCCGTCAGCGGGGGTGGGGGGGGCGGCCGGGCATGCGGGAGGGGCTGTCGCCCCGTTTTCACTCCGGCCAGGGGCTGTTTGCCGTTGACTTTACCGGTAGCGCGGTTCACCCGCCTCGGTCCGCACGGCAGCGCGGCTTGCGGCGGCGGGCAGCCCCTCCGCGCCCAGCCGCGCCGCCCCGCCCGCCTCATCAGCGGCAGGCCCCGGGCGCGGGGTAATTAGAAACATGGAAGGGGCTCTCTGTCTTTTGAAATCTGTCTCTCAACATCAAAGTGCTCCGCGCAAGTCGTCCTCCAGAGGTCGGCTCCCATATCTAAATGAGTGATGTATTTCATGGTATCTGTCGGGAGGGATATAATGAAGAAAACCGGCTTTGAGATGGGGCATGATGTGAAAAACAGGTGGCCCGCTGTAACGGGTTGCGGAGCATCTGTTTAGCAGTCCGGGCGTGTTCCCGTAAACTGCGCAAACACGGCGGGACGGCGGCGGGCGCGCAGCCTGCGCGGCCCGAAGCGGCGCGTTTCTGGGGAGCAGCGCAGGGGTCTGCCCCGGCCCTCGGGCTGCGCCCCTCAAACCGCTGCCTCCTCACGGTGGCAAGCGAAGCCCGACCCCCCCATTCCGCTGCAGATCCTCTCCTTCCCGTCCTGCAAGAAGAGCGGGCGCTGCCTCCACTTCGGAGAGATGTACAACGCCCCCCCCAAGCATCCAAGGGTGCAGGTGCCATGCCAGGTACCTGGCAAAGCAGCCTTTCCCCCTCTCCGCGAGCCTCAGCCGCTCCCCCGGGGCTGCCTGCACCCCCCGGGGGACCCTCCGCTTCCGTGGCGAGCACAGCCCCGCGGAGGAGCCGGCTCCCCCTTTCAAGGGGCTGCCGCCGGTTTGGCCTATAAGAAACACCCCGCGGAAATCATGGCGCTTGCTGGTAACGCTTCCCGGGCCTCCTCCTTCCTCCGCTTGCACAACCGCTCCGACTTTATTCCGACTCTATCTGTGCAACAATAGAAAGTGTTGGCAAACGTCAGCCAGGCCATAAATCCAGCCGAGCGTACGTGTTTCAAGTGCTCACGGGCAAATCGCCGTGATTTCCCCGGAGGGTGCGCAGGACGGCGGGTTGCGCGCTTGCTGCGTGCTCGCTGCGCGCGGCTCGGGGAGCGCGCACTGGGGAAGCCCTCCGCGGTGAGCTGAGCTGCGACGTGCCATTTAAGATGACCGGCAGCATAACACCGCACAGTGTCGCCTCGGGAGCCCTCTGCCTTGCCGGGGAGGGCCGCTGCATTCAGCTCTCCCAAGCCTACCGCGGGAAGGCAATCCTAGCCCCTCCGCCGCCCGCGAGGGTGCGGGGATCCCACTCAAAACAGGGAGAGCTACAGGTGTCCCAACGTATTTGGAAACTCGCTTACTTTGCAAAAAATTATCCCGGCCTGCAACCCGTCCTCCTCTACACCCGTGAAATCCCACAGCGGGCACAGGGGCTAGCTCAGGAAGTCTGCAACGAAGCTACCCTGGCACGGCTGAAAGGTAAGCGCTGCACCCGACAGATAAAACCAGAAACGATTGGGAGGGTGCCCAAAAAAAGAAACCCCTCCGCACTGCAGCAAACATAAAGCCCGGCTCTTCCCCGCCCGCAGCCGCGGGAGCGCAGGTGGCACCGCCCCGGCGGGCGGAGCGAGCTCCGCGGGGCAGCGCCCGGGGGGGGGGGGCGGCACGGCGCGCCCTGGGGCTGCGGCCCCGCCGGCACAGGCACATACACATTCTCCGTCTCCGTGTTATTTTTATTTTAATTGGTGATTACGCGCTCCCCCGGTATCTTTATGTGGTGGTTAGTGCCGGGTTCCGGGGGTCCTGCTGGGAAGGGGCGCCCGGTCCGCCGTGCCGCCAGTGCCTGCCGAGGGCTCCCGGGAGAGACGGGCCGTCCGGCCCCCGAGCTCTTCCCCGCCGGTCCGGTCCGGGGGCTGAGCTTCCCCAGCTCCGCTTTCTGGCGGCGCTGGAGGAAAGGCTAGCGACCGCGGCACGCTGGCTCCTGGGAGCCTTCGCCGCTTCCTTTTTTTTTTTTTTTTTTTTTTTTTCTTTTTCTTCTACCCGCCCCCCCTCCCACCCCACCCCCCCGGAATGACCGATGTGTATTGCCTAAATGGCTCGTCCCTTTCCCTGATTGCAAATGATTTCCCGCTTCCATTGTGCTGAACTTTGCCTCGCCAGACTCTTTACGGCTTTTCTCTTGTTGATGGCCTTTCCTTTGTGGCAGTTTCGCGAGCTGATTGTATTTGTTAATTAGTTGCTAACAGCATCGTAACGGGCTTGATGGATAACCGTGTCATTAGCACTCACCCCTGCAATTCACATTTCCAATAGGGCAGGGGCTACCCCATGCCGGGACTGTGATTTGTGGCTGTAGCCTCGTGTGGGTGACACGCACCCCGAGCCCCCACCTCCGCGTGGTGCTGTAGCCAGAGGGGGCGCGACCGAGACCCCACCGCTGCGGTTTCACCCCGCACCGCGACCCCGCGGCTCCCGGCTGCAGCCGCCCCGCTTCGCTTTGCTTCGGAGGCGAGCAAGGCAGGGAGCCCCTCCTTTGTGTGGCCCTGAGGGTACGCGTGCGCTGGTGCCGCCCCCGCTCCCGGGGCTGCCGGGGACAAGGGCATCCCGCACAAGCCACTGCCGCGCGAACACGCGTGGGAAGCACCGCTGCCCCCGGCCCGGCAGCCCCCGGCGGCGGCCGCCCCAGCGCCGGGGCCGCGGCTCCCGTCGGAGGGGCCCGCCCGCTCCGCGCCGCCCCGCCCCGCGCCTTCCCCGGCGGGGGCTCGGCCGAGCCTGGGAGATGTAGTCCCGGTTCCCGGGCTCGCCAGCGGCCGGCGGGGCTTCCGCGGGGGACTACGTTTCCCAGGCCCCCCTGCTGCTCGGCCGGGCCGCAGGGAGGGCCGGGCTGTCAATCAGTGCGCGTCGGCGGGGATAGAGAGCCGGGGATCCCCCCCGCCCCCCCGCCCCCTCCGGGTCCCGCTAATAATAAGTGCTTCAGGGGCTTAAAAGCAGGGAGGCAAGTGTCATGCGGGCGCGCCGCAAGGAGCCGAGCTCCGGCTGAGCGCCCGGGTCCGCTCTGCCGCCGGCGCAGCCCGGAGGAAAAAAAAAAAAAAAAAAAAAAGGGGGGGGTGGGTGGGGGTAGAAAAAAAAAAAAAAAAAAGAAAAGCCTCGGAGCTGGTTCCCGGGGAAGGGGCGAGAGGAGCCCGAAGGGCTGGACAAGCCGGCAGCGGAGTGGCGATGAGGCGCAGGAAGACGGCGGTGGCGGCCGGCTGCTGCCTCGCGTTCCTGCTGGGCACCCTGCTCAACGTCCTCTTCATCCCCGGCTCCGAGCACCCGCCGCCCCGCGACGGGGCGCCCCCCTCCCCGCCCGGCGCCCCCCTCTACCCGCCGGAGGAGGAGGGCGGCGGCGGCGGCCGGGCCGCCCTGGCGCGGCAGATCCGCGAGCGCTACGAGGAGGTGCTGCGCTACCGGCAGCACCGGGCGGCGGCGGCGGCGGGGCGGCGGCCGCTGCGGCCGCGGGAGCGGCGCCTGATGGACCTGGCCCCACCGCGCACCTCGGCGGAGCAGCCGCGGCTGCCGGGGCCGCGGGGCCGGGCGGCGGCGGGGCTGCGGGCAGGCGCCTCGGCCGAGCTCTCGCTGGAGCCGCCGCTTCTGGGCTGCCGCGACATCCGCAATGTCAGCGGCGTGCAGTACTTGGGCTCGGGGTACACCAAGGCGGTCTACAAGGCGGTCCTCAACCGCACGCTGGCCGTGGCGCTGAAGGCGGTGGATTTCGGCGGGCACGACATCGCCCACTGCGTGCGGCAGTTCTCCGCCCTGGGGGACTGCTACCGCCTGGCCGCCTACAAGATCGTCAAGGAGATGATCCTGCTGCAGCGGCTGCGCCACGCCAACGTCCTGCAGGTACGCGGGCCCTGTGCGGGCGGCCGGGGCCCCGCCGAGCCGGGGGAGTAGCGCGGCTTTTCCGCCGTTGGCTCGGCCCCGCCGCGGGCAACCTGTCGGTGCGGACCGGGAAGCGGGTTGGTGGGGTTCCCCGCGGGAGGGCAGCGGGCCGGGGCCGTGCCGCGGACCCCCGGCGAGTTGACCACCCGCCCCCCACCCCCACCCCCCACCCCCCGCGGAGGCGCGGTGGGGCCCGGCGGCTGGTGACACCGATGTCCCTACGGGCACGGCGGCTCCTCGCCAGCCCTCCCTACCGCGGGTCCGCGGGGAAGGCAGGGGGCGCGTCGATGGGCGCTTTCCGCCGCAGCCGCGCACTGTCAGCGGTGCTCAGCCCCCGCCGCCGAGTGCTGGCCCTGGCGGCGCGCCGGGCCCGGGGCACGGCCGGGGGAGTGCGGGGTGCGTCGCGTTCCCCCGCCGCTCCGGCACCCCGCTGCGGCCGGCCTGGCGGTTAACTGTCCCATCGCTCCTCCTCGTCAACAAAATTAATACTGAGGTGAGGAAGGACTCGGAGATTCAAAAGCACTCGCAAACGTGGGAATTACAGGCCGTCCCGCATGGCAGCGCCGCCTGCTCCCCGCAGCCCCGGGGGGCAGGGGCACCCCGGCAGCGGGAGCGGCCCGCTGGGTGACCTACGGGGGCAGGGCGAGTGTGAGCCGCGTTAGTCAGCGCGCCGGCACCGCGGCACTTGCCAGAAGGGCTGCATTGTAGGACTGTTACACATCAGCATGAATCTCAACGGGTCCATTTGGATGTAAATGCTGGTGTGGAAATTCCTATTGCGTTTCGCATAGCATGAGCAGTTGCAGTAGAATAAAAAATGAACGTTAGACCAGACGGTTTCGCAGTAGGTGCTTTTTGAACTGAATGGAGTAAAGGAGTTTTGTGTTTCTTCTTCAGCAGCTGCAGCAGGAGTACCAGCTCCCCCACGAGAACTTCAGATCCCAACGATCAAAGCTCTCGAGTTTCATATACTGTTCAAAGAAAGGGTAGTCATGATTTATCCATGACAAGAAAATAGATATTAACCATCCTTCCTTCCTTCCTTCCTTCCTTCCTTCCTTCCTATTTCCATAATCTTTCCTCTGTGGTGCCAGGTCTAGCTATAATAAGTAGGAAGAACAATACCTAGGAAACTATAAAAAGCTGTGCTGGTAGCAAGGATGTTAGCTGCAACTTGGTTACTGTGATGAATTCTCATTGGGAAAGCCAGGCTTGGGTGCAGCCATCGTTACTGATTGAGCTGACAGCAGGAAATACACCCTACAGTTGTAAAAGCTGAGGGGATCCCCCCCCGCACCCCCCAAGATTGTTTTTCTTGCTCAGTGGAAGCGAATTGGCCAGGCTGAGCTTGAAATGTGCGTGTTTTTAAAGTTGCGGGTCGTTTTGGTAGGCACTAGCGTTTCTTCCCCATCGTGGTGTTCTGCTCTGGAAATATGCATTTGGATCAATACTCCTCACGAAATGGAAGGAGGGTGCGTTGTCTGCGAGGGGTCCCGAGCCAGCCTGCGTGTGCGGGCAGGGGGACCCCCGGCAGCGGGACCCCCGGCAGCAGGCTGGCCGCGCCGCCCAAGCCGCCTGCAGCACCGCTACCGCAGCCTCAAAGCCTGGGGAGCCGCGGTGGTTCGCTGCCCCGTTCCGTCATCTCAGGTGGACTCTGGAGGGAGAGGCGAAGGGGGGGTGGGGGGTGTCCCTCGGCGAGGAGGGCCGGGGCTGAAGCAGCTGGAGGATGAGCAGGCGCTTCCACAAGCGCCGGGAGGAGAAACACCCGGCCTCCGTGCTGGGAAAATGCTCTCATGGGCAAAATTCCCGCGTGTTAATTAGGGTTTCATATTTACATGCCACCCAATTTCAAAATAGATTACACTTAAATCAGAAACATGTTTTCAGTTTCGTTCCACTTTTGTCACCGCGTTTTCTTTTGTCTGCCCTCCGGCTCTGCCAGCCCCCGGCAGAGCTGCCTGGCTGAGATCAGAGAAGCCCCAAGCCCCCGTACATCACCCACCTTTTTGTTTAACATATTTCATTCTGGAGGCGCACGGGGCCAGGTCGCTGCGGGGCGAGAGAGGGCTAAACGAGGTACGACATTACCTCGAAAGGGGGCTGTAAAAACCGAGCTGGTGGCTGTACCTCGGGGCGGCTGTATGGGCCGGGGATGGGGCTGTGGAGTCCTAAAACCGGTGCGGAAAAGGGGCACCAGCGAGCAGAGCGAGATGTATTGATTGTGTCTCTCCTAAAAGAGACATCTCAAAGGGGACAGGCTCTACCGACTCAAGACTGATTTTTAGCTTGTTTTCAGCGGAAGCCGGGCCGGGGCTTAGAAATCACTGTCCAGGGTTTGCTGCCGAGGCAGAGGAGATCGGTTCAAACGCCAGTATCTCCTCCCCTCCGCTGGCTTTTGACAGCCGCTTGGCTTTCACTGGAGCAGCAGGACCCGCACTGCCTACAGATGCCAAAGGCACGGCGCAGCATCTGCGGGGCCGGCAGAGGCCGGGGGCTTTTCTGCTGCGCCCCTTACCTCTTCTTTGCTCCTTACCCCCGCCGGCGCCTGCCGCCATACCCGAACACGAGCCGGCCGCTATAAATAGCTGGAAGGACATGCCACCCTCCTGCCACCCTGCCGCGCTGCGGGCCGGCGGACAGCCGGCAGCCCGGGGCACGAAGAGGGACCGGGGGGGGCTTTGGCACGGAGGCGGCCGGTGCTTTCTCCCTCGGCGCTGCCACCGGCGAGCGCCCGCCGCCCGCACCGCGGCAGAGGCCGGCGGGACCCCCGCAGCCCCCCGCTGAGCCGGGCCGGTGCCCCGTGAGGCCGGGGGGGCTTCCCCCGCCTACCCACGCCGCGGGGGGGGGCGGCCCCGCATCCGGGGCACAGCCACGCAGGACGCGGGGCGCCGTGGGCCGAGGGGCGGCCGCTTCCCCCCCCCGGGCTGTGCCGGCCCCCCGCGCCCCGCCGCGCCGGAGCATCCCCGGCCCCGGTCAGGGGCTATTCGGGGTGAGCGCGTTCGTGAGTTTCTCTTGCTGGAAATAAAGTTTTCGTGTAGGTTCAGTCCTAGGAAAGGGGGTTTTCCTGTAAATCTCTGGCAGCTGACAGCCTGAAGTGTAGTTTGTAAGATAACAGGCTTGTTCTTTACTGTCTCAGCAGTTCCCATTCTGGCCTGTCTCTTGTCAAAATCAGCTTTTTTTTTTTTTTTTTTTTTTTGCCATCCTTTTAAAAGACTTGATTATTATACAATATATGATAGAAGGGAAAAGAGCTCTTTCCAGAAAGTACCACTGCCTTCAGACAGCATGTTGACATATCCACCGTGCCCTCCGCCCGGGGAAGGAGCCAGATGTGTCAGCTCGGGCAGATGTGGCCAACCAAGTCTATCAAAAGAAACGCTGAAAAACTGGCAAAAGGGAGAGCAGTTTCGTGTTGGCCAGCGCTGAGGCGAAGGCAGCTCGCCCTCCTGTTTTTATTTCCATGCTCTGCCCATCACTCGTGTGCCCGTGCCAGTGCCGAGCCATCGCCCCCTTGCCCCCGCAGCCTGGGGCAGCGCACCAGGGTTGCCCGGGGCTCCCTGGCATGGCAGCCGCTGGGAAGGGCAGGTGCAGGCTGCAGTGGGAATGTATTTGCTTTGGAGCGGGGAAGAGAGGGGTAGTTCATTAAAGTTGATTTTATAATGAAGGGCACTGGGGAAGAGGGGGAACTGGGTCACTGATTTATGGTAACAGAGGATTTAGCAGCCCGCTAATTGCTTTGCAGTCGCTCTGTGTCAAATGCGGTGCCTGATCTCTTCCTTTCCCTCCGTGCTGCGGTTTCTTTTCTTGCAGAGTTCAAATGCTGCTGTCTGAATCCTGGCTTTCCGTGCATTTTAGTGGGGAAAATGATTTAGTGTGCTTTAATTCCTCCCTGCCCGTATTTGAGGAAGAAAAGAAAATCAAACCATTTGCAGTTAATTTCAAACAATGAGCACGATTGTAAAGACACAAAGGCAATGTTTGATTTACTGTAATAATGTAATTATAGCCCTTGGAGTATCAGAATTAAGGGTGTTGCCGTTCTTTCTTCCTTTGGGTTGCTGAAGCTGAAGAGAAGGGAGGGAAGATTTGAAATTGCAGGCGTTTGGAAAAGTGCAAGCTTATTTCTGTGACAGCTGTTTATTAGCACTTCTAGTGTGAGTTCACAGTGATTCATTGGAGAAGAAGCTGCTTCTTAAAAACAAACACAAAAGCTCGTTCAAGGAAAAGGGCTGGCTTTGTCTGAAGCCAGTGGAAGACACTAGCTGCTAACGGAACTGGAGGTTTGCTGACTGCCCCGGCAAGGCAGTTTCATTTGGCTTATGTAGCTTTAGTGTAAAGTTAAAATGTGCAGATGAGATGCTGAGATAGCATCCACACTAAAGGAGTCATTACCCAAGTTACAATCTCAAAGCAGTTTCTGTATGAATTGATTCAGTTAGCTCCAATGTGTTTGTTACTGATTTGTTTTAAATGTTTGTGATTACAGTGAGAATATTTATTGCTTGGAAAATTAATTGATTAAAATAATGTTGGAAATTATACATCACTTGCTGTTTGACAGGTTCAGCAGACTTAAGATGTGCTAGCTGATCATGGTATTTTTAAATAACTGTTTTAAAAGAAGATTTTTCTTTACTTGTGATAATTAACAGACCTTTTACCCTGATTGTTTCCCTGTACATATGCATAGCCAGCAGGATATGGCAGTTTTAATTTTAATGTGGGAATTAAAATTATAAAGCTTTGTATACAGTTTGCTTCTTCCAGGTGGAAGTAGGCCATCTTTCCAAGTCTGAAAAAAGCCAGTATACAGTTAATTTCCAGTGCAAACACATTTGCATAGGGAGCATATGACTTGTGAAGTTCTGATCCTTTACCCCATCCTTCTTGCATGATCCACTGTTGTTTTCACAGAAAGCAGGGGGGAAGGGGAGACCAAGCTACAGTAAAACCAGCTACTCGGGGACCTCTTCCCTCTTGCCAGCGGGTGGGCGTTGAATCCTCTTTGTGCTGGCAATGGTGCAGGATTCCCAACAGCAAGCCTTGATCTGCAATTGGCTGGAGTTTGACCATGACAGCTTTGGGAACTGCTCGCCTGAGAGGAGTGCTGGGATTGCTGACACCAGCTGGTGGGTAACTACATGGAGAATCTGTCATTCTGAATTTTGGATGCGGCAACAGAGATTCACAGCTCTTGGGAGCAAACCTTTCAAAACCAAGTGCCTAATGAGAATTAACCTTCCGGGCTGTGACTGGGGCTGGCTGGGGTCTGGCCATGCGTTCCACATGCGTGGTAGGGGACCGTGGCAAGTACAGGGGTCATCTTAGACTGGGAATTTCTTCTAAGGCTTTTCTAAAGTAGCTCAGTTGAGCTGCACTTGGGACAGGTTGGCTAAAGATGAAGGAGGCCACCACACCTGGTGCCAAGACCAGGCTGACACCACCTGTTTAACTGGCGTTAGGATCAGAGGACCTTCAGGTCCCAGGCAGATGAGCCTGCCAAATCCCGTTGAAGTGGCAGAACAGGTTCACACTGCTTGCTGGCCACCTCCTTCCTGTGGAAAAGCTGCCACCACTGCTGCTTGGCAAGTGGTGATGGAGCTGCTTCTTTGTCCTGGTCACTCTGCTGCTTGACATTGCCGTAGGTGCACCTTGCAGGAGATAAGGCATCTAAGTCGCTTGGGTATCCTTCGGAATTGTTAGTGGTGGTCGATGTAAGGTGTCACACTGGACATTTGTGTGGGTGGAGAGAATAAAGCAGGCAGTGCCACCTACTGATGGCTCGGTGGAGACAGTTCGCTGCTGCTAACAGATGTCCCCACAGCCCCAAGGAGCTCCGGGTGGAGTGGAGAAGGGCAGAGAGAGCAGACAGATGCGGTTTGGCGAGGAAAGAAGAATTATGCAAAGTGCTGCTTTATTGCAAGACTGCTTCCCAAAAGGCCCAGATGTTATCCTGCGCTTTTAAGAGTGAAGAAAGGATCTGTTAACAAGAACTTCAGAGCTGCTGCAAGCACAGAGCTGATACAATTGCAAACCCAGTCTAACCGTTCGTGTCACTGGAAGGCAAGCTGTACATCTTGACACTGAACTCGCCAAGTAACATTTTTTCCCATTGAATTGCATGGGATGGTAGAGGGTGTTCAACTTGCAAAGCTGTTGGCAGGAACAGCTTTCCATAAGGCACGTGCCATCACGTAAGTTAAAAGGGCTACATTGTCCGTTCTTTTGAAAGCGGCATTCATAAAACTAATCCCAATCATTTGTTGAATGATTTCTATGATTGCTTCTCAGTTTTATGTGCCATGTAAATAATTCCAGAAAACTCTGGTTTGAATTTCTGCCTCCTTTATGAGAGCTGATGACTTCCAACCTCATCCGGTTTCCTTCAGGGGAGCCCAGCACTGCTCGTTCTGGGCAGTGGCTTGGGGAGATCACTGGTCACCACAGGATGCTGTGGGCAGGGTCAAGTTCTCCTTTGCTGCTTGCCTTTTTCCACAGGAGTGACAGTGAACGAACAAGGCCACTCTACCACATCAGTATCCTCTCCTGGAAATTAGTTGTGGCCAGGGCAGAATTGCAAGGGAAAACATGTGGTTTTTAGAGGCTGTCCTTTCACTCCCCACTCCCTCAACCCCGAGTGTGGGGTATACCTCCTCGTGCTGGTATCCAGTGATAGGATGCATGGGAATGGTTCAAAGCTGTCCCAGGGGAGGTTCAGACATTAGGAAGCATTTCTTTACTGAGAGGGTGGTCAAACACTGGGACAGGCTTCCTAGAGAAGTGGTCAATGCCTCAAGCCCATCAGTGTTCAAATGGCGTTTGGAGAGTGCCCTTAATAACAGGCTTTAACTTTTGGCGTGAGCCCTGAAGTGATCAGGAAGCTGGACTAGATGAGCGTTGTAGGTCCCTTCCAACTGAAATACTCCGTTCTGCTCTGTCTGTGCCCTTTTGTACGTGCTCAGTTTTCTGGTTGCAGCCATATTCTGGCAAGGGCAGGTGGGGCTGTGGTGGTGGGCCAAGGGGCCCTGAGATGACCCCCTGGAAGGGCATGCCAAGGCTGTCAGAGCTCTGCTCCTCCAGCCCTCTGCTTGCTGCATGGACGCAGAGAAAGTTGGTGCACTGAGGTGTGAGCTGGGGCCATGCTTGGAGGTGTTGTGCCCCAGCTTTATGAAGTGTCTGTGTCAGATATGCAAGCTGGGTTTTTTAAAGGTCTTTTTCAGGGATTTTTGTGCCAACACAGTCATCTGATGGTTCAGGTAGGTGCCTCGTGGCATCTAACTCCCATTGCAATTTTTCATTTCTGTGATGGCCACGAAAAACCTGACAAGAAGTTCTCACAGGCACTATGCTAATACTAGTATTGACTCTAAACTAATTTTAAAGGAATTTGCTTTTGTCACTCAGCTGAATGTCTCAGTTTAGGTAGTAGACACCAGACATGGGTATTTTATATTTTAGGCCAAATTCGGAAAAACATAGTTTGGAAGGAGTTGCCTTTTTCTCGGACAATGTAGCTGCAGATAGACTCCAAGCTTATTTTAGAGCTCGCCACAATAAAGTACAAAGTGATATGACTTGCATACCTAAGAAAGAAGAATTATACAGACAGGTCGAATGAATCCAAGTTGAGATTTTCCAAACATGCAATGCACAGACGTTATTTGATAGTTTTGTAATGCAAAATCATGTCATAACGAAGGGTTAAACTTGCAGTGCGGTGGAACTGAATGCAGTGGCTGTGGATGGAGGTCAGGGGAGATTCTGATCTGGCTATTTACAAGATAATGAACTGTGCCTTCAGTGGTATCAGCCCTTTTCCATTGAAATCATGGTTGTATGATCTATTTGTCTCCACTGGAAGGCTTTACAAGAGTAGGCTACTTGTGTGACTAAATATTTGCAGGGTTGGGCCTTGAGCTTGTGCAGTGCAATGCAAACTCAGTGTTGTAAATGTTTTTAGTAGAAGAATTTTCCACTCCAGAGCATAAGGAAAGCAGGGAGAGTAAGAGGGAGATAATGTTACTAAATCATAAGATTATAGCTGACATAATATGTGTCAGAACAGCAGGTATGGTATGTATATGCATAGTTATACACACACTTCATATAAAATGTATGGACATATCTGTGGATATGCCAACAGGTAAGGTTATATATATGTGTGTGTGTGTTTCTAAATAATAAATTCCAATTTTTCTGTTAATGAACTTCCATGTTTAGTAACAGTGCCAGGTGTGAGATTCTTGTACCTTTTAGCTCTTCTGGAGTTTACTGCTTATCATTAGACTATGTTTATAAATAAAACCCTAGGCAGAGCTGTGAATTTAGAGGTTAACGTTTGAATTGCCCACTGCTTGCTCTTGATTCCCATATCCAGCAGGAGAGGAAATCCTGCCTCACAGCTGTCAGCGTACAGTTTTGGTCCCACTCTTAAAAAGGTTCTGTGTGGTGCTGGGGATGCCTCTATGAAAGTCTGTTTCCAGTGAAGCTGTGCCCTTGGCAGGGCTTGATTGCTGGATTTCAGTGAGGAAAATCAATTCACTTCTAATGCAACATCTCTATGTATCCTGTAGCAGGAAGGCTGATATTGGATCAGTATTCATTAAGTTTAGGCCTTTCAGGGAACTCATCCTTTCTCCAGGGAGATGCGTGCTACAGGTTTGCAGATGCTCTTGGGCTGAGTAGGTGTGGCAATATATAAAAAAATATTTTAAAATATGTATAAAACATAAAAATATAGGTAAAAATATGGTGTATACATTATATATAGAAACACATATACATATATATGTCATCTATACACATATATGTGCTTGTGTGTCTTTATATATGCATATACCATCAGCAAGGAAGGGAAGTACTTAAAACCCAAGGCATAAATAGATCTTACAGCGACGTGAACATCTCCAATCATATATTGGTAAATCTTGGCTGTATCAGGCACTGCTGGGAGTTTCTGCTCTTGCAGGGAATTATCCCAGTGCTCCAGGAATGAAAGGTGAATCCAAGAACTGGTTGAATAAAAAATACTACGTTCACTTTGATAGCAGTAAAGGAGCAAGAGCTTCTAGAATGTGCTGTTCTCGTTTTGACACATAGCAGCTCAAATAAATGGCTCATCAAATGGCTATCAGTGTCAGTGGGAGCTTTTTATTTCCCCTCGGCACCCAGTCACTACAAAATAAATCTTGACACAAACCAGTTTTGATTAGGTAACCCCGGGTCCATGTATTTTTGAAAAGAAAGGCCATGGCAAGTAGTGACTACTGTTGCTCATCATAACAGTGAGATTAGTCATATTTTTTTTAGCTTCACTTTTCTATTGTGGGCACTGTTTAGGCCTTACTGTAGTAAGTTTGGGCAAGGCCAACTTAAGATAAAAGAGAATTAGATTTCTAGAAATTATGTTTGGTGTAATGCAGTTGAGCCTGTCACTTATATTACAGCTGGTAATAGTGTTCTTCAAGTTCCCACTCTGGGACTCATGGAAATCTCATGTTCATTAAAGAAAACGGGGAAATTTCTAGCTTTAGTGGATGTAGAGAAAACCTAAAGACCGTGAACATGAAGGGCTAAGAACTAGCAAGGCAGAAATTCACGATGTGTTGCAGTTCTTAGGGAGCTCAGACGATCTGTAGAGGGGAGTTTTGCCCCCCGGTCGCCAGGGCAGCGATCCTGGCGCAGCCTGGCAGAGCCGAGCCGGGGGCTGGAGCCCTGGCGGGACATGGCCAGTCCTACTGGCCCTGGCTGGCCATGGTGGCCAGTCCTGCTGGTCCCGACTGAGCAGTCTCTATAGGTGAAATGTAACACTTCAGTGGAGGTTCTGGCTTGACATTTATTTTTCTGAAAATCCAGCTAGGGTGCCTGCGCTAATGCAGGAGAGCTCGTTGTTTGCACAGACTTACCCTGCTGATGACAGCTTAATAAGCTCCTTTATTTTGTGTTTTTATTCAGCAAGCTTGTCTGCTTTTGTGTAGGGGCTGACCTCTGCTTTCGCCCTCCCCCCGCTGCACCAGCTTCTCTGAAAGGGGCACCTCTGTCCCCATAATTTGTAGTAAAAGGGAATTGTAAAGGGAGGTGAACTGGCCGGCTGTAGGGACGTGGGCGCCTACAATGCGATATAAATGCTTGTGGGGGCTGACCCTGTGTGCCCAGCGTGCCTAAACACTCCTGAAGTCAGTGGGAGTTTTGGGTGCTTAAAGACTATTGCAGGACTGAGCCTTTATGACCGAGAAAATCCAAACACTGAGGCAAGGATTCGGTAAACAGGGCTACTAGAAATGAATTACGGCACACAATGTGAGAACAGACCAACATTTCATATCTGGCATACGTTCTTCTAAACAGACAGAAAGACAGCCCGATATTGTGACTGTTTGCTATTAGGTTCTACACAAAAATATATTGGGGTGGCATTTAAATGCAGTGACTCGAGATAGCAAAAAGATGTGGGATTGTATTTCTTTCCATTCATTTAATTGGAACCATGCTGAAAAGGCGTATGAAAACCATCACGCTTGAATATGTCTAAAGTGTAGCTTTGCAACACTGAGAATGATGTCCGACCTAATAGAATTTCAGATAGAGGAGATATTTTGGCTCATCTTTTGCTTCCAGCTATATTCAGTTTCCCCGTGTGGTTATTTTTCTTGTTATTGTATGCATCCAGCTATCTGTTTCTTACTTCACTGTCTGGGAATACAAACCATTTTGTCTCATTTCAGACCTTAAAATGGATTGGACAAAAACAAAAGGAAGGAAAAAAGAAAGTATTTTGGGCAGTACCTCTGTACTTGTTTCTGTGTCTTAATAAGCCTCTTAAATGAAAGGCCTAAGAATTACTGTCTTGTAATATTTTGCATCTATATATATTCTGTATTTTGTAACATCTGTATGCTGGGTGGCGGTTCATCAGGAGGGGATGAATATAACCATTTTAGATGCTTAACTGGCTGTTGGGACTTGCCCAGTTTGTAATCATGGTAATTGCATGTACAAATATGGCTGTGTAATTACATGTGCATTTTTGCATTTAGTTTCAGGAGTTCATTTAGAAAAGTATAAATGCGGCCCAATAAATCCTTTATATCTCAGACTTCTGTGCTTTTATAACTCTATATAATTATGTAATAACACTGCATCTGGAGAGCTTTCACTTAAGTAAAAGCAATAAAGAGTTCAGGTTAGATTATATATTTTTTGTGTTAGAGCTGCACTAACTTACTCAGTACTGTGTTTTTCAGCCCTGTAAGATTGATTAAGTTCAGCAGTACTCTTGCAAGAAAATTTTCTTGTGAGAATAAAGAGCAATTTAAGTATGAAACCAAAACTGGATCAGGTCATTTAAGCTTCCACAATGACTGAAGTGATTAAGTGGGTATTAATATAGTAAAATATACACCGAATACTCAGATATTCAGGGCAGTGAAGACTTTTGCCAAGGTACAAATTGGATACTAAGATGAAAGAATTACTTACGAGCAAAGTTCCAGCTCTCTGAGAAGAAATTAAATCATTATTATTGCTATTGGCATTCATGGATTGAGATAAAATAGACACAAATCAATATTGTAATTAATTTCTACTTATGTGTTCATGTGCACATAAATACATAATAAGCCTAATTTCCCAGTATTTTGTGTGTACAGATATGTATGTAGTATGTTTTTATAATCAAATGACTGTGTACTCGTTTTTTGTCATCCATATTTCTATTCCTGGAATGGTTTTCACAAATGTTGAGACTGTCTAATGAAGACTGATACCTTTTTGTCTGTTCAGTGTTACTGTGAACCAACAGTTACCTTGATACTGTCATTTCCCAGTCTAGATTGCTGGCTAATTTCCCTTGCGGCTTTTTCCCCAATTGATAGTGTTACTGTGCTAATGACAAGAGCTGAACTCTGCAGATGATGCACAAACAGATGTTAGATTTTAACACTCAGAACTGAGGGTTTTCAAACGTGCCAAGCTCTGTCCTGCCTTCTTAGTCTGCCCCCACACACGAGATATGTGAAATACCTGGTAATAAGAACTGCAGAATCCAGTTTGTCTCTGAGAAAAGGTATACACTGTATTAAATATTTTTATTTAATTTTGGGTTTTGTTAGTTCAGAAGGCTTAAACAGAATTGTGCTGCTGCAGTCCTCTTAAGATAGTTTGTAGCATACAAAGATTTAACTCCTGTCAATAAGCTGCACAAAAATGGTGTCACAAAAGATAAGGAACAAACCCAAGTCTGGTCTGAATGGCTCTAGATTAAGAAGCGATTGCTGTTGCAGTCTTTGTTATGGTTGTGGCAGTAAAGGGAAAGGTCTCTTTTCCTATTTCAAATGTTGTGTCGGCATCTATCACAAATTCTCTGTTGTGCATCGATGCCAAAATCTTTTCGACATGTTTTAAAATAAAATCTTCTCGCTCTTTGCTTAGGTCAATGTCTGTGTTTAAGCAGCTGTTTTGAAATACAGCGCCATTTGTACACTGAAAAGAAAAATTGTTTACTAGTTTTACATTTTTTGGCACCCTTTTTTCCTTTAAAAGTAGACAGCTAGAGTCAGAGCTAGCAGAGTGGTTCATAACAAAATCCTGTATTTGCTGACTTTAGTGTGGTCTTTGCTTTTCTGTCTGGGAGGGTCACAAGCCGTAAGAATGTGCCTGATACTCGAATCTGCTCGCGGCAGTAGAGGAGGCAGCGGAGGAATAGCAGCAGGGCATTTTTTTAATGCTGCATTTTCACACAGACCCCTTTTACTGTATGGTTTATTTGACTGAGGGCAGAGATTACATTTCATTTTATTTCATGTGCATGCTGTTCTGGCTGGAAAGTTGCAATCAGATCCTTATCAGGCTCATTTAACTGCCTCTCTGCCAGGGCTTGGCAGGGAGTTTGTAAAAGTCTGTCCCCTCCACCCTGTCAGACATTGTCCTGCTCCATATAAAGCAAGACATCTCTCCTCCACAGTCTTTAGATGTTCTTCTTGTGCAATTATTTGTGCAAGTGAAAATTAATCACTCAAATGGAAAGCAAATACAAGAAGGTGCAAAAGCATAGCTGAAATTGCCATTTAAATGCTTTTAAGTTGAAGAGGCTACTGGCAGCTAATATTTTGGAGTATTTGTCCTTCTTACCGATAACTGCACGCAGAAGTCCATCAAGTATAGCAAAAGGCAATTTCTGGCTGGGCAAAGATAAGTTTTGGCATTTCCATTGCTTTTCAAGCTGCCGTGTCACATTGCCATTCAATGCACAAACAGTAGTCCTATGGGAAACGTCATTAAAGCTATTTTGTGATGTCTTTTAAGCAGAAAATCAGTCTTATGTAGCCATGTGTTGCATAGGCTAAACTCATTTTCCTCAGATACAATTAAGTTTCTACATGGATATTTTAATTTTATTTTTCTTAAACATTTGTGGTGGGTTGACTCTGGCTGGACACCAAGTGCCCACCAAAGCCGCTCTGTCGCTTCTCTCCTTGGCTGGACGGGGGAGAGAAGATACATTGAGAGGTTCGTGGGTGGAGATAAGGACAGGAAGATCACTCAGCAATTAGCATCACAGGCAAAAGAGATGAGTTGAGGAAAAATTAATTTCATTTATTAGCTCCTTCTGCACCCACCTTGGTGTCTGCAGAGTTGTTGCTCTCACATATTCTCACTCCTCTCTCTGGCTGAAGCTGCTGTTGCTCAAGGAGTTTTCCACCTTCTTAAATACATTATCCCAGAGGTGCTACCACTGTCACTGACGGGCTCAGCCTTGGCCAGCAGTGGGTCTGTCTTGGAGCTGGCTGGCATTGGCTCCATCAGACGTAGGGGAGGCTTCTAGCAGCTTCTCACAGAAGCCAGCTCTGTAGTTCCCCTACTACCAAACCTTGCCATGCAAACCCAATGCAGCATTAATAGAGATGAGATCCTGTATGGAGGGGTATGGAGGGGACTCTTCACTGGTGTTGTGCTGCATGGTGCCCACAAGAGACTTTTCTAGCTAATTTGGGTGTCTCAAGGGAAAGATCCTCAAATGAGAGGACACAAAAGCTTTCGGGCAGTGGCTTCAAGGCGATATAATATATAGTGTTCAGCGCCTTGTAAGAGATGCTTTCTTTGCACCTCATCCACAGAGAAATGTAAAAGTGTGCAAAGATACGTTGCACTGATATTGCCTGGTTGTGATTTTTTTCAGCTCTACGGCTATTGCTACCAAGATAGCAATGACATCCCAGACACACTGACGACCATCACTGAACTAGGCTCACCTTTAGAGATGATTCAGCTTTTGCAGACTTCCTGGGAAGAAAGGTTTCGAGTGAGTAACAACTGTTTTAAAAGGGCTTTTAAGAGAGCGATGAATGTGAAATAACATCAAACATGAAGCAGGGGTTATGTACTATGGAGAGCAATTCACGTTTGTTAAACGTTTGCTTTGCATGTGATTACATTTTAGTTTAGAAACAACATTTAGCGCTCCCTTTCTGCAGTGTTTAAGATATGTTGCTATTTTGTCTGTTGATGTTATCTGCTTGTAGCTGGTTATATGCTTTTTACATGATATCTTCAAACATTTCTTACTTCTTAAAGCTTGAGGCCTAGGATTTTTGATGTTGAGCATTGTGTTCTGCAACTGGGGTTTAAACAATAGAAGGATGTTACATTTCTGTCCTGATCCTTATCGTAGCTTGGTTTTATAATTGTTTTCTACTGCTTCCTGCTCTGCTTGTCTTTTATTGGGGGAAGAGTGCAATAAATGTACACAAATCTCAGACCCGGGTTGTCCACTGCGTTGGCAATTTACCAGGAGCACGAAGGTCACACTTAATTTGTCCAAAATGAAGCCAGACTGCAGCAATGCTTTGATCAAGACAGCGCTGCCTCGCTCAGTGTCTATTGGGATGTGTCGTCAGCTGAGGTTAACTCCCTGAGATGTTCCAAGGCAGAAGCAGTCTTCATCTAAAACACTTTGGATTGTATGGCTACATCTGTACCGGAAAACTAAAAGTGTGCCTGACTGGTCTTGGGGAGGAACCGGGGAGGTGCAGCCCACGTCTGTGCCGCTGAGCTCCTGCACGCTCCGAGGGCCGGCTGCACGCAGGGTGCCCGTCGGAAACGGTCCCTGGGCCGCGCTGCCTTCCGGATCGTGCCTGGGGACCGTGCCAGGGACCAGCCTTGGTCCTGGTCAGACCGGGGCCAGAGGCTGTGCTAGCAAGCGTGCATGTGGGATTAAGTTTCTGTGCCCAGGAATGTTCCCTGGCAGAGTTTATTTTACTTATACAGATGGAGCAAGTGTGTTCCTGCACTAAGCTTCAGCTCCCTTTTCCTGAAAGAAGTATGGTCTTAATAAGCGGTAGAGGCATTCGTCATGGCTCCTGAAATACAGGCCCTGTCTTCGGCTCGTCTCATTTGGGGAATGCAGATAACAGACTATGACGGCATTTATGTGCAAAGTAAATGACCAAGAGATGTGTTAGATTATGGGCAATGAACAGGGAAGTTTTCTTCCAGCATGGATATTTCTGAGGGAGCAATTGGAGAATTAGATGAAGGTGCTGAGCTGAACCACGGAGGTGGAAGTACAGATGAAACATTCTTGTGACCTCTGTAATGAAGTCCTGGATAACATCGTGCTCGTTAGCTTATCTAGGATGCAACTAACACAGGGAAGAAGGATGAGAGAAGAGCCACGTCTTCTTGATGCATGAGACTTATTTGTGGTCCAGTCCTGAAAATGGCTGCATAAATATATGGTGTTATTCCTACAAATAATGATTTCCTCTTGCTGAAGGACTGGGCGGTAAGCTTGCTGCCCAGATCAGCAGTGCTGTGCCCAGCAGCAGCGTGTGGCCGCAGAGCAAAGCCTTCACCTGTGTTGTCACACGGGGGCACCTGCAGGTACACAGGGCAGCAGCCCGGTCACGGAGGCTGCCTGTGCGGGAGCAGGGGCTTTTTGGTGTTTGAGAAAAGACAATAATTTCAGATGACGAACTGTGGTTTTATTCAAGCTAAATTCTGGATTTGTTGGCATTTGATAGGTGTATTGATTACGTGTTAGTTTGGGCTGGATGTGCCTTTTATATACAGCGTACTGCAGGCTGGCACGTGCATGAATCCTGCGTCTTTCCAGAGGGAGGAAATGGGGATCAAGCCTGGTCCTGTAACCAGACCTGTGTTCATCTACACCTACAGCCTTCTCCATGTCAGCTGTGGTAGCCTGTAAGCAGGATAAGAATGTTCTAGTCTGGCCAGGCAGGAGAACAATTATAGAAGTGTGAGATAGGCCCAATGTCCCACAGGTGAAGGGTCTGTGAGGGCTGACTTCAGATGTGCTTGGCTTTCTTATGAAGGACGCTTTAAGGTGCTCTCCTGAGTATATCGTTTATGCCCTGAGACTGAATTTGGATTTGACTGCTTCAATGCACCTGGCCCTAACAGTTTATTTTAACAGAAAACAAAGATTATATATAAACAATAAAAAGCTTGCTAGACTAATAAGACCTGTTATTAATTTAATACATAGAATAAAAATTCCAGTATTTAACTGTTCATATTAATTCTATGTTTTTGCGTTAACGTGTTACATAGTGGACTCTGAAGGAATGCATGAATTGAAAACAGTGCTTTGCCGAGGGGGCTGCGATCGATGTTCACCAAGTTTGCTGTCTAGTAGTAGTTACTCAGGTTCCTAATGTGCAGTTGAAAAGTGCAGCATCAGCGCAGCCTCACAGTGGCACATGAGAGCCCACCAAGGCAGTGGGACATATGCGCTTACCCTGAGGCATAGTGAAGAGTTACGGTGGAGCTGTGGAAGTGCTTCCTTCTCTCCTGGAAAAAGGCAAACATAAGAGGAACCAGTGGAAAAAAAATATAAAAGCAGTCAAATGGCAGGATCAGTATGGAGGCAATACAGACGCTGTCTGTAGTTGGAGCCCCAGGCATGGGTGCAGGGCAATCCAGCCAAAATTTCCAGACCTGGCGTTTGTAAAAGAGCAGAATCAGGCTGCGTGGTCAAGGCCTGTGCGTAATGTGTTATTAAAAGTTAATGCTTTTATTTCTATTAAAAGTAAGAATAGCAACAATAAGCCCTGCTTCAAGAATAGTGTGGGAAAGCACTGGTAAAGAAGCTTATTTTTGTTTCAAGTCTCTAAGGGTTTTACAATCCGCTATGTTAATCTTGTGAAAAATACCTTTGTCGCAATGTTCAGTTTTGAGGATAAGTTATGATGCTTATATAAAGTCATATATTTATGAATACATCTTCAGCTAAAGTGGCTTCATTTATATACTTTGCACTGAGAAAATAACACGAGGTACCCATGTTCTTGCATTTCAGATATGTCTCAGCTTAGTTCGGCTCTTGCATTATTTGGCTCACTCTCCTCTTGGCTCTGTGACATTACTGGATTTTCGCCCTCGTCAGTTTGTGATTGTTGATGGGGAGCTGAAGGTAACAGACCTGGATGATGCCAGCATCGAGGAGAGCTCTTGCACCAGTAACAGTGATTGCTTCATGGAATTCCCCGCGAGGAACTTCACCCTGCCCTGTTCAGTTGAGGGACGGTGTCAAAGTATGAACGAAAAAAGGAATCTCTACAATGCCTACAGGTACGTGATTGGATAATGTAAAAGAGAATTAAGAGTGAGCCAAATGTCTCCAGTATCCTTTATAGTTATTCCCATCAATGAGTACATACTGTCTCAGAACCGTTATCCAAGAGTATGAAGCCACGAGTAAATGTCTTATTTGCGGAACTACGTAGCATTTATAACTTTGGAAATGTTTTGCATACTTTGAGTGTGATTCACCACTCAGTCTAATGTTGCATTTGTTGAAACCTACTGAATTCTTCACACAAATAGAGATTTTAATAGGAGTGAAACAGAGGTGCTTGTGGTGATGGGGGCCTGCAAGCTCTGTAGCGAGATGATTCAGACAGCTTTTCTTTGCTGTGAGTTCAGAAGGGTCATCGTGTGCTTTCTGCCACCAGCTGAGCAAAGGGCTGGCTTCAGGGGCAGAGTTAGAGCTCAGCTCTCATCCTGCACTCTGGCTCCGTGCTTCCTGCCATGCTGGAGCCTGCCACGGTAGGGGGATAACAGTTCCCAGTGCAGCCAGGAGGCTGCCGAGACCACCCTCCATGGCTGACAACCCGGGGTGTAATCCCAAACCTTTTAAAGAAGGGGGTGCTCCCTTTCACCCCCTCCCCTCCCAGCCCCTGATCGCTGTGTGGGCAGGCGCTGAGGGACTTGTTCCCAATGCCCTGCCTGTGTCAGGGGATGTGTAGATGACAGCTCGCACTGGACCAGTCGGCCATGCTGAGGAAAGTGTTCAGCTGACATGTCCATCTTCCAAATTTGTTTTTAAAGATTTACAGCGGAGTCCTTCTGGGCAATGGCTTTGTGTTTGTGGTCTCGGCTCTCCACCGTTGGCCATCGCTCGCCTCGGAGGTCTGTGTGGGATGCTGGGGGAGCCACGTTGCTGCTTTCTGGGGATGCTGGATGCTCAGTTCCGTGCCTGTCCTGCCGCCACCACTCCGTCTGACAGGCACTGCTGGGGCAGGCGGCCGACTTGTCTGATCCAGATAGGAGGATGGAGGCTCTCAAAGCAATGCCGTAATGGTGTGCTCATTTCTTAGACTTCCTTTTCAAGTATCGTGCCATTCACTGCCTGCCAGACCACAGTGAGGAGAGGCTGCTCCAAAGAGAGTCTTCTGCTTTGGTCCCAGGGCGCTTACCAGCATGTGTGTTGCATTAGCTGACCACACTGAAATGGGCTGCGCCACATGACAGCCATCTGCAGTTGTGCAGCGCAGTTTTTAGTGTGTCCTGCAAAATTTTCTGTTTCCATTTGCTTGGCTTAAAGATCTTGCTTAGCTTGCTGGCTTTTGGTTAAGAGCGTTTTACTGGTCTGGCTAAGAAACCTTTAATAGGCACCCATCCATCTCGCTCATAAGTGGGGATATGTCTGCGGTGTGGTGGGCTTGCGGCAGGTTGCTGGTCTCGCTGAAGGAAGCAATCTTTTTCTATTACGGTTCTTAATATTGCCTTTGAACCGCACGCCAGTGTGTAATGCACGCACAGTGCCGCAGTGTTTTCAGCCCCTGCTTTTCCTAAATTTGATAGAGACAGTGGGTTTTTGTTCAACATGGATTCATGTTATAGTAGGCTGTGGCCACCCATGCTAGGGCATTAACACCAAGCCCTGTGCACTTGTCTTGGAGGGCTATAAATCCTCTCTTCGTTAGGGTAGGCTACTAAATTTCACGTTTTCTTGGATGCGCCTGTTGCTGTAGGGCTAGAGGTTGCCCTCAGCAAAGGGCTGCAGGTGCTGTTAGGTAGAAGTCAAAAGCAGCAATATATGAAACAATGCATAAAACCCTTGTAATTTTAAAATATAGCATGCCCTAGCCTTGAAAGCGTAATCAGGCTATCTAACTGGTTTCTTTATGAGGTAAATAATTAAAGGAGAGAAGACATTTTGGAAAAAACTCTACTATGCAAGGACTGGCCCATCTTGACTTTCAGATGGTTACCTTCTGTCACAAATGCGTGTCTAAGGGTTTTCCTCCAAATGTTTGGAGGAACAGTTTTCAAAGCACTGGACAGTTTTAGAAGTAAGGGTAATTAATATTTTGAACTATTAACCAATGGCTGAGATGAATTCTCTGTCACTGACAAATCTTAAATTAAGATCAGATCGTTCTCAAAAAGAAAAAAGAGAGGAAAAAGAGGCTGTAGGAACAAATGTAAAAGGATCTGACAATCTGTGTTATGCAGATCACAAGGGATGCCACTGGCCCTGGAATCGATGAATAACAAATGTTACTGCAATTAAGCTGTGTAGGCGCCAGTGTCTATACGTGTCAGAATTTCACATGTGGGTGTTTGCATTAGAACAAGTCATATATTTCTATAGTCAGGGAAAAGCAATAACCACCGGACTTGCATCCGTCCAGCGTTTAGCAAAGCTACTGAATTTTTGAGAATAACTATTCACAATCAGTTGGACTCTGATTTATGGATGATCTCTAAGCATAAACCTGAGCTAATATTTACCAGACAGATTATTCTTTACAAATAGTATGCTGCTCTTTAGATTTCTGGATGTATTTGTATTGGCTGTTTCACACTCATCGTTAAGAAAACCGACCTGGGGATAATCCCATTTGGGAAAATCAGGAGTACTACTTTTGTAAGGTGTGAAAAAGGGAGTTACAATCTCAAGGAAGTATTCGTTGTGTAAGTAAGATATGTCAGCTCAACAATATGTGTGTCTGTGATAATTTTTTTGCTATCAGTAAGTTACATTTTTAATTTGTGCTTGTGTAAGATGTCTGCTGCTTTCCCTCCTGAGCATGAGTCCCTGGACATTTCTGTTGGACAATGTGGTCTCTGTATATGAAAAAGCATTTACTTTGCTTTGCAGGTTAGATGTAAAGCAGGGCAATTCCCCAATGGTGTTCCTGTTCTGTCCATTACCTAATATTTATGTCTGATAGTTCTGTTTATACTGTCAGATCCTGCACTGTCCATCTCCATCTTAGGTTGCTATGACACTGAATTTGCAATAGGTAGTAATACTGGCAGAGTAATAAAAATTTAAAGGAACGTTGTGAAAATGAAGTTTAGTTCATGTGATGGTAAAGTCATATGGTTTTTTGTTTTGTAATTAAAAGTGTTAAAATGGAGAATCCATCAGTGAGTATCTACGTGAATGCATTTGGAGTTTAACATAAACTAGGAGAACAGAGGAGACATTCTGAATTGCAGTGGCATTACAACAATAGAGGAAGGTTGCTGTATTTTGAATTTTGAAATATAAATTCAGCCAGAAGCTGAATTGCTTCTGGCAATTCATTCGACAGTCTAAGAAAGCAGAAAAGAAAGCAATAGTCAATTATTTGAAATGAGCAGAAATTTGATTTATGCACTTTCAAGGTCTGAAAAAAACCCCCAAGACTTCTGGGGTTGATGGCATCCTTTTAGTTTGTTAAAGTACAGACAGTTTTGCACATAGTCACAATCCATGGGGCTTCACAGCAAATTTCTGTATTAATGGAACATTTACACGTAGTTACAAGGCAGCCTTGTATGTAACAGCGTGGTCTAGGTATGCTAGACAGCTGTGTGAATAGCCTTAGCTATATATTTATTTGACTACAGAATATGATTATATTTCCTGAATAGGTCAGGGGCTTATAAGCAATAGGAATTTTATTCCTTATGTTGTTCAGTAGTTAACAGACATTTGTAAACTCTTTTTAAGTTTTTTTCAATATGGGTTACTTTTCTGTTGCAGGTTTTTCTTTACGTATCTTCTTCCACACAGTGCTCCATCCTCACTGAGACCATTACTGGATAAGATAGTCAATGCAACAGGTAATCGCAATAAATGTGGTAATGCCCAGTATTTCCTTTTTTAGTGTAATTATAATGTTTGGGGTGGGGAGGATGCTGCTTTTGTGTTCACTGCAATAGAACCAGATTGTTTTTCTATCTGGGAGAAAATTTCCCCCATAAAGAGAAGGCAAGAATGTCCCTGTATACCAGAGAAATCCCATTTTGAGATTTTTATCTAGGCTTCACAGGGGTATTTGCTTCCTCCTGTCCCCTCAGCACTGGGGTGAACTGCATCAGAATGCAATCCCTTATGGGATCTGGAGGAACCCCTGTCTCTAGCAAGGGCAATTTTAATGATAAAACCAGGATATTTCCCCATTGCCAATGGTACCAGTAGTGCTTTTATACCTCAGAAGCCAGGCAAGTGGCATTACCATAGATCTTTACCAATTACCAAGGTAGGTAGTGCCTTTGGGACAAGAGTATTTGCACGTGCCTGTAACCCTGATTTGAGAGGTTTTGGTGCGTTATTCTAGGGGTTTTATACCTTGCACTGTGTGCGTTCAGCATGGAGGTTAATGATGCTGGGCTATAGCTAATTAACAGGCAAAGCCTTTGGTGTTCCCTATATTGGCTAGTGTTTGTCCCTCGTGGGGAGCTCACCGCAGTGTTTGCTGCCCGCAGACCTGGGGTTCCCAGGCGGATGAGCCAGCCTTGACGTGCCTGGCTCATGTCAGTATGAAACCCAGTTTGCAGTAAGGCAGGGATTTCACGTCTACATCACAGCGCCTCTGTAGAGTGGGGCACCGCTGGGCTCTGATGCTTAGGGCTTTATTCGAATGCAACCTCATTTTGTCCTGTGCAGGTTACTCCTCATCTAACTCATTCTTTTTCTGCACTTCTAAAGGAGAACTTCATTGGGGAATAGATGAGACGGCTGCTCAGCTAGAGAGAGTCTTGAATCTGTATAAGAGTGGAGAGTACCTACAGAATGTGACTCGGATGCCGAAAGCTGGTAAAGTGGTTTTTCTTGAAACTTAATTAAAATAGATTTATTTTGAGGTTTGAAAGGGTATATGTGCAGAGAATGGGGCTCCATGACCCTTGAAATCATGCACATAAATAATCTGTTGTCTGCTTTTTGCTTCCTGGGTGCCTTCTGAAGCCCTTCTCACTAAATGGCATAGCTGGACATCCATAGGTGTGAGCAGGCTGTAACGGGGATAAGGAAATCAAATGGAGCATTGGTCTGCATAGCAGATTTGTGGAAAATGTGTTTCGTCACAGCCACACGCTTCTCTGCTGTTGGAGTGTCAGAATCTGCCCAAACACGAGTTGGAGGGAGTCTGATCAAGAAGCCGTAACTCTCTGTGCGTTTCCTGCACCTTACAGGAATTTCTTGCAATGTAAGCACTTGTAGCTTGGAAGAATAAAATTTTTGCTTGCTTTGCAAGGGAAAGATAATGAGTCCCTCAGCTTCTGCTAGCAATACAATAGAAAAGAAAACAGGATGAAAATGAAGCTGTGCAATAATATCTTTCTCACAAAATCTTTGCAGCACCACAGGTATGTAAAATGCTATTTATTCAAGCTGCTGTGATACGAAGGGATGCATATTCTTCCCGGAAGGATAGCTTGTGGAATTACACACGTCAAAGAAGATTATGTGTGATGGAAATGACTGCTAAGTCTAACAATTGAAAAAGCTGTTTTGCAAATTATTTTTATGTACGTACAATATTCATGTCAAACTGTCAGCATAATTGACTGCAAGTTGATAGGAAAATTATGTCTTTGCTGCAAAAGCTCAGTAAAGAGGGAAAGATGGGTTCTAAATGAAGATGAATATTGGCACAGGGGGTTTGAAAATTTCAGTGAAGCATTTGCTCTGTGAAAGAGACACAGGAGCCAAATTCATTCCTGTCGTAGCGCTGTTAACCTCAAAGGGCCATGACACCAGGGATGAATTTGATCCACTTATCAGAATAATTCAATATTTATTTTGTTGTAAAATTGGCAGGAAAATTGTTGCAGGTGTTCATTTAACTTTCTAATTTTCAGCTTTTCATCACAGTCTGTGCTGAGTGATGCCTGTCAACACAGCAAAATTATTTTCAGCAGTACAATCAATAGTACAAACACGTCCTTTGTTGAAGAAGTGCCAGGAGGGCTGAAGTTTTTCTGTGATCCTGGTTGATTCCAGATTTAACTGCCATATCAGGACATGATGAAGTCTTGAATTTTACAGGGCTGTCATGTTTATACAGAATCTCAGAGAGAGAAGCTTAGGACAGCAGTAGTAAATGTGGCAGTGCACGTTTCTACTAATACGGAGCAGAGCTCCATGTCTATTTGGCTAATGTAATAATTACACATTTCGTGTTAGTTTAATTCCGTAGAGTCCTGGACAATATAATGCAGAATCCGCTACCTGTGTTCATGGTTAGTAATGCCCTTCTGTGCAAGGAGCCCTTTTTATTTGTAGGACACTGCTCATGGTCTTAGGCACTCTACAGCGTAAGCAAAGATGTTGATAATCCGTTGATGCTTTATGTAACATGTTTGGCCAGTCTACATTAAAGACCACGAGCGTAATATTGCATTCAACATAGGAAAATGTTCAGTGGGAAGCCTGAGGAATCAGATGTCTTAGTGGAAATTTACACTTAGATAAGATGTGTTTTCAGACTTAGCTGCCATGCCTTTAAGATGTGTGGGCCTGTTTCTTGTTTGTTCTAAGGCTACTTTAACAAAACAGAAGAGGAGTTGTAATTTATTTCTATTTTAAGGCTCCCTTTCCTTGCCAAAAAAGTATGAAAAAGTCATATTGTGAGGGTGAAAATATGCCTACCTACGCATTCGTATCACTTTTATTCCAAACGTATTCCTTCCTCAGCTGGTGGTTGACTGGTAATACTGTGTTAGAATTAATGTTTAATGTTCTCAGTCCAGATATTATGGAATTAGAAATTATTAATTAGAAATTACCCAAAGATTATGGAATGAGGGATTCACCTGTGGTACAGTGAAGTTGCAGGAGGAGGGTGACAGTGGTGCTGGAAGGGACTGATGTCCCTGTGATGAACCTCTTCCCCTGGCAGGATGTTCCCAGCTGAGCTGGCACCCTGGCCACCGAAACCTGGGCTGGACAGCTGAGCAGATTGTTTTGTGTAACTCTTGGTGGATAGTAGAGGGGGAGACAGGTGAAAAGGGACAACTGTGATACTTTCCCAAGCTGTCAGCTAAGGTCCAGCTTTGGCCCCCATTTGCGGTCTGGGAGGACACTGTTACACTGTGAAAGCAAAGAAAAAATATTTTTTAAATGGTGGGATTTTTTTTTTAAACCTTTTCTGTCTTGTTCTACAGCATAATGAAAGTTCAAGGGGAGTGTGTTCCCACCCAGTGGTAGGTTAAGATAAAACTAGAGGTGATGGTTTGGTTCTCAGGCCAGAGTGGAGTTAATCAGAGCTTTGCATTTGGTATGCCAAGACTGGGCAGGCACAAATTCACACTGATTTTGCTCCAAGTGGTGGAAATTTCACAAGATGACTGGCTCCCAGGATTTTTGCTTCCTCAAATGGTAAAAATGACCAGAATTAACAATGCCAGTCTCCTCTGGCGTCTGAAGGGTTGTGAGAAAATAAGGCCGTTCTGGTGTATGATCAGTTTTGAAATCCTAAAAGCAGAACTGGAGAAGAATTCAGATCCAAGAATTGCAAGATTTTACTTTTTTAGGAAAAGAAACCACAGAAGGTTCAGGTAAATGGTGATTAGGAATTTGGTTTAGTTCTAAATGCTTTGAATTATCCATTGTCTTGGATAGAACATTGTAAATTCATACTAGCAAAGAAGAGATTTTGAGCAAGTGATCTAAGGCCCTAACTAAAACATAAACTTTGAGGAAACAGTCTGTTATCTATCTGAACCTATGTTTTCGGAAGGAAGACCTCCTCCTATGAACACTGTGAAGTGAGAAAGGTGATATTGATAATCAGTAGGGAAGTGACTTGAAAAAAGTTCTTGTCAACCCTAGTATTCGCATAAATAAAGTTTAACAAGATAAAATAGTCATATTACGGAAGGTCTTGGATATTAAGCTTTCACTGTGCTTCAGTTGTAAAAGATTTTATAGTGCTGTAAATTATATTATGCACTGGACTTTGCTTTAGTATCTTAGAAACAGAGTAGAGGCATGGGAGACATTTGATAGCTGTGTATGTATCATAAATCACACTACTGTTAATGTTGATGTAGGAACATTACAGTGTTTAAAACAACACCATGAACAAATACTTTTATATTTCATTGACTGTTTGTCCCTCTTGCTGGAATCCAGAAGAATGTGAATTAAGCCAGGAACCGTGTATTTCTTCTGACACTCATTATCTAAAAATAATGAAATCGTTCCATTAATTACCCAGAACAAGAAGACTATACAAATATCTACTAATGTTCATCATAAAGTCCTGCCCCAGTATCAACATTTTTATTACTTCAATCCAGTGACACTGATTTGTACCAACTGGGTGTCTGGCCCTTGGGCTAAGCCCCAGCCCTTCAGTTAACTCAAAATTGACTCAGAAATGCATGAAAATAGCTAATGCTAGTAAATCGGATAACTTTGTTATTCATTAAAGCTAATAGATGACCCATTATTAGGCCTGAGGGTGTGCAAGCCCACAGGAAAGCGTAATTAGCTGCTGTTGTTAGTTGAGAGTGCATTCTCAGAGCTAAAAAAGCTGGAAGGCTGGACATAAAGCAAAGGCGCTTTGTGTTTTCCTTTGTCTTAAGACAATTTGGCAGGATTATGCTGTATGTAAATATTTACAGTACAGCAGTGTTTTGAAAAAATATTCTGCAGGGTCACTATAGCAACCTGCTTAGGAAACTGTAAATCCACCCAAGAATTATTGAGATCGGGGGGGGGGGGGCGGGGGGTGTTTGTGCATATGTGTATGTGCGAGAGAGAAATTTTGCAAGGTTGTTGGAATATTGTTTGAGGCAGTTTGTGTATCCTATGGCAGGCCGCAATGCGAAGGCTGAAAGTCTGCTGCTGAAGGTGCGGGAAGGCTCAGCCAGGAGCATCCTGCCGCCCAGTCCTTGCACCCCAGATTCCTGCTTTATCTGGGACTTGTGCGTTTGGTGTTTCTTTCCCGGGGATGTCAAGGCTGCTTTGTGTCCGGCTGAGGGGGAAAGGTGCACAGGGCTGCAAGCACGGGCAGAAAGTTCCCCTCTGTGCCTGGCCTTGCACAGAGGGCTTTCACAGGAGCAGCCGGGAAGTCCCAGCCCACAAAGGAATGCAGGAGCAGGTTCCTTTGCACCCACACGGCACTGGAAATACAGTGGGGCTGTGTAACTGTGTAGCGACCGGTTGGTTGTTGCTCACACGTATCTGCTGTCATGCAAGCCGTGTGCCCAATTCACTGAGCAACATGTTCTGCTGTCGCTGAACTCCAGGTCCAGTTTGGCAGCATACAGCAAAATGCTTGCTGCTAATGGGTTAGGTCCTCTGCTTCTTTCAAGAACATTAAAGAAGTTGCCAAGTATCTTTTACAAATCCTGTAGGCATCTGTCGTTAAGCTTAAATGCCCCAAACACATGACCCTAGACACCTCTTGGCTTGTCCATCATCAGCATCATTGTTTTGATGAGCAAGTGGGCCAGATGCAACTGATGAGCATCTGTGGCACTAGTTTGGGCCAGTTACCTTCAGTAAATCGGTGTGCACTGCAGAGGTGGCCAGGCGTGCAGAGCAGCTCCACAGCCCAGTGAGCAACCCTGGGACGTGGGGCACGAGGCAGGAGAAACACTCCAGCTGTGATGTGTTAACAGGAATAAAATGTAAGGGAACATGTCGTTCTTCTCCTTATTTATTTGTGTTTCGGTGACAGGCTGCATACCGATTTAAATATGGCTCTACTGTGAGCACAATAGAAGCATATAAAGCGAGGCGAGCCTTCCTCTGCTTCCAGCCTGCACGCGGGAAACAGCCAAAGGACGGAAATACTCACCAGAGAAGCAGGGCTATCTCCCGGTCTGACGGCAAACCCGTGTCCTGCCAGGCCTGTCTGTCCTTCCAGACAGTTGGGATTCGTCAGAAATGATTGAAAGCAGAGACACGCGGGGTACGCCTAGCATGCCGTTTTCTCAGACATACCAAAAAACAGCTTTCCGTAGCGCAACTGTGCTCACAGCTTTGCAAGGCTCGTTGTCAGAAGCGTGTTTGAATGCGAGGGATTGAAGCGTTAGGAAAATCTCAGCATAAAATGAAGCGTGGTAAAAGCATAAATGTATTATTGTCTGTTTAGGATCCAATTCTGTTCTCCATAAGCTCCCTGGGAATCGGTGGGGACTGTTTGTAGAGCAAAACACTGCTCCATACCATTTTTTGCTAAGATTGGCAAGATCAGGCTCTTTCTGCTTACTTGTAAGCAGAGCAATTAGAAACAATTCCAGAGTCGACTGCCAGTGTTCCTCTTGAGAGTGGAGGAAAAGAGGAGGGAGGAAAAGGAACAACGTGATTTCTCTCTCAAGGATGAACGTTATGGTGTCTGTGTCACTGACCCATGGTGTATTGGCAGGTGATAACTAGGAAAGAGAACTGGGCAAATTTCCAATGAGTAGCTGTAGTTGGTAGTAAAAATGCAATCTGGCTGCTGTGGCTGAAATAAACGGTCATTAGGACTGATTAAAGTCAGATTTAGGGTGATTCAAACAAGCTAAAAGGGGGAAACCACAGGCGGTTTCACATAGTTTATTATATACTTGTGGAGTTATTTATATGATTCAGTGTAGTACAGTGAAAATGAGTTATGTTTATAGATTGTAGTCGGGCTTTGGGACAACGCAGGTGATTTTTGATGGAAAAAAATTAGAATAGGATTTTAGAGCATTGGCTGTCTTTTACAGCTGTTGCACTGGTCAGTGATGCTGCAGGTTGCTTTTAAAGATTGCCTCTCTTACCTGTCACGAGAATGTGCTTGGTTTGAATATCACTGTGGCCGTCGTGGGGGCTGGCTAGTGCTGTCAGAAACTTCTGAGAAGGTTTTGGCCTGATTGAAACAGCGTGTTTTGATTGACCAGTATTTTTGTATATTTGTAATATTGAAAAAATATTTTAAAACTATTAAAAGTATCACAAAAGAAACTTTTGGGGATTGCCCAGATTCAGCATAGCAAGATATTTTGAAGTTGCAATATGTTTACAGGGCAGGAAAAATGTTTTGTAGTAGGATTTATTTGTGTAACTGTGAGCTGGGAATCAGGTTCCCTATGTTAAGCTGGAGTAAGTCTGTCATAAGTGACATCAAGATCAGGCTTACTACATTGCATTTATTTGCTTCAATTCTCATAAAACCAGTAGATGGAGAAAAGGAGGTTTTTTCCATTGTGATACCGGTAGGAGCATCTTGCATTTCTCTGATCTATTCCTGCCATTTCCTTGATAGAATTTATGTACTTTGTGTCAGGCTATGTGTATGTATGCAAAAGTGTAAATTTACGGCTGCATTTATAGTATTAAGCAAGTATTTATTGGTTTTAAACACCATTAGTCTGGAAATCGACCAGAACTTTGACCTTTTTATGATGTGATTTACTGCCATGAGCCTTCAAATTCCATGGACTCCATTTAAGCAAGTTTCAGGTCTTGGCAGGACAAAAACCTGAGTTGGAGCTATCTTTAAACCAGTGGAGTATTGCTTAATTGAGCAAGTAACTGCACTGTAGTGACCAAGATGATCAGTTAAAGGTGCAGGGGAAGCCCTGCTCTCCTGCAGGCTGGGGCTAATGTCATTGCCAGGGCACATCTTGATGGAGGGGCATCCTTCAGGAGCGTCCTAGTTCATGTAAGAGGAGCACATTTTTTGACAGCTGCTACAAATAAGGGCTAAGGGGTCAGCTCCCTAATTTGTCGCTGTGTAAACAAGAGATTCCAGGCATATTTGCTTTCGCCATGCAAATAGGGAAGGCAGCTACCTTGTTCTGCTCAAGATAAAGTGAGTTTTGGAGGAATGTGGTTTCCTTAGACCAGGGCTTGGTTGGTGTTGCAATGAGTTTCTGCTCAGTTCTGACTGTAATAGTTTAAGGTGAGGTCCTGTGTTGGCTTCCCAGGGTGGTGGGAATGCCTGGCTGGTTTGGGATGATGAGCCAGGGGGCAGGGCCATTGCGCATTCTGCTCTCTGCTCCTCATGGCTGCCTTCCCATGGGGATGCTCCTGGGGGATGGCGCTCCCATGCCTGCCATGCAAGCAGGGAGAGGGGCTGCCTTTTTGCCTTTCCCCCTCACTGCATCCCACTCCACTCCCCACAGGCAGTGTAGGCAGGAGGCTCAGATCCCTGAACTGCAGGCATTCAGTGGTCTGTGCCAGTTTGGGGGAGCTGCCAGAAGCTGCCTTTGTGGAGCCCGTGTGACTGTGCTTTGACTTGGACCCCAGTGTCTGTATTTTCACCTGTCTGGTGCTTGATGGTCTCCTAGCAAAGGAAAATGCTCTTTGCATGTGGGTGGTGCTGCTGTGTACCTGTTACACTACGCTGTTCCCGTGAGTTGTTGCAGATGGTGGTGGCTTCCCTCGTGTAGAAACTGGCAGGGAGCAGCAAGGAGAGAGCAGGGACAGCCACAGGGCTCTGCTGCATGGTGAGACCACACTAAGTACCAGTCTGGAGGTTTCCATCCTCCCTTGCACCTGCAAGCCAGGACCTCACCATCACCATTGCAGTTATTGTTGGCCCAACTCTATTGGTTAATGTGTCCAAGCTACCCAAATAATTTACCAGGCTTGGTCACCTTGAAAAGTCGGTGGAAAGGGAGAACTTTGTCTCCTACCTCTGACAGAGCCTCAGGTCACATAAATCACTGCTGCTCTTTTGAAATCTGTTTACATCAGCTGAGAGCCTAACCCCTGACATCTGTACTGGGCATGGTGTTGAGAAGAAAGAAAGTGCCATAGGCGTATTAAGAGGCATATCTGTGTGCAGAAGAGTTTAAAAATTGAATGATAATTCAAAATAACGGCCTTGCAGACAGGCTCCTGCCTTGCATGAAGAAAAATATATGACGTGACATGGGGTTGTTCTGCTTCAGTGCCCTGATGGCAGCTCCCTCCCGGCGCCTGGCAGGCCCCAAGAGCACCTTTGGGCAGGGCCAGGACACTTTCCTTGCTGACATGGAGAACTGGGCAGATGCTTCATCTGCTGCTGCTGCAGCAAGGGCCATCTTTCTGTGAACATCCTCTGTGGCCTGGGGTTTGGCACAGTGAAGTGTTAGGTGGCACTTCTGTAGACGTGCAAAGAAAAGTTGTCGATAGTCACATTTTTTATCTGGTCATCATGGCATATTCACTGATACAAGTAGTTGCGTATGGTGCCAGCAACAGTGAGTTGGTTTATTTGCATTTAATTTGTGCATATCATTGTACTGGCCTTGGCTGTGAGGTACATATCAATAGTCAGCGGTTACCATTCAGTGATAAGAAAATATTATTTAGTTGCATTCAATTATTGTCACATTGTAAAGTTGATACAGAAATTGGAAAAAAGGAACTTTACCTATCCAGCCAGTAGCAGTTTGATTTATGCTCTGACCTTTCTTCAGAAGAAATGAATATACGTTTTTGATGGAGAAATGACCATTTGTAATGTGGGACTACATTTTGAGTTGTTTTTTTCTTTTTTTTTACTTCACCTGCATGAATCTGCATTTTCTGAATTAATGAGAACTTTTTTGCCTTTGATTCAAGTGGGACATGGTCAGCTCTGATTTTGCTTGTTATTTGGGAGCATTTCTTATGATACCTTTAATGAGCCAGGCTTAAAATAGAATGCATTTACTGCATTTGATTCCCACTGTTTCATACCATGTGGTGTGAACAAGCACTGGTGGATGTGTACTTCTTTTCCCAGCTGAAATACTGGCAGTTTAGAGTACTAGACACACACACTCGCCTTTGACTCGGTTGTGTTCATACAATGTGCTGTATGAAATATTAACAGGTTGAATCTGCAGTGTCAGGCAGAAAATGCGTGAACCAAAGTGATTTAAGAATAGGCTGTGAGTCAGGGCAGGCAGCTCTGGTTTCCATAATAGATACAATTAGAAGAAATGTAGAATGTATTCATTTTTTTGAATAGGATGTAGGGGGGAGAGACAGGAGGGAACCGTCAATTTGTGTGTCTGGACGCTAAATAGAAATGTTTATAAATGATTAGTTGAATTTGCTGATGCATTCATTAGAGAAACTCCCGTCAGCGGCTGGGAAAGTGAGAGGAGCTGTGAACAGGGAACAAGAGGCAGCTCATAAAGGCAAGTGAGACTGAACGGCAGCCAAGGGAGAGGAGTAATCGGCGGGGCAGCGCGGAGGCGCTGGGCGAGGACCACGCTGACATGCTCCCGCTACTTTTTTTTTTTTTTTTTTTTGCTTCTCTTCAGAGGCCCATCAGGCGACTCCCCTTTTGTGCTAATCTGAGCAAGCAAAAAAAGTTTGCTTAATTAAAAGCCTGTCTTTTCTTCCTTCTCTAAAGGAGCTGGGGGAAAATAGTGTGCGCTTCTGAGGGAGAGGGAGGGCTGGGAACGCCTGGTCGGGTCTCACCCCGACAATCCCACTCACTGTTAAGAAATAGGACAGTGAGTCAGTTCATTCAAGTGGATGCTGTTTATTCAATGGGACATTCTTCCTGTAAAACTCTAATAAAACCAAAGCCTCGCCTACGCAGTAGGGAAGGGGAAGGGGTTTTGTGCACAGACTGTTTATTTACAGACGTTTTCTGGAGAAAAAGGTGAGAAGAAGAAAGGAGGAAAGGAAAAGGAAAGTAAGGTGCAGAGCTATAAACACATTTGGGAGTAAACTGGGGCTGGTACAGTCTAGCCTGTTACCTTTTCCGTCATATATCCTGCTCCTAAGCTGTTATAATAAACCTTACCTGTTAAAAACAAGCCGTTTGCTGGAGCTTTCAAAATGACTGCTTTGCTCTGGTTATTTGCAGAGTACAGACGGGTGCCTGAAGCTTTTATTCCTGATGAGAACTACAGATGCTGGCCATCTTACCATCATAAGGGCTGCCTCCTCTCTGTGTTTGACGTCAATGAAGCCATTGAGATCTGTGACAGCTACTCTCAGTGCAAAGCGTTCGTCCTAACTAACCAGACAACTTGGACAGGTAGGTTGTGGATGCTGCAGAGCAGAAGCAGCAGCTGAGTCACATATTCTGGTTGTTTTAAGTTATAATACAGTTTGAGGTGCATGCTGTGCTGGGCTGCGGTCGCCAACAGCAGCAGCTAGAAGTGGGATAGTTTCTGAAGCTCCAGCTGAGGCAGTTTTTGTTTACGGTGGGGCTTCTCTTTGCCAGCTGTCAGGGGAGCAGGAGCCTGTGGACAGACTCAGAGGGCTACAGCACATGGACCATAGGTCTCCAGACCGTGGGTCTGAAAGTTTATTACATCTGGATTTAAATAAATCTTTTCAATCCATATGGTTGTTGCAGTTTGACACAAAACCAAACAGGTTCTCCCATGCATCTAGCTGGGACTTCCCGGCTGGTGTCAGAGATGCCCTGCTGCTGGCAGGAACACTGTGCTTCTAGCAGCAGGGCTTTGGCTAAAGGACATTGAGAAGGGAGGGTTTAAAATCAGGTAGAAGTATAGAAGTAGAACCTCCAGGGGAAAATCCCATTTGCTACCACAACTCATTTTCTTGTCTAACAGAATACACTTGTTGAAAAGAGAAATACATTTTGCAAAAGGCCTGTGGGCCTGGCAGTCCTGGTGCGGTTCCCCTGAAGGCAGGCAGTCGGTGCCGATTGACATCAAGCAAAGAATTGGCACTGGCTCGCTGCTGCTGCACCAGGCTTGTGCCTATTGCAAGCGATTCCAGAGCAATATGGGAAACAAAAACGTTACCAGTCTCTGCTAAAAATCTCCGGTAGCTGCAGCTCCAGAGTGGCTGTGGGGTTCAAAGAGCTGAATGCCGCAACTGGCTCCCAGCTCAGCTGGCAGTGTTCCCCTGAGCACGCTGCATCCCTTGAAGGGTAAAGAAAAAGACATGTTGGTGCCTGTAAGGTGCAGTGGACCAAATCCACGTCTTTCATAACGTCCTGAGGTAAAGCTGCCACTGAAGTCAGGAGTCAGGGTGAGTTTTTGTTCTGAGATGGCTGGTTGTGGACATGTGGCCTTTCCCACCTTGCGACTGCTGTGTGTCATCTCCCCATGCGCTGGGCTGGTTCCCTGCCTGTGATGGCCATTTTCTGCTAAGGCCAGGTCAGCAACCCTGCTCCTGTCTTTAAGAGGCAGGGTAGCTGATGCTAGCCACACTTTGGGAAAGCTGATTGAAGTCCTTGCTCTGCCACAGACTTCAGTGTGGCAAGTTATTTAGGCTCAGAGGCTCATTTTCTGTCTGTACATCTGCAATCACAACATATCTTAACCTTAAAGTAAAAATCTACCCTTGCTTTAGTTGTGCTTACTTGACCGATGTAAACACACACCGCAGCCAGGCTTATATACACGCCTAGCAGGTCCTCAGCTCTGAAAGCATCACAAATGAGTAGAATCTTTTTGTATGTATGTTTTGTATGTTTCACAGTATTTTAGGTAGTAGTGCTACAGCTTTCTGCATTTTTTATGCTTCTGGGTGGTGTTAAGAAAGACTTCCATGGAACCTAGAAAAAAGTAATTTATATTAACCTTGCCTGTGGCTAACTGGTGACTACTAGGTCATCATGTCAGACTATTGAAGTTAATTAATGTACTGAAAAAGTAATTATTACTTTTCACAGGGAAATTCATAGGAAGTTTAGAGCAGCTCATGTCTCAAGTTGCAATATTAAAAGCAAATGAGACATCGTAGCAATATTTCTAGTCTTATTTACCATTTCCTTTACCTTGTCATTCCTGATGCAAGAGCACTTGAATCCCTGAAACTAGCAGCATGGAAATGTGTTCAGTAGCTGAAGCATCCCATTTGCCATGTGATACTTTTTAAGAAAATAGTGTTATGGGAGCCCCCTAGAGAGGCAGGCTGGGAGTAAATAGCATTTGATTTTCTGAAGTTTAGAGAGAGGGAAAGCAGAGGTTGAACAGATGTGGAAAGTATCTCTGTGGCCTCTGCTGCCAGGGCAGGCCATGGCAGTGTGGGTCCGTGGGGCGGCAGGGCTGTGGGTACGATGCCAGGTCAGTAAGCACGGGGAGATCCATGAACTGCACTGCAACTCCCACAGCCACTGGTGAGTGAACCGTCATCAAACTCTCAGCCCCCACGGGCCTCGGATGTATATATGGCAGGTGCCTTACACTACCCAGGCTGTGATCGCTTGCTGGTGCTTTTTGTATGAGGAATAGAAACCTTGTTCCAGCTTGTTTAAAACCCAGAGCTACAAAGTGATCAGCAAGGGCTATTTCAGAGAAAGTCCCGTTGCACTGATCAGTTTTGCTAAGATTCAAGCATGCAAAGGTGATTCTGCTCCTGTAATCAAATGAATGTCCTTCATTTAAGCCCTGAACTCAAGCCTGTTTGTATCAGTGGGAGACTTTTCTGAAGATCATGTGAAATTTGTATTAAAATTTTCAGACCTTTCCTTCGTTTACAATGTTAGCTGTGCACAGCCAGATCTTGACCATATTTAGATGAGAGTAAACATACCGTACCCAGGAGAGATTCGGTGTCATTTTAGATGAAAACATTTCAGGTTTATACCAGTTGAAGTTCAGAGAGTTCAGTCTTGGGTTGCCTGAAGAATGCATAGATTGAAGAAGGATATGAAATGTCAATAATTTGAGGTAGGCAACCTTTTGCTCATCACTTCTAAGGTGTTGTGGTTTTTTTTTTCCTTCCATCCCACCTCCCTCTTTCCTGTTTGGTGCAGGTCGGCAGCTTGTCTTCTTCAAGATGGCCTCAAATCATATCATGCCTGATCCTGACAAGATAACATATGTGAAGGTGACAGACTGACACCTAAAGTGGCCCAGTCTGACGCGTGAGTGATAAGAGCTGTTTGTGTATAAATATAGGCAGCTGTTAGGTAGAAGGTGGCTGTGACCAGCGAAATAATTGCACTATTACTCATTCTAATCTATAGAGTGCTAAACAAAACTTTAAAGAAATAACCTGCATGACCAGGATGAATGTGCAATAACACAACATTTTGAAAATGTGATTTTTTTTTTTTTTTTTAAACAAAGCAAAATACCAGATATGATACACTGTTAGGGTATAATTTTGGTTATAAATCAGCTGGCAGCTCTGGCTTTTCTAACCAAGGTTAGCATAACTTTTCTGACCTGTACATCTGTATACAGTGATGCAAATTGATAATTTCTATGAGAAGTCTGTATCCTCCATGCTGATATTTATTTGGGCACGTACAATCACAACAGAGGAACTAACTGAAGCATATCGGTTTGTAAGCTGAAAAGCAAACGTTACTGAGACAATCAGCATTTGTGTTAAAGCTATCGAGTATGCGATGCCGGAGTGTTTGTCAAAAGGAAGCAATTGGTTATGTTTAGAAGTGCAAGACTCTAGCTGATTTTCATTTTTGCTTCCAATGTTATCATAAAGTTTCATTTTTAATTTAGAAGAGCCATTTCATAGCAAATCACATAAGCATATGAATAGTCCCCCTGAAAGGGCAGGGACTTACCCAAGTGCCAAGTGCTTTGCTGAATAGGCATAGGCCTAAGCATATGCTTACAATTAAGCCTGTGCTTAAGACTTTTCGTTGAATGAGTTTGAATTGTTCAGGAAGCCACATCTTTGACACTGGCAAAGCAATCCAGCTGGTGCAACAGTACTAGTTTAATGACTATCTTGCAGTTATCCGTATTTTTTGTCATCAAATCCTTGGTTTTCTGAGGCACCGCTTGCTAATTCTTAGAGTGAATGAAGTAAATGACCTTAATAATGTCAAGTGAATGCTAGCCTTAATTCTATATAAAATGCATTTTACAGGCATGGTGTGTCTAGAGAATTTGCTTTCAGTGAAAGCCATAAAGTAAATGCTAAAGTGAGCAATGTCATACTATTTGTAGTTTGTACAGTCAGGAAAAAAATGTGCTTTTGTTTCTCAAATTGTTTATTTTTGTAAAAAAAAAAAATAAAAGATAAATTCCGTATCTTTCATACTGGATTTTTTTGTGTTGCAAATAAATGCCTAGATACAGCAAAGATTTAGACATAATGTATTGTATGTAAACTTAAGCCTGGGATATTTTTTGCAGGAAGGAACTGAGGTTGTTGCAGTGTCTCCCAGTGACGGGCATGTTCCCGTGGTCCATGGTGGCTTTGTCTGTGTGGTTGCCCGTCATGAAGCAACCATTAGAAGACAACGCTTGAGTAGCCATTCGTACTCTGTGATTTGAGTCACTGGTACCAGCCTTCTAACATTTGGAAGGGGCAAGGATGAGAGTATAACCTGAAGGAATTGTTCGTTGGGCTAAATGGTGTACTTTCTTTACCCAGGAGGGTCAGGGAAGGAGCGTAGAGGCACCAGGGAAGCCAGGAGCAGTGTCACCATGCAGGAGAGATGGTCCAACTGTGACAACATCAGCAGCAGGTCTTGTCTCACTGCGGTTTCTCGGAGGTCACTGATACCCTAATGACTTCTGGCAATTGGCTGAAATGACATGCTGTAACTGCTGTAACTCACAAATTATCAAACTCCCAGCCGTAATAGCTCAGCTGATTGTGTCGCTGTGCACTTAGGAACCCATCAATCATGCTGTGGTAATAAACAAACACTACAGATTCTTTTAAAATTGCTACATAAATCATGCCAACACATACTGCACAGTTCATTGAAGTGATATGGGTTGCTGGCACTGAGGTGCTGGTATGTATTTTGAAAGTCTTCAACCTCCTGTGATTGCCTTCCCATTAAGTGCCATACACCGTTCCAAAAATATTCAGCATTTAAAACCACTGTGAACAGTTAAATTCTTTAGTTGCATTCCTAGGTAAAAAATATCAACATCTAAAAGAAAAAAACAGGTATCTGGGGTAATTCTTTAATGTTGTAATCAGGTAACTTGGGTTAATTTCATTCCATCACTTCCCAATTACTAGAAAAAAATGCCTAAGTCAGGAATTGTTTATCCGTGAAACTAAACAAACTTGCCAAACCAATTTACATCAGCTTTTGCAAACAGAGATCAAGTAAGCAAGAAAGAAACGCAGCCATGAGCCAAGAAGCTGGATTCTAAATTTCAGCAGTAATCAACTTTATACAGGCAGTTTTATAACTCTTCAAGACTAAGGCTTTCCAGTGGAAATGCTGATTAAAATCTTAATGAGAGAGGCGTGATACTACAATAAGTGAATTTAATAGCTGTAATAAGCACTGGTAAAAGTCTGAATTTATGGGGAGAAAGTGTCTTTGGCACTGTGGGTCTGATTCAGCTAAGTGCCTGGCTGGTGCTTGTGGTATCAAAACCCCTGAGAAGCTACAGAGGAGGAGGAGGAGGAAGCAAGGCATAAAGCGAGCTGGCAGGTCTGGACCAGTCAGCCAGGGAGCTGCTCCACCTTTTCTGTGGAAAAGGTATTTCTATCTGGTTTTCCCCCTAACATTTTGACTGCTTTTTACATTTCCTGGCTTCCTCAAGCCACAAGGTAGAAACGTGAAAGAAGACACCCACAGGGCTTTAAACGACTGATGTCTGCGTGCGCTCATGCACGTGTGTGTATGTGTATACATATTTATGTGCGTGTCATGCTGAACAGGGAGAGCTTATTTCCTCAGTGAAAAACCAATTGGCTGTGCAAAAAATGAAGTGCTAAACAGGATGTTGAGTTCATCTGGAGAGGTGAGAGCTGTGTGAAGGAGTGGGTGCTGCAGCTCTGCACTGGGCTGTGCTGGTGTTCGGGCCAGTCCAGAACCGCATTGCCCCGGCCAGCCTGTGTCTCAGAGTACCTCTGAGAGCTGCCCACCGGCTCCATGATGGTTTGGGGAAGGGGTGGCACTAGCCCCACCACTGGGAACAGACTCCAGGCCCCAAAGTGGGCAGTGCTCAGCATCACCTCAGGCCTGGCATCCTGAGGGTTGTAGCAGAGACATGCTGAGAGCTTTGGTCGTTGCTTAGACCAAAATAAAATGTGTTCTTCTTTCTGTATCTTGCCTGAGCCTACTGTTTTCTATCTGGTCATTTTTCAAAGCTTTCTCCTCAACTTCAATGTGTCTTTTAAGTGGGAAAGTGAGGTCTCATCTATTCAGCTCCAGAAACAGGATGTTACAACTCGCATCATATCAAAGATAAATCTGTGGTGAAATTAGTGATATCGCCATGAGCATTCATCACCCTGAGAGAAAGCCTGAAAACAAGTGGGCCCTGCTGCCAGCTGAGGAGCTCAGGTAAGTTTATATAGAGAGTGAAGGGGGTTGGATGGGCAGGGAGGCAGTGGTGAAGAATCTCAGAGATGTTCTTCCAACAGAGGATAAAGGAGTTCAGTGTAAGTACAACTATTCCTAATGTGCTTTGCACTGCCTCTCCCTGCTTCACGGAGGCATTTTGCTTAGTACTTCTGCCAGCTATGACCACCAAATTTCCCATAAGATCTGTGAGAAGGATGGTAGTGGGGTGCAGAGAGGACAGCAGCTCAGAGTGAGGGCAGGTCTTCCTATTGCCAGTTACTGTGTGTGGTGCGGTAACCTCTGGGGACCACCGTCCTGGAGCAGGACCCAGCTGTGGTAGGTGCACAGTGAAGACCTTGTCCCTGCCTCTGAAATTCACCTTACCAGCTTGTACCACAGCTCATGACAGGTCAATGCAGCTTTGTGTTCGTACCAGGTGAGTGAAGGAATAGACGTAGTGACTAATCAATCACAGACAAGCATCCTGAGAAACAGCTACCCACATGGGCTGTCTGCTACAGCTACGGAGGGCAGAGCCCCAGCAGCTCCCCAGGACTGCTCTGCATGGCTGCTTTCCCACAGCCCACTCTAACAGACACCTGGGGACGTGCAGAGGCGTGCATGACAAGGAGAGTTGGAGAGAGGCAGAATATATCCTATAATTCCACTTCTACTGGTGCTGACCCTATTGATGTTTACAAGGCCCTGCACCTTCATGCGCTGTTGCTATTTAGGCAAAAAAGACACTCTTGTTGATAATAATTTAGATTAAGCAAATGCTTTAGAGGAATTGTAATTCAAAGCATACGAAAGGTGATAGTGAACATCCAGAGATCACATTATGGGGCCTGTCAGGAAGAAATATATGAATACACGGATGTTCAATCTTTAGTAGGAAGACCCTTATCTTGTATTCTTTAGCACTAAATTTTGTGAAGACTAACTAAAACCTACTACCAGGGGGAAAAAAAAAAACCCACAACAACAAAAATGGAGCGGCAAGTCTGTTCGCAAGTTTTTCCAGGAAAACATATCCCTAACCTTTCGGTCAAAGTGTGAAACAGTGTTGAAAGAAGCCGAAAAGATTTGGGTTGAAAAGACTCAAATGAAGTTTTCATCAATCAACTGCAGAAAGAGGAAGATGAGGCTCAAAGCAGAAACTGGGGCTCACAGAAGAGAAAGATTTGTGGAAAGCAGGCAGCATATAAAGACTTTACAATCATACTCTGCTTAATGTTTTTTGATATGTGATCATTTGATCAATTTTTTTTTTTTTTTTAGAAAGTATTTATTTCATCTCTTGAGTTTTAAGCAGGAGCAAAACATACTGGGCTGACCAGGGCTGACTGCCCCTGAGAGCTCCCAGGACACGTAGGGTCCATATCCTTCCTTCAACACAGACATGGATCTTGCCATTTTAACTCTTTAATGAGCGAGTTGCTTGCAAGTAAGTATAAGGGATTTTTTTTTATTTTTTTTTTGAGTTGACATGGATGGTTTTAAGAACTGCATTTTAAGTGTGAAGCAAACAAAATGTTGTATCTCTTCCCTTTGTAGCTGCAAACAGTGAACAATTGCCTTTGCCTAATAGGTGCCCCACTTCCCCATGCAAACTGAGGGGAAATATGATTCAGTAGGAGCCACTCTCATTATAAAACTGGCTTTGATGTCAAGCCCGGGGGCAAACAACACATTTATTAGAAATTGTGGCTTTTAAAGAAAAAATCCATGCTTAACCACAGTTTTTCAGCAAATGACTGTGAGGCTGAGAAAGAAGAGTAAACTATCTGGTGGCTATTTGAAATGATAGAGCCAGAATATGATCTTACTGAGCTTGGTTTTACCACTGTAATTCAGTTAATCCTTGATTTATGTTCACACAAAACAGAATCCGACTGTTTGATTCTGAAGTATCTACAGAGTAGGAACTTAATAAAACCTGCCTCTTGGACCTAAATATTTGGACCATATAAGTGAGGAAAAATACACCAATTTTCCCTTACGTACACACACTTGTGTGAGCACGTTTGTAGGGTCCTGTAAGAGTTAAACAATGACAACATTACCTTATTTTAAGATGGAAGCTTTTAGCAAGACACAGCAAATTACAGACATTATTTAATAAGTAATCTCAGGAAAGGAATAAGAGTTCTACATGTTTACGCTCAGTGTTTAAAAGGTATAATGCCATTCTTATTTATCATCTTTCTGCCTACTTCAGGTATACCCTAAGAACAATTTCCAGCTTTCAGTATTACAGGTACCTGACATGTATGAAGATAATGGTACAAATTGGTATTTACAAATTGCAGCTTTCTATATATACACTAGAAGGAATGCAGAGCAGCCAGTCAGACAAATAGATGACCAGGGGCACAGTGGCACTTTTAGGAGTGGGTGTACTTAATGGTTTATACAAGACTTGGATTTGTGCAAGTTCATGTCCTATTAAAAACCTTGTATGACTTACTAGCAGGTATTACCTCATTCTTGGACACAAGCTGGTGATCAGCATGAATGCTACTATTTCTACATGTTTTACCATCCTGTTCTTTAGTCCCCAAGAGTAACAGACCCAAAGCCTGTTTGAAGAATGGAAACGCTTTAATTAAATGTCAGGTTTTCATCTGTATACGGCTCTGATTTCCGATTCATTATAGAATTTTGATGAAAGACTTCTAAGCAGACAGAATATTACAGAGGCAACGAATAATGCTCATTTTGTCATATAGGCAATGAATTTGCAAACAGACTGCACAATTCACCTGGAGAATTGAAAAGTTTAATGACTTAGATTGTGGGTCAAGGTGGCAGATGTGAAGACTCACCATATTGCTGCCTTACATTGCAACATATGTTCCATGACCCATAATTATTCTGCTATATAGTCCATTTCTTAAAGATCAAGCTCCTAGAATCATATGTTCATGTGGGGACAAACTCCTCTAAGCTTCTTTTTACCAACTACTAAAAAGTATGAATAAAAGAGAACTCTATAAGTGTAATAATAATCTTGCAATTCAGAAACCACTGTTGCTGTGGTGCAACTGATTCTGCACGGCTTCTTTGCGGTAACAATCAATGGACAAGAGTAGGTGATTAAAATTAGCAGTAATTCCAAAGTGGATGTTGATGCTAAACAAGAATATCACATGATTGCAAACATCTCATTCTAAAATTAATAGGAAAAAGACTTGAGAACTATACAGCAAAAAAGGTGTAAGCAAAACAGAGATATCATTTATATAATAATATTTGTATAATTTGCTGTGGGAGAAAAACAAATATGCAGTACAAAAAATTCCATCGTATATCTGAGGAACGGATTAACTCTTACCTCTCTGAAGTCACCAGCCCATGCAATATCAGTTCTCGGTTTCTTTAGTACCCTTTGCAATTTATTTCTGTTCAAATTTCAGTCTCCCAGTTCTAGCTCAGAGGTGGTGGATGCCTTGTGTGCAACAGAAGGAAATTGCGGCAATGCAGCGACTGTTCAGCCAGTCTCGGTTCTTGCTTCGTGTTGCAGTTCCCTCTTCAAAGTTGCATAGAACCTGCTTTCAGCTTTCTTGGAATAAAGTCCTTAACTACTAGTGTACCTATGGACTGCTGACAAAAGCTACCTTTTTCCTATGATGAGATAAAGCACCCTCCAATGCCATCTAGTGATGCTGATAGAGTCCAATTCACAAACCTACATCTTGTGCATTCCAAGTAAATTTTATGTGTGCGTATACTATGATGTATACTTACGCTTTCATAGCAAACCCATAACAATGTTTCTTCAATGAATTTCAGCAGTTTTTACTAATGTACTCAGTTAATTTACTGTACTATTAGTATATTGCTCTTTTTCCCCTTCTGAATTGTTTGGCCATGTAAGAGGCTGCTGAATCTGCTCCAGCTGTCACCTGGAAAGGGAAGTTATTTGGTGCCATATTCCATGCTGATTGCCCTTAATTCAAACTCTACCACAGGACCACGTGAAGCTGGCTGTTTGGTACCCTCCGAGGGGCATGCAGCTCACTTTAAAGCAGAGCTCCAAAGGCAGAATCCTACAGGGAAAAAAAATCTAATAATTAAAGAACCTGCACATTATTTATTGTAGCAAACCATGTACGAATGGCATCAAATTTCTGTTGCCATGTCCTCCTGGAGCTGTTGAGGCTGATAAGATTTCATACAGCCACAGAAGATTTGGGGAACGGAACACAGAGGGGATGAAGGAGGGAATGGCAAATTTGCTGTGTTTAATGTATTGGACACCATCTGTATTTTATTCAAATAGGGTTATATATTTTGTGAAAATAAAAACCAGCCTCATGAGTCAGTGTGTGCAAGGCAGTCACTTGAATATCTATAATGGGAAACATGTTTTAGGTTGGAAGTTGCAAAGGGAAATCAAATGTTTGAAGTGTCAAAGTTGGAAAAATATAAAATACGCCTGACACCGTAGCTATTGAAGCCAAAATGAATAAATCATCATCTCAGGAAAGAAAACCCCACCAAGCTCTTGGCTATAACCTTCATTTTCCTACACTCAAATAAAATTACATACAACCTGATAATTTAACCAGACTTGTCAATAAGAATGGATGGCTTCAACAGACACTATCACTTCATGCCTCAGCGCAGATTTCAGAAGCATCCAGTGTATTATCCAAGAAATAAATTTAATGTCAAACTTTTCTCTTTAAGTTGATAGATAGGAGAAGCTTACACAGTGGAGCTGATGTAAAATATGTCATATTGCAGAACACTAGAGTAAAATGAAATTAATGCCAGCTCAGTAGTTTATTCCCCATGTACAGCTTTTCCTGAGCAGTTATGTAAGAAGTATTTTAGTATCTTTCTAAGCAGGGCAAGCATGACTTCCAAGAAGGAATTTGAGAGAAACTTTGAGGTTACAATAATAGGAGCCTGAGTTTACACTCCAATTTCTGTTAGTGTCTCAATATCGAGCTCGGTCACATTTTAAGTCCTTTTCTCTTCATGTTAGGCTCAGAAGTGTGATTTGTAACATAACAGCACCTATCTGTGCCTGCCTGGGGAAAGTTATTGGGAAATAGCTGTTTTCTGGCTTTGTCTGCATCAAGGTTTTATTTATAACAAATGAAGTAGCCTGATGGAGAGATGAGAATACTGTCTCTTCAGCTGCAACTTGACATGCAATAATTTGGGCAAACTGAGGACTTTAATTTACTGTTTAAGATGCATACATGCTTATTTATTTATTTGTCAGAAGGGAATAGTCCCTGGAAATTGCAAATCAAAATAACGATTCATTTTTCTTTGCTAAAAATAACCTCACTGGCCTTTTACTTGCTGGTACAATACGATAGCTGGTCTAAAGCCTCTACTGTGCACAGCCTGAGCCGAGTGCACCAGTGAGCAAAAGAGTGATAGGGATTGGATTCAGCATCCCAAATCTCTCTCTCACTCTGGCCCTAGATACATGCTGCAAAAGGTTTTCCTTACATATCGAGGCTCTCTACAGGTCTCAGAAGACCACAGTCCTCCTGGGGAGCTGTCAGAGTACTCCACCAGCTCCATCCTCTCTGACTTCCTTCTCTTTCCCAGCTGTGACCCATAGCGAGCGGTGCAACTTCTCGGGCACAGTTTTACACTGTGAGAACACCCCAGCTTTGCCACATGAGTTATGTTTAGAGGTAAGCTGGACTTCCCCTGAATGGTGCCAGGTAAGCAAACTGGGCAGACGACACAAACTCCAATACCTTCCACTACACTGAGCAGCAATTAGATTTCAAAAGGGCCTGTTGGCTTTCAAAGGATCACGTGAAGTTAGGTACCCAAAGCTGTGGTGACACTGAGAGACTGTCACCCAGGCAACCTTCACCTGCTCCAGAAAGACCCTGATGGGTCTGAACAAAAAGCCAGTGACCCCGGCTGTGATGGCCGACGGTGGCCAGCTACTGACCTCAAGGGAAAAAGACCTGACTTTTCTTCTGACACTCTCCTCCTCTCTGTCAAGCAGCAGTTCAGGACTTCCATGAGGTTAAATTATTAAACTGACTCCAGTCATTATCTACCAGCATGTCATATCACTTGTCTTGGCAGCTGTGGCAGGACTAGTATCTGCTACTTTGAAAATAAACTCCTCAGCTTTGGCTCAGTGCATATACAGCAGCAGGAAATCGTTATTCTGTGACTGAGTGCTTTTCTATTGACATGATATCTTAATTAAATCTACAAATGGAACACGTCTTTGGTGTTTTCAGTAATTTTTTTTCCTCTATGAGTTACTTTCAATATTTGTTTGTTCGTTAGCCAGAAATGCAGTCCAAGGGAAGCTGGAAACAATGCTCAGCTTAAAATCTTGGTATTAGTGCATACAGTCCACATAAGGCCATTAAAAACATATATTTAGCAAAACCTCAGCCTCCACAAAGAAGGTAGTGTTTTTCACCGTCCTTGAAGATTAATTTAAAACTCTAGCAGAGGACAACATTGCTACATGTAGATTGATATTTTTTATTATTCACCTCTTGAACAGTTAGCTTCTTGAAGCAATTCTGCTGATGGAACTAAGAAAAAATGATGCAATACTGCAATCTTTTTGACATCTATTACTATTATGTAGATCTGGAGTAAGCAATAAGTTTCTGATTTTTCTGGACATGGTTGGTAAAAACAACTGAGGCAGATTCAGTGCTATCTCCAATCTCAGTTGTCGAGCTTGAGTTGCTGAGTCCACAATTACCTTGTCGAATGAATAGACTATAGGTTGAACTAATTCAGGAATTGTGGTGAGATAACTGAACACTGAAGTTGGGCTGCTAACTTCAGATGACTGTGTGGAAATCAAAACTCTATTGTGTATATTTTTCCACAATGTTGCAGTTAAATTCACTGTTTGGAATGCAAGTTTTAAAGCATGTTCAAAATCTCTCTTTTGAGGTCACCTGTTAATCAAATGTACTTACAAGAAGACATTTATATGCATGATATTGTTTTCCAATCTCCAATTGCATTTAATGTGATAAGCTTGAAAAGCTCAGTGATCAAAGGTATTAATTACTCTGCTTCATACACTGAATACCTTTGCTGTAAATGAACATAAGAGATCCGATCCTCTTTTCAATCTGCATGAAGATTTTATGAACGAACGATTTTTTATCTCTAACTATCTAAGTTTCAAAGATATATAAGATATACCCAGCTTTCTGGTAACTGTAGAAGACTACTAAGAACAAAATACAAATGGCTAAGGAGTTGGACAAGCTGAGGTTCCCTTACTCTTAAGAACAACTCTTGAGAAAACTTGTCCTATCTCCAAACCAGAAAAATGTTTGCGAAAAACTGCAGGAGTGCAGAAGAGAGAGGAGGGGAGAGTGAAGCCTGCCTGTTTTCCCTAAACTGTTATGTTCACTCATGAGACTCAACAAAAACCTTACTGCTGTCATGTGAGGTGCATGAGAGGCAAAGAAGGCTTAAAATATTTATATTATAGCTACTTTAACTTGCCTTTCTTACTCCTTTTGGTTTCTTGCTCTCTATCAAATTAACACTATCATTTATATATAGCAGTTGTATGTGAACGGATAGCTTAAGTCGGGTTTGTCATGGAAAGGTCAAACTCCCACTGCCAACCCATCCTTTCTGAACTGGAGTGCAAAATGAGGGCTCCTCATGCAGCCTTTGCTCTCAGGCGAGTCCTAGCCCAATACAAACAAAGCCATTGACTTCAGTGTGCCTGCTTGTATGAATAAGGCCTGTAAGATACAGCCTGTACATTCCAAATTGCCTCTTTTTTGTGCCATTCACACCAGGGATTAATATCTGTGGGAGGCTTTTGTGAAGCCTTCACCCTCTTGCCCTTCCACAGTCCAGCAGTAGCTATGACTTCAAGGATGCAGCTAGATTATTTTTTTTTAATCAGTTCTGCCCTTTGTAAAAATCTGCCCTTCAGTTGAGATTGCAGAAACTGAAAATTTTCTTCTAGTCTGCAATTTAAGGTCCCAAAGTGCCTTTCATGGAATACTGTTGGAAGGACTGAAAGCCAGTGCTTTTCAGTTCCCACTGCCAGTTGATACTTCCCTGCCCTCTGTCAAAATTGGAGAATGGCAGTGGCTGTGGAATATGAGCTGTCCATTAGCTCACCTAAGAAATGACGCATTGAATATTCATTGTTCCCTATTGCAAAATGTCATTTTTCCATGAGTACTGCTTGAAGCAGTACAGAGAATACATTTGCATAAACCATTTGTCAGAAACAGAAGACCCTTTGTGAAGAACTATTAAGAAACCACATAATCTACTTTTCTGTTCTTATGCAAGTTCCAGGGAGAACACAGAGCTCCTTTGTAAACAGAATCTAAATACAAGTGTTGGGCATGTTTTTTCTGCAATCAAGATTCCATAAATAATAAAATTGGAGTTCAAAACCAGAAGTACCTGAAATTGTTAAATGTAATGTTAGTTATTTCCTGGCAGTATTTGAGATTCAGAAACTTAACACTATTAATATCCATGCTATTTTGCCTGAGCTGTACTCCCCACCCCAGTTCTGCTAAATAAAGCTGTAATTAATCTGCAATACAAACTGGGGTATCTCCAGTTCCTGGGGAAAAGCACTTTTATAATACATCAGGGGAAGTTGATTCTGTAAATTCAGTTGTGGGTTTTAATAGCCTTCATAATTCATTGCTGTCTCAATGATTTTCCACTTTCATTGCCTGTCTGAGGCCTTTTGTCTAGATAGGTGGCCTTGAAGTTTGCTTTTTTTTTATACCACCTTTCCTCCTTAAATGTTTCATTGCCCTTCTCCAGTAGCTGGTCTCGTGCACAGTTAAAGAGGCCCTCCACCACCTCCATGATCACACAGATTGGGATAAGTAAGCCAGATAAGTCAAGGCAAACAAAGCCCAAGTGTGGCACACTGAACAGCCAAAGAGATTACTGCTCATGCGATTAACATCTTTTCATGCCCCCTTCTCCCACCGCAAGATGGTCTTGTTTCCTTTTCACTGGACAACACAGTTCAAGTATTTATTTGTCGCATTTCCCTGCAGTGAATTACTCAGGCGTTTCTATCATTCCCTGGGAGCCCTCCCGTGCCTGGCTGTGCTGCAGAGGGGAGGCACAGGGGTAGTGCTGCTCAGTGGGGAAGCGCTGGCAAAAAAGCTCTGCACGTGTTTTGCTAGGCAGTCTTGGCACAGAGCATGTTAATGTAATGGCTTTCTGTTTCATTAATGGATAACTCCTTGTTTGAAATGAAACATGAAACCTTTGCAGACAATATATGCCCTCAGCGCACAGTGACAGTCATTTGGATTAGCAGAATGCAGCCAGTTACCTGCAATTATTATCAACAAAAGTCATATGGTCTAATTATCTATCACCTTTAATCCCAGTGTATCAGTCCCTTGCCAGCATTTATTTACATTGGCCAGTTGTGCTAGGTGCCGAGTGCCTCCTGATACCAGGCAAAGTCAAGGTGCCCCACTGGGGCAGTGCTGGACCTGGCTGGAAGCCCCACAACACTGTTTTCTGCGTGCCTGGTTTTCCAGCTGATTAAATTCCAGAATTCAAATAGAAAATAAATAAATCGATAAAGTTAAAAAAAAAGAAAGGGAAAAGCATAGGAACCACCAAACACAGGAGGCCTAGTTTAAATTACCCACATTTAAGTGATCATATAATGAAATTTTAGAATTGCACAGTTCTAGATTCAGCACAGCACATACATGCAAAAGCTCTGTGAGACTACAGTTGCCCTGCAGGCTAAGCCCAAGCTTAAGCAGTCAGAAATATTCCTCACTACTCACCCCTCACAGTATATCCCAGACTTGGGGCTCAAATCCTCGATCCATCAACTTCTTAATTAATTACACCAAATAGCACACATTCAGCAAAAGGAACTGAGACCTCTCTTTCTCAGGAGCTACAAATAGTGGCACCGATTATGTTCTGCTAATGTCCACCCTTGCTTTTAAGTTAATTTATTTGGCTCACAGCTGTTTGTTGTTTGCTTTCCATAATGTTTGTGTGATCAGACTTTAGCAGCTCAAATATTTGCAGAGACCGGATTACTGGAAAACTTGAGGAAATACATTACAATGTAAACATGAAATGATTCCTTACGGATGTATTCATTCACACAGTGCAGAAACAGACCCAAATCTATCTGAGACCTTTTGGCCAATCTCCTCTAAGCACCACAACCCAAACTTGCTTACCAGTGAACTCCAGTGAAAAATTGAAAGCTTATCTAATTAGGTGGACTGAGTTGTGATTGACTTGCATGTATTGGCAGCAGAGACAAATTTCAGCAAAGTCTTATGGGCTTGCCGCAGCCCTGAGTGGGGCCGAGGGCAATTTTTCCTACTGGATTTTGTACTTCAGGACACAGTGTGCATCCCATGCTTGCCTCCTCCTGCACTCCCTTGCCCTGCTGCTGCCTCTGGTGGGGTGTGCCAGCACATGGGGAGAACAGATTTTAAACTATCCACCAGCTTTCTTTACCAAACAAACAAAGGAACAACCCAATGCAAATCAGAATAGTATTTGGTGGGAATAGGAAGCATTTAATTTTAGTTTCCTTTAATCAGACTCAAGACAGTTTGTTACACGCTAAATGGAAAGCATTTAAGATAATCAGGAGCAGTAAATACCAAACTGAAAGCCAGTAAGACAATCAAAAGCAGGTTTAAATATTTAAAATGAATTGATGGCAATATAGTTTTTTTTCTTCATTCTAATTTGTTATTTATTTCATTAATTGCTTTTAAGACACAGGAAAAGAAGTATTTACCTTATGCTCTGAAGTTTTTCAGCAGTGGATGAGTTTTAGGCACACATTTTTTCTTATCAGCATACGTCTGGTCCTGGACATCTGGTCCATAACAGCTCATTCAGTACTAGTTAACAAAGTTGGTTTGATAACTGATGGTGCAGATGGAGAACCAAACAATTAACTCTGGGGTTAATAATAAAAGTATATCCCATGCACCTATTCTTCGAGCTAGAGATCCAAAAGCTCGAAAACAGCTATGCACTTTGGGCAGATTATTTACTTTTGTTAGTAATAACATTTAGCTTAGCATCTACAGATTCAACAGCTAGCATCCTTCCTGGTATATTGAAGTGTGCCAGGTAATAGTGTTTTCTTTTATGGTGTTAATGCTTGCAGCTGGGATGGACCAGGTGGCTTCAACGAGGGGGCTGCCCTATGGTGGTGGGTGGGCATTAAACTGGAAAAGTGCATGCTGCCTAAAGATCTTGGTTTTGTTCTGTGTTTATGAAATACATTGTCTGGGCTTCAGGGTACTCACTTTCCAAAACGGTAAAGTTTGGTTCTGTTTTTAAAAGTTTCTTAATGGTGGTTTTCTGACTGCCTTTGCAAAGTACCAGCAAAAATACAGTTATTCTGCTAGATCTTTGAGCTGATAGCTATCACATGGGCTTGTTGAGCTGAGATTTTGTAGGTAATTACTGCAGCCAGACAGTATCTGTCACCTTTATTTAGCAGAAGTCAATCCCTGAATGCATCTGAAAATCTCAGCCTTTCCAATAAAGTCAAAATTTGCATTTCTGAACCATCCAGATGAAATTACTCTACAGAGTAGCTGTATATAACAATGGGTAAAGGGCAAACCTATGCATATTTTGTGCTATATCACTCTTCTGGTTGCGGAAACGTGACATTGGTGGAAAGAACTTGGGAGCCAGCTGGAAAACTTAATCCTGATTATTTTACTAGAAAGAAATTATATCTCTTTAAAGACAAAGAAGAAAACAGTATGAAAAGAATTCTTATATTTTTGAATGTACTTTGGTACATCCCTCTATGTCCCTTTTCAGGGACCACCTTCTGATCTTTATGTTCCCCATATTCCATATTTATAAAATTGTGCCTGTATATTCCTCCTTTCATAAATTTGTTAACTGGACATGGATTTGTACTCAGAAAATGAATCACTAAAAAGCAAACACTCGAAATAAATGGTATATTTTGTGGTGTGCTGCAGAGAAGGGTGATTAATATGACCCCCTAATGCAAGAGGTTCTGGCAAATGGGATTACAATTACACATGAAGTTTTTTGCAGAACAGTGCCACAGGCCCAGAATCACGGGTTTTTGAGAGCTCTTGCATCTGTTCTCTTTTTCTAGTCTGACTTGTGTCCAAAATAAGGTGCTGGCAGTCAGCAAGTTGCTGTGTATCTTGCAGAAGCACTAACTTGTTAGCTGAGTGATGACTCCAGACTCAGCATTCCCTCAGCTCTCACTTGTGACAGGGATTGCCAAAGCTAGTGGTGAACCAGATAAGGTGGGAGGAACAAGCACAAAGTACTCCTTGGGATTCCTTTTGAATTTTTGAACAGTGACACATATATGGCCTTATGTTCTTTAGATAGCCTAAGGTCATGCATTTGCTAAGAAAGAATGCAGAGTCATTATTTCTCACTCTCTGATTTCAGGCATGAAATTTAAATCTCACACGTTGTGCCAGATCTTAACAGTTCATTACGTTACGGCAATCTGGATTACTAAAATCACCTTTCTATTAGGGCCTGGTTGAAGACTAGCCTAGCAGAGCAGCTGTAACTTTCAGGAGAGCCTGGGAATCCCTGGGTTTAAAAGGAAGAGGCAGGATGAGAGGGGCAGGGCAGTGGTGGTTCTGTTTTTCAGAAAAGGTTAAGGCAGTGTTCTGGTGCAAAGGGAGGGAGCGTGATCTGCTGGAGACATCTCTGCCCAGGCACTTTGGTGGGTAACTGCTTAGGTGTTGCTTGAGCCTCACCATTTCTGAAGCTGGTAGCTCTGCTGGGTTTATGCTTGAGCCGCAGAGAAGGCTGTAAAGCTGAGGAGCATCCAAATCAGCCTGGTCAGCTGGTGTGGATGAAGGGTTGGGAAAAAGCAACCCATTAAACAAATTCCTTCATGACAGATCCAGGGTGGGTAGAAGCATCACAGGAAAGTGGTAGATATGTTTATTTGGCAAGAATTCATTCCAATAGTCCCAAGACAGCCATGATATTTAGTGACTAAACAGAAAGTAACTGCCACATGTAACAGCATTACCTTCATTTTAGCACATCCCTTCTCCCAGCTAAATTTACTATTTTTCTAGTCATTGATCTATCTTGGAATCCTTTTCAAATTCACATGAGTTTTATTAAATGTTGGGTAATATGTGACCCTATCAAATGAATGCAGCGTTCACTTGGGAGACTTTTGTTCTATTCAGACCTTTGTTGACAATGCAGCAAGCTCTGCTCTGGGCTGCTTGGGGGTGGGGGGTGGGGTGGGGAGCCCAGGCTGAGCTGCGCTTTGATTGATTTGCACAATAGGAACAAAAATATTCCTGAAACTCTTGAGATCACTCAACTCTTCCTGCCAGACTTCCATGAAATATAACATGCAATCAATTTAGCTTACAGCCAAATTCTCCCCTTTCAGCCCCCTCTTTCCTTTGGTGTGTCAGCAAAGATAAATGAAAGAAGCAATAAGGAGTACAAACAGCAGTAGCAACGAAAGCAGCAATTGCTTGTGTAGGGGGGGACTCGTGGTGCCAGGCCAGAGCAGAACCCACAACAACTTGACCAAACACAGGAATGAATGAAAGGTCTTTTTGAAAGGGCAAAAGAAAGACCGTGTTGACCTCTGCAGAAAGAGGAAACTTCAAAGGGTTTACAACAGTTAAAAGACCCAGTTACACGCAGCAAAAATGACTTGCATTGGATGCTAACACAGCAAAACTAAACAACCTCACAGTAAGAGATATAGCAGAAGGTGGAGTAGAGGAGGCATATTTTCCACTAGTCACTGGAAAAATGTTGAAAAGGCTAGTTCTGTCAGTTTGGTGTTAGGCATAGAGTTCTTTTCAAAGCTTTACATGTGAGGAAAAGAGAAATTTAGACAGAATACCTAACAGGCTTTGGAAAAGTCAGGCACATGTTTTCTTTTCATTTTTCTCACCAAGAAATGTTCTCATCGTGTGCTACTTCTGGAAACATTTGGCAGTTCCTTAGGTATGGCAGAAACTGTTTGAGGAAGTTAGCACTAATGAAATAAGGTATTTAGAAGCAAAAGCTTCTGAATGATCCAAGCATTGTATACAATTTATGAAAACTATATTGAAAGGGACAAAAAAGTGCAATTGTCCAAGATAATTGTGTTCTTCTGTTTTTCTTCACCCGAGGTTCAGGTTTTTTACTTGCTCAATACAATTTGGAGGGTATTGATGACACATAATTTTAAGCAAGAGACAGGGCCGCTGGCTGCAGTGAGATTGTGCTTAGGGTTAAGCAAGTGCATAAAACCTTTTGCTAGACAGCAATCTTGCAGGGCTCTGTCTCTGAATTCCAGGGATTTGAGAGCAAGTAAGTCACAGCACTTCAATGAACAAAGACTTTCCTCTTTAATCTGCTCTAGTTGGGCAAGATAAGACCTCAAATGGAATCTACTTCAAGACTAGATTACACATTAAGATAAGCATAATATGATAAGGACCAACTGACACAGCTTCTGTAAGGGCAAATTGTGCTGCTCTATCTTTCAAGTATTCCTTGAAAAAGTGCATAAAGTAAGAGATGAAATGTATCTTTCTAACCTAATTTATGTGGTATTTCAGAAGGCTTCTGACAGGAGCCATCATAGAATTTTTGAAATAAAATAAATAGCAAGTCATGTTGCTAATCTATAGGATGCTTGGAATTCATAGTAAATAACCAATTTTAAATTAAAAGAGGAATTAGAAAACATGTTGGTCTGCTGTTTATTATTTGAATTAGTTTGGAAAAAGAGATTTAATGTTATTTGTTAACAAATAAATCCGTATTGGTAATAACTAAAAAAGACCATTAGACACTCCTAGAAATACTTGTATTCACACAAAGCATTCGTTCTTCCATCCATCTTTCACCATTCTGGCAGCTCTAATGAAAAGTAGTATGTGTTAGAAAATATAATAAACTTCTCATTATTGTAATAGACTTTGATCTGACATGGTTCCCTGAGGAAACAGATATGAATCATTATGAGTATTACAGCTTAATAAATATGCCTTTCCAAAATAAACTAAGGAAGAGAAAGATTAGAGAAAAACTTTACAGAAGTAATCTGTCTCTGTAGTAATGATTTAATAGAAAACTATGTATGATACATTTTGGTTGCACCACAGTTCAGTTTTGGATGCCTCAACATAAAGTGACATGCTGTGCATACGAAGTGTCTGGACAAGAACGACAAAACCAGTCAGAGTTATGTGAAGAACCCTACGAATGATTACTTTAACTATGGGCATTTGACATCCAAAAGACAAGGTTAACAAAGTATCAGGCAAAATATATTTTCTTAAATTCAAGCTTTGGTATGGCCACGTTCTAATCTGTGGGTTTATTACATGCTTAACAATAAGAATATACTTACCAGATGCATAGTCAGTTCTTTTCAGCATAAGAAACGGGAACCCATTTTCATGACAGCCACTAGTACTGTTTTTTGCAGTTAGCTTTTACAAACTTTTTACAAATTCATCCATAAATTCCTCTATCTACAGGTTATCTTTTGCAGACTTTTTATAAATTAGTCCATTAATTCTTTTATCCACAGTCCACAAGCTGAAAACAACTGGCTTAAGTAAAACTCAAATGTGATTTCAAACATAGCATAACAAATATCAATGAGAAAAGTAGCCACCCCTTTCTTTCTTCTTTGCCCCACTATATAAACATGAGGCATTTGATTGAACTCAGGTGCAATACATCCAGGACATTTAAATTAAAGTAACTTTGCTACTTTATCTAGTGTTAGTAGTAGTCGGTTTGTTGTTCATTAGCACATGCAACTGCTAGAATGTGGACGTAACATTCAAAATTGAATATAGGTTCTCTGTGGTACCTGAGTATAAAAAGGTTTGGGTTGATTCAGTTTTCAAATCTACATAGGAACTTTTCAATTTTAGGACAATTCCTCAATTTTTCCTGACAAAATGAGATAGTCTTGTGATCTGTAAGGAACTACCATCCAGTGGTTTTTATTTTATCTTATTTTATTTTATTTTATTTTTTTATCCCCAATAAAAAGGTATCTTCTCTAACTCTATATAAAGGTAAAAATCCCGTCCCTAAATATGTCATCAGTGATGACAATTCCATAATATCATTTAGCAGAACTTTTTCCTATAGTCAGTAGTATAAATGCTTTGGAGAATTCATACTCCAGTTATTACTGGTTTAATAAGGTCACATGTTTGGAACAAAATATCAGTTTATAAATCACCATTTTTCCACAGTGCAGTCAACATCAAAATCCAGAATGACTAAGACATTCATGCAATACTGTCTATTGGATTGGTTTTATTTGTCTCTGAATATATCAAACCCATACAGTGAGATGAATGTGTAAGGTAAGACTTTGTAAATGCCCTGTATTAAACTACTATATTCATAGTAGATCTGACATGAAAATAAGAAGCTACTGCCTTCTTTTCTGCCTTGGTGAGCTGTTACTTTGATAATTCCAAGTGGGCAGGAATAAATGGTACATGCTTCAGCCTGTTGACTCACAGTCACTGATTATTCTTATGTGGATAGCTGCAGTAGCATGAAGATTGATTGTGTTAGCCCGTAGGCAGCAGCTGCCATTTACAAATGCCAGCTAGTACTTCCCATGGGGTTTTGTGACAGAATGCAGAAATAAGCCAGAATTACTCCTTTTAGCTGAATACATGCCTTTTTTTCCTTATTTTGCAGTCACACTGTGTGTTCCTGCAATAATCTTTTTTACAACACTAGCTGATTTCAAGCAAATGACAGAGGCAGCTGAAGTTTAAAAGGCAATTAAGTTCTTATAAGTAGTGTCAGAACCAGTGATCAAGTAGAAGAGAAAGAAAGAGGTTTTTCAAGTGTCCTGTCTAAAGGAGGAACTGCCACATTTATTTATTATACCTCAAGGAATCTATACAACCAAGAAATCTAAACGCTCCAAAACCCTGGGTCTTGTAATTGTGAGATGTGAGCAATGCTTCCTCTAGCCAACCTGGTGTATGTGTGTCAGTTCATGTTGTGTATCATCTTGTGATCACACAATTGTGCTCTCTCTGAGGCAGCTTGGCATTTAAGAGGCAAGCCATGAACAAATTCCTTTCTTTTCATACAGATGAAGTTTACTTGATTCAACAGAGAAATAATCACTAGCTGTTTTGTTTAACAACATGTGGTCATACAAGAACCATAACCCAAGTAGTTCTATTTGTTTCAGAACCTGGTGCAGTGTTTTTAACAGTGTAGGTGTGTGTGTGTAAATAGATACATATTTGTGTGTATATATGTACATACATTTTATACAGTGTGTAACCTGTAACCAAGACTATCAGATTGGACACTTTCTTCAGCATGTTCTGTTTCAAACAGAACATATTTCTGCCAGCTTCACTCACAGTGAATACTATCTGTTGGTGTCTTACTCCATTGGTTTATACCAGATTACTCATGGAGCAAAGAGCTAGTCAGGAGGCAAAAGTGCTGCCAAGTTTTTCAATTTTGTCACAAAGTCTTGTGATACTTGGTTTTTTCCATGCCCTAGCTGCTGGAATAAAGGAAATTCATGAGAATCTAAGCTTCCGTTAAATAGAATTACTTGCTAGCTTTCCAGAATGTGGATAAAAGTGGAAAATATGAAGCAAATAACCTCAGAGGGTCAAGAAATGAGAAGTCAAATATAAACATTTTTCTTTCTTGATAAATTCTCATAATATCACATAATTTTCCAGTGTCAGTGATGAATGAATACCAGTGTCAGAATTTCTTCCTCAACTTTAAAATGCTATAGGGTGACTTCAGAAAAGATGAAATATAGACATTTGGTTTTCTGCATGAAGAGATGGATCAGTATACACAATATGTAGGGCTGAAACAACAACAAAAAGCACTATTATGGATTGAGCAGAAATACAGCCCTTCGTCTATGACAGTTGTTAGAACTATCAATCTCCTTTCTGTAATTAGATTGCTGAAACTATAGCAGCAAGCTTAGCAAGTACAAGCACATGTGTCTCCACTCATTCAAGACAAGTGTTGGTGTATGGGCTTCCTGATGATGGTTTTACAAAACTTTGTGTGTCGGTGAAGGAGAGACAAAGAGAGTGAAAAGCTAGAAGGAGCTAAAAACCAAGTACCCATTTTGTATGCAGCCTGGGGAATAAAAAAATGGCAAAGCAAAGGTGGGGAAAGGGATTTAGGAGTTTGAAAAACAGCATTTTCTGTTCTTTGGTTTTGGGGAATGTTTGGGGAAACAAATAGATGGAATCACTCAAACTTTACTCCATCAAGTGGAGTGGCAACTGATAAAAACAAATCGCGTCACATTGAATCTGGCTGTTTAAATGGTTAATGTAGATAGCCTCATAATCCTATGCAAAGTGGTAGCAGCTTGCTAAACAATTCACTTTTTTTTTAATATATATATTCTTGTTTGTGTGGACTTCAGTTCCTCATGAAGTTAAGTGGACACACTAAACTTTAAGAAACAACATAATAAATTGCAGCAATCTAACAAACTTCAGGACTGTGCCATCAGGAGTAATGACCTAACAAAAACAGCACATATTTTAAGAAACACTATTAATCAAAATCACAGACAGAAAACCAAGTTTAATGTACTCAGCTTTAACTTCCCAAAAGTAACAGTTTTCCTCTGCTGTGAAGGGTATTCTGGATGAAGCCACCTAAAAAGAAGTTGGAGCCAAACCTTTAAACAGAAGGTAATCAGCTAGTGAAAAATTCCCCAGAACCTCTCCGTCATTTCCTTCTCACTCATTATTTTGACTTTGGCTCATCCCCAAAATAAGCCATGTTTCCTGAGATATAGCTCTCTGTGGCTCCTGATGTTTCTCTCTCTCCCCCATGGATACTCTCCCCAGCGAGAGTATCACATGGATATCCTCTTTTGCATTTTTTATGGCATTCTCATCTCTAGCTGTAAAAGATTAAATTAAAAGACTATTTGACCTGCCTTTTGTGGTCAGTGCCACTCTAGCAAGCAATACATCACTGGAGGAATGTCAACTTCATGACCCATTACTCAAATGAGGCGCCAACTAGGAAGAGTGAGCTGAGAGATCCAGGAGTTTTAAATTTATTGTCATGATACATCTAAAAATAAAATAGAATTTTATAGTGTGGGGAGTGGGAGGCAGAGGAAAGAAAGTTTAGGAAGTCTCTCAGGTCAATCAAAAGCTTTAAATAATGTGACTCTGGCAAGCAGGGTTTCTTTTCACATGAGATAACAAGTTCTGCTAAGTTAATTTTCATCCTGAAAAAAGCAGAATCTTTTTCATCCTCTTTCAGTGCAGCCATTAGAATAGACTTCGGGCAGACTTACAGCATCAGACTGGATTTGGATGGACAAAGATATACCAGTCATTCCATCTTTGCGCCATGAATTGTTATCCTGAAGCAAGAACGACCAATTTGTGACTCAGCTGCTGACTTGCTGCAGTTTTTCAGGCCAGATGCTTTAAGATGGCTCTTGTTTCAGGGGAGACAGTTGCGGCAGTAATAGCTCCAGACGTTTAGTTTGACCATGTTTTGAGTACTACAGTGTGACCACTCTTCCTGCTTCCATACTCTTTCTAAGCTCAGGTTTTCCTCACAGCTTTCCTGCAGCCTCACTCTCCCTTGCCCTGTGGTCTTTCTCTGTTGATCTTTCCTTCTTATTTCCATTTGGCTTTTCCATAAAGATTTCCCTCTTTTCTCTTCTTTAAAGTGCATATCCTACTGACTTATCTCTCTGGGCCACCCCTCCAGGTATCCATATCCTTGAACAAATCTGGGAAAGGTAACAAAACAAATTCCTCGTGGATGTGAACTCTGTGCTCTCTGCTGGCACACTTAACTCTGTTGCCCCAGACAGTCTGATACATTTGTATAAACTTTATACTCTTACAGAACAGGGCTTTTTAAGGATTTCTGTAGTCAAAAGTGAGTTAAATGAGTATTAACAGAGCCCCAAGCCTGACATGCACTTCAGAGTGCTACTAGAAGGCTTCTGAGGAGGAGCGGGGGGATAATATCTGTAAGACAGGGTATGGCATTTCAAGCTTGAATGTAGAACCTGAAGTGTCTGGTTCTGATGAAGAAAGGCTGAAACATAACATTTGATGCAGTCGGAGGTAGATCTGTTTGTGCCATTGACAATCCTCTTTTAGAGGGCCTGATGAAAAAAAGTACAACCATGGGACACTCAAAAGTAAGGCGTTAAAAGGATGAGGGAAGGACGTGATTTCAGTCTAGTCTCTCCAGTGTTTGACATGCAATGTTTTGGAGTGCTCCAGTATGAAAGAAATTCCAGAGACCCTCCAGGACTGGAAGAATTTTTCAAAAACATTAAAGCATTCAGAGCTGCTCCGTGTTACAGTCTTTTCTTTTAGGTGTGTATAATTTCACAGCTTTTGCAGTGCCAAGGATTTTTTTTCATCAACTTTGTATTATATCTTATGAAGTAATAACAATATAGTATCTCACATTAATACAGGAAAATATAACTGCGCAAGGCATTTATGAATTGATCAGACTTTGGAGGGACCTTAGCCCAGTGGAATGGAGAAACACACTGTGCCAAATTCTGCCATAAATTGTACCCATGTGACTCTGCTGCTGCCTGCAGTAGTTTTGGTAGGATTTTGAGGGTAGTAGAGCAGACAACCAAATCCAGATTATTGATATAAATGTCTCCTTGTACATGTGTAATGGTTCCCACTTTTTCTTCCTCATCAGTTCTACCATGGCCCTTACTTGGATCCCAGCCACACTACAGCCATTGCTGGGTCATTTCGCTGAGCTGCTGACGACCCCTCTGTGCTCATTTGGGATTTGTCTGCATGGAGTTTCCTGTAAGGTTGGGACTTTTGCTGCTTGGAAAAAAGACAGTCTAATTCATGATGTTTGACTGGCACCCAGAAAAATGAAGCTTTAACTATAAGTGTATTATGCTACTACTACTAATGATAATGATAATATTATTGGTACTACATTTTCCAATTACATTATAGCATTAAAATGTTATTTTATTATTGTTATTATTGCAATAATTTATTTAGTTTCACTGTAGTGAAACCAATTTTTATATAGATATTTATATATATGTATAAAGAGGGAAACACTTTTTAAAAACCTAGTTTCATAGCTGCTGAAAATGGCTCATTTTCCAGGCTTTGGGTTTCTGCAGGGATAATCCCCAGCACCGTAGTAAGCCAAGACACCATAGACTGGAAACAAAAGTATATGACTCAAAAGAAAGACTTTCATTCATGGCAGAATTACTGCAGCAACTCACACTTCTGTGCTGGGACAAAGCAATCTCCAGAAGGGTGTGATCTTGGCTGAGAAGAAACAGTTTAAGTCCAGTCCTCCACCAGTTTTGGTTTATAGTGTCTCATGGGCTGACAGGAAGGTCAGTCCCTACGCAATAGCTCCCCTTTCCCCGAGGAGCTGTGAAAGGCTGTGCAGCGCTTGTTCCTTACGCCGCAGCCACGAAGGAAACGGGCTATCCATGCGCGCTTACTGACACAGAGGTCCCAAAGCAGCTGCCAGTGCTTTCTGCTACTTTGGCACTTAGAATCCTTTCTTTTTTTTTATTTTTTAACAGCACTCTGTAACAGGTATGAAGTGTATCTGAGGATTGCAATTTATAATGACACAGAAGAAAAAAAAAATGGCAACACGGCAGTGGAATACTTAGCCTAAACCTTAGCAAAATAATTACCTTTGTGTGCTATACATCATGTGATTTATAGTATGGCTTCAGGAGAGACCAAATGAAACCCTGGGGTGAGTTTCACTCAAGAAGATCAAAAGTAAGATTAATGAACTGGAATTCTTTACCTATAGCATTTATACTATTTCACTGGACATAGAGGTCATTTTATATGCTAGGAGTCCCACCTATGTATTTGTTGTTTAATCCACTAGTTTTTACACTTTTTGTATAATTCAATTTGCATGTTTATATAAAATTATTATTGAAATTTATTATAGAACGCCATAACTGTGCCAGATGCTTTAGATACCGCTCCACATACACATAGTTATCTGTTTCAGAGTTTAGCAGTAAAGACATAAGCTTAGAAATGTCTGCATTCAGGGATGGTTTTCCTCACTTTACTTGCAAAATTGTTTGCAGGGTTGGGTCCTGTACAAACTACTGGGGGATGGATATTGCAGACCTGAAAACTGTTATCCTGAGATTTACCTCAAGGCCATGTTTTTTTACCATTTTGGAATCAGAAATCAATAGGTTTAATACTCTTCAAATCTAGCTTTGCTTGGAGACTGCTTGGGGATGTAAATTTGGTGGAGATACTCTGGAAATATCTTAATCCTCCTCTCCAAAAGCTGTATCAACATGTAGTAGTAAGGGGACCCGAAAGCCCTTGTGAAAGAAATTTCCTCAGCAGGCATGTGCTGGAATGTGGCCATGAGTGTTTCTGTAAGGAGCCTCTTCTGCAGAGGTGGTGGCAGGGCTGGGGACGGCACAGCAGAGCTGGGTTTACAAGAAATTCCCATTAGTGCTTCGATCGATATGTCTGAGGTAAATCAGGGGTTTCTCCAGTCCTAAGAAGAGCTTAGGTAGTAAAAGGTATTCTGGGGTGGGTGTGTGTCAGATTCACTTTATCTTCCCCAGAGTGTGAAGTGCCCCCATGAAATGGAGCCCAGGTGACCATGTGCTGTTTTTCATACCGCAACACCGTCCGTTGCCCACGCAGAGGGCCCGGCAGTGCCACGAGGCCTGCACTGCCCTCAGGGCCCTGCCACCCCTTCTCCACCCACCGCTGGGTCACTCGCTGGCCACAGTGTCGCTAAACCAAAGCCTGTGCTCCTGTACACCGTAATAGCTCTCTGAAAATATTTTTCGGGCACGCTTCATGTTTTTTTTGTGTGGGAGGGCGCAGTGGCAGCTGCTGGTGGCAGGGCTGGCTGGAACCCCGGCCACCCCGGGCCTGCCCAAACGTCCTCTTTCCCCAGTGCAAACCCAAACAAACAGAAGTGTCTGTAATGATGATGAATGCCCACCGAAGGCTACAATAACGTGCCAGTTTCTATTTTGTTTTTAAATATAGTGATTTTATTTGTGGGTTTTTTTTTGTGCAAGCCTCTCAAACACCATTAAACTCATACTCAAATATTTACAATGTGTTTATACTTACTGTGTTCACCTCTGAACAAATTGTTTGACCTTATTTGCAAATGTGTTACAAGAACCCCCAATGACAGATGATCTTTCATAGGCAATCACAACATGTAAGTGAAATTGAAGCTATGCTGCTGCCCTGTGCCGTATATCAAAGTGCCCTGATCTCCCCAAAAACATAAATCTGCAGGCGGCTGCCCCGGCGGGCACTGGGTGGGGATGGGGAGAGCCCACCATCAGCCCCCTGCCCGCAGCGTGTGCCGCGTGGCCCTGCGAGATGGGGGCGTTGGACATGCAAAGCCTGTGGGGCTGATGCTACCCAGTCCCTCAAATCACAGAATTAATGTGCTTCTGGGTTCCAATAATAAACAACTCTGATGTCTACTCTCTACAGCCAAACTTTCCCGGCTAAGAAAACAGCTCTTTGCTTAAAAATGGCTCTTATCCAAAACGAAGTTTTTCAGCCATCAACCAATCCTGCTGTGAGTTTATATATTTCCACAGTTGGGGGGGTGGGTGGGGGGCCGTACATGACACCAACTGATTTAGTTTCCCACTGATTATGTTAAGATTGAAAAGGCTTATTAAAGAATTATTTATGTTTCTGTACCTATAAATTTTATGTTGACGTTTGCTCACGTTATCTCCAGGCATAGTAGTCGCACTTACACCATGTCATTTTAGCTAAGTAAATATTATTCTGATTATAGAACTAATGGAAGGTATGTAAAACATGAAAGAAAAAAGTGCAGGAAAATTAGGATAATTCAAAATATGCCATTTTATATCTGAATGGCTCACTACAAGTTGTTAGAGAGCAAGAGGGTACATGTTCATCTTTGTGTGTCTTACTCCATCAAGGAACTGGCAGGCTCATTAGCAAAGCATTTCCCACTTGCCAACAAAATATTTTGGTCAGACTCTTCTTTTGACGCTCAACAGCTTTACCAGCTGAGCTCTGAACAGGAGGGATGAACAGCAGGGAAGCCTCTTCTTCCTCAGGTGACACTGCGTGCAGCTTACTGGGTGAGAAAAATGGTGAACACCTCCTGTACCCAGTGACCCAACCCAGCCCATCCACAAATTTTATATTGAACCATTTCCATGAATGGCATCAAAGCTGCTGTAAATCAGCAATCCTGATTTACAATATCTGTGTCCAATAACAGAATCAGGCCAATTACAGTTATTCAAACAGGAGCCTAAGCAATGTCTGTTCCCAGTTTAGCCACAGTCTAGACATCGCTCTTCAGCTACCCTAAAGCCTTTCTGGAAGGACAATATTTCATAGTCATGTAATCATTGGCTCTTTGTTGACATGACCAACGAGAAAGTCAATTGGTGTCAGCTGTAGTGGTGACTTTGTGATGGGAACATCTGCCCAGTTTATTTCTGATGAGACTTAGTCTTGCTCACTGTTAATTGGGCTAGGATGAAAGCTCCAAAACCTGTTACAAGCCCTTTGAGTAAACCAGTTATGAATAATTTTTTCACATAGTTTATCTCCTTTGATTTGTTAAATTGCTTCCACTTGATGCTTTGGGCCCAGGTGCCTTTTGAGTAACAATAAAACTTTGCAGCAAGTCCCTGACAAATCCTAGTGTTCTTTTCTAGCTATCCTGATAGTTTAGGAGACACTATATCTTCCTTGGCCCTTCACAGTCCTTTAACTTTTCATGTCTGTTAATTAATCATCCTGACACGCAGAGCTGTACTGCACCAAAAAATGTTGTAAATATCCTATATATAGTTCTCAAATTGGACTAGCAACTAGGGATTTCTGCTTTGTTCTTTTATCACACATATGTCTTACTTTGATGTAAACACTGTTTCAAAAACAGTAAAAAGAACTTTTTCATGTTGTGCATAGATTATTGCATAAACATATGCATCCTGTCAGACACAGTAATAATTAGAAATAGCTGTAGTTTCCTTGCAAACTCAGTATTACTTCAAACTGCTTAGATTTTTAAAACCCCAAAATCAGATGCACATCTTTGATTCTGGGTAGACACCCTTTATTTTCAATTCATTTGCCTGTCGCTAGGACCCATTTAATGCATATAGAAGGTAATTTAATACTAAACTCAATAAACTCATAAATTTTTTCCAAAATGTACAGCAGTAAAATTTCACATTCAAAATTCACCTGGGTACAGTGGTTGAAGTTGCTTAAATATGAAAATGTCCCACATAAAAATTAAGGGTGAAATTCAGAAATGTTCTTACAACATTCCTACTTTTTGTTGTTGTTGTTGTTCCTAAAGATTTTTTACTATTCAGGCAAACTGATGACATGTATAAATGTCTGTTTTATCATGCAACTGCAGTCAATGAATAATTGAAAAGAGTTCAAATGAAAAAGAATGAAAAACCTTTCAGAGGGAGGATGCATTTATATGAGTCTTATGTCCCATGCAGCTAGCTCTATGGGTAATAAGATCGGAGTGCTCTCTTAAACACCGACACATTTATTTTTAATTAAACATCTCTAAACGCAGGCAGTACAAGGTGGTCTCTTGAGAACAAAGGCGAAGTTTAAAGGTTTTGTTTGCTCTTACACTTGTTCATGCAATGAGTGTATTTTAGCTAGTAAGCACAGCAGTGCTAAGTAACAGAGAAGTAAAATGTGTTTTTTTTTAAAAAACCTGGCTATCACAGGTAGTAGTAGGTTCATTTTCATCATATTTAATGGGCCAACATCAAACCTCAGTGAACTCAACAAAAATATTCACAGTACATTCAGGATGGATTGGAATTTTTTTTATTGTCTGGCATTAAAGCTTGGACCTGCTGCAGGGAAATCATCTTGGGCACCCACGAGACTTCCACAAAATGCTGTAGTTCCAGGTTGCACTTGTCCCTTATGGCTCCCCAGCTCAGAGCCAGGCACTGTGGGAAAGCGTTGTGTCTCACCATCAAGCCAGGCAGCCTCCTGACTCTAAACTGGATGTCTTCATCTAGCGATACCTCAGCTGTTCAGTGTAAGATTAGGGCTGGGACGTCAATGGGCAATTGTGCTTGCCAGCTTTGGGTCTTTCACTTTCAGCCCTGCTTTTTTTCCCTACCTCTTTTATAAACAAACTTTTCAGGAAAATTCTGCTTTGCAAGGAGTTGTGCCAAGTGACATGCTTAGTGAACTGTGTTACCCTGGATAATTAAGAGAAGCTAAACCCCAGGTTTATTACAACAGCTTTAGCTATAGAGCTATTATTGACACTGTGTAATTATCAACAAAACAATCTCCCACCGATCATTCTTCAACTTTTAGTTTTGAAATACATTAAATGAACTATTGCCAACACTAATGTCTCTGAAGATTAATGAAGAGGGTTGGGTGGGAAATTTTTTACAAATACAGATCAAGAAGTAACCTTTTCTGCCAGATGTTTCTGATGCAAGTCTTGGAAACCAAGTGGCACATCATCTTAAAAATCTCAGTGGAAATTTCTAGTACAATTTTATTTTCTTCAAAATTGTAACAGCTAGTAAAGAACGGACAAAAATATTTTTTCATTGATGACATTGCAGGTACAGTTTTCAAAAACAGTCAGATGGAGAGCAATAACCTTTTATGAATCTCAGTGTGCCTGTGACTTTGGTGTATTTGAGATAATATCATACTTGTCCATCACGAAGAGCCTGGCAGAGATGCTTTCTCTTTAATTCTCCTTCAACAAACACAAGATCTGATCTGCTTCCTCATCTCCCCTCCCTCTGAGGCCAAGGAAATTCCTTCTGCTTGCTCTGTTAGCATTCAAGTCAAAACAGTATTTCTGCTATCAGGTATGCACTGATGTTGTTCTGATTCAGCATTTTGTGCTATAAAAATTTAATACTGTTAAAATGAGTAATGATCCCAGGATTCCCTCTGCTGCTTGGCTCTCCACTGCAGGTGGTGCCAAGCCTGAGAGGGTGAACCAGTGTTTTTCCAGCTTGCTAAGCTCTGCTGAGTCCTGAGACCTCCTGTGTTCAAGGCATTGGGATCCAGAGTACTCCACCACTCCAAGCTCTTGTGTATTTATGGCCAGATGGAATTGTGATTCAAATACAAACAGGTGGCAGGACTCTAAATTTAACTAAGTATCTTAATAGATAAGTGGATAAATCACTGATTACATGCTGTTGATGGTCCATTGTTCATTGTTCAGAAATAAATTCCCCTAGCAATCCTTCAGCAGTAATGATATCAGCAATACTTATCAGAAGCAGACTGATGCCTTTTGTACAAATGGCTCTGATAAAGACCTTGTGGAGCAGACCAGACAACAATTGAAACAAGTGGAATGAACAAAGAGGTGTATGGCTTATCTTTTGTGTCATTTTCCATGGCTTCAGAGTATCTGACTGTGGGGCCAATGGGAATATATACTTTCCATGATAACAGTTACATATGTGGCTTGCACTTTCAATGTCCCCACTGGAGCACGCTCAGTCTCCTGTCTGAGGATGCAGAGCAGGGTAGCTCTGGCACAGGGGATCAGCCACCACTTCAGCTATCCTGGCCTCAAAGTGCCAAGTGATTTAAGGCTTTCTCTCAGGATGGTTGTTTTCCACAGCCGCACCTACTGGTCTCCAGATAAATCTCATTTTTTTGTCAATAGCTATCACAGTTCTCAGTCCCAAAGCAGAAATCCCCAGGGTTACTATTTGTCAATATTCTGACTGCTAGAGTACTGCTTTACTTTATTTGCACCATGCTGTGGGTTTCTCATAAGGAAATATGAGACATTACTTTAGTCCTCATTTTTCTGTGATGACCTGCCCATTATGTCCTTCCATATTCCTCTCCCTGACCTTCCATCAACAGTGTGTAAAGATGGACTTGGGGCTGGAGCCTACATTGTTGATACCTTAAAATAATCGTACCTCATTTTATTTGTTTAGAACAAAAATATTGAGATCACTGGGAAGGACTCTTATTTTATGCTACCTGAAAACAGTGGAGTTTTTCTTTTTCCTTGTCTATCAAAACCTATTGCTGCTCCTTCTCCTTCTATCTTTCCTGCTTTCTTTTCCATCTTCCCCTTTTTTTTTCACTACAGGCTCTTTACTGTTCTCATTAACACAGTATCTGAACCTGTGAAGGCTTCCTTTTGCTGCCTTTGAAATAATTGAAACAAATCTACCGTTAATGCTCTCTGAATTTAAGTTTACACCTCCTCCAAAATGAGCTTTCTGTGTACTGAACTGTGGTACAGCAGTTTCATAAAAGCAAAAGCAGAGTGCAAAGCCAAGAAGCATTTTATAAAATAGCCTGGATTGACATAAAAATAATGATTCTTCACTCTTAGATGTAACACTCTATAACAAAGCACTGGAGAAAATATTGCAGCACAAGGAACAGCCTTCCAGTGTTCACTGGACGCCTGCTTGTGAAAGACCTTGTCAGGTCCTAAGAGCAGATGCAGAACTCCTATTTGAGCCACAGCTAATATCCAGATGCCTTTTGTTATTGTGCTGTGGAATACACAAACGCAGATACAGCACTACTCAGAGTAATTCAGTTCACACACACACACACAGAGAAATTAAGAAATTGAGATGATTTACACATTAAATTAAGAGTCAAGTGGCTTGAGGAAAGCTTCAACAGTCTGTGTGTGAAGCAGGATAGATCTTCATTTGACTCTCGTATTGGTTGAGCACTGAGCATAGCTGTGTTGGAGCTTATGTCCTTGTGTGCTTGTGTGACTGACAGAGTAATCTTACATCCTGGCTTATAAGAGTAAAATTATTAGTCAGCAACTGTACGCTGCCTCTCTGGGCAATAACAAGCACCTTTTTAGATATAAGCTGTTACCACTAGTCTGAAAGGTGATGTAACATTGGTGCAAGAATCCTGCAGACAGGTTAACCCAATGCTTTCCAAAGACAGTGGAAAGCCCTGCGCTGATTTCACTGAAATGAGGCTTAAATCCAATGTTTCCATTTATGAAAATGAGGATCCTCGTCACTGCCAGTGACTATGTGAACTATCTCCTGGGTGACTTTATATAGTGTGTTGTCAATGGAATAACCTAACTTTTACATTTGGATCAGGAATGTAAAGTGCACTTAATGGAGGTAAATAGACGATACCTCTGTTCACTCTTCCAGATATGGTTCTCGCTTACTGAAAGGAATGAGCTACGGAGACTTCATCCCTTCTGCTTTTTCAGGCGGGTGTTAACTTTTCCAAACAGCTGTCTGTAATATGTGTGGCTCATATCTCATGAGAGGCATTTTTGATACCCTGTGAGGTTAAGGTTTCAAAAATGTTATTGAAAAAACTTCCCTACTTAGAATATTCTTACTTCGGATAGTTATAAAAAGGGAAACCCATGCCCTGAGTTTGAAATCCACATGCTCCTCTCCATGTGGTTCACACATGTGTAACATAGGCATGTTTTTATGAATCGTTTGTATATTCCTTAGCCAGACTCCTGTGTTTAAACAAATGTGGAAACAACACAATACAGCTGTATAAGGAATTTTTTGTTCATAAGTAGGATCTATAGATTTTTAAAGCTACACTTTCAGCAACAGAGGAATTGTCCATATCGCTGGAATGTACTTCATGCCTTGATAAAATCTTTCATTCTTTTGGTCTGGAAAGAAAAGACCTACGAACATTATAATGATGTCAATTTAGCATTACAAGAGTTAGCAATAGTCGAGACTGAAGGTGCTATTCATTAATAAGGTATCAAAACAGGCCTGTCTCCTTGGCAAGGAGATGGGTTCTGGTGTTGTTTCCAAAATTATTAACAACTTATTAAATGAAATGCTTCAGACCTTGGGAAAATTGAACACTAAAATAGAGTGAAAAATGAAATACAAAATATGTGGCCTTTGCTGGCAATTACGTCCAAATATTTTTGCATTCCTTCCCCTTTCTTTTAGACTATGAAAGGAATAGCTTTGGATGGTTGCAATAGTGTATGAGAAAGTGGCCTCATTTCTTGTACTGGATGATTTAAAATATCACTTCCTGAATTACTGTACTCTGGAGCATCCAAGAAGTAAAAACCTAAAATCTGAGAGTATAACAACTTGCCAAAATAAAGTGCTGAATTTGGACAATGTGAATTTTAGGTGTCAGAAGTAAGATGGTCTACATGATAAATTGTCTACTGTCTGCTCCACTGCTAATTTGATGAAAAGATGAGTGAAGTTCAAATTCTATATTGCCAATACAAAGAAAATGAACTGCCTTTTATTGGCATACCATTCAGTCTTTTTCCTGGGTCTTATTCCTGCATCTCAGACCTAATGCAGAATGATGTTTTGCTCCCAATAGACATACGTGACTGCTCAGAAAAGAGTAATTTCTAACTCAAAGGGGTACCACACACTACCCTCCCAACAGAACCGTGCTGCAGACCCTTGTGTTTCTTTGCTGAATTCACATTCAAAGCAAATGTTGCACGAACACTCAGCGTGTTCATCACCAGGTTTGGTATATAGGACAAAATTTCTTATTCCTTTCTCATCTTCTTTTCCCACTGGGAAAGTAGTATTAGATTCATCCTGTAGGGTCCTTCAAGAAAACTAATAAACAAGCATCTTGCACAGACATGACTATTTTTGTTTAAGAGAAGTTTCAAAAATGTGGTTAGTAGCAGATTTCCAAAAAAGTAGAAGTATCTTTTTCCACAGAGTATGAAGTCAACCCCAAATATACCTGCCCATGTGAGCCCAGTTAACGAGTTCCCATCACTAAAATAATCAGTAGTTATTTTAGTTGATTAAACGTTCTCTTATGAAAAATATTAATTAATTAAGATGATCCTATACTATCTATGGAAAAAAAGAGAAGACTCCTCTCACAGAAAAAAGTAAGAAATATAATAAATTAAGCCAAAATTAGAGTTTGCATTTACTTTCCAGAAATTGACTTTATGTAACATTAAACATTTGTGTCTAAAGTGTAGTTACAGAATTCAGTTCCAGAGAAGACTGACGTTTCTAAAAGCTAAGTTATCATAGCAGAAGGGTTCATGCCTTTGAAAGCAGGCAGTGTTACATAGCCTAATATGCAGTTCTTGTTAGGCAAGGAAAAGTAGTGCTGCAGATGCACTATTATGTATGTTCCATACTGATGTGCCGTTTTTTAACCCTCAGCATTTTTAATGGTCACTAATATGTACCAGAGCAGATGGATCCACAAGGGTTAGACACTGACTTTTGTTTCCTCTAAGTTAAACTGGCAAACTCAGTCTTTCAGAATGAATGGCATCTGATGTTTTTTCATCATGCAGTACACCCTACACTTCACTGCAATTATCACCCACAGTTTTAGGAATGTGCACTTAACTGAAGACATGAACCTTCCCCGTTTGATTGTGTGGAATTCAAATCCTTATTTAAAGTATTCTAGAAAAAATAATAGCAGAGGTTTAGAGGAGGAATTCTAGCCTTGCATATGAATAATGGATTATTCCATTCTATAGCTGCATTATGAAAAAAAAAAAGAATGAGAGGAAAAAGGAATGGAGAAAATTTTAAGGTATCCAACAATTTTAACACGTAGAAACTCTGTCTGAAGTATTACTTAACTCCCTTTTTTTTGACTCTACTTAAAAGATTTAGGTCAGTTTAACTGAAAAAAAATCATTTGAAGAAGAAAAGCCAAAGCATGTGATTTTAGAAATGTCCTGATTAAGTGTTTTGACTTTCGTAGATATTTTTCTGTCGTGGTTTTTTTTTTTTCTTGGTCTGAGATGTTGCCAGACCTGGTCTAGATTTTGTATTCCTTAGGCTGCATTTTTAGTCTATGTATTCCAATGTTATCCAGAAGATGGAGAAATGTAAGATACTAATAAAGTGTCCTGACACTGGTACCAAATGAGAATAAATGAGACAATTCCCCAATTTTTCCCCAAAAGAAAGAAAAGGTCTGATTTCAGAGAAGTCTGATTTCAAAGAAAATTTCTGAGGTTTAGAGGAACCTAGGTCATAAAGTGTGGGGAAGAGGAGTTTCACAGCCTGACAGAATTATCTTCTAAAATAGCTTCATTTTGCTTTGCTAAACTTTTTAACAAGGACTTGCAGTGCTGAAAAAACTTGCTAAAAGCAAAACCACCAATCCATTTTTCACTATTTCGCCCCTTCATCTGTGTTAAGAAAAGATAAATCTGAAAACTCTGAGAGCTGGAAATTCATAGAATAAAGGCCTCTGTACATCTTCACCTACAACAAATTCACCGATGAGATAAATAAACTCAGTAAATGTAGTCCATGAGTCCAGCTTACAGATACCCTGCATTGCTAAAGCAGTGAAAGCAGCCAGAGCTAATCACTTGCTCTGGCCTGAGGTCTATATAAACATCAGTAGGACAGTCTCACATAGATCTGAGGCTGGGACTCATTCAACAGAGAATTTAGTAAGAGACATCTTGTTGGATTACTGGCAGGATGTTCTGAGTCAATATTTGTAATAGTAATTAGTTCTGGAACTGAGACAAGTGACTTGATACACATTATGGCATTGTCCTTTACATCTTTCTTTTTGGAAGTTAATAGTTACGTTAATTTAATCTTGCACAAAGTCTATTCCTCTCAGTCCTAAACTTCTTTTATAAGGAAATTTAATTTACCAGCTGCTCAGAAGACAGCTTCTTCTTAACAACTGAAGTATTCCTGCTGAAGACAATAAAACCTAATAAAAGCTGGTTGTTAAATTCTAGTAGTAAGAGTTAAAAAAAAAAAAAGTATGCTGCAGACTAACATTGAAGAATGCACTTTGTCAATCAGGACCAAATACTTTTCAAAATAAATACTAGCTAGACGTGTTAGGAGGCCAGCTCCTTTCCTTCAGAAGCTTATTCTGAGACTTCTGCTTGAAGACTGTGAAACCAGATGGAGGGAGTATAATCATTTAGTCTGAGCTCCAGCATAACTTAGACATAGGACTTGCATAAGCTATTTCTCATTCCAAAAAAGCATCTGATTTAGAAAACATTCTAGTCCTGATTGTAAATGACCTATGATGGGAATTCACTATAACCTTATTAAGCTGTCCTAGTGGCTAATCAGTCACTGTACAGAATTTGTCTAGCTCCAGTGCTCAGACAGTTAAGCTTCTTATAATTTGATCTTTTGCAACTCTGAAGAATTACAACATTTGCGTTGCTAAGCAAGTGACTCTTTTATATTCTCCTTGACGCAGGAATCTGTGAGTTCCTGAGTGTTTCAGTATGAGGCAAACATTTCAATCCTTTGTTTCATTTTTCCAAGTATTTTCTGCACACTTCATGGTTCCTTAGTACTCAGTACAGAGCTGGACACCAGCTCCAAAAGTAAATGTATGGTGACTTTCCTTGTTCTGTTCATTGGTATCATATTTATTCATCGAACCGTCAGATAAATTAACTCCTTCAGCTGTAGCATGGCATTATGGACACCTCCAGATCCCAAGCATTTCAGAGCCACAACATGTCAGGTGTAGTCTGCTGACTTGGCAGCATTCACTGTGCATAGCTGGGTGTCCTGCATTTGGCCATGCTGGAACTCAGATTTATAGCCATGCCTTTTTCACATAGCAGCCCAGGTGACTCTATCTGTGACCTGGTTTCCTGAGGATTGGCTTTCAGTGTCATCTTCAACTTTCTCATCAAGTAAGCAGTCAGGGATATGACTGCTCAAGCTGTTTCATCTCTTTAGAACTAAGAATTTATTTTCCTTTTCTCATTTCTCTTGGGAGACCTATTCAGTTGTCTAGCTTCAGGCTATTTCATAAGGCTGTTTAAATTTAGCAGAGTGCTCATTTCTTGTTCAAAATGTCACTGCGTATTAACATAAAATGGCTTTCATAAATCTTGCTATATTACACTGATATTACCTTTATCAGCCAAACCTGTTGCTTCTAGCCTCTCTGTTTAAAAGAGGATATTAGGATTAGGCTTTTCCTTTAACTGGTTGACACTAGTTAAATAGTTTTCCTTAGCTCCTTTATCTGTAATGTACGATGCCAATTATTCAGATCGTTCTACTTATTCAGACATTTCTACTTTGTTTCATTCACCATGTTTAAATATTAGCACAGGACTGGCTTTGTCCATCTCCAAGTAATTTCTGGAAAGTTTCACAATTTTATGAAAGCTGAAAAGATTTTACTTGCTTTTTCTCTTTTTAATCTTGTAGGAGGCTGCACTGCTAAAAGATGTCCAACCGTTGTAACTGTTATTTATTATGTTTCTTGTTTGCTTGTGCAAGGAAGATTATTTTGCTTTCATTGAATAATAGGTGTATCAAACCCTAAGAATCACAGAATCATAGAATCATGGAATAGTCTGGATAGGAAGAGACCTTAAAGATCATCTTTAAGGGCAGGGACACCTTCCACTAGACCAGGTTGCTCAAAGCTCCATCCAGCCTGGCCTTGAACACTTCCACAGATGGAACATCCACAGCTTCTCTGAACAACATTTTCCAGTGTCTTACCACCCTAAGACAGCACTTTCCAAGTATAACTTTATTGAACGTTCAGTTATGGTCCAGTAGTTTGTATTACTGACTTTATCTATTCCTTTATTATGTACAAAACCTTCACATAGCTGAAGATTATACCTCAAAAACCCATTATGTTTTAGAATCAAGTCCACCTTTTGAATTAAAACACTACATCTGTATATTTTAAGAAGGAATTAATTAAATGTTTAATTGTATCTTAAGTGCATAGGTTCAAAAAGATTTTCCAGATAGGCATACTGTCTCTTTCTCTGGAAAAAAATACAGTTACGGCTCAAATGATGCCATGAGCTCTATCCCAGGCCTTCCACTGAAAGAGGCAGCACAAATCCTGTGCCCATCGATTGGCCAGAATTTCGTAGATCTTTGTTTTGTTCTCTGTTCCCAAAGCTGTCAAAACAGAGAAACCCAGTAAAGGCAAACCCTGATGTGGCAATCCAGCTGACATTTAGTGTCACAAGATTTCTCTTTGAATGCCTGCGAGCATCCTCAGTAAGAAGGGAGCCACACTGTTTTGTCAGCCTGTTGTGTCCACTGTGACCCATGTGACAGGCATGGGGTCTGGGGTGAACCCAGTGCTGTAGCTGTGGAAGAAATCCAGACGTGCGGCCACCCCTGGGAGCAGGGGCTGCACCGCCTGGGAGCCGCTGAGCACATCGTTTGAGGGCTGCAGAGTATTCAGCCTGAGGAGCAGAATTCCTCCCATTCTGCAACAACCGTGATTGTATAAACATACAGCAGGTCCTGAATAGGTTATTCAAGAAGTAAATACTCTTTTATAACTTATTTATACTCTCGTGCTTTCCCTTCAGGCTGATGATGGTTTGGGTCAGAGTTCTGTGTGGTAACAACAAAAAGAAACTTGGATGGTGTTTTGGAAATAGGATAGGCTGTCTGTTCCTCTAGGTACCTTTACTTTCAGATGTTTAATAGTAACTTTAGTCCTCAGCAGGCATTCAGATTGCTTATCAACCTGCAACAAGCCCAAGAAAATAGGAATAAGAAAAATGAACAATTCAATAAGCTGTAGATAAAACTCACAACTAGACTTCTTTCTAAATGGATTCCATATGGTGAGTCAGATTCTGCTTTCCATTACATGAATATAAATCTGGAGTCACTCAGCTGATTTCGCTGGGTAACTGCATTGAAAACAGGCAGCAGAATATGGCCCAACGAGTAGAGATACAGCTTATCCTATTGCTGTTGATGTTCTTTCAGTGCACCAATATACTTGCAAATATTCAGTTCTGTCGCCACATGTTAAATGTTCTAAACCCCTTATTTTGCACTTGGTGCGTTAGCAATATTTGGGCAGCTAGAACAGAGTGAAGGTGCCCCTGGAACTCGTTGTTTTCCTTGCTTAATAGTAACAGTATCTGCAATGAACTGAGGATAAATGCCTTTTGGAAAGTGAGTGTGGGAGCCATTTGATAGTAATCAGGAAAACAAGAAGAAACTCTAAACCCTGATTTTTCTCTATGCATGAGAAAAAGTTAAAAAATTTCCTCCCCTTTTTCCAAAGCCCAGCAGCCGTGTTCAAAAACCCAAATCGCATGCTTCTAATAGAAATCTCAGCATGGTTAAAAAAAATTACCGAGTGTTCATTAACTGAATGTGCTAGGGTTCAGACAGACAGCTGAGTTATAGCGACTTAATAAGTTACTGCCTGGCAGCAGATCTGCAGTAACTGTTGGTTACTGGCCATATCTGTCTTAAGTCTGTCCCAGCTGTAAACTGATGCAATGCAGCTTCAAAGTCAATGAGTTTTAATCTTGGTCTTTCTGCCTCCAGCTCCATCAGTTTGAGAGTATTGATGCGATGCTGCAGCTGACAGGTGGTAACTACAAAGATCTCTGTTCCTTCTAGTGACTAAAACATAGATGCTTTCTGAATTTCATACTATATCCAAACAAATTGCTGATTGCTGAGCTATGACTCAGTCCCTGCAAAACCCCTCATGTATTCCTGATGAGTCAGATTCTGTGAATTTTTATTCATGTAATTCATGTTACTAGTTACACTGAAGATAGCAAAAGTATTTGAGAGTGCAAGCCCATGACCACGCACTAGACATGAGATCTATTGAACTTGTACAGTCTCTCTGCCAGTGAACCCTAACACATATAATTCTGTACCCATCAGGAGCAGTTCCACACCAGCAATAGGAGGCTCTCCAAATGATTGCTGGAAGTTAGAAGATAATGCTGACTGGAGGCTGTAGAACGGTGGAATGGCTCATCTGAAACATGTCAGAACTGCTGGTAAGTTTTTTCCCCTGAAAGATAAATGAAAGCCAACTAGGAATCAAAAAGCAATCTGAAAAGGTAGTAGGAAGTGTCCCACTTTGGGGTTGAATGACAGCTGAGGGTCCCTTTCAATGAAAGTTTTATTTCCTCAGCTTCTCCATCTTATCCTGCCTCTAAGTTGGAGTTGCTCTTTGTTGTCCAGAGATCAAAGGGTGTACAATGTACAGACATGGATTTTAACCAAAGGAGCTCTAGAGAGTGTCTTTCTTCTTGCTTTGTAAGTTTAACTAGTTCTAAAATGAAAAGTTTGTGTCTCTGCTAAAATAACACATACTGAAATTCAAATGCAATTGAAGAAACTGAATTTCCAGTATCTGCTTAGACACAACTCCAGATGCTATTAAAAGAGACCAGATGTCAAGTATTTTCTGTTATATTCTAAAACAAGAGGTAATAAAAGTTTCTATTTGACTTTACTCATTTTAAACTAATGGTGAATCACTGTGCAGATATGCCCACATATTTTAGCGATATAATCATGACATAGGAGGTATGGATGCTCTACAGCATCATGATAATATCAGCATGTTCAAGACAGTGTTGAGGGAAATGATCTCCAGATTCTCTGCCTTCATTGTTCTGGTCACAGATGAAGACTTGGCTTGACAGATACACAGGACTGAATTTCCCCACACTTTCCACCAAAAGAGAACGGGAACTGCGTGTGGTGTGGGGTGGCAGAATCATTCTTGTCGCTTATTTTATGCCACGTATTTGATTTTGACAGGGCTAAGTTCATTTATATGCTCGTTTTGATTACTGAGAAAAGTACTAAAAAGGAAAGGTCTGTGCTTGTATTTTACGCAAGAGTGAGCTTCAGGTTTACCTCTTGCTTATCTCTTAACGTAGCTCCAGCCTCTGTGAAGGGCTACAGAAAGTTCTTCATTTAAAACATATGAAGCCTTGGACAAGATTGCTGCCACGCTTCAAGTCAAATACTTGCTTGAAGATTCCTCTGGACCGGAGCCCAAATGAATTGACAGCAACATTCTGTCAGATGGTGCAAATCTGGTTCATCAGGGCAATGCTGGGATACATGTCTCATTTTGCAAGTTTTCCAGAACTTCCCAAGAATATTCCATATCCAACAACAACAACAAAATGTTTGTGAAGTGAAATCACACAGCACCACATTTGATAGTTTTCCATGAATGTGTTGAAAACATATATCTGGCCTGTCAACCTATGGTGGGTGATTAAGATTCTGCTTTTGGTGTAAGAGTTCCTTGATTTGCAGCTGGTACCAGGTGTGCACCGGGTAAACTTTAGGTGGAACTTTACTGATATTGTATATTTCTGAAACAGATCAAACAGAAATTAGAGAACCTGCCAGTTCTGTAGGAAGAAATAAGCATTTCCAGAAAATGACATTTTCCATCTGTTTAATTTTTTTGTGGTGTTTGGGCTTTTCTGTGGTTTTCTGGAGCTCACTTTGTAGCAGTGCTAAGAAAGTTGGTGTTTCAGGCTTCCTGAGTTTCATGAAAACCTTTGTTTTGGCTTTGATTTGAATGAGTTCATACTCAGGAATTCTGCACTGAGGGTTAGGGTTCAAACCCCAAATCTCAAAGCAATTCTGTGCTAAAATGATTGAGCTTTAGGCTGTTTATTTGTTGGAACCGGGGAACTTTCACCCAACCCATAGACTCACTAAGGGCTCAAGTGAAACCTGACCCTAGTTTTGCTAAAAAGCGTCAGTTTTTTAGCGAAGTGTATAAATGAACAGCACAGTCTTATCTGAATATTTCTCACTCACAGATAGTTTTATCTCTTAACACACCACAAGATATGAAAATATTTTCCCTGACTCATACAGAGCTTGAATTGTTGGTCTGAAAGTAGATGAAGGGTATGTCTATAAATCTGGACACACATGGACAGAAACTTGCCCGTGCACTGACCTGGCCCGCCAATGCAAGTTTGGATTTGAAAACCATAAAGTTGAATTTTCATGATGCCAGAGTTGTCCCAAATGGGCAGGTGTTATTCAAATGCAATGCTATAGGAATGTGGTTGTATGAATTTTACCCAGGGTCTGGCTTGTGCCTCAGCACCTCAAAGGAGGATTTTGTCTGTCTGTCCTTGTGTGGTGCTTCACAGAAAACAAATAATCAAGCTGGGAGTCAAACTGAACCTTGCTGTTCTGTCGGTGCTGTCTGACATTGCACCTGCATAGCCATCCTGCCCTCCTCCTCTCTAGCACTCAGCTACAGAAAATTCAAATCTGAAACCTGAAACTCCTGGACCAGCCATTTTTCCACAGCTCTCTTCCTTCACAATCCATCCATTTGGGGAAGGAATGAAAGCTCACAGTCTGCCGCCTCCTCAAAACATTTCAAACTTTCACTTATCTTCACTTAGAATAACTTGCCTGACTGGAACAGGAGTCCAGGCAGTCCTAATTTGTCCGTTTGCCAGAACACTTTGTAAGCAGTCAGCCTCTTATCTTTTGTGTGAGGAGGGGGGGAAAAAAATGACCTTATTGCGCTAGCAGGTCATGTCATAGGTCATCCTTTCATTCTCCTCACAATCAACTACATTTGCAATCAAAGAGACAGCACATTTTCCACTAGCAAAATGCTCCTTTCAAAAGCAATTGGAATGCTTAGTGTGCACCACGCTTGTCCATGAATTTTTTGGGGAGAAGAGAATTAGGAAAACTGAAAGATACATTGGATTTTAATCTCCCTGTTTCACAGAGAGATAGAATACTATATTGCAAAATGAGATGCTTTTTCCTATCAAACATTCAGTAATTTCCCTTTTTAAAAAAAAAAATCACAATTGTCAGAGCCATCACGAAGAGTGGAGGTCAAGTTTGTTTGCTTTTTTCCTTGTAATTTAAGCATTCCATCCTGTCAGGGTTCACTTTCCAGTGACCTCTGAATTCATCTAAAATTGCCCAAAAGAACCCAAATGCATACAAGTGTGGGAACTCATCTGTTTGTCATCTCCACCCGGAGCAGACTTGCAGCTTGCCGTTGGGGCTAAGTAGAAAGGGTGAGTGTGTCTGTGCTGGCAGCAAAGGTTTGCAGGCTCTCTGAACTGTATAAAGTTTGGTTGTTAGGCTTGATATTAACTATGAACCTGAAAGCAGCCATTTTTATGACCCAGTGTTTCTTAAAAGAGTAGTAGCTTTTGGTGCCTTCAGTTTTATATGTTTGAATGGAGACATCATGCAGCTGGTTTCTGTAGAGCCGAGGTGATCCCTAGGTACATTTGAAAATCTTAGGGTGTGCTTTTGTTTTAGGAAATACACCTGCATTACCTGACACTGAGAATAGAGCAAGACCAGAACTAGGAAAAGTTGTGTCTCTAATTATTTTCTTCTGGTATTTTCTTTTTTAAAACACATTATTTTATTTTATGTATTTATTTATATATTTATTTATTTTGCTAGGTGAAGGCTTACATGTTTTTATTCCTGTGGTCTGTGAGATTGGATGGTATCAGTCTGTTTCTCTTGTACCTTTGCAGCTAGCATGAATAGAAAAAAAATTTCCTTTTCTTTATTATCATTTATTAATGTACTGACTGGGTATTTAGAACATTTGGGTCTGTTTTAGTCTGTTCATAAGCCTGCATATATGGTGAATTTATTAATGGAAAAATGGTAGAAGTAAACTAAGTAGTAAAATCCTCATATGTTAAACAGCTGTTTTAAATATGAATATAGTGTATATGAAGCATATAAAACCTTCAAAAAGAACTCCATGGAATGCTGGAATTCAGTTTTACTCTATTTAGTTTACAGTGTAGGTTTGCAGATATTATACAGAAGTTTTGATGGAAATCAGGTAAGCACTGGATTTAGGGCAAATTATTTACAGCAAAGCATTTGATTAATTTAGTTCTTCTTCTATACATTAATTACTTGCAAATAAATTTATATTTTAGAAAATGACTTCATTATTCAAGTACAGCCAAGTCCACTGAAGTCTCTGAAAGACTCACATTGACTGTCGTGGGCTTTGGACCAGGGAGCCATCCAAGCTGTCATTGAAGATAGTAGGAGATGAACTGGTTCCTTAGTGAGTATATCTTAAACTCTTTATTTTTTGAAAACTATTTGACTACTGTTTAGTTCAGTGGTTTTCAAATATTTTCAACTTCTCTTCCTCTAGCATTCATTTAGTGAAGGTACAGCACTCTACATTTAAGCCTGTCTACAATTTCTTCTTGCTTTCTTTGGTGGTAGTAGTAGTGCATGGACCTCTGTGTCTCTACAGATTACAGGGTAAAAATCCCACCCAAAACTCTTTGGCATAGAGTAATCTGCTATTCACGAGAAATGAGCAGTCATTCAGTTACGCAGACTTCACTCCTTAAATCCTCCCAAAATACTTTTTTGAAAACACTCTGAGTTCAAATACTGGTGCAGAAACATATCCACAATGCAGTAACAAAATGTTTTCTTTCCGGGAAAGAAAGAGAGAAAGGAAGGAAGAAATTTTCATGATTTTCACATGACCGTTTGGGAACAGCTCCTATACACTGATCAGTCTCATAAAACTCTGCCATATGCCGGTTGGTATTTCCTCATTTCCTTATTTTTTATGTATTGTTTTGCTTGCTTGACAAACAAGCAATCAGATGAAAAAAATAGCCTTTGACCCTATTTTCAGACTGACAGCTAGTAGTTTTGTATTTATTTAGACAGATCCTGTAGGGAACAATCCTCCCCGGTGCTCATTACTCAGTGGACTGACATTTGCACCCACTTTGGAAAGCTTTAAGATCACTGATCCATGCTAAACCAGTACATTCCAGCAAACTCTTGTGCCAAGAGGCATTAGTTCTAACACATATCGCCTTTCAGGACAGGAAAGAAATGAAACATTATTATCTAACATCAGTACATCTTCTTTGCTTTCGGCTACTGTTACAATAAACAGATTCAATTAACTTAATTTCCTTGCTACATTTTTAGATCTCTCAAAAACAGAGCATGCTAATAACATCTTCAGTTTCTCATCTTTTTGCAACCTGTTCAGCTCCTCCATGTGTTTAGTTCAAACTGTAGCCACCGTACACTTAAAGGTGATACAAGAAATGGAGAAAGGGGACCATGTACCTTTTACTTCTATAAAAAACTGATTTATTGATTTATTCAATGTTTGTTTCTTTGTTGGTTATCTAAGAATATGTGACTAATATCCAGCTTGATCTGTGAGTGCTTTTCTGGAAAACTTATTTGTTCTCAGTTGGAATTCCTTTCAATTTTCCAGCTCCTCTGACTGATAGGCTAACATTTCCACAGGTATCCTGGGGGCATTTATATTGAAAAGATACTGAAAAAAAAAGCAAACAGCATAAAATTGCGTAACAGGATAGCTAAAATGAAATTCTCCCTATGGACTGGCTACACTAGTTCAGTTATTTACTTCTCTGATTCCACTTCCACAAATAACCACTCAGCTAATTTCAGTCAGTGCATAATAGAGAAAAACCTGAAGCAATAACTGAAGACAAAAAGTCAGAAACAGAAAGATCTCGGTAGTCTTAGCTTTTTTAACATATTATTAACAAACACTAAAACACACCTACTGCCCAATTTGTATCTCTGCATTACTTTTTAATCACAAGCTTTGTTCAACTGCACTACAAGCAGCTTCATGCCGTAGTTTACACGTGATGTGATTTGAACTTATTCATTTGATTGATGTTCAGTAGGACTGGTACACTACAAAATTATTTTACAGTTTATTATGTAATTTCTTTCATTAGGTTGTCTAATTATTGGTCTTATAAAACTTATCTTTATTGGAAATTGTCCTAAAGCTAAAGACTAACCTAAATCTACACTGTTGTTACTTAGATGCATGATTTTTTTCTGTCCTAGTCATTGTAAAACTGTTCCCTCTTGTGTTACCTTGTATATATTTGAAGATTATTAATATTTCTCTTCAGTTCTGTCTTTCTATGGGTTTACCTCTTCCCTGAAATCAGTACCTAAATCTTGGAACAGAACTTCACTTACGGTTTTGGCAGCACTAGCCACAGAAGAAGGATTGTTACTTGTTTCCAACAAAGTTATTTATACAATGCAACATGATGTTTCCCTCCCACCTCCCCATCCCCCCCCCCCTTTTTTTTAAAATTATCAACTACATGGTATCATCTCTAGTTTGTAAACCACTACCATCCCTAAAATCTGTTCTGCAGAAATGATTGTTACCTGTTCTGAATTTGTTCAAATGGCTGTTCCTGACTGTTTAAAGCTCTGCCATCGAACATAATAAATTGCATCCTACTTTCTTTTTTCTTAAGATTGCATCCTACTACTATGTTTTCAAACCATTTAGCCACTTCTTCTGTCAGTCTGAAGCCTGGCCTTCTTCTTCAATGTGCCTGAAGCCTCTCTAAGCTTTCCCATTCTTGAAAATGTAAGAAGAAATTTTATTAATGAAAATTTTAAACTCGCCCAGAAGGGATGCCTAGGAAATGCAACACTACACAGCCTTGTAGTCTGACAACGAGCCATTGCTCATTTCTTGTTAAGTATGTTTTTTTCAGCAAATTCTATACAATAGTTTTGAATTGTATAGGCATCTGTCTTGGATCGATTATTATTTTGTTTCCCTAATTTGCTTATGGTAATGTCATGTGAGACAATATAAAAACTTTCTGAAGTTGAGACATAGAATCTTATGCTTCTTTTCTGCCCAAAAAATCTCTTGCCTTACTAGAGTGGGAAATAAGGATCATTTGACATGAATTGTTCATGACAAATTCATGTTGGCAGCTACATACAAAGCTAAGCTCTATAGCAGTTTTATGGGAAAAATATTTTGCGCACAGAGGAACTATTATCTCCCATGAATGTTCCTGAAAGTCTCATTAATTGCAGTAACAATCACACTGTTAACGTTGCCAGTTCTCAGGATTTTATTGTGAGTGTCACAAGTAAAACCTTAGTTCCTGTACTCAAATGACTATCTGGGAATCCCAGATTTCTTTTTGTAAGACTACATTTCTAGCCTTACAAGTGGACAAGTACTTGATAATGTGACCTCAAATGGATTTCAAAGGCAGGAGACAAAGAGTAAGAAGTCAATGGTGGCTTAAGTGTTTTCCAAATCTCATGATTTTGGGAGACTGGAGATGTTTCTAAGTGTGAAAGTTGGGATGACTGTCATGACACACATCAATTCAAAAGGCAATCGCACAGAAAGTGATGTCCTCCTTTCTTAGCATTCTGCATGAAGAGAATATTCATGAGACACTTAGAAACTAATAGAGATTAACTATTGCGGCAAAACTATTATACTGAAGTACAGTACGTTAAAAAATGTGGAGCTGCTAGCAAGGTGCAGTCAATAATCACTTCTCTGCCTGGTCCACTGACTTATTTCTGTAGGTCATTCTGGCCTATTTCTGTTGTAAATAACACAACAGCAGGTTACAAATGTAACAGTCTCCAGGAGAGGAAAAAAAACATTTTTATCTGCACAAGCTAGGCTACTCCTATTTTAGCAATTTGCCTGTAGCTGCTTTTCCTAATTATTGTGTGTTATCAGTTTTAGTTAAGGGATCACAGGACCCCAGACTACAACCAGAATCTTAAAAGTCCTTGTACCCCAGTTAAACATGTAAATAAATGTTAGATTTTGCAAAAATGTTCACTACCCAACAACCCAAACTACAGAAAACCTGGCAGGTATTTGGAGACCTAAATGGGAACTCAGCACTCCAGAAAACCTGGTCCTAAATTAGTTTATCTTGTGGTTTGTGGGAGTCTTTCACAGAGCAGCAGGGGAGAGAAAACTATGTTGAAAGGGAGACAAATAGGGTTGAAAGCCACAGAAACTGGAAGGGGAGAGAGCAAGGGGCGAGAAGGGAGGCATGGGAGCACCTGAAACAATCTTCTGAGATAGCGTGGTGGCACTGAAAACCAGAAGATTGGAGACCTGACTAGTTTTTGCTTTGTGCACATTGAAATAAATTTTTATTCTGTTTCATCTTTCCTGTTTGGGGTTAAATTGTCCAATATCCTCACGCAGATGTGTAAGGGGGATACCAAAGACTACTGTATTGAAGGAAACTTCACTCAGATAATAGGCTAGGGTTTTTTGAAGGAACTCAGTCTGATTCCTCCGCACCATTGAGCATAGTTGGCTGAGTGTTCTGGAGATGGTGCAGGCCACCCATGTCACTGGAAATGGGGTAGAGAAGGGAGGGAAGAGAAACACTGGGCTTCAGCATTTCATTTGGGATCCCAAGAGAACCAGAGCTCCTAGGCTTTTATAGGAATTTTGGGGGAAAAAATAAGATTTTAGTAGTCTAGAATGCATTAGAACAGCAGACTCAAGAGCATCCTCATCAGAGGGGGAATCCAGAGCTGCCCTGATAACCAGGTCTCTTTCTCATAAGTATCAACAAAGTAGAGACCATGAGATCGTTTCCCTATAAGCCTTAGATTCACCTGTATTATGTTTATCCATAAGTCTAGTTATAGTCCTAGGTAGTCTATATTATTTTACGTCAACAAAAAGAACTTTAAAATGGCCTTAGAGTATGCCATAATGATGCATTTTATGTCTTTATTCATTGGTCCCTTGCATGAAGTTTTATTGTATTGTATTTAGTAATATATGGTAGATATAAAGAGGCAAGAGACATTGCAGATCTCAGTGGTTCATTAGTCCTCCACTCTATCATGTTTTAAAACTTCTCTTTCTCCAGACCACAAAATAGCTTCCTCCTGTATCATGTGTATTAAGTGTGAATCCACAGAGGGAACTTTTAAATCTTGCTGCTCCAGAAATAATGATTCCTCTATATCTCTTCTGGTATAATTTATTATTCTAGAGGAACTTCCCTGTAAATGCCTAGTCCTGAATACAGTCACTTTTTATCCAGAATCCAGTGCTTGTATGTAAGTAAATTTGGCTCAGTTTTAAGGGCACAGTTAATGAAATAGTTTCAGAAATAGTCATGTGCTCTGTTTCCTATTGTAAAGGTGCATCTCCCTCGTTGGTAGATACAGAAGACTATTACCAGAAATCCCAGGGTATTTTCAGAAAATCCTTAGTGAACCAGTCTAGATGGGCATTAGCTTTTGAGATAACATACACAAAATGTCATGAAAAAAGGAATTATAATAGGTAATACTCCAAAAAGTGCAAAAAACATCACTGAGGGCTTGGTGCCATTCCTCTCAGAGGGAGGCTTCCTTCTCCTAGTGGAAAGAGGCCAGATACTGAGTTGGGAAGAAAAGAATATGAAATAATATTTTTCCTAGCATGGTTCCAGTACCTGGACGATGATCTGATGGCTTTGGTAGGAGTTAATCTAGTTTTTTAACTGGACTGACTTTTCTGATGGCTTGGATGGGAGTTAATCCAGGTTTTTAACTAGACTGAATTTTTTTTAATAGAAAGAGTAAAGAAATCCTTTTGCCAACAGGGGACAAATTTTTGTGCTGTCAAATTAAGCTGCTCCTCACACCTAGTTTTCATTTGAGTCTACACCACCAATTTAGTCTTGATGAACTGGGCCCATAAATCTCAGCCAGAAGTATTATACGACCTATTCATTTTCCTTCTGCCACAGCCACTGGCATTCTCCGCTGTACTAGTCTAGTGGTAGAAACCTGCGAACCACTGCAGTGACAAAGTACTCTGGCCATTCAAAACCTTACCCTGCCCAAGGGCTGAAGGTACCAGAGCCCCGACCACCCGTGGAAGTGTGTGACTTAATCAGCTCTTACCCTCTGAGGTTAAAATGATGAAGCACTGACAGGCTGCAAACATGGTGCTGTGGCTGCCGATGCTGCCTATCCTCTCATGGTGTTGAAACGCCGGGCTGCTACAACACCTCCCAGGGGAGCACTGCTTCTGCTGGGTGAAAACTGACCCAGAAACCTTACTTTTGTCTTTCCAAGCCAGCCAGTGGCCCTTCTGTGCCTCTTTAGTCCCTGGCAGCTCTTCGTGGACCTGCTAACAGCTGTGAAAAATATTCTCACTGGCTTGAGTGCAGCTGATCAGTACAGCAGATCTGGCCAAGAAAGGCGAAAAAGAGTTTCGTGTGAACAGGGTCCTATAAGCGGAGGCTGCTCGTATCAGCTGCAGCTGCAGGACTGGTCCCTGGAGCATTGCAATGGAGCCTGGAGGAACCCCTGCTCTTTGCTTGTAGGGCTTGTGTTTTAACAGAATTATCAAGTAACAAGCTGAACACAGAAGTTCGTGACACTGTCAGAATAGGAAGGTCTGGAGAGGGCTTTATCGACCTGAAAAAGTTTTACATCCCTCATTTGGGTTAGAGCAATTGCCTTACTATCTGAAGATGCTGCACGTTTTACACCTGAGCCACACGCCCAAATTCGCATGCCCAGGTAGGTTTCCATCTTGTTTTCCAGAGCCGTTAAATTCAGTGCTCATGAATGGCTGGGTTAACCTTAGCTTCCTCAGAATGTATTTACCAGTTTCTTGTTGCTGTGTGACTTTCACCAAACTACATGCCTTGTACGTGCCCACTGTTTTATCTTTCAGCACAGAGGAACAGTTACTGCTGGAGTCAGGAGACATTTATCAAAGACATGACTGCTGATTTACTACAAAGGGCTGCTGAACTCCTCTAGGAACTGTCTTTTGACCTGTTGCTATAAATTTTGCACTGTAGAACTGGCAGACTCTAACAGTTTTTTGTAACGAAGTACCAAAAAAAGAAGCCCTGACCTCAAAGGACCTAAATATTTTAAAGTAAGAAGTTGTGCCATTGATTGGATGTTAGGCTAAAATGTAGAATTAAAATTCTTAATCTCTCAGTTGTATAGTACAAGACACATTGATTGTCTCTTTTTCACTAAAAATTAATCTATGGTTATAATTTTTTTGACATTTTTTAATTTGGTCATGGGAGTTTGTGCCTATGGAGCCAAATGCATAATGTTGCACGGCTCAACATCAGTGCATGGTTTTCTTCTGAATAATGAAGAAAAAGTGCATTCAGCTACCTGATTTTCATTATTTTCAGTCTGCTTGTGCTCCAGACTAGGAAAAGTATTAAAGGCACAGCTGCATTCCTGAACCTAGTCAAAGCCCATTTGCAAGCCGGGCTGCCTGCACCCTCCCATTGTGCCACAAAACAATCTGGGTACAGGAGAGGAAGCTCTAAATCCGTAGTACAGAGCGGGTACAAATGCCAACTTTTGCACAAGTGGGGTTGCCTACAGAGCACTCCTGGCAATCCATGGTCAGGCAGGTGTCGGAACCTGTAAAATAAATGCACAAGTTTGCAGCACACTGGAGATGCTAGTGGAAAATCTGGGACATTGTGGGACAAACTGGTGCATCTATCAGCGTTCAAAGTCATTTGAACATTATATAGATAGTGATTTGTAACCAAGAAAAGCATGGCAATTCCTGTTCACCCAGTCTATTTCCCTGCCTGCCCCACCATCCCACAGACTGCTGCAGAGGTGTTTCTGCAGTTCTGTCAATGTTCTTGCATGGAGCTTGGGTGATCTGTATAGCCTTACTGCTGGGAAGGGAGCATTGAAATAAATTCCCATTTTATAAGCCTCATTGGGAACAGGAGAGCTGGTTCAGCTTTTATATGTGGGGCAACTGGGCAGACAGGGCAGACTGATGATACAAAGAAGTCATAATAGAAAGAGCATTTGGAGACAATGGAAAGTCAAAAACACTGAAGCTGCTAGCTATAGAAGAAAAAGAAAAAATCAGTAGGGAGTGAAATGCAAGGGTCTTAGCAGAAAGAGAAACTATGAGAAGAAAGAACAAAACAAAAGAGATGGATAAAAGATGCAGCAAATAAAAGAATATGTGAAAAGAGAGGGATAAAAAAAAAAGAGTATTTCACATCTGCTCATGGAGTTCAGATGACAGTTCCTGCTTAAATTCATGGTACATGTGTGAACATGCAGGTTCCCTAGGTGACTTTGAAAATCTCAGCCAGGAAAGTCAGCCAGCCAGAAACAGTACCTCAGACAGGAAGCGTTACCTCTAGAAAAGCCAGTTCAGGAGCTGAATCACATCAACTGGCCAATTTTATTTTATTTTTTAATGGAAAAAAATGAGGTTAGGAAAGAGAAATGGCTGCTGCTTGTCTAATAAGGGCATTTCAGACTGTGTACATGCTCTAATATTTTCCACTGGAGGAATACAGAGCCTTTCCTCATTTCCCATCGCCTTTTGGGACTTGTATTCTGCACCGAACTCAGCTTCTTCTCTTGGCATCTCCTTCTGCTCGCTTTTGTTTTCCTTCTCTGTCTCCATTGCACAGGGAGAGGAAGCCGCTGGGTGCTGGGAAGGAGCCTGCCGCCTCCCTGCCTGCCCCTTTCCAGGGGACCTCGCTCGGAGAACCGGGGAGGCTGGCTCCACACTGCATGAGCTCGCTTGCCATCGGTTGTGACCTGTGCTCCCACAGGTTTCTGTGCTGTTTGCAATGAGACGAATAGATGTGACTGTGCCTCTGTCACTAGTGCTTCTGTAAAGCTACAGCTTTGGGTTATAATCACGTGCAGTGTCTGGCACTGTCGTTATACCCTTCCCAAGGGGGTGGCGATGAGCCATGGCCCTGGAAGCCCAGCAAAGGTAGCTCCTGCAGACAGGTCTGCTCCTGCACTGGCCCTCTGTCTCTCTCCCATTTTCGATTCAGTGCTTACCATCAGGTTTATAAGATGCTAACACAGGGCAGTTTTTCAAGTGCTACTTAGTATAACCCCTCCTTCCTTTAATAGTAGAATCACCATCTAATTTAAGGTAATACTTCGGGTCTGTGCATTTTCACATTCACACTTCTACTTCTGCTCTATACATGTAAATAGGGGGTAGGACAGGTGGCCTGCAAATTTACCACAAAGAACAACCAGCAGAGTTCATCAGCTGGTGCTTTAAGGGCAGCGTATTATCACATGTGGCTAAAATTAAACATGTACTAAGTGTTGGTTGTAATCACACTATCTTTTCATAAAAATACAGTTCTGGAGGTGCTCTTCATTCCCGCTTTTCTGGTTTGCACATTATAATTTAATCTCAAAATCCAGAATTTGGCACTTTCTCCACACAGTAAGTGGAAATCTGGTTCTTTGTATTTCCCTAATTTGTATTATTTATAATAACAATGTCTCCTGAGCTGGTGGTGGAAGTCAAATGACAGACCCTTCACCTATTATGCCATATTTTTTATCAATTAGCTTGCTGAATATTCCAGATGAAAATAGTGTTTGTATTGGCCAGAACCCGGGCTGTGCCTGAAGAAGTATTTTGGTGAAATGAGCATTAGGAAAGCTTTGGAATATTAAGCCAAAAATAGTTTTTTTGTGCTCAAATAAAATACTCTCCTTAGCCTGTTACACGCATAGTGTACTATTAAGCCGTTATTTCAAAACCCGCCTATTTTCAGACTTCAGCATCTGTAAAAAAATGAATAATGATAAAGAGGGTATTCATATTTTCAGGCTTTTAAAAAGCCCATTGTGTAAGTCACCAGCTCTTACAATAGGCATCTGTCTGAAAAATATTCCTCAAACTTTCACATGAAGTGGTGCTGTGTTCATTAAACACCCTGCTTTTGTAGTCCCCTTTGGTCACAGATAAAACACTTCTGAAGAGCTTCCCAAAGCAGGTCTGTGAAATCACATATATTTCTGTCTTGAGGAGAGCCTACCTGGATGCTCACAAGCTACAACAGACGTGGCATTTATTGATGGCTGTGTCAAGAGCTGAGCAAATTTATTTCACATGAGTAAATTTTTCAGATGAGATGAAGGACGGGAAGTGAATTATTTTCCAGGCGATAACTCATGCTACATATCCACATGCATTTTACCAGAACTAGGCTAAAGGACTACTGGGTATGTTAGGACTGCAGATGCCTTTTGTGTTTTCTTTCCTTTTTAGGACATACTAGAGCTGTATAATTAAATGGAGATTATTGGCAACATTATTTAGCAGTCATTATGGAGTCATTAGGGTTCTGCTTGGGCAAGAAGATAAGTCCCCTTCCTCTCTCACACTTAACGCTTCTATCAACAGCTTAGAAAAGTGGTTCACAATGAATTGCTACTTAAGTAGTCCTATCTTCCTCTGCAATCTCCCTCCTGTTGTTCTTCCCTGTGGGCTAGCTCAGAGGGTCAGTACACTTAGCTTGCCTGATGTAATGCAGGCTTTCCGATAGCTTTTGGCACGTTGCAACTGCTCCTGTAAAAAAAACCCAAAAAAACCAAAAAAACCCAAACCAACCAAAAAACCCCCCAACAAAAAACCCCACCCAAACAAAAAAAACCAAAAAACAACCAAAATCCACAAAGCTGGGACTCACAGGGGATGGAGAAAGGGTCATTGCTGACCCAAAGAGTGATGCCTTTCTTATACTTTTGTCTTGCAAGTAACGGACTGCGCTGTGAGTTGCTGTCCGCAGGCTCCTCAGACACTGCGGTGCCCTCTCCTTCCTGCGCAGTGGATGCTTTTTGCTATGATATTGCTCAAAGCTCCGGGTTGCTCCGTGATGGAGTTATGCCACCTAACTGCTTTCCAGGCTCCATGGCTCTCTGGTGGCTGCTCTAACACACGGTTTTTGAGGGCTGGATTCCCTCCATACCATATGGTGGAAGTGGGCATACAGTCTGGTGTCATTACATAGCAGTTAATAATTCTGCAAATAAGTGTGTGTGCGCACGTGTGTGTACGTTAGGGCTGGCCAGAAAAGGAAACGTCTGTTTTGTGGGAAATTCCAGGTTGTCAACATTTCATTTTGTTCTGCGCTGGAATGAAACATCAACATTTCCGGATACCTGGCAAAATGGGACAGTGTGTCGGTGCCTGCCTTCCCGCCCGTCAGTGCCTTCAGCTGCTGGCCCGGCAGCGCTGCGTGGCACCCAGGCACCCAACGCCTGGGCTTCCAGCGTGATGGGAAGGGGCAGAGGGCTGCCAGCTGGCCAGGCTGCCCAGGGAGATTCCAGAGAAAGTTTAATGAAATCAGCATGCTGCCTTTGAGAGGCAAACAGCTTTGTATTTTCAAAGCAGATCATTACCGTGTTTTGTTTTCTTATGGTTTAACTTGAAATTTTGATTTAAACAAGGTGAATCAAATGTCCCTTCTTTTTCAACTGATCACTTGATCCAAACCTGAGAGGCCCAAGGAGTCCGCTGACTGAAAGGCAAAAGGAAGGACTGTGCACATATGCACAAAAGCAATGGCAGTATTTTCTGCTCTTCCAGGACAAAAATCCTCTTTCAGAGTTGTGTGCCCTCAGCTGGGGGATGTGGCAAAATAGCACTCAGCAGTTCCCAGGAGAAGGCCTTTAAAATAGGAAAAAAAGAAAAAAGTAAAGGGTTTTAATTGTGACCTTTTCTTTTCTACTGGAGCGTAACTGAGGATTTAATTTTATAGGCTTCATTGCTGAACACTTCAACACTTTCTGTTTAATGTGTATGAATGTGGAGGTGAGGGCTAAGAAGTGCGTTACACCGGCATAGAGCCAGCATGGGCTAATCCTACAAGGTGCTGAGCACCAGCAGTTATCAAGAGCCAGGGCTTACCAGTCAGAGATGGAAGAACATGTTTCCACCTTAAACCAGTAACAATGGCATTCATTCTTACTGTGCACATCTAAACCGAGTCCCCAGGTCCACTTTCACATCCTGGGCACCACTGAATTTGGTGTCAGGACACAACCTTTTATCCCTCATCTCTGCCACATGCTCCCCATGTCCCCTGGACACCAGGCCCCTGTCTCCCTGGCACTGGATGCAGCCACTGATGCAAATAGGAACTTTGCTGGTAGCTCCAGTGGTACCAGGACTTTATTAGAGAATTTTGCGGTCAGTTTTAATGATGCCAGGATTAGACTACAGAGTTAACAGAAGATGAGAGGGCAAGTGTTCCGGGACATTAGCAAAGCAGTATAGATGTCTGCAATCTACTGCCCTAGAGCATGCATCTCAAAATACAGTTCTGCTCTAGAAATAAAGCCTTTCCTCTATTTTAAAAGCTTTTTCTTTCCCCCCCCCCATCAAAAAAGCAGTGCTACACCTCTCACTAAACTGGTGGACATTTCCTTCTAAGTAGATGTGTATATGCTGTTGCAGGTACCTGCCTGAAGTAGTCTTTCCATTATACCTCGGAGATATTTAATAGCTAAGCGGTGACAAAGCTCCAAGACAGATAGGATAGTAATATATGTATACACACAAACACATACAGAATGTTGACATTAAATTTGAATCACAACCTACTAGAGACCTTTGATTTTCAGAGAAAAGTCAATATGAAGAAGCAAGAAATCTGATATGCAGAGCCAGTAACTTCTCAATATGTTTTAAATCCTGCAGCCCATCTTGTGAGTCAGTTGATCCCACTGAGTTTGTTCAGGTCTGGTCAGAATTGCAAATTGGTCTCACCCTGGAAACGTTATTTTGGAAACAGCAGCTGGGTGAATGGCATGCAGGGCGGACAAAGCCCCACTGAGGCACGTGTGAACGCCTGAGCAGAAGTGGAAGAATTTCATAGTCATTACTGCAAACTTTTTCAATATTATGCATGAGTAGTGACAGGCTTGCATTGTTAATCAGAGTAATTAGGATTTGGTTGACGCATGACAATAACCTGTGCCTCATAAAGGCCTGAAGGCAATTCATTTTCTCCCCTTTTCCTAGGAGTCTCCTATTGTGATTCGTAGATAGCCCAGCAGGAATGCAATCAGGAAATCTCCAGTGAATCAGTGTCCCTAAATCTTCAGGCTTGACAGGTTGAAGTCTGACAAGCTATTAGAAAAAACTACTGATCATTAGGCTGTCTAAAATAGACTTAGCTTGTTTCTGTCTGTATTCATTGATTTATCTGCAGAATGATATTGTTTGAAGCTTAGATTACTCATGCTGCCGCCAGCTGACATAGTTTGTATGATAAAATGGCAAAGCACGGCTCTGGCTAAACATGCAAGTCTTTCTGTCTTTGCTGTTTCGTTGCTTTTGACTCATTCTGTAGTAACAAAAAGTTGGTTCAATATTATTGTGAGAAACAAAACCAGAAATATACTGAACGGTTTAAAGCAATTTTTGATCTCCCCAAACCTAGTATCTCTGACAAATATGGAAGGATAGTGTCAGCTTTCCCCATATCATTTCAGAGCAGTGATTTCTAGGTCGACTGCTGTGGGCTACGCTCTTTGCTTCACAGAGTTCAGAATTAAGCTTATTACAAAACGCCTTATAAAAGCTCTCCTTTATGCATGTCTTTTCCACTCCTAAGCAATGTTTTAATTAAAAACAGAATTACATTTAAATTTAATTTAAAATAAGCTGATTAGGTCCTAATATATTATTTGAATTGTGATATTTACTTCCAGAGTTATTCTTATACTCCACTTAAGCTTTCAATAAAAAAAAAAAGCACATCAGATTGGAAAATTTCTGAACAGACATTTTTCTTGAACAGGATTGTATTCTTGTTTGTCATTTACAATGACATCTGTTTTTCCAGTCTTCCTGTCTTATACTTCTTCCATTTTTAAAAAATTGCTGGCTTTCTTGTAGGATTCAAATCTCAAAGTGGTAAATAAAGAACTAATTTATCTCTTCTTTCACATTAGCAGGAATACTGTCACCCTACTCTTGGAAAAAAAAAAGAAAAAAGCATCTATTTTGCACCATTATGCATGTAGAATATATGTGCATAAGTAACCTTAAACATGTGCTTGTATACACTTGCGTATACATATACATATGGTACATATGTGGTAGGTTACCTACATAAATTCTCCTGCTTGTGAAAGACATCTAATATAAACTCTTAAAAAGAAGTAAAGATTCACTTGTTACTTAAAGCAGATAGAAATACAGACAAGTAGCTTCCTAAATATTTGTTTACATTTACAGATACTAAAAAAATTTTGCATGGCATAAGCATGGCCATATTCCTGCTAAAGGATCAAGGGATACTAAAGTCCCAAGTTTTATGCAACCATGACATTCTTTGTGTTGCATTCTTCTTTTTAGTAGCTGCATTAATACGATCTGCCCTTTACATTCACATTGCACTGTATTTCCATTTATTACTTTAAGAAGATCCACGTATAACTTGCTAAGAGAGAGCACAAAAACTCTGAGAGGCTTTCCCAAGTCTCTGCACAAAGGCTGAAGCTGCTGTTAGAACCTATTGTGGCTTGATTTGTAGTCTTCACACACAGATGGCTGAAGGAGGTTTACCCTGCTGCATCTTGTATGAAAGGTGAAATACGTGCAACCACACTGATGTTTCCATTTAGCCAGGCATCAGAATTTAATAAAGCTTCAAGCTTTTTGCAAAGATAATTTTAAATCTTTTTGTAGAGGATAAAGAATTCAGTATGGTACCTTCACTATATGTTGTTTACTAGGATTTAATATAATAGAAATCTACATTAGTGTTTTTTCAGGAGCAACCAAAAATACTCTCTTTCAGTTACTACAGCATGCCCATCTCTCTGGCCAGGTTCTACATTTGTCTCCTCACCCCCACCCTGCCCCAACGATGCTATGAATGATGTTAATGTCGATCTGTGAAAATTTATGAAACAAACACTGATGGAACATTAAACTCTGAGTTAGTATGTGAATCAGATGGAGAAGGTTTCTTTGACAGCTTTCCTTAGGCCTTTTCATCATTCTGTTTTGTTTTCTGCTTTCTATGTTCAGTGAACATTTCAAAAGCAATTCAGAGACTTTTGGGTTAGTAACATATAAGTCTCCACTGAAAAATAGTTAGTTGGGGAATTACATAAAAATGAAGAAGCTTTTTAAGGGAGGATTGCAAATAGCAGTTAAAAGTAAAATATTTGCAAGTAGAATGCATACTTTTAAAAGGATAAATGTATGCCTGTCATCAATAGCATTGATAAAAATGGAGTCTGAATGAGCCCCAGCCAGCAGCAGCTGGCATTGTTACACAGCAGTGTAATAGACACCATTCAAGATGAAAAGACATCTTCCAAAATATGGAAGCTGTGTCCAAAGAAAGAAAACAGAGGAAGAGTATAATCCCCAGCAAAATAAATGTTAAACCACAGCAAAGCAAGACAAAAATATTAGTGGAAGCAACTTGCAGAAGTAATGAGAGCTAACAGTAAAGCCTTTTGTATATACATCAGAAGCAGAACAGTTGGACAGTTAGCAGGATGAGAAGAAGCAGCAAAGGAAGATAAAGACATTATGGAACAGCTAAATGAATTATTTGCACTGGTTCCCGCTGTAAATGAGGTGGGAGTTTTTCACACCGGGGTCATTCTTTACACAGAATGAGTCTGTATAAACTCCCAGATTAGAGTGTCAGAGATTTTAGAGTAAATCAGTACCACAACAAATCGGTAACAATAGATGGCATTCACACAGGAGATTTGGAAGAATTCAGATATGAAATTGTCAGTCAATCAACTGTCATTGTGATTGACCAAATCAGCACTAGTCTCAGGATAACATGAAAGGTAAAGATAATGGGAACAAAAATAATCAGAGGAGTTTTCTATAAAGGAGTCTAAAAAGTTAATACCCTTCCACTTGCAAAAGTGATGACCGAAAGGGTAGTGTGGTAAAAATACCTAAATTATGAAGATATGAAATTTTTGCAACAGTACGGGAACTAAGGGCCATCTTATTAGACAACAGGAAAATATAGAAGAAGGAAGTGATTTTTTTTTGTTTAGCACATCGTTAAATTGTGGAACTCCTTGCTGTAGGATAGGTGCTGTGAAGGAAAAATGGGAAGTTTTTCTCCTGAAGTTACTGGATTAGACAAATTAATGAAGATCAGATTCTTTGCTGCACATTAATAAGTGGTGGCTTATGTGCTGCTTCTGGCTCAGAAAGTGTTTCAGTTGCTAAATGTTGCAAGATGGGAAGCAGGCAATAGCTGAAGTGCAGACACTCAGAAGAAAGGCACAGGATGAGCCCTGTCTTAATTGAACCTGCTGCCAGAGGTAAAACAATGTCAAAAAGACATTGGTCTGGACCTGTGTTGTATTTCTTGTGCTTTCACCCCACCAACTAGGCTTTTTGTCTGTATAATTCTCCTCATTTCCAGGGATGCTCACTTGTGTGATAGTTTTTCCTCTTGACTGGATGACTGGGCTCAGCCTGGGCAGGAGAAACCTAAGGGAGATGCCTAAAGGAGGCCCCTTTTGCAACCTTTGAATAAAACTCTATTTAAAAATGCCATCATTTTCTGTCTACCTTCAAAAATAATATGATTCAACAAACAAAACAACTGACCACAGTGAATTCTTCCACAATGTTTTTGCTAGTTTAGTATTACCAGCTTTTATCACCTCAGCACGTATTTAGGTCTGCCTTTGGTTTTGGGTGGGGACAGAAATGGCAGGTAAGTTCTCCCACCTGTATGGCCTCTGACTTGAAGAAAGCAGAATGTGAGGTATTTTCTTTAGCCATGAGACCGTGACGCAGGACAGATAAAGTGATTTGCTCCCATGTATGCAGGAAAACCTGCAGCCAAGCCAGAAAGCAAATCCAGGATGTCTGACTCCCATTTCCATCCTGACCGTTGGAATGTCCTCTGTAGTCAGTAAGAGTTCAGATCATGAGGTATCACTTCAGAATCTATTCAGGGTATATGCCTTTTTAAAAAAATGTTTTCCATGCTCCATCATAAAAAAATTCAGCTTGAACACAGTTAACTCGGCCCAAGTTTTAGAAACAAGATTTAGGCCCTTCAGGGGATTGTCCTTCCCTGGTGTTGTTAATCCTGTGGTTTTTAAGGCATCTTTTTCATAAAAAGGAAATGTGTTTTGCTTTACTTCAATGTTTACAAGTGTTTGTCTGGGAAATATAGGATTATAAAGGAACACATTTCAAGCACCACGCTGGGTGTGTTAGTGCTTTGTATTCTGCTACCACATCTGAACTTCCTTCATGTTGTGTTTCATAATGTCCCAGACAAATAAGAATGAGATCATATTTGCTAGAATTGTTTAATCGTCAGTGGTCTGACCCTGAAAAAGATGAAGCACGTTAGCTTTCTTTCACCCTGGATGGGAACTGAGGTTGTACAGCATCTGGCAGGATGTTCTCAGCACCTCACAGAATGTGTGCTTTTAACTTAAGTCCCAGACCACATCTATTTTCTTCAATATACTGCAAACATATAATTACAGTTAGCACAATTGGTACTTTCACTTTTAACTAAAATGTCTCTACCCAGCAGGCAAAATAATAATCATGAGATGACACTGTGATGAACGACAATGCCTCCAACAAAGTGCTTGAGCCATAAACGGAAAAAGACAGTAAATTTCATCCTATTTTTTTAAATTGCATATGCTGCAAATCCATTTTTAATGAAAATTAAATAATGCATTTTGAGCTACAAATCACAATAGGCTTAATGCAATAATGCACCCACTTCTCTTGTCCTCAGTTCAAGTCGTGGTGGGGAGTTTCAAGACAATGCCTAATAAAAGACACATCGATTTGAGGGTGGTTCCTTGTGATAAGGCTGTTTCCAGTTGCAGCTCTTTGCAGTCTTTCATTTTAAGGACTAAAGAAAAGGAGGTGAAGCCAGGAAAAGGGGTAAAGAAAGATAAAATTTGCCAACCATAATGTGTTTGGGGCACCCTCGTCCCACTATCTGTAAAATTGTACAGCCCATTGATTACAGTGGTATTTCTCCTGACCCAATTTTACACAAATGGAACAGCATCAGGCCTTCAGATAACCATGATTTATGCCTTTCCTGGCAGTCACAGCAGATAACAGTGTTAAACTATACCTTCTCCTGTTTAAACACATTGACATTTGTGACGTAAGATATTCTCTTGGAAATGACAGATATGATAATTTTGTACCAAAGCTCACAAATGGATTTTAAGGAATTGAAAACAATTGCATGTGTAAGTTTTTAATTGTTTTCTTTTTTGGGGTTCAAACCAGACTAAATTTCTATTCCTAATACATAGCATTAATGAAATAATTTACAGACTGATTGAAATGCTGTCATTTTTCAAAGGTTTTCTGGCTGAACGCCAGCTTTTCAGTAAATGGAAATACTCAATAAGAAGTTCAAACTATTTCAGAAAGGCTTAAATAAAAATATTAAAATTCCATCGGAAAAAAATCATAAGCATATTTTTGCAATGAACATGAAATACACTACCCATTCTTTGCATGGCTCTAAACCCAACACCTATTTAGATAATATTATTTTTGTCATCTGAATTTCCTGAATCTTTAGACAAAAAGAAATACCTTTTTGCTTCACAGATTAGCACACATTCCTCCTGGGGAGGAATCCTCTTTTGGGGTTACTTCTAGGGACTCACCACCCCTATCATTTGCCAGCTCCTGAGCTCCGAAGGAAGAGAGTGAAGCCCATACAAGCTGCTCTTCTGCCTTTCCATACAGCTGGCACACTCTGATCCCCAGTATCGGGGCTGTAATACAGCTAAATTAACAGAGGGTTTGTCTGTACCACGATCACAGAAATTCCCTTCCAGATTATGGAAAAAATGGATTCAGAGAATCTGTCTTGCCTGCTGAAAAAAGATTTAATGAAAAATTGATGGTCAAATCAAGCACTAGTCTCTCCTCAGCGAAACCCTTGTTGGAGCCAGAATTCCCGTAAGTGTTAGTAGCGAACTGGAGTAAGTTTAGAAGAGCAGTACCAGCTGAGGAGTAACGGCAGCACCATATTTGGAGGATGCCGTCCATTTGCTCTTGCTTTATAACATTCCTGAGAGTGGTAAGCACTTGAGATTGCCACTGCTGGGCATGCCAGCTGGCTTGCTTTCCTTCTTCTGTTCTGCAGAAGAATCCTGGCAAGTGAAATATTTTCAAAATGTGTTTCTGACACAGTGGTGGAAGACTTACAGCCATTGTTTGAAACAGGCAAGAAGAAATAGCTATATGTGTCATCCTTGTTAGAAGAAGTCACATCTTAAGGAAAAAGTTCTGGATTTTCACCTCAGAAGATAGGTGTATTTTGAGTCTTTGCAATGGCAACAACCTTGGCAGACTAGTTTTAGTGGAAACATTTGTTTTAATAAGTGAGGAAACACAACAATTACAAATGTATTTTGCCACTTGAGTGTCTCTTGACAAACATTCTGTGGGGATTGTAATATAAATACTTAAATGCTTTTCCTCATTTCAGCATGCCGCTTCTGAAAAATTTTGTCATAACAAACCCCATCTTCCCTGCTTTTCATTTATCTCCCTAAAATAGAAATGGTCTTTTTCCATTTACCCTGCTAGAATAAACATCTATTAATTCTCCCAGGTCACAAAAACTTCAGCTTCTGAAGGTTAGAAATGTCTGCACAGTATGCAACTCCTTTGGTTTAGTTCTGCCTTGAATCAACTAAACAGAAAATGTCCAAATATTTGCCCGGTAATGGGAAAAATGAATGTAATTGATCCACAGCTCTTATGTACAACATCAAAGTACTTAGAGACAAGAAGCTATTGTAAGACAGTGACTAATAACTGTATGAGGGGATTTCCATTAGCAGGCCCACAAGGAAGATGATTCTAATTTGTGAGTGCCTTGTGAAAAGTTAAAACTGTCATGAACTATACAAGGAGTTTTTAATAAAACCAAAGTCATGGAAAGAGGCATTGCTTTTTATATGTATGACCTTGGAATACCCCAATTAAGTTCAGATGCAATCATAAATTACTTGAATCCACTGACTCCTCCTTAAAATCCTCCTATAAAATGATTTAGTATCTTCTATCCCAAATCTTCCAAATTACTGTATTTTTGATATCTGTGGGGACCAAACTGAGTTACAATGAATAGTTCTAAAATCTCATATGATCCTTTCCCTTACCCCAGAAAATGCAACCTGATGGAAGTGTCGCAGCTCCCGGCACAGTGCTACTTGTGAGGCTGCCATAGGTTAACTCTTGAGGTACCTGCTACTGATATCTAGACAACACACTTAAGATGAAAGAAAAGAGAAATAAAAGACAGAGCAGGGAGCTAATTCTGCCACCTTTGCTTTTACTTATACTTTGCACACAATATTTAAAAGGTGGCAGCAAATAACTTGCTCTGCAGAATGTCCTCCATGGTATTTTCATAATGTTCTCAGATGAGAGTTGCATTTCAGTTTTTACTCTAGTTTAGGAAGCTTGTGCTGTTGTCAATATCTGCTTAAAGTATTATCTTAGACCCTTACAGATAAAAGTTCATCTTTACTTTTTAATTGTACTTACATATGCAAGGGACATATATAAATATATATATGTGCATAACATTTCTTTCATATCATCCCATACACCATCAGAATACTAACCGTTAAACGCACTTTGGATTTTTTTCTCCATGAGCTACATTGTTCCTCTCAGAAGTGCATATACAATGGAAGGGGGAAGAAAGAGTAAGAGCATCTTTGTCTTTTCAGTCTTTGTGGATGGCTGAAGTGCAGGAATTGGGGGGACCAGGACGTCAAGTCTGCCTGGAATCAGCGTGAAAAGAGAGGTAAAGAGAATATTAAATCCTTAATTTCTTTGCTTTCTCTGCATTCCAGTGGGACTGCTTGGTAGGAAGGAAAGGAGATAGCTTGTTCTCTGAAAAGGTGCATCACAAATTCTTCCCTATTTGTGCCAAAGTAGTATAAAGGATTGCATTTTTTCTGAGACACAGTGCTTTGGATGTGCTCCCTAATGTGGTTCAGCTTCCTTGCTGCCTCTTATTTTAGCCCATGCCTTAACGGTATAATTTAACCTTAAATTAGAGGCATATTTTACCCTTGTTTTGTATGCAGAAATTCCTTTGATGTAATTGGGAGCCCCATGCAAAGATGGAAGGTTTATCATGGCCCTTTGAATGCATGTGACAGGGCAATTTGTCCAAGACATATTCTCATGCAAGAAGAATGGGATCCCATTGTGGGAAAATCTAGGGCCAAACACTGCGCAAAACTGACATCAATAGGATTGAGCACAGTGTGAAGTTATGGCAAAATCTGATGTATTAGGTGATTTGTGCCAGTGGGGTTTTTTATGCATCCACTACTCTTCACATTACTGATGGAGAGTGCATATCATATTGTCCTGAAAAACCCTAACTTGTTGCAAGAGGATGAAAGGAAGATGATCTCAAGAGTCTGAGTGACCGTTTTAATTGGATACATGTGGACAGAGTCCAATCCAAAGCTCACAGAAACCTGTGGAAGAGATCCTGATGGCTTTTGGATGAGCCCCACTATGAAATCTTAGGATTAGGATTTGAAATAGAGTCAGTGAGCACAGAAGCCACTGCCTTACCAGATAAAAAGGCATGATGTAGTGTTGCAAGTGAGCATGCTCTTTTCAATTAACGCATCTCCAGGCTCTTTTTATCTTTTTTTCTCTTCATTCTTTCTTAATAAAGCAAGTTTTGCTGACCTTTACATGGCCTTTCATAAGAGACTCCCCTAAAGAATAAAGTTCTAAGCCCCAACTTGTCTCCTACAGAAACCTAAATAAAAAATATAAACAATTTAAAAGAGAGATGAAAAACTTACCACATCTTCTTACTTAGGCAGCAATTTCATTAGTGTTGTTCTAGCCCTTTGGCTATAACAGTGATCACATCTCCTTTGCAACCTCTCCATGGGGTCTTACTTTTTAGATACATCTAAATTGCATTCATTCTTTTAGCACAGGACATGATTACGCAGTGGAAGACAGGAGGGACTGGTTTGCAAGTTTTAGGGTTTATGAAAGACATGTGAGATAAGAAAATGTCGAGGAAAACAGATCATGGAAAGAAGCAGATGTTCAGCTTATGGCCATATCTTTGATCCTTTCTTCTTTGCATCTCCCTACATGATCTGTATGCAGAGATGGTATAGAGCCCACATTGCCAATGTGCAGAAGTGAGGGGCATCGTGGGCTCATAGAAAGATGGGTCTGTAAGAGGACTGAAGGGGGTCATAGTGTCAATTTTTGCACTGTTTTCTCATGAGAACATAGGTCCCATGTCAGCTACAGTGCAGTCAGTACACAGCCTCTAGCCCACATGCATAGCTACACAGGCAAACCTGGGTCAACAGCACTGCTGACTCTGAAGAAGCATTTCTGTGTATGTATGAGAGAATTGCTAGGAATTGTACCTGTACCAGAGCCTGCAGAACACTGCAGCAAAGACCTAGCCAAAGAACTTGAACAATGTGGTCAGATGATTTATATCAGGATGAGGATCTGGCTTTAAACAGGCAGAGGAAGGGAATTTTGAACATAAACAACATAAACATTTAAAATTAGTTCAGACTTTTGTTAGAAAAGGAATACTTAAACTGCTGCAGATAGTATGTGAATCTCCTTGTACCTGTGCATTAGCTTTCTGGATAATATCTTCAGTATCTCGCAGGTACTGAAGCTTGCCAGCTGTGTGTTTCTGCAGCTGCTTTTCATTGAAGGACACAGTAAACACTGCAGCCGTGTAAATCCTCTATAAATAGCTGTAGCAAAAGCCATCCCTACACCCTTTTCAAAGCTAAAAACCATACTAACTCCCTAGCCCCCTTCTACTAGCTTGTAAATTGAGTATAATATTAATAGTTACCCTTTTCTAAGGGTTTTGAGATCTTCTAATGAGTAGCGCTATGTAATAGTAAAGTTCAAAACATTAAAAATAGTTACTTATTTATTTCTTATAATTTCTGAGCCATCATTTTCAATCCACCTCTATTGTTCTCAGTAAGCAACTAAAATAATTAACAGCAGACAGCTTATTAAGAAATGGAAAGTGTTTTGGTTACTTGCTATTTGTGGGTATGCATTGTTCCAGCGTGGGAGCAGCCGATTGCAGCTCAGAGAACTTTCTGCTCACCACAGACATTTTATCTCCAGTGTTTACCAGATTCTGGATCTGAAAAAATTCTGAGACCGTCCAGCTTCTCTAAATTTCAATGTCCAAAAAAATGTAGTCCAAAATGAATAACTCTGCCTAAAAGGCTCCGTCTAAATGTCATAATTTTTTACTGTTTAAGCCAACCTTCTTTCCTCCCACAGATTCTCTATCCCCAAACCGTCATGGAGCCCTTTAGTTCTCTCCAGAACTGTGGTGCAATCATTGATTAGGGGGTGGATATCACTCTGATGCAGGGCATGTACACAGCAACAGAAATACCATCCAACTGGCATTTCATAACCATAAAAATAAAGTAAAAATAAAAAAGGTAAAGGAAATCCTCTGTTGTCCTACACACAAAGAACATGTAAGACTTGTCTGTGTGCTCAGACTCACTTTAATAAGGAGGCTTTTCAGTCAGACACTACAGAGGGAAGACTACTGAGAAGCTGCAGAGACAGCAGTCGAGTGGCTGTAGGCAGGAAGAAGACAAATTTTCTCTCAGGTGTCTTACAGTTTAAGATATAATGAATCAAAATTACTTAGCCTTTGTTTTAAGATTATTTTTTTTCTGTTTCAGAACTGAAGAAGAAGCTGCTTCCACGCCTGCAGGTTTGGCGTTTGCTCTAAGGTTTTTAGTTGTTCTAATAAAATATTATTTCTACTTTTGGATATTTCCTGTTTTTCTATACGCAGAAAACTTATCATTGCTAGGGACACAGCTCTCTCTATTTCTGAGCTCTGTCTGTGAGTGTAGCTGAATCCAGGTCAGGCCTCAGGAGACTCCTTGGAGCCCAAGGTTCAGGACTGGGTGGTGCATGATGGGGACAACTACAGCCAGGACAGAGCCTTCATGCTGCTGGAGTGGTCTTACTTGAAAGAAAAGTTATGGCTTCGGAATGGGGTGATATCTGGCAGGGATATGTAGAGGGACCAAAAAGAATAGACCACCTTGAGAAGACTTCTCGAGAGAAAGAGTGGCTGAAATACTTGATCTCCTGGGGCTAACACCATCCTGCCCCACCGCCACATTTCAGACCAGAACCATTTAAAATTAGAATCTAACAAAACTATTTTCTAGTAAAGCCGTTATATCATTCCTGGGTACCATTTTGTTTGTGGTTTGCACGAGCCAAAGCCTTAGCACCCAGCTTGCCTCAGCACTGCTGTTGCTCTTTGCGCATCTCAGCACTGTGTTCGGGCAAATCTACGTAATGATGTCAAATAGGGACAGAGAACTACGGAAAGCATGTAGCACAGATGGAGTCCGTATTGTCTTCACAAAGAATGCTTACCGTGAAGTATCAACTGGTGCTTTTAATTAAAAAAATGAGGTGGATTCCTAGATGGCCTGAGAGGAGCAGCTTCACAGATACTCCAGGAGTTAATCACATGCTAACAACGACGATAAGCATAATGGGCCTGGTGACTGAGGAGCCTGGCGGGAGGTTATTATAAAAATAACTGTTAACTTTTCTCCTGCAACTGTCTTGCTATGCTGCTTGGAGACAAGAGGGCTTCTGTCTGCTTGCTCCATGGCCATGACACTGTGTAGCCTGTCCCGCAACGCCTTGTACATGCTCCTGAGCCTGGAGCCACCTGTGACTCGAGGCCACCCCAGCCCTGCTGGAGGTCCTTGCTGTCCTCACAATTTTGCCTTTGGACTCTCTTCTGGAGTAGTTAACAAGGCAACCAGCTGGGACTGCCTGTCTGCCGGGAACTGTTTGAAGACCACTAGCTCATTTAACCAAAACTGTCCACAATGGCACTATTATTTTTCAGATAGCTTTTGGGAATAATGACTTGACCCAGGGGATATCCTGGCTTGATTCATCACTGTGCTAAGGATTAATATAATTACTGATACAAGGAACAAGACTGAAGGTATCAGATACGTAGGTACAATTTAAACCAAGATTTTTTTCTCAATTTCATTTTCTAGATCATCAGTTAAAAAGTAGAAAGATTTTAAACCAGACTGTATAATTCTGCAAGACACAGTCCCCTCCCTGACGCCTTTTTTCCTGTTCTATTTCTGGCCTGGGTGGTGGAGAGGATGATTTCTCCCTGGTGAAAAATAGTAAATGAATTATAAAAGCACACACTGTAACTTTTTGGGAATGGAATATGCTTCACATGCCTACTGAGTGATGTGCATGAAAATCTATGTACTGTACATGTTGCAGAAGAAGGCTTTTTTGTAAGATTTTTTTTTTTTAATGACCTGCCCCTAGAATACTAAAATTGAAACCTTGCTCTGGGTGGTCTTTATTTTTGGCTGAAGCCTCCTAATAGTTCCATAAATATTAATTTATGAAGAACGCAGAACACAAGTGAATGTAGAACTGACCACTTTCTTGGTGTTCTCATATTACTTAAGCTGTATTATTATTATTATTTTCTTATAGAACACTGGAATACTGTTAAAAAAATTAAATGAGACTTTTATCATTGAAAAAGTTTGTGGGTTGCTTATTTGGATCAAAACAAAAATAATCAACTGAGCAAATAACTGCAGAAATAAAGTGTAACAGTACTAGTTTTGACACCAGCCCCATTTGTTTCCTCTGAAATGTTTTGCCAGTCCAGCAGCCAGATATTTCAAGAACAGCCTCACAAGGGAAGATTAAATGTGTGTGTTTTTATAAAACAATGACATCTTGTTTTCAAAGCCCGGCAAGCTTAAAATGGACATTAGAGCAGTCACATATAAACTGCAGTTCCCAAGGACAACTGTTTAGCTTAAGTGCCATTTAATGTTCTCCTAAATGGTTCCGCTGTTTAGTGTGCAATATATCTTCTAGATTAGACCTTTAATCCTTTACATTGTGCTTGCTGTGTCAAAGAGGGCTTCATGCCAACATCTTCCTATTGGTGGGTCTCTTTCTCTCTCTTTTAACAGGCACATGAAGAACATCAAAGTCTTATGTTTTGCCTCTTTGAATCCAAACAAAAAACCCAGTTAAAAAATTTTGTGAACTAAAAGCTTTAAACAGTTTAATGTGTTTCCCTCTTTCTTTCTGCTTTAATTTTAGCGCTTTTATGAGCACGAAGAAGTAGAAGGAAGACCAAAAATAGTTTATAAAGACTGTTTTTTTAATAAATTTTAAAAAATTGATATCAGTTAGCTGGGTACGTGGACTGTTAATGCGGACTTCAGAGGGCTACAGCTTTCACACCTCAGTGCCTTAAGGTGAAGAGGTCTCAATGCCATTACAAGTGTGATACACAAAGCAGAGAAATTACCTGGTACACCACTTCTAAGCAGAGCAGGGTGTGAAACTAAGCCCAGCTTGGATGCTTAAGGCACAACAGTTTTTGCTGAGCCAGCAGTTGAGTGGACTAACCAGCAGACTCTCATTATTGATGGACCTTAAACGTAAGTACTGCTTTGCAGCATAAGTCAATGGTGGCTTTCCAGAAGCCAGCTCTGAATTTCTTAGTCTTGGCTATGCTTGCGTTTGCTCCTGAGAGGAAAATAAATTTGCCCTGTATGGCCTAAAAAGCAAAAACATCTGCTGGTATTATGAGCAGCCTTATTGTCCGAGTTCAGCAGCAGGGAGGTCTGCACTTGTTCAGTTCTGCTTTCCTGCTAAGCATTGAGAAAGCCTAAGGGGATCATTATCAAGGCTCCTGAGGGCAGCAGGGGAATGAATCCACCAATCCAACACTGGTGGATTGGTGGCCAAAAAGGGCCACCCTGATGTCCTGGCTAGTAGCAAAATATGCTGTGTATCATGCAGGGGACACACATTTGGGAACAAGTTTGGAACACTTGCTCCAAAGTCAATGATGGACGGCAGCCACAGGCTAAGGGAGGGATTCAGCCCTGGGGAAGGTTAGCTGTGGTAGCTGGCAGCTGGATGACACGGAAGCTAAGGCTCAGTGGGTGGTGAGGAGGAAAAAATGATGGTGCAGCCTGAGCGTTTGGTTAGAATAAATCCCACCTCACTTGGTCTGATTCATTAACCTGAACATCTGTCTAAAGGAAAGAGAGTGTTCCCTTGCTTATTGCCACTCACTCTAGTTGCTTCATTAGGTGCAAAATGGCTGTGCTCAGATACCTGATGCCCGATGTATCAGCCAGTTTTACTGTCACTTCTGTTATCCTTACCTACAAAAAAATAGTTTGCTTTGTAATTTGGGGCATTGAGAAAAGAAGAGAAATACATTTCACTTATTTTTTACTCGCACTTCTGTTATTTATATGGGAGCTTATGAGTAAGAAATACATTTCATATTTGGGTCCAGATGCATACACACCCAAAAGTAGGAGTTTGTCCCAAAATTTCCATTATCAGATGTTATTTATATTTGGACTCGAATATTAACAAAACACATAGCCAGATGTCATCTACTGAGAAGAAATGGAGTCCAAGTAACACTGACTAGGAAAGACAGCAGAGAAAACCCTTCCTATAAGTGTGGGACCTCCAGGTCTCCATCCTAGTTGATGTTTCTGCCAGCCCTGAGGAGGAATCAATTCAATCCCCAGGTTTCCTTGTGGACCCTTAGTTTTTTTCTTTATAGGTATAGGAGGACAAAATAAACATGGCCCATGTTCTCCTGATCCCATCAATACTACCACTATGGTTTTACTGAGTACTGAAAGCTTTCCAAACCTGCCTGGGAAGCCTGTAAGGAAAGGGCTTCCAAATTTAAACCTTTGTCTTCAAAACCAAGCCTGAAGACTGAACCCAAGCTCACTCGCACAGTCATTTTCAGCCTTTATATGAAAATATTTCCATTAATGTAATTATATTCCTGACAGAATCAGCTGTATGGTGATTTTTTTTCAGTACGGTATTGTTGTAAAGATGTCTATGGAGGACAGTTTAAACTGCTGATGTGGTAGATGTCCTGTCAAAGGGAGAATGAGAAATGGTTGAATTTGTTAACAGGACATATTCTTTTGTCCATGGAAAGTTGTACAGCTTCTTGCAGCCACAAAGTAATTGTCGACCAAGGATTAGCTAAGTTAACTCTGGTGACTTAGAGAAATGCCAGTAGATAGCGTCATTGATCTCTAGCTGGAAGTATCCACAACTCCTCTAGTGATAAGGGACTGTGACAAAAATAGACCTGTCAGGAACTGTGAGGCAGAGTAACGTGTACCCTTCTCACTCTGGACAGAGGTTTTGCTTACCTGTCTTTAAAGATCTCTGTGAAGAGACCTCACATCTGCTTTAGGCAATCTGTTCCTGCACTTGACTTCCCTCAGTGAAAATGCTGCCCTGAAAACATTACTCTAATCTTTCTTACCAGAGTATTTCATGCTCCTACTTGAACACATCATTTTTTTGTCCTATCTGGCTTGCATGTGGGATTAGCTTGTTCCCTTCCTCTTTGCAACAGCCTTTCATATCCTTGAATACTCTTTATCACAACTCCACTCAGTCTTTCTTCCCTGTGCTAACAGACGAAGGAAATCTTCAGTTAACAGGAAGATGGTGTAGCTGCCTTCCTATCAGCCCACCCTCGTCTTCACTGAGATAAGCAGGATTTGGAGCTCTGGTGAATTTTGACGAGCACAACAGCCCCTTGAGGGACTTTCTGAGATAAAGCAGTGCTGAAGCTGTTCTAATTTATCTTGAGGATATAACTGGATAGCGGTCATAATCAGAGTGGGGGGCATATAAAGATAGCCAAACTGTTCCTCCTTTGCCTCTGATTTGTGCTGCACACAGCTCAGGCAATCCAGAAACTTTATCCACAGCAAGGTGGTGATTTGACATGTTCTGCCCAAAGAAATATTCATGATATCCAAGGACTTAGCTGTGGGATACCAACCAGGCTGATATCTTTCACATTCTCTTTGCAGATTATTTGGCTATTCCATTAACTTTTCCATTGTATTTATAAGATGATCCATATATTTTTTAGAAAGAAAATAGAAATTACCTTTCATATACCACCAAAATCAAACAGTGTCTCTAAAGACTTCTAACTTGATAGGCTTTACATTCAGTACTAACAAATTTATGTATGCTGCAAAACTGGCACTCATGCTAGGAAAGCTGCATATTGATGAGAGGATATCAGTATCACTTTTCAAAAACTTTTCTGAAAATACTGCTTAAAGGTTTTGGGTTAGACTAACTAATGTATCTTGGCTTTTTTGTGCAGCTCTAGTGATGCCAAACAGTTACAAACCAACTTAATTTGTTGGTTAACCTCAGTTTATAACTTCTTTGTGATTCTGCAGTGGTGGAAAATACCCAGGCTGTATCTGGTTCTCAGTCTTCTATTAATCAAAGGTATCCAATTTCCTCCCACTAAGGCATTTTGTGTGCTCTATAATACACCTTAATAATCATCTTTGTTACTTATATTCTGATAACTAGTAATTTTAATTTGTAGTAAGCTTCAGCCTTTAAAATTTTATAAAGTGATGGAGACTATCAAGTTATATACCAGTGGGTATACTGGAGAAAATTTGAAAAGAGCACACAAGCTATGTCTGAGAAAGCCTTTTAGATGGCGCTATTCATTGAAATAGCATATTTAAAAGTAATTTCAGAAGATGAGTGTAGAAAACCACCCACTAAGCACTTGTTCTTTGTGTGTATATGAAGGCACAACTGTCTGCTCCTTAAAAGGAAAAAAAAAAAGAAAAAAAAAAGATTTCTAAGATAACATCTTCCTTACTAAGTAGGAATCCCATCAGCTATAGAAAATATAAAGGACAGATGCACCAGATATAAGGATGGATCCATGTTAGTGGCAGCCCGTAACAGAAAAACACATTCATCTGAAATACACCATTGTGTTCATGCTGAAGCCTGGAGAACTGTCGATGTCTATGCTTTCTTCCTACGCACAGCTGCAAAGATAACACTGTCTACTGTTCAAGGGCTCCATGGGGAATTCCTTGTAACCGTTCTGTTCTTTCAATTCTTATTAAGGTTTACATCCCCATTTCAGCTGATGATCAACTTGCTAGCTGGGTCAACTGCTGGCATAAATCCCATCAGCAATTATAATTTTAACCTGACAGTATCATTCCTGTAGCGAGAGAGCATGTTGGGGCTCTACAGGGAGTCTGGCTGGACCATTTTCCTTTTTTCTGCCCCTATACTGCATGAAAGAGTTCTTCCATTCTTATCTTCAGCTGCTAAAATTCCTGTGATGGCTGCAGACTTTTATGATGCACTAAAATAATAAGGATGATGATATGATAACCTCAAACTGCAAGTGTTTTGAGGGAGAAATATAGATGCATATTTCCTTATCTGAAGCTTACTGAAACCACTGGGTTGGTTTTTTTGGGTTTTTTTTCATAAATTCCAATAGACTTTGGATCTGGCATTGAATTATTCGTTAATGACTAAACCAGGAGATGCACTTTCTTCAATTTAGGCAAACCTTCTGAGTCTGCCAATCAGAAATTTAACAGGGGTGGTACCTTCTGGTTTCTTTCAGGAATCATTGTTCTTACAAACAAAAGCTTGCACTTCTAGTCTGTAGCATTTATAAAGTTATCACAGCTTAAACTGAGTGTCACATTAAAAACAGTGTTCAGGTCTCTCAAGCTGTAGTGATAGATGTCTTTGGAGATCAGTTCTGTAAAGTTGTGCTTCTCTAGATTCCACTTCTGTGCCTGGAGATTTGCAGTGAGTGCTTGGAAAACCCTTGCTAGACTTCTTCAAGTACAGAAGGGTTTCTAGTAGTTTCTTATGAGAGACCATACTTCGGACTACGCAGCTCAAGTGAGTTTAAACAAAGTTTGGCAAGGAAGTTATCTGAAGTTTGAATGGAGCCTCCCAGGCGGGTGGGTGCATTGAGATAAGAGCAAAGAATAAAGCTTGTTTGTTAGTGGCCAGAACTTCATTCCTGTAAAAGAGGGATTTTGACAGGTTTAGGCTTTGCAGCCTGCCCCTGAGTTAAGAAGAAAAGGTTGTCTCCCCAAGCTTCTGATGGGGGTACCTATATATTTTTAATCTTGGCAGTGCATATTTCAGCCTTGCATTGGCCCCCTCTATGAAAAAAAACAGAAGTTAAGTCTACACAGAGACTGCGCATCAGATTTTCTTGTCAGTAGCATTGATTTAACTTGAGATGATACAGCAAAAGAAGCATGTTCAACTTGAAAAAAGACGGTGGAAGTGAGAAGAGAATTAGATTTGACCTTTTCCAAGAAAACATGCAGAATGTTTGATAACTGAAAGTGGCTACAGAAGAAGTGTATGCTGTTGGGTACTGGAATAATCTTTACTCTTTGAAACACGAGAGCCTATTAAAAGTCAGCTTTAAAAACTGTTTTGAGAATCTTGGTCCATTCAACAGTTTCATCATATTCTGCTGTTATTCTAACAAAGATTAACTAGCCCATTATTCCATATATAAAGTACTTTGAAGGGTTTTGGACTATAGGTTCTGTGGGATTACTAGGTGTTGCCCTGAAAGGCCATGGATAGAGAAATCTGTCATCCTATGAAAGCTATGCATGCTTCACGAATAAATACATCAGCAGGAGTAGAACAAGGGCTCAAGTGGAGAGAAAGGGGAAGCAAGGAGAATTTATTTTCATTCATTAAAATTACTTTTGATTTTTTTCCAAATTATTTACTTCTGCATGGCATGAAATCCTTCATTTGAGTTATTAGTGCTGAGGCAAAGCTTTTGCTATTACAGCATTTAGCAAAATCACACAGTTAATCCAGAAACCATCTGCAGTAACTTCATGATAGTTTTTGCACCCCTGTTCCCAATCAGCACAACCACTTGGATGAGAATGGGAGCTCCATTTTTCAGACTCTCCCAGGAGTCCCCAGAGAATTTGTGAGAGATGCTTCATCTGTATGAAAAAGAAAACAAGCTGGGAAGGTCAAAGAGTCGTTACAGGAGGATATCCTGTATGCATTCTCAGCCACAATCTCTCCAGTGTCCAGAATATTTGTCTGTTTCTCTGGCTGCCAAAACTTAGAAAGCTAAGGTGCAATGCACAAAGCCACCCTATTCCATAAAAATCACACAACTGCAGGTTGTTCTGTATGCTCCAAGAAATGAGACTGGGCAGAAAGGAATTGAGGCATACGATGGCTGGTGGGTTTTTTATGGCTATCAAAATCTGGTATTTTTCTGGACAAGAGCTGAAATCTCAACTCTAAATATCCTCGAGTTTGGGGGTAGTTCTGAATTCAACTCCAGATGGGGGTAGGGGAGTTTATCCCTCTTCTTACTGTGAACAACTGACTGGAAAAGTGAAACTCACTAATCTAAAAGTACCAACATTTTTAGTCAGCTAAACTACACTCCTTAATTAACTCTTTCATTTGGCCAACATTTCAGATGCGGAAAGCGGCTGTTTTTCAAATCTGCAACTTTGAATTTCAGTATATTCTTCTCTGATCGAGCCCTTCTGTAAGATTTCTGAGTAGTATTGCTTGTTCTCAGGTAACATCAGCCTTTTTCTGAAATTTGTGTTACCAGTTGGTTCATGGTAGGTCAAGAAAAGAACGCAAACAAAATACTCCTTGCCTTGATCCCTCATCATCCTTTCTAAAGGGAGGTAACAAGGTTATTCTGAGAGCTATTAATCATTTCTCTGGTGGTCCGATCACTTCACATAATTTATGATTTGCTGCCAGTGAAGTTGTATCAGCACAACCTGCCGTGTTGCTCCCAGGTTGACAGTGACAGACCATTCCCTGTGGGAACAGCAATACGCACTGCAAGGCATGCACTGACTTAGCAAACCTGATGAAGGTAAAATGTTAGCAGTCTGGCAAGTTTTAAATTAAATGGCAGTAAATGAAAATAAAACTTCCATTCAAGGTCTGACTAAGAATTCCTGGGGCGTTAATAATTTTTTTGGCAGATCAGCAAAGGATTTCTTAATATTGCGACATGATTTTGTTGAGTTGAGAGGAAACATCCTGTAAATCAGATAAGAACTTTTCTGATGACTGTCCAAATATTTTTGAGCAAAGTGACAATAGGGCTAGAATCAGCTTTTCTGATTTATATTCTGGCCACTCACACAGCATCTCTTCTATTGCAGATGTCTGTCAAGGCTAAAGAGAAGTCCTCGCACATGAAACATTATGGGAGGTAATCTAAAAAAAATGGCTTATGCACTGCTCACTGGTGGTTCTCAGACTGTTTTTTTCAGTGTTACAGTATTATAAAACTATGGATTTTATTGAAGATTTTTTTAAAAACAAACTCTGGGCCTTGAGTTCTGATGTTCTTCATAACTTTTATGCACCCTTGATAATGAGTATATAAGTGCAAACCACACAAATTCCTGTTCTTGATGGTTTTGGAGCCCTACCTCAGTGAAAAATACAGCTGAGAAAACAGTTTAGAGAAAACCTGGCACTCAACCGACCATAACAAGTTCAAGTATCCTTAACCAAGTCTAAATTGCTGGGCTAGGATGGGTCCCTGGGCCTAAATCTATAAGCCTGCTAGCTTCAGCTCATGTGTCCAGACCTCCACCAGTAAAGTTTAGCTGGTTTAACCACTATGTAACTGAAACATAGAGCAGACATATTCCAAATGCAATTTCAATCAAACTTTGGAAAATTCAGATTAATACCTGCTTTGTATGTGAATTTTTTTAATTATGCATTGAAACGCTGTAGACTGCATGCTCAAAAGTCAAGAAGTTGTCTTCTTCTGTACTCACGAATAGACGGGGGAGAGAGGGAGGAAGGGATTTTATTGCCCACATTACTATTGCATGGCATGGGAACAGGAGCCAGAGCTAATGGACAGCATATAAAACTCTGCAGTTCTTCTTCCCCCCATAAATTTCTTACTTGCATGTCCTGTGAGTGCACACACGCATGTGCGTTGCTGACAAGCACAACTAACTAGAGCATTTGAAAAAGTTTATGGAGAAAGGGAATACTTTATCTCCACTGTAATTTATGTTTTTATGGGAAGAATGCCCTTTTATATGCTATACATAACTTAAAGACTTGATGATGGACTCACCAATGGGTGTTCTCCCACATTCATGGTTCCTAACTGTATTTACCACGCACAGAGGAAAACACGATACACTTAATAAAAGAATCACAGGGCTTTTGTTTCCACAGAGGACTCCTGGCTTTACTGGTCAAACTGCTTCCAGAGATGTCAGCAGTTGCAAAGCCCTTTCATATGCAGAAAATATGAACCCACACTATTCCAGGCAGCATTTGTGTTAGCAATGGAATTTTTAAATAGAAATAATTAGTTTTGCTGGCCATGGTTGTTACATCTGGCATAAATTTACCCCAGTGAACCCTGTTTTTAAAAAACAAAGCATCTGAATTGAGGTTCCAGATTATACTAGTTACTGATCTTTGCGAGCCTAATCCATTCTTATGAACAACGCCTCTGTGGTGTTTTCTTCCCCAAAGGATATAGTACGGGTGCAACCCAAGCTTTATTGTGCTTAATCTGAACCAGAAGTCTGAGCTGATTATTTTAAAAGGCATGCTGTTTCTTAAAAGTGATTTTCTTCCTGTCTTCATGCTGTGCTGATAAGAAGTTATAAGTGGATCTCTTTAATGTTTTAGGCTGGAGTGATACAGAAGAAGGCAGTGTGTGTCTGGGGGCTACACAGCTCAAGGTTAAGCCAGTCAATGTAGCAACAGTAAAGGCTGCAAACAAATACTCTTTGAACCATACATACCACAGCCTTTAATTTCTGGAAACAACACATGTGGGGCAAAATCATGGCTTGTTTATAAAGGTGCTGAAGAAGGGCAGAGGGAAGGACCTCACGCTCTTTCAGCACAAAGACCTGGGGTCTGTAGTGCTGTTGACAATGATAGTAAGCCCAAAGCACAGGGAGGGCAGGGGTCAGGAGATGTCTCCTGCACCCCTTTGAGGGATGCCTCTGCCCAGCATGCTGGTGTAGCCTCAATAAAATTCTTGTCCTCACCTCTATCTTCTGACCGGTGCCCCCAGCGATGCTGGAGAGCACCCAGGTCCAAGTGGGTCTAAGCTCGGAGGGGCCCGTGGTGGCAGTGTGCTGCTTCTCCCTCCACATATGGGGGTAGCACATTTGGCCCTGTTATAACAGCCTCTCTCCAGCTGCAGCTGTCACTGGTTGCTCTGCCCACCACTAATTTCAAATACTGGGTTTACATCTGAGTTGCTGGTCTGTAATAAATAACGGGGTAGCTAATATGTAGACAGATCTTCAGTCAGTGCTGGATGTGAGACAGCAATCTCCAGCAGCGAGGGAGTTGGCCTTAAGGTACGTTCTTGGCTCATTCCAAACTCCCATCGGCCCAACCGCGTTTGTGGTGCCGCAGTGAATGGTTCTGCCTGTTGATCTACCCGTAATCAGTTCTCTCTGCTAGACAAATATAGGTACTATAAAACCTAATTAGGTGGTTTTACTGTTTAAATATATTTGTCAGTAAAGATGTGCTCTCTGTCCAACACACAATATTTGCAAGTCATAAAAATCTCCTTTTGGTGATAAAAATGTCATTTCACATAATACTTTTATTTTTTAACTAGCAAAAGCAGACAGAGCTATCTTCACAAACACTGGATTGCCGGGCTCCCTCTATTATCAGCAACTAATTTTACCCTGTGTCATAAACAAGATAAGTAGGCAGGTACTAAAGTAATTTCATCAGCTGTTTTAGAAACCACTATTGATTCTCAAATCAGTAATCAGGTCTGTTTCTATTTCTAATCCAGTAACATGCATAAGTGATAAGCTTGTAGATATCACAGCTTCATGCTCAGATATCCAAAATGGCTCTAATGTATCTTGATTATGCCTTCATTACATAATGATGTCAGAATCTTAGCAGTTAAGGAGGTGGACTGAAATCACAATACTGAAATCACATACACGCTGAGTGTGTGTGTCCCCACAGACCTGCAGAACTTATATCTTCAACAGTGTTAAATGCACGTCTATATTTTCATGGAAATTAGACATGAGAACATCAAGTATCAAGCAGCAAAGTCTCATATTCTAACATGATTTTGTTAATTGTTTTTCATGCTAAATCAGCTCCCTGAGAAATGTCTTTCATCCTCCTTTTGCACTCCATTTTATTGCAGCTCCAAATTGCAAGGAAACCAGTAACAGATCTTTAAGTCTTGAGTGCAACCAGTTGAAGACAGGAATTAAGATAACCAAACTAAAGCAAGTCTGATTTATCCACAGTTGTACAGTTTCTGTTACTTATCCTGATACATTTTTTTTTAGCCCTTGGGATATCCAAAAACAGATCTTATAAGGAGAATAGAAAGCTAGTGCTGTCCTTTACAACCTCAGACCAAATTTTCAATGATTAGCCAGCCTTAAGCAGAGCCAGATGAGACCTCCCTGTTGCCCGTTGGACATGTCCTTGATATCTTAGGAAAATACTGTTGTGTTACTTTAGAAACAGAAGCCAACAACAAATGCTGAATGGAGGTGGCCAAGAAAAGTGACAGAGTTAAATGGCTGTGTCATAGCTGGCAGAGAACCACATGAAATTATCCAGGCCTTAGATAACTGAGATCGAATATGTTCTCAAGCAAGCTGCAAAGCAAGAGGAAATTCCAGTAAATCATTTACTTAATGAGATCAATGTGCAATAGATCTTTTTCCTCTCCTACAAAGTTAATATTAGTATACTGTTATCATCCTTTTTTTTCCTGTTTGCTAAGTTATCGTGTGAGATGCCAACGGGGTCTGGCACTGTTTGGGGTCTGATATTACTCATAAATACACTGTGTGAACGAGGAGCAACTTATTTTTTTTCATGAAACACATCTCTGCTAAGAAATGCAAACTCTTCAGAGTTTGTGGCCAACCTGTATACCTTCCCTGGTCAGCTAAGTAGGAGCCAGGATTATCAGAGCCTCCAGATTCCCAGTTTGATCCTGTTCCTACCACTAAGAGCTTCAGAGGCACCTCTTATATTCTTACTTTTTTTTTAGTATTTGTGTTTTGTAACGAAACATTACAGAATTTAACTTCCGTGAAATAGTTTCAGTGGTTTTGCTTATTACTGCAATTTAGAAGGAACATTTCCTAAAATCCTGAGATTTTTCACTTATGTACAATTTTGCCTTCTGGCCACTTCAGCAACCACGCTGGAGTCAGTGGAATTACAGCTCCCTTGCCCAGTTAAATCTGCTCTATGTTCGTGGACAAATTCAAACCTTGTGTTAGCAAGCACGGTTTCAACCACACTTGTGGAGGTTTCAGAGTCTCAGATTCCAGCCACTTTTTTGAAAGTGTGTGGCAGTCAGAGGACAGAAACCTTATTAATGCTGCCGGTGAGGGAAAGAGGGTAATGTGAGCTCAGATGTTGTTAGACACCAGAGAATCCACATGGAAGAGAGCCCAAATACATGCTCCAACCACCTGAAAAACTAAAGAATAAAGGTCTATAAAATTTAACACGAGAATTTACAGGAAATCAGGCCCCTTTGGTCCCAGTGTTCTCCGAACTACCTGTTTAATAGGCTCAATTTTCTATGTACACCTTCAACAACAATAGCCAAAACAGTATCGTTCTGTAGTCAAGGACATACGAGGATCACAAGCACTTTTGCACAGCAGCTCTTAACAGCATTGTCCTTTGCCTCTGTGTCCCACTGCACACCATACTGCTCTGGAAACCAAGTACTAAGGATGAAAACCTATGCAACTGGAAAGAAACTTTTGCCATCAGTGTGCAACTTAACAATTGCATCCCACAGGGGCTCTTGTTACCCCCTTTGGAAGTGTTTGTGTTTGATTGACTAGTCAGCCATCTAGTGCTATCCATCAGGCAGCAGGAGAGCAATAGGCTGACAAAGATGAACAATTGGTATTTGTTAAGTTTAAGAAAAGCTGCTTGCATAATTTGGAGCAACTGCTTCTGAGATCTGATTACTGTTATCCTTCCCCCACCTTTGAGTTTCTTCACTGCAGGTAAAATTTGATGGGAGGATTGTGTCTGTGTATTCCTGTGCATTTTTTTGCTTCACACCTATGACAAAGAAACAGTAATATGGGTGAGAGCCTCCCACCATTATCCCATGGACCCTTGAAGCTGGCAAGGGCTGGTCCTGCCCTGAAAAGAAGCCACATTGCCAGCCCTCGGCATGTGACGGAAGGGAAGCCTCACAGTGACAGCTGAGAACAAGGGAAGGACAGGGGACGTGTGTCTTTCCACTTTATTCTGGCTGCAAAAGCTTGTGAAGCTGAAGCCTGATGATATTTAGAGTTCCCAATGCTTCCAGATGAAGAAGAGGCAAGTGGTTTGAAGCTGCCTGACTATAAACACAAACTCTAAAGGAATGTGAGTAAATGAGCAAAACATACTGAATATAAAGGATCTTCAGGTCTTTGTTTTCATTTTCTTACCCTTAGAATGCTTCTGTGGTTACTTGCATCCACTTACTAAAACCTCTCAAAAATGTAGTGATGTGCATTTGGAGGCTTTCTTTCTGGTCGTTTATTCATCATTTAGCGTAATCCCAGACTGACTAAAAATCCAGCTTTTTAAAAAAGATTAAATTACCTAATATATTTGTTTTAAAATGACAGGGTAAAAACACATCTGCTGTATATACATATAAAAAGATTGTTTTCTTTTGGAAATACACCTTATGTAACAAAATCAAACTCATGGAATCAGATCTTTAGGTGAAATTACAGAACCATAGGTATGTCAAAGACAGTGGGACAACCCATGGGATGGAATTTCAGGAACAGCTAATTATTTGCTTTTTTTAAAAAAATAATTTCCTTTCCTTAATGAGCCAGCTTTCAGGAAATGATTACAAAGAAGGGAGAAGAGAAGAAGAAATACAGTATTCTGGAAACTAAATATTTTGTTGCTGTTCTTTCTGCAATTTTTGTGGCTAGGACACTGAATGCATTCCATAAGTGAGATTTTGTCAGCATGCCAAATCTACATGGTCTTCTATCTTCTAAAAAAATGCCTTTGATTTTCACAGACTCCAGCCCAGCTTGGGACTTGCGTTTAAAAAAAAGCATATCCTGCTGCTACAGGAAATATTTTTCTCAACACCACTGTATTTTATTTATTTTAATCATATTTAAAAAAGAATATTACAGAAGTCCCAACAGTACTGTTATGCATAACCCAAAAGAGTTCATTTCACCTATTTACAGGAGAAAAGCTCACAGGATTAACACATTCAGAAATGATGTGAAAATGCAAAACGGATTTAAGATTTTTTAAGAAGTCCAAGAATTGAATGCAGTAGGATATGAAACTATTAGCTTTCTTCACATTTGGAGGAAGACCATACAACATACTGAATACAGGGACTGGTTTATTTTATACTGGATTACAGAGGGTACTACTTCATTTTCTAGTAGAGAAACTTATTATTATCACTGTATAAGGCCATTCCAGTGAGCCTGAGAACAGGATATGGGGCCAAAAGTAAATCTCCATGTTCCCATATAACCGCATACTGACAACATTCAGGTCTGAACAGTTTAATAATCTTTACTTCTTATATTGGGCCAAGTTCAGATTCAGAAAACCCTTTTCTGCAGATGCAAACTTTTGAGCTGAGATATACAGTGAAAGGTTTGGGTTTCTTTTAATATATCATCCCTATTGGGTTTCTTACAAGTTGTCTGCAAGAAACCCAAGTTCACTGTTATTAATAAAGAGGTTTTGAGAAAGCATTACCAGGCAACCATCATTATTGAACCGTGCTGCACTACTGAAGTATGGGGCTGCAGCAACAGAAGGTTGTTACAGAAAACCACAGTGGTAATCAGCTAGCGCCGTAGTTTGTAGGGAACACTCTTAAATCAATGATGTAGCTACATATAAATCTGAGGAAAAACCCCTGGATTATTGGTATTTTTATTGGTGATATGTGACCTGTTTTATGCCCTGCATATTTTCATCCCGTAAGCCTTCGCTTCATCAGGTCTGAGGTCAGTAAATTGTTCAAAACAGTCCTTTGCTGCATGGTAGAAAGTTACCAGCAAGAATGGCCCTCATTTAATCCTGGCAGCAAACTAAGACATCTCACTTCTGATCTAGAGAAATGCGTCCTAATTACAGAAGGCTAACCGGACTACCAACCCAGCTCTCCAAGGGTGATTCACATGGAGAAAATGGAGAAAAGAGGTACTAAGCAGCCAGCCTGCATTGCCCCTTTGTTTACTGTAAGCTACAGAAACAGAGATGGCTGGATGAACCTTTGGATTTTGTTATCTATTCTCTAGGAAGTCCTTGTTTTCATGGGTCAAAATCTCTCCTGACAGGGTCCATTCAACTGATAATCATCAGTGTGGGCCTCAGTAAGCCATGGGGTATCTTAAAACCTAAAGGGATGCTTAGCATATTCTGAAAGGCTAAGCCACGAAGAAATGGTTTTGGCAAATGTCACTCAGGTTTCCCAAATGATCCCAACTGATCCTGGTTCTGAAAATTGGATATTTAAGAGGTCTAAAGAAATCATGCATAAGCTGTCATTTCAGTCAGGTTAATTTCAGAAGGAAAACATATTGTGGCTGATGATTGATTTTGACAAAACTGCTTTGAAATAAAAGCGATTTTTTAGCACAAAATACTAGTAATTTGTTTGGCCCTCATCAAACGTAGGAATCTAAGTATTTGAGCATGGAGACCTCCAAGACAGACTTTGAGCTTGGAGAAATGTGCTTAGACTGCTACAAATGAGTAAGCTCACATAAACTTGCTTAGACGCAGGGAATAGTGTTTTCCAAGGAATTTTTCAAATTCTATTAAAATTAACTGTATTGTTTTTAATTTTGATTCCCGGTGACCAGAACACTAGCTACTTTTACTATATCAAGTACTGCGGTTCATTTCACGCACTGCACACGTGTGAGGTAATGATCCAGCCAAAATGGAGTCTGTGGCAAAATAATGGAGAAAAATATTTTTAAGAATCTCTGGTCAGCATATTTGCTTTATTTTCTTTACTACCTTTTTAAACCATCATATCCTTAAGTTGATTTTAAGTGAAATGTGTGCAAAGATATGTTTAAATTTAATGAAGTAACCCCTTATGGATGGTGAAATGACTTCCTAATTACATTTTATGTTCTCATGGTTCTTGAGTTTTTCATTTTCCACAAATGGAACAGATTTATATGAGTTCACATGACAGCTCCAGCTTGGCGAGAAGTGACCATGACTGCCAGAGAGACTACTTAGCCTTTAGATACATCGGCGAGGTAGTACTGTATGTTTAATAGAACTAGGTGTAAAGTGATGGTTCTTTTTTCACTGTTTATTGCTAAGCCAACCTGCTATAAAACATTGATCTTTCAGATACAGGAGACACATGACTCCCATGCCACTAGGTCCAGTAGGCTTAACCTGCTGAACCCGAAGTGCTAAAAGGACTTAAAATGTAATCATTAGTAGATTTTTGCAAGCAGCTGGTAAAACAAGACTTCTAGGCAGTCAGGGTGCTTTAATTTATTTCTTAATCCTGCCAAATCAGCAGAAAAGTATTTTAACTTAGTTCTACTTGGCCCACAAAAGGTAGGATTCTGACAGGACGGCACAAAAGAAAGCATCCATGCAGGTGGAAAATGATAAACTCTCTGTAGTGATGGCTATCAGCTCTGAGGTCCACATTTCTAATGCTGCTCTGGAAGAAAAAAAAAAAGTAGGAGAAATACTATATCATGTTTTGGCTCAGCCTTGCTAGAAATAAAGTATTACTTTTTTTTTTCAAAACACCAGCACTATTCTACTTAGCCTTTGCAGCCTCTATTAAATCCAGCACATTGTACTGAGACAAAAGAGATCAGGGAACTTCCCCTTCTTTCCTCCCCATCCAACTCAGAGCTCGTTTGTCAGCAAGAGTTATTGCCCTAACAAGCAACTTACAAGTCACCCATTTGTAGTTGCTGACTTTCCACATTAAGGGAAAACAACGCAATGGGCAGCCTTTACAACCAGGTTTCCCATTGTTTAAGCTTGACCCTGCCAGTGTTTGCACACAAGATGTCAGGGTAAATGATAAGGACCACACCTTTGAAGGCAAACAAAACCTACCCATAGAAATAAAATTCATAATTTTTTTTCTCAGTTGGTACTTTCTTTCAGATTTTTGGGATACTGAAATACATCATGATCCCGCTCTCTCCTCAGTTCATCCCTAATTGAACAGTGAAATCTGCGGTGCTTGTTAACTATAGATATTGACTAGGCTACAGGCGTTGCTGTACAAATACATGTCACACACTTATTTTCATCTCATTTAGATGTTCTATTTAATTGAATGCAATCTACAGACTTGATCTCTTGCCATGTAGCACACACAGGAAATCCTGGAATAATATCGAAAGACCGCGTTGGACTGAAAGTGAAAACCTTTGGTTTAACATGCTGACAAGTCTTTTAAAGAAGCAGAAACTCACAAAAAGAAAAGCCCTTAGTGCCCTTGAGATCATAATCTGCAGCTCTGGCTGACTGGACTGATACTACCTGAACTGAAATTTGAATTAATTCTCATGAATTAAATGAACTATTGATTGATTGAGTGGCATATAACAAGAACTTAAAAAGCAAAATGCAATGGCTTTTAAAGAAAATTTATGAGACAAATAAGAGAGAAGACATGAGAATAAGCATGTTGAAAGCATTCAGTAGAAAGTTTTTTTGTTATATTCTTTTATTAAAATGTTACAAAAAAATCTCCAAGCTATTTGCCTTCAACACTAAAAAAAGCCTTGACCAGAGTGCATGTCATGCTTTTAATACCATCTGCTATGAAAGCCAAACTTAAAGCGAGGTTTAACTGTCAGTTTCCTGAGCGGCTACAGAATTCATGGCTGCAGGTTCATTAAGTCTCATCCGTTATATTATACATTTTGCTCCCTTGGCAAACAAAGGTGTTTTTCAGTTTGGAATCCGCAAAGATCTGGCAGTCAAGTCAAGTCTTAACCATCTTGTGTGCCGAACAAGCACGCTGCAAACCAATGTGGTTTTTCAGATGTTGCTGAAGGCATATTCTAACCACGGCTGATGTTACAGAGATAGAGCTAGCAGTATAATTTGGCTTCTGTTATCTTTATTGCCAGTGATGAGGCACAAAACAAAAAGAGCTCATGGAGAGCTTGGGGAGTTTTTAGTTTGGAAAAATACCTTCCAGCTGAAAAGTGAGTAAACATAGTAAGTATTCAGTGGGAAACAGTAAATATAGATTCTGATAAAGTGATTATTAGAGTCATATTTTAAGGACAGAGTTGTTCTTCCAGGTAGTGTCATCTACATCTACCCAAACCTACTCACAGGGCTGCATAACCAGCCTCATGGATTCAAAGCCACAAGCCACCCACTACTTGAAGAAAACTTTCCGTACTTGTAAAATACATGCAATATAAGATTACTGTGCTGGTTATCAGGATTTCAGACTTCACAAAAATTTGCTGATGTTATCCAAATGTAGCCTTATTATCTATCAGAATAATTACCTATTCAGTAAGAACCAGATACAAACAAAAGCCAGAGAAACTGGTATAATAGTCTGCAGTGAAAGAGAACACGGAAAGCTATAAATCCATTCACTTTATATTATATTCACATACAAATGAATTCTGATCAGAAATGTACTTGCTCGAAATATACCTTTTAGCAGTTCATTCTTATAGTTCCATGCTTTTTTCATTTTGTAACAAGGAACTAACTACCACAGAATTGCCAGCTTCTGTTTTACTGTAAGCCATTAATTTTGGAGTGTATTTACACAGAAGTTGCTCTGGCACATTTCTGTTATTACAAAAGTAACTGTGAAATAGAAAGAGTGGAGCTGTGAATGTGAACCACTTCAAAAACCTAACTGTGTTTTTTAAGCACCATTTTCTAAAGATCCAGTTCACTTCCCAGCACTGAATATGTCTTTGGGCTTTTGCTTCAGAGCCTTCCCCAGTCAGAAGGACTGCGATCCCAGGCTCAGAGGCAAATAACCTCCTTTCCTGAAGGGCAGCAGAAACCTCCGAGGACTCAGTCCCTGGGAGAAAGGGCGTCAGGACAGTTGGGTGCCCTGCACTGCTGTGTCCCCAGAAGATTGCTTTTGCGGTAGGACATTGATGCCCAGCTCATACCCGATTAAAGCCTGAACTGGTGTCTGCTGCACCCCTGGAAAAGAAGGAGAACGAACACAGCGGCAGCTGCCTCCTGCGGTGCTCACGGGTTTGTTTTGTGTTTACGTCAAGCTCGTATCCTGACACCAGACTGCAGATGTTTTCATGGACAGTGCAACTACTGCAGCAGTTAGTTAGATCAGCTCCGTTTTTCAAATTTCTGTAAAGTTTTATATTCTGACACCTGAAAAGCACTCTTAATTGATAAAGTGCAGTAGGTCTCTTCCTCTCTGACTAAGAAAGAAGAGAGAGGAAAAACTGGAGCAGGAGCTGCTGAGTGATTCAATGGCAACTTGATCTGAGGGACACAAGAAATACAGCAGATATGGCAAAAGACAAGTGCTGGTTTTGTTACACAAAAAGGATATAAGAACTTAAATCTTATTTTACAAGGTGTCCTAAATCATATACCTTAGTATCTGAAATTAACATCACAACCGGAATTTGTTAGAAAGGATAAAAAATGCATTTAAAACAAACATCCATACCTCTTCTGTAGGCACATATATACCATTTATATACCCTAATATGTACTTTAATATGGAGACTTCATTTTGAAGTTAAGATTATGAAGTTTTCACTTACAAGTCCTGGGAGTTAGCAGGAGAGAGAAAGAGAAAGCAGGAATAAATTTCTGAACATGTAGGATTCCAGGATTAATACCCTCTAAACCATACCTGATAGATGCTGTCAGGTCAGTACACATATGAATGGAGTATTTTTAGGGGATGGAACATTCCTCAAGAATGTGAGAAAATGAGGTGGTCAATCAGGCTGGACCAGAATTCTTGCATGTAGAAATCAAATGAACTCAGCAAAACTCTGACTACCTCCTTTTCAACTGTGGCTACACAGTCATATTGACTGCTCATGAATGTGTGAGGAGGAAAATTAAATTGAAGCTCCACATCAATAAAGTGGAGTTCAATGGCAAAAGAAGCCTCAGGCAGTGAATGTCTTAGAATGAAAAGGATTACTTACTAAAAAAAATCTCTAAATTGTTTCTATTAGCACTACATATGATTTTCTGAAAGTACAGCAGAAATTTTGGCTACAAAAATGAAACATGAAACTCCTCCTGCCTGCCAGTTTTAATCAAATATCGAGCTCAGCCTGAACCTACGCAAGGCTGAAATGATGCTGTTGGAAGTGAAGCTGGCTGTCTCCCATTAAAGGCCTGCAAGCTTTTTTTTTTTTTAAGGTTGTGTGAAGCCTTGGAGTCTTATCTGACTCCTTACTGAGTCTGGATGAGTGGGCAACATCCCAAAAATACCTTCTCACATCTTTAGCTTTATGGGGAGTTTCATCCCTTCCTCCCGCTGAGGCCACAATATCCTCTGCATTTGTTACCTGACGGCTGTGTTATTACAGCCTCCTGTTTCTGAAGCCAAATGTAAGACAACGTGCCGGCTCCAGATGCAGCAGAAGGAGGCCGTCTGCCCTGTGCCTGCCTTAGATCACTGTAATCACTTCAGGCCAGTGCTCAGGTCCTCCTTTCAGCTCCAGGTAATTCCTGATGCCAGTTCACAACCTTTAGGGTATGAAGCCCTGCTGCAGCCGCAAACCTTGAGGCTCAGAACAAAACCTTTTGGACCTAGGGACAAAATATTTTTGAAGGCAATTCAGCACTGGAAAAATGTCCCTGTGAATATCAGGTGAAAACAGTGTACGACCATCTTTAGAAAACAAAGGAAAACTTTCTCCTGGAGAATGCTTTCCATCAGAAACACTACTTGCTTTGAGTTTCAAACTTTCATTTGCCTTCTCAAAAAGCCACTAAGCACAGGCCGAGTTTTGATCCAAAAAAGGCAGAAATGCTAGATGCTGCAGATATTCAGTAGCTGTTTCACTGGAGCTGGAGACCCACATGCAGGCTAGATGGCAAAGGCCAGAAGTCACCACTTCAGGCCATGGTTCAACGGTACAAGTCCAACTTTAAATTTCTAACTCCTAACACCAAAGACAGATGACAGAAATCACTGGCCTGGTGCAAAGTCCCTTGACCAATGCAACTGCTTCAACAGGCAACAGGCTTCAAGTTTAATCAGGTACCAACTTTCACCACACTGCCAATATAAAACTATCAGGAAAGCCTATGCCAGAGTAAATTCTGTGTTATGTGCTCTGCCAAATGTGACAGAAAAGTGATCCTGTGCCCAGGTCTGATTTAAGTCCAAATTTCGCTGCTAGATAACAGCAGTGTGCACAGTTTCAACAGTAATGCTTATGGAACTAGCGCTTACCTTTCAATAATTTATTTTTTCATCATATTTTAACTACTGCTTACCTCTAATCTTGCTGTTGCTACTGCCTAAGGATTTTTCCCTGTATAAATTAAGTAACAGAATCTTCCCCAGCCTCATGTGGATTTATACATACAAACTCGTGTGTGTGTGTGAACAAAGTTTGTGCATGATCAACAAAAGAGGCCAGCACATACTTTACTATGTATCTGCCTACTTTACTCTGTATCTGCCTACAACTTTTTCTAGGGAGCCAAACACACAATATCATTGATAAAGTAGCTACCACTGATAATTTAGAGGCTGCTGCCATTTCCATCCCAAGCTCTTGCCCACCAGGTGCAAATCTTTATGCTTCTTTAAGACTTCTTGAGCCAACTGCTTTACTTTTATCGGTTTCCTTATAGTTCCCCATGTAGTGTTCAATCAGACTGTTGGTGTTCTTCTTCTGTAACCCCATGACCTGGGGGCAGGTGGTGGTCGTGCCCTGTAGCACTAGCAATCTGGGGCAAGGTCCCCCCACTGAGAGTTGTGTGCAGTGGATCCCCACATGCTGTGGGCACTCACACTCCCAGCTCAGCGGGTGGGAGTACCCCCACCACTGACCTGGCGGCAGCAAAGGCAAACTGCACAGATTTGAAAATTGCCCCTACTTATGCTTAATGACTGGGAAAGAAGTGTGAGAACTTCAGGACACTGCCTGTATTCAAAGACATTTCCAAGGATTTAAAAACACACGCTTTAAATTAAAGTCTTCGAAGAAAAGAGTAAAAGTGAAGCATGACAGTATGCATACCTCTCAATTCAAATTTTGAAAGAACTGCACAGAACATCTCCTAAGAGTATCAGTCACTCAGTTGCTGACGCCATTGCCATATATCCTTCTCCTTGATAACCCTTCTGAGGCACTGTGGTTCAAAGTCCTGCATTAGGTGAGCATTTGAAGTCTTTGGCTAAACAGAGTTTCAGGATGATGGTTATTTTTATCATTGTTAAACTACTTATGGTACCAGTTCTGTGTAGCTGACTAGTGTGGGCTTTGCAGTAATGCCTGAAAGTGTGTAGAAGTGAGCAGTACTCTGTTCAGACTGCCAGACAGCCAGAGATCCTGAAAAAACATCAAAAAGAAATCTGCAAATTTGTCCCAGAAAAAAGTATCAGGTAGAAAAACAGGAAATGTCTGTGGAAAAACAGACATATGGGAGCTCTAGTTCTTCCATAATCTTCCAGTAGAAGTCTGGGCAAAGAATTCAACTTCTTGTAGGGTGGAGTTTTATCAATTTATTAAGAGTTTAATGATGTGTGAAACCTGGACTGGTCCCACCTAGTCCTTCTCACCTAAAAACCACTCATAGAACAGGCTCCCCCTGTATGTGTATAACAAAAAGATGACTCATAGAAAAATGAGTGTATTTATTTGTACCTGTGAATTCCTGATGTGCAGATACTATATAAATACACATGCATACAGAGATGAAAATTACTATGAGTTTCTTCAAAAAAATCCAGCCAAAGAATACTCATACTTTGTGGGTCAATTCACAGTGCTTCAAAAAAAATAATAATCTAGATTATGTGTTTCAAAAGATTCACTTCAACAGATAAAGTACTGGTTTAACTTCCAAGATCTAAATTATTATTTTAAAGCAGCTGTCTAGCAAAGCTGAGGTTAGCTTAACAAAAGGGCTGGCTGAAGATACAGTTTTTGCTCATCTTCCAAAATACTGAATTAAAATGAATATTTGACAAAGAGGACTGCAAAACTGGCCACTTTACACAATTCTCATTTTCGCCTGAGAGGTTTATAAAGCTTTTACCTTAGCTGCTAATTGATAATGTTAGTTTTCATGAAGTAAGGTAGACGTACACATTATAAAATACTTCTAGCAGATAGACCAGGAAGCAGAACAGGTTATAGAGAAAGACAAATAGAAAAACTTTGTTTATTGAGCTCAGATTATGCCAGTTCAGTATTTCTTAGTCTTGCAGGTTCTTCTTTATTTTTTCTGCAGAAAAAGGCCAGAACTCTTCAAGAAGTAATTTAAAATGGCAAAAGTAACATTTTTCTTTACCTCTACCTGGCAAATTTTCAGAGAGATACATTTACTGGATGGAAACTTCCTGCCTGGACTGGCTGTCCGTTAGTATGAGTAATGAGCAATCCATCCATCATTAGGGTTAGTAAGTTTTCCATTTCATCCTCTTCCCCCTTTAAGTGCATGATTTAATTCACAGCACATAAACATTTATGCAGAAACCTTGTAAAAGCAAAACCATGCCCAGTATTTAGGTCATATATGAGACAACTATAGGCAGGTGGAGAGACTCACTTTAAAACAAACTCATGTCCAGTGTTTGTTCACAATATCTAATCTCTCTATTATGTGTCTGTGCCTAATTCACATTAATCTCCTTTTCTTTTTTCCCCACCATACATACAGATTTCACATTTGGCACTGCTTGGAGCTAGAGCTGCTACATACTTGAAATTTGTTTCTGGGACAAATACGAGCTCTGGGAGAGGTTGTCTTATCAATAGGTTATAGGCCTAAGACGTGGTATCGCTCACAGCATCACGTGGCATCTCACAGCAGGGTGGGTCTAAGACCATCTGGATGCTGGGGCATGCATAAGGGGCTTCGGATGGCAACACTGCAATTACCATGTGGGCAGGTATTTGCCCTTTCTCTGCTGGGAAAAGCAAAAAATCTTACAGCTCAGAAGAGTGGGGCCCTTCTCATACCTTTGAGACATGGCAGGAAATCCCTTTTAGTCAGTGTGAGTTTTCAGCCACTTTTTCTGGGTTTTTCTTTGCCTCCTTGAAGGTTAGTGACCTCAGTCTATAGACAGTGCACTTGAGGCAGAGGCAATCAGTCTTGACCTCCGATTCCAGCATCTGAGGAGCTTTTCATGGACTTTTAGTGACTCTCTTAATTTAGCCTGCAGCTAAGTACGTGCCTATCCCTAGTGAACCTATATGGTCTCTACCAACATTTAAGAAATCAGCTCTTGCTTTCCATAAGTAAATCTGATTTCCCTGCCCATTCCCCCAAATCTGCCCACAAAACTGGCTGCTTACTTGCTGCGAATAGAGGGTAGTGGCCTTGAACTACAGGCAAAGCTGTGAGGCAGCATAAGGCAACACTTTCAACGAATGCTCGCTGAACCAAGAATACTTTAAACCCTCCTCCTCCATCACCTCTCCTTAAAATTGAGATTATTAATGAGTCACGTGTACATTCATATTCATCAGAGCTCTGCTTCAGAGAGAAACAATAGCCAGGTCTCCCTTTCCTTCCTCCTGGGTGGGCAAGCAGCACAATGCTAAAGCATTATCACATCAACTGCTGGGCTAAGAAGCTTGACCCAAAGCCCTGTGCCAGTGAATTACTTTCCCCTGACGTATGGCTTAAGGCTGAAGGATTTGAACACTTAATTGGTGCATTTTCTGCAAAGCTTTAAAGGCTTGGCAAGGTGAGATTCCTGCTAATCGGTGATACAGCTGGGAAACAGCTCCTGCTGTGCACCACCAGCAGTCTCCACCTACAGGAATGTATTGATCTCTTGGAGCTCAAGGGACTTGTATTATCTGAAGGTGTTAAAATAATTTCTAAGTGAAGTCATCCAAATATTGTGTTTCAAATAGCCTTCATAATTTATATCCACTGAGACATGCAACAGCACAGATCTGTTAATGTATGTGAAAAAGGATACCATGACTTTCTCTCACATTATCATGATGAGGTGGCTCTTCGTTACCCAGGAAAACAAAACACATTCCTTGCATCTTTTCCCTTTTCCTGCAAGAATTACTTCAGCCCTCCTCTACAAGTGGGCATTCACAAAATTAACATACAGGGCTTTTTATTCTGTCAATGAAACTAACAAAAAACCTCCCAAAATATCTCCATCCTAAAGATGCATCAGTTTATGAAAAATTTGGGAAACTAAATCTTTCTTCATTATTAGCACCCCTGGAAAACATTTTTCCATTTTCATCCTGCTATTTTACTGTACTTGTACATCTGACTTGCAAAACAATGATCTCTGTAATATTCCATACATTTTGCTGGTATATAAATTACACGACTTCCATTCTTGCTGATTTACCAGTTCTGTCTTGTCAGAAATCTTGTAAACCCACTGAGCTCCTGTGAGCTGGAAGGATTTCTGCACATGAAAGATTTTCAGGACAGACTCATTACTGTTGCTCTTCTGTTTTTCCAAGGAAAAGTACTTTTCACATTGATTCAGCCAAAATGATCTTTTTATAGAGAGAACGATAAAACTGAAGAGAGCAATTACCATACCCATCAGAGAGAAGAGACTCTCCCTTGAAGAAAACCATATCCAACTGCAAACCAACAACTGTTCTTACAGGTGAAAGATGTCGTTTGCACAGGGCACACCCCTGCAGTCACACTCACTCACACGCACATGGAAATAAAATTGATATAGTCTCAAAGTATTAGGGCTGCTTTGGAAGGCATTCTGCAAATATTTGTAATAATTGAATAAAGTCAATCAAATTTCATTCTTTTTAACATGTAAGCACAGAATAGGGAAGCAGAGGTTGGAAATGTTCATGGAATGCACGTTTAGGGCCCTAGACCCAAAAAGCTTGGTATGAGTACAGATGTAATTTTAATCTTTTTTGGATTTTAGTTCCATCAGTTTCCCTTTCTCCTTCCCTCTGTTAAATACATGTGAAATTTGGAAGATGGTACAAAATTCCTCTGTCCATTTAACTCCACTCACCTCCATTGTCTAGCAATTTTATTTTTTAAAGTTTTATAGACTTCAAGCCTGCTTTCAGTCCTAGCATCATGTAGGAGTTCTGTGAGAGTCAGAATAAGATGATCCTCACCCACAAGGAGGAACAATCCTGAAAGAGATAATGCAGCTTCTCTTTCATTCTCTGTTTACACTAGCATCACCCATGGCTTTGCAGTGCCCCTCTCAAATTCGTAGATGACAAAGACCTTCAAACAAAACTGGGATCAGCTTCTTAAAATATCTTTGACAACTTAATTAACTTTGCACACTGGCTTCTCAAGCCTGTCAATTGTAACATAGTTCAAAGATCAATTAAAAGATCAGTTCTTTTTCTCCGTATATGGGAAAGTATTTTTACACTAGCAAATACCAATTTACACTCATTAAGTTCTGTGAATAAGCCTGCTGACATGCTGGGGGTCCCATTGAAACATGCTCTTCACAAATACAGTAGGTGTAGTGTTTACTCATTGCTTAACTGTGCTGAATAAGCTCTTTGGCAAATAAAACCTTTCTTGCTGGCCCCAGTTATCAGAAGGTGCGCTACATGCACTCTGCTGCAGTCACTCACCACATTTTCTCATCATCCTACCAAACGATTTTCAATCAACAAACTTTTCAAACGGTTTGGACTAAATCCCTCTGTGCGGTGATGGTGTAAAACCACTGGTGAGAATTTCTGTAACTCACTGGTGTAGATCTTGCCTATCTCATATTATCCCAACACCCCTTAGTTTGGGCATTTTCCTGTTCTTACATTGTGAGTAGTAAACGATCAGAGTTTCGCGTCAGGACAGCCGTGCAGTCCCGCAGACAGGCTGGCTCAGCAGTGCTGGGCACACAGCTCAGCTGCTCTCCTTACCCCTGGCATGGGCAGCTGCTGCCTGGGTATTTGTACTGGTAAGCTGTATAGAAGCACACCAAGAGTTCCCAGTTAGAGTGTTCTGTTATGGCATATTATGTGTCATAAAAGTCATGTGTCTTTTTCTGATGACTATTTTCTGTCTCACTAAGGTTGATTTCTATCCCAAGATGCAGCAATATCAATAAAATTAATCTTTTAGACCTCTCCATGACTTACATTATTTTACGGTTATTAGTATGTTTGGGTTTTGGAAAGCAAATGAGGACATCAGTGGTGACATTTTGGGGGTTCCTGTACTTGGTGTTTTACCATGGATGTATATAAAATCTATTGTCCAGCTGAGGGTTTCCTTTTGCTTGAATCACAGGCTGCCAACACACCTCTGACATTTCAGTTTGCTACACTGTGCTAAGTCCAGCATTCTCTTGACTTCTCACCCATCCCACTCTCTGCCATAGGGTACAGATCTAGAATAAAGCTTGAGTACGCAACAAATGAAGTTTGGGAGCCAGAGGAAAGAAAACAGAAAGAAGATTTTAACAGCACTGTACTTAACAGCCTTTTCCTCACAGGCTTTTGTGTGACCAGCTAAAGCTGAACAGGATGGTCATTTTGTAATCCACACAGCTTTTACATGCATCTGTTTAAAGGTATATAAACAAGCACATACATGCATCCATATCTACATATACACATGTGTGTGTGTTCACCTACTTGCATATATGCAAAATGTGCGGACGTGGGAGAATTATATGGTGGTGTGACAGGATGAACAAGCCTGACACTTACATGAAAATGTAGAGTAAAATCGGCCACTGTTTGAGTTAGTGAAAATGGAGATGCTGGCCCTTTGAAACGGGTCATGCATCTTCTTTACAGCACAGCGCAGAGCTACGTAATCAGTGTCTCACTTAAGCAGTGGAAAAATTACTTGGAAGTATTTTAAGAGGAGGAGGAAGGGAAATTCAATTTTATTTGTTGATGTTTCTCTCTGTAAAACCTTAAATATCAAGAATCTAACTGTATGAGGTCAGAAGAAAGCATAAAAACTTCTAACAATGATCTGAAACAGATTGTAATGTACAGAAAAAGGTCAGACCTACAGACTACAGTTAGTACAGACTTTTCCACGGTTAGATTTGAGTTGTATATGCTTTGCCGGACACCTGACATAAAGCTCTTCAGCGGTGCAGGATGTCAGACTTTATTGTTGTAATGTGTAATGAAAAGACAAATGCTCCATAATAATTTCTTAGTAGTATTTGTTAATGTTGTAATTGGGATGTTTACTGTCTGAATATATTGCTTTGGCTAATGGGTCTATAAGGAAAAAAGAATAGCTCAAGAGAGGCCTCTTGGGGGTGTCAGGAGAAGTCAGGCTGCATAAATTATTGACAGAGGATACTACAACTTTATGGAGTCTATACACCTAAAATTCTTTTTTTGTCCCAAATGCTTCATTCCCATTAATAAAAACCCAGCTATTTGAGTGTAATAGGCTGTCTGCTCTTTGTAAACAGTTAGTCAAAACCTTCCAAAGGAAAGACCTGCAAGTTTTCAAGGTTTTTGGCTTCAAGCTTTCCAAGGCTTTCAAGCTTTTGCAGTATGGTAAACATACATGATATACAGGACAAGGTAGCCTCCTGCCTAGGCTAGGACTGCAGATCCTGTTATTTTGGGTACTCAAGCAGATCAGAAAGAGTTTGTGTCATGACAAAGATATAGTCAGATGTTTTAAAAGCTGTGGTTTTGGGGGGGAGGTGGGGGTGTTTTCTATTGTTAAAGGACTCTCTAGGTATATCTATACTATCCTTGTAAGCAGACTTGGCCATAGCTATGAAGAAGGCCAGTTTCCCCTTTGTTTGTCCCAACTGTGGAGCCAGGCCACAGGCATCCGCCGCCAGAACATCCCCTACCAGAGCATCCCCTGCTGCCTCCTCCACAGCCAGACTGCCTTAAGACTCCCTTCGGGCCACCCTTGCAAAGAAGGGAATGGACTGCAGGAGACCTGTGTCTGCGGGTTTTTTACCTCTACTCATGGAGGACAAATACATTTAATATTTAACATTTCCTATATTTTAAAAAACAGCTCTGTTACGGCAGTACAAGAAGGGCAACTGACTGACCTCACAGCTGGCTTTAAAGACAAACAGCCAGGCAGTTCTCAGTGCCCTACATGATAGCTTTCCTCTATTGCACAGCAAAACAAGTCACCCAGTGTGCAGATGGGAGGAGCTCACCTGAGTCGAATTTTGGCTCTTTCTATCACGAACAGGCTGTGCTTTGTGCAGGTTTCTGTTCATCCACAGGAGAAAAAGATTTCTTCCTTAAAACATTCGAAACAAACAAAAAAAACCGAAATAAAAATGCATTTCTAACTGATTGCCCTATTAAAATCTCTCAGGATTGTACAAAGAAAGAGAAAGATTTCTTTGAAAACTTCTTTTTAATAACCTGCGAGTGCTGAGTGCACCCCACAAAGCTGGGTGAACTGTGGAAACAGAGGCAGATCAGACATGGGATGTACAGTGTTTGTTTTCTGAGTCTTTGCCCACACAGAGTTTTCTTGCAGCTTCTAAACAAAGGTCCTGGGAAGGCAGAACTCCCAACCAACCACATTTTGTTCGGGAAAAATATAATTCTTTAAAAGGGTTTCTCTACTTTGTTTTATTTAAGCAATTGAACCCAATCCTTTAAAGTGACACTTCAATAAATTGTTCTCAAAAAGGATAACATCTTTTAAATCTCTTTTTATCCTGTAAAACAAAGAGTTCTGCCCACCACAGTGGGAGACACACACGTCGCCTAGCTGTGTCTGACTGTCACATATCACACAAGGATGAGATGGGTTTCTGGAACAACCCAAAATGTCTGTATTGCAATAGCTCCAGTTTTCACATCCCTGGCTGATTTTGTCATTTGTTCTTGATTATACAGCTAGCAAGTGTAGGTAGCTGCTATAGCAGGAGTCACATAAACACTGTAGTTCTACACTGCAGATACTCTCAAATAGAGTCCAGCTCTCTGCTTTGCCTTCAAAATAAAGTGTGTGGTATAATTTCCTTGCCCTTGGGGATAATCAGTCCCTCCTTTTTGCATACTGCAAAATCCAGTTTTCTATTAGTCTAACCACTGACACCAGTGGTTACAACAGAAATAAACAAGAGTAGAGTGGAGATGAATAAGACTATATGGAGTTATATTGTAAATATGCCCCCCAAGGTGGTTTGTTTCTCCCCCGATGATCTTTTCTGCTACTGTTATAGAACTTGCAGGTGAAGGTATTTTCCAAAACAGACCTTCTCAACAGGAAGAATACTCACAAGAATCCTGACTCTACTTCACTCTCAGTCCCCTTGGCATGGTTTACCATAATCATAGATGACTGGAATAATTTATTTAAATTGGAATTATGACTAAAAAGTAGCACCTCAATGACATGAAAAGCCATTTCAATCCACTTACATAATCAAATGAGTTGTACATAAAGATATCTAGGGATCATTGAAGTAGAGATCAGCTTTTTCAGTCTTTGAAAGAAAATATTTCTTTAGAATAAATCAAAAACTGCTGTTATTTGAAGTATTTCCCCCCTACCCCCCCCCCAAAAAAAAACCCCAAACCCAACAAAAAGAACCCCAAAACTCAAAACCAACAAACAAACCACAACAACCACCCTAGACTACAAACAATGCATCAGGGTTACATGCTCTGTGTTTTATTTCAGGAAATTACTGATTGGTGAAGATCTCATGGTAAAGAAGTGAGAAGGACTCAGGCATTTGGTGTCTGAGCTGACACAGACCAGCCTGTCTTCCTGCTGCAGTGACTTTCAGTCTCGCTAAGATGCCCAAAGGCCTTGTGTTTGCATCTGCTGGAGGTCATTCAGAGCAGGCACTCTCACTTACAGGTCACGCTTGTGGTATGCTGATTAAATTCCTTCTGGTTTTTGGTCCCTGTATCTATACCTATCAGTTTAATACTACTTTTGTTCTTACAGGAGTGATGGAGGCTACTGGCATTGAAGTGTGTTATATATGTCATGCAAATTCAATAAAAAACAACCACAGAAAACCTAGAAAATAAAGTAAAATGAAGTAGCCCAAAATACAGCAATTGAAGACTGAATTTGGGAGTCAATAACTCTGATATTTTATTTTTATTTCCGTTCTGATTTTTAGTATGTAGATGGCTTGCAAAAGATCTGTACTCTAATATTTCCATTTGCTGAGTGAAATCACAGTTAACGCCATGAAGGAAGATGCTGAGAGACTTTTTTTAGTGTTTTTTTTTCTTTTTAACCCACTGAAAGTTTCTTCTATAGGCCTCTTCTAATACCAAATAAAAATGATAGTTAAACAGGCAGATTTTACTGATGTCATTCTGAGTTAGAGCACGAATTTTGCCTAAAGACAGAAGAAAAAATTAGCACTGTACCGCTGCCCATTTTTTGGTTTTGTTTTTTTTTGTTGTTTTTTTTTTTTTTTAATGTATTTCAAAGAGTAACTAAAGGTGTTCCTTACATCTGCTTTTAAAGTGAACTGTTGACAGGGTAGTTCTGCTTTACCCTGCTTCTCTTCCAGCTTGTGCATTTATCTCTTTAGCTTTCTGAGGCATGTTGTCTCTCTTTGTTCTGATAAGAATAATCCACTGATTCTCCTTTCTTTCTCTGCAGTATTCACATGGAGGCTGGCATAAACTGACATCTGTATGGCATTCATCCCACTGAATGGTGCTAGGAGTGGTGGGCTGTGGGAGGACAGGTCAGCTGGATGACCCTTGGGGCAACTGGGCTGACTCTTACCCCCAGAACTGCTGACTGTTGCCACAGCACAGTGTATTCATATTTTATAACATCACCCTTTAGAACTTTTCTGTGGGGTACAAACACTAAGTGATTTACACCTTCTGGGACAATCTCTAGAGGATTGTACATGTACATTTTAACCTGATTTCCAGGTAAAAAAAACTTCTGACCTGGCTCATGTAGCCTTTGGTCAGGTGGAGGGAAACTGCATAAACAACAGAAGAATCTGGAAGAAGAAAAGATTAGGCTGGAAAGCCAGCTGTACTTTTTAAAGGTTTGACATCTGCACGGTTGTCTATGCAGACAGACCCCATCTGTAGGGGTCAGTCCTACTCTGCTGGAATGGTGGGCTTACAGGGACAGGACAACGTGGTTAGCTCTGATTCGCTCTGTAGATTTGCTGACTTGCTGTCTGATATATTGTTCTCGATCAGTATGGAAAGCACCGTTATTAAGCCTTGAAACCCATCCTGGTTGCAATTGTACAGACTTCAGCAGTTCCAATTTAATGCATTCTTTAGGAAGCCAAATATTATTTCCTTGCCCCCCTTCCTGTAGTAGGAATTTTTATCAAGGAGCTAGAACAGTGAATTTGAATCTACAATAATTTCTGTATGCCTTGCTGTACTGGACGATAGAACATTTTGAAACTAGTATGAAATTCAACTGGAACTAAAAAAGGGGGAGAAGTCTGAGGAAAAACTTTAAAAAAAAAAACAACCTGTCTCCTAAAATAGAAAAAAATTGTCTACTGCTATTTCTCAACTAATAAGAAAGCCTATAACATTTATTTCTACTTCCTTGCAAATCCTAAGAATTTTCACTGTTTAATGGCATTGCCAAACCAAAATCAATTGCAGCATAGTGCTACAATGTGCCTGTGTGCCATTGCTGTTTCCATGCTCACCATTCTGCTTATAGGTATTTCATTATAAGAAGTTGAATACATAAAGAAGTCAGTTTTCATTTCATAATGGGAGATGTGTGTTTTCTGTCTATCCTTATGCCCCAAAAAGGGCAGAGGAATTTACACAACAGAACAGAGAAAATGCTCAACAGCAAATTGCTATACATCTGAACATTCTCTACTGCCTGTTTATCCAGATAAACATTTTGCGTCAATTTCAGTTACCTGCTTTTTTGAGAAGTAAACAAACATAACTTATTTGCAAAATCAGTGGTCAAATATTGATCCTAAAATTTCAGTGATTTAAATTTTCAGCACTGGAGTTTATAAGGAAATATTGTGGGTACACCAAATCAGGCTCTGATCTTCAAAGTTAAAATTAATGGGATCACTCTTAAACTGAAAATTAATCTACCGGTAAATACTTGGAGGGCTGGGATTAAAAAAAAGAAAAGAAAAGAAAAAAAAAAAAAAACCCACAAAAAAAACCCAACCAAAAAAACCACCAAAACCCCAACAAACAACAAAACCAGAAAAACATTTTTTGCAGTTAACAGTGCAAAGAGACGTTTTACAACTTCCTTGTAACTGTGCCGTTCTCATTTACTCTACCTGCATCCAATGGAGCTTTCTTTATACACCTCCACAGCTAATCGGATTGTAGGCACTACTGAGACTTCTGCTCACAAATATAACTACCCTAAAACCATTTTTTACCCTCCTTTGCTTGGCTGCTAGTTTAAAAGATCCTCATTGTTTCTTTGTTACTCCCTAATGCTACTGCTATGTTTACCTAGCAGCTTTCGTGAATGCAATAGTTTGTAGCACTGGCACCTCAATCTTGCCTCTCCATTCCCTCCATGCCCTAAGCTCTGGCAGAAGAGGAGGAGGAAAGAGATAGCTGACTGAAGGACAAACTGAGAGAATGAGAAGGACAACAGCTGGATAAAAAGATGTAAGAAGCACATGGGAAGCACACAAGGTCATGATTCAGGGATCAGTAATGACAGTGAAGTTGATTGACATGGAGACTGACAGGGGTTAAAGTTATCTCTTCTTTTCTTTGCCTCAGTATGCTTTCAAGTTGCTATGCAAAGGGGATCAATCCTACTACATATTTAGAACTTGCAGAACAAAGCTCTTAATTTCTGCTCTGCAAAGGAAAATGTACTGCCACATCACTATTTCTGTCTGAGACTTCCTTGAAGACATTTCCTTTAAAGTTTGATACAGTACAAGCAACACTACCCCAAAAACCATGTAAAGGGATTTTGCTCAGCAAGACAGAGCTTGAACTCCCTGTTACATGAAGACCTGTAACCCATTTTTCTTGCTTCATTTAAGAAAATGTTGTGTCCATCAGCCAGTGAAGTTTCTCCTGTCTGTCAAGTGACACTTGTCAAGGCTTAAGCTTCTTCCCTACAAGAAGATAGGTGAGCATCCTTGTCAAACAAATAACTCTTTCAATGTTGCATTCAGTGTTTGCTTACAATAAGGTCCCTCACACCCACTACATGATTTTCAGCTGAGAACTTTCTTCTTGAGTCCTCCCCAAGTTATTTTCCCAATAGCGTAGGGGAACATAGCAGAGGAATGACTAACACCTTCCAGCCTACCTAACCTTTGCTGTGTGGTGATACAGCCTTTTGGTGAATGCAATAGAGTGAGATTTCAGGTTGCCAACAACATAAAGCTCCAGTAAGGGCCATTCTTGTGGCTGAGACACATTGATTGCAGACGGGGATAAAACTATCACCACCACAAAGCCATGTGAGCTCATTCTCCACACCACGTAGTACTGGATTATGATCAGTGACTATCAGGCTAACTGCGGTGGGTTGCCCATCATATGGGGGCTGCTAGCTACAGCTTTGGCAAAACTGCTTAAACCTGAGAGTCCCATTGCCTTACTCCTTCCAGACAAGGCTGATTAAATAATCTGAAAACATCTATGAGCATGACAACGTTGTGGAGGTCTTCAATATCAGCATGACATTCAACACAATGCATCTCTATTTCAAAAGTTAATTGAAAACCCCATGGGTAAAAAAAGCTTATGCAACATTTTCTTTACTCATAACTCACTGCAGGATACAGTGATGACTCCCAGCTCACTGTGATGGATAGACTCAGAACAGCATTGGTTGACATTTTCTGTCTTGGCCCTTTAATATGTTTTATGTTTGCACAGTTGCAATGAACATTCTCCACTGCCTTTAATCCTGGCTGATAAATGAAGCATGAGTCTTCCTCTAACCTTGGATACTCTCACAGCTGATGCTTGCTTGATATGATCCGCATTTTTCCATGTACTCTGTTGGAAACTGTCCAGTTAGCTCTCCCCAGCTATTGAATGAGCATTGCCATTGACTGCTTAATGTTCTTCCTAAAAATTATTAGTCATGCCTGCTTTTTTACCATAAAATAATCATAAATATAATTTAATCAGTTTCCCAGGTTGTATAAAATCTATATTAAAAAGTCAAGAATTGACTTAGAGTTCCTACAGCAAAAGGCAACAGAAAATCCTTGGACAAATAGGGATTCTGTCTCATTGCCTGTAAACTGATCTAAATCTAAAGCCACGCAGTCAATCTCTGTGTCTGTTAAATATTTATACACAGGAAAGCAGTCTAATTCTGATGCCATGTCTGGAATGAGATGAGCGTGAAAAAGAAAATTATATTGCTAGGAACAATTGCTTGTCCTTTCTTTATCACATGTCAAAATTATACTTGAGGAGCACTTGTGATATATGGCTCTCCATGTATCTTTCCCCTTCTAGTTTATAACCTTTTTAAAGCACACACTTTACTAACAAAAAAAAGCTGCAGATCAAAGCATGACAGTTGACACCACAAAAAGAAAGAGGCAAGGTTACTGGAACAAAACCAAGAAGTAAAACTGATGAAAAGCCTTCAAGTACAGAGTGAGCTGATGAAAATCAGTGTGCACTGCATGGTTTGAGTAAAAAAAGGGATGAAATGGAAGAGAAGCAGGAAAGACTGATGAAAACCAAGGCCTGAAGACTCATGAAGACCGGCTCGAGACTTGGGTTTTATAAGGAGAAACTCTATAATACATTTAGAATTTAATGAAGAAACCACTGATTGTGGCATCAAACCACAAGACAGAATGAGGAGGAAGGATACTGAAAAAAAAAATTCCTCTCATGGGTAAACTATGAAAGGTGTTAACAAACAAATCTTTCCACCATTGATCTGAATGTTTCAGAAAGCACATTGCTGTGTCTCTTGCTATTTTTTGAGCCCTAAAAATGGCTGGACAGCCCACAAATTGCATAAGTTAGCCAGCAGCTAGAATGGGCTCTGATTCAATATATGGCTTCAGCTGCTTTCACCGAAGCTCCCACCAACCCCAGAAAGGAGTATTAGAAGTTATTCTCTTACATTATAACTTACTCCTCAGTAAATCTTGTGCTGCCATAGCTTCCTCCATGTACATAGTCAATGTAATTACATTCCCACACACCCCAGCAATAAATCCATTGAATATTACCAGTAAGACTTTTCATTCCTTACAAAGTTCAGTACACAACTTCAATACATGGAATTAGGATCCTTGGAATCTCAACTCTTATGCCATTGATGTAGCCACTAAAATATTGTCTTGCCCTCCACCATCTAGCCAGTAAAGTGTGGGTAAATGAGCTTTTTAATGCTACCTTAAAAAAGCAAATCAGTTTTGGCCACAGAATACTGCATTGCAGTAAGGTCTTTTTAAAAGCCATAAAACCAAGGAAACAAAGCAAGGAAGACTTTATCTTGCAGCTGCCTTGAATTTTTCTGTCATGTTCAGGTATTGCACTGTATGTTCTTCTACCTTGTAGGGATCCGCCAGTCAGCACAGCAGACAACGTGAACAACATGAGAATATTGCAATGAGAGTTTAAACAGACTTCTGTCTGAAGGTTCATGTCACTTCTAAGTCATGACTTTAAAGATGGAAAGAAATTGCTAGAACTTGGCACATTGAGAGGATTGTGGAAGAGGAAAAGAAGTTCAACATCAAACCACACTCTTTGTACCACAAACATCCAGCTAATAAAGGATGATTTAGTTAAAATAAGAATTCCTCTGCTGTGCAGGCATTCAGTCCTGTTCCCGTTTTACCCCTCCTAAACAGTGCCCAGTGGTTTAGTTATACTTTTGGTAATTTTTTTTTAAACTGCAGATCCAGTAAATTCAAAGCCAGCCAGGAACCAGAATCAGATTCACTGAAGTTTCAGATAAGGCAAGGGCACATTCCCAAGCAGTGGAAAATCGTATCCCTATTCTGTCAGAAAGGATTTGACCCCATGGCATGCACAATGACCAGAAGGAGCCCTAGCTATCCCACTGCTTGCTGAAGGCACCCCTCCACACACACCAGGCTGTGCTTCCAAGCTCCTGCTTCCTGCGTTCATACCAGACCTGCTGAGATGCTGATGAATATGTCCTCTCTTCAGGGTATTTGCTGCTGGGGTGGAGACAGAAAAACTGGAATACTAGCACCCTCCTTCCCTTTGCTCTCACAGGAAAGCTGGCCAGGGCAATGTGTACCCACCCACCACAATCCAAGAGAGCTTGACAGTGAATTGGGGACTGTGGGTGAAGACAACAGAAGAGCAGAGATTACAAGTTTATATGCCGGGTGGATGATAGATAATAACAGCCAGGGTGGGGAAGCAAAAAACTTCAGTGCATGCACTTCTTTTTCTGCTTCCCAATACAGGACGTTTTTCTAGAAACAGTTACTTAAACAGATTAAAATCTACAGAAAGCTTAGGCTGCCGGGAAAACCCAAAGAGCTACTTAACATGACAAAAAATAGGAGAAGGGTGCATTTACTCAAAGCAAATGCAGCACATTGCGCCATGTCACACTGTTTAGCTCCCAGAAGAAATGGCCCATGTGTCTTTATGACCTCAGCCTAACCCTAAGTGACTATCTGTTCACCCAGATGCCTCCTGCTCCCTGTCCTCTCCTCAAAATTTCATATTCCTCTTCTACCTTCCAAGCACCACTGTCAGACATGCTCCAGAGTCATCTCCTGTCCCGCCTCACCTCTGCTCCCCCTCTGACCATGATATTTGCTCCTTCATCCTCTTTTTGATATATCTCCTTCCCCTGGTCCTGGGAATTTAGCTTTACTTTTCTCCACCCTTTTCCCACCTGGCACACATAGCACATTAACAGCCTGCTATTAGAGGTGTACACTGCAAATACTTTCCCGAAAAGAGTGAAGGTCCAAAGTTTCTACAGGCAACTACCTTTTACAATCATTTTATAGAGAACTTATGCATTTGTGAGATTAACATCACTTGAATAATCTATATACAGCAGGAATATTACTCATGATCCAGAAAATTCTATAACATTAGTCAAATCCTTCTTGGAACTTCAAAGTCTTGCCAGCCCTATGCCAACAGGAGCAGAGTATAACAATATATTTGAAGGTGTCACACAGACAGGTTCCTTGTTACTGTAATGCTTCAGATACCTGGTAGGTTGACGATGATGGGGCAGCGGTCATCTTCTACCAGCTGCCATTCAGCAAGGGCTCTGAAGCCCAGCAGGTCAGCTGTGTATCCCAAGCCCCAATATCAACCCTCATACACTTGCTACCCTATCAAAACTGAAGCTCATTTTATGTGCCACCTGCACACCACATTAAAAAGTCCCAAAAGAAAGGAAAAATTTAAAAATCGTATTTGCACTTTTTGATGTAATAAGCCAAGTCTCCTGACTACCATCTGAACTCAGGACTTACTTTAACAGATTTAAAGTGGCATCATACACTTTAAACAGAAGGATTTTTAATTTGCATCATACTGTACATCCACTGGATCATATAATTAAAATGCAGATTTATTTGAAGGGAAGACAAAGAAATTGCCTTCCCTTCAGGCTTTCTGTCTTCTGAATGATGAACTAAGTTACTGCATAGTACCATGCAGGCAATAAAACCAAAACAAAAACATCAAATCAAAACCAACATATGAATATGTGGGAATGTAGAGATATTATTTCTCTTCTGCTTCTTTATTGTTTTGAAAATTCAGTAATTATTCCTGAGTAATGAAATTTTGATGACTTTTAGAAGCCACATGAATTACTTGCACAGAATAATTTCTGTTACAGAAACCCTTTTTTTGTTCATTACACACAGTGACATTTCTCATACAGGGAAAATCAGAAGCACAGAATATGGAGCTAGGGAGTTGTGTTTGGCCAAATGGTGCAATTTTTACTTTTGATCAGGCAATCTTAGGTGAAAGGACATTGCACATTAATACTTCAAGAAATTAATAGAAAATGCACTTTTGTGAATGATTAATATGCAAGGTTAGGACTCCTTATGCATAGGACCTGTGCTAACAGAATTTCTTCACCTGAATATTCATGGGAAAATGTGAGAAAAGTGCAATCAGGTGAAGTAAATGTTTCCAGAATGTAAGATGGCTGGTGTAGCACAAGTTTTCCACTACTGATTCAGTGCTATTTGGATAGCCTGTGATTCAAAGTATATTTATATAGCTTTGAAATGCAAATATAGGCAAGCAAGAACACAAATGCTGTGTTTTTATATTTTGCAAAGATCAATATGGCATTGCTATTCTTGATGACCTTTGTTTTGAAATAAAACTACAAAAAAAATTGACATTCTTTTTAACCTACTATTTAAACCTCCTGAGATTAACAGTTAAGGTTGTTAAATGAGTGTTCTTCTCTATGGAAGCTATGCAGATTTTGCAACATAAAAATAATTTCTTAATTTTTCTTTATTTGGAAAATTAAGAATTATTTCATCGGCTCAGTGTGAGAGGGGCTGGCTGTGCTAGCCTGTTGGATGTGATTATCTTCAAGTGCTGCAGATCTAGTCAAAAGCTGTCTGTGTCATAGACTCTACCTCTGAGAGAAAATACATCTGTATGGACATTTCTGCCCCCCTGCAGGCTCTGCCTGAAGACAAAATGGCAGTTCCTGCTGAAATGGGGTGTGGGAGCCTTTCGCTTTAAAGCAGTTCTGAGAAAATAAGTCAGAGCAAGCATGCTGCATCCACCAAAGCAGGGCTGAGTCTGGGAAACTGTAATGAGTCGCAGCTCCTGTTTCTCACATAACATCTGCTGCAGTGGGTATTTCTCGATGTGGATGGTTAACATGCTTGCTCAGTATGATTCAGGAAGCGTCTTCTCTGTTTCACTGGAGGAGCCCTGCTTCAAAGTGCAAACCTACTATTCACAGGAAATAAGAACCTGAAACTTGCAGAGAAAAGGATGTGGAGTAAACGGAGAGCTGGCAGATGTAGCTGCATGCCAGGGATGATCCCGCCAGTCCATAAATATTGATGACTTTGCAGTCTCTGAATGTAGATTATTCAGGACCTTGAAGCCTGCAGCTGCACATTCACAGCTTGCTGCTCTCCGAAAGAGCATTCCTGACCTGAGAATGTGCATACGCCTGTCTGAGAATCCCCCATTGCTCTTTTTAATTCTGCTGAAACAACTCTCTCCTCCTTCTCCTGGAATTTATATTTTATCATAATAATGCAAAAGGACAAACAAAATGCTTGTTTTGCAAAACCCATTTGCCCTGCAATAGTTAGTACAGGTTGCAACAAGAGAAGAGATAAAACTCTTCCCTTTCTTCTTCTCCATATATTTTCTTTATAAAGCAATTTTTTGTCTAAGAGTATTCAACAGAAATAAGTAGAAATATCTAGATCGCACAGTGACAGTTCATTCATTGGTATATCATGCATAACCTGAGCGTATTGGGCAGACAGGAGGCCGTATCATCAGAGGCCATCTTAGTTTGCCCACTTCCATTTGGCTATGGATCTTATTAAACTCTGGGACTCAGACATCCTTAAGATAAATTCATTTGAGATTCAGGCTGGATCCTAAGTTCAATAAGCAAAAATTAGACCTGACATCCTGAGGATAATAAAGAAATCTAGGAAAGTATTGAAGTCCAAACCGGGACAAGCCAAGCCACAAAATATTCAGCAGAGTATTTCTGCATCTCAGAAAAAGGAAAGTATGAGGAGCTCAGAAAGCCCATCAGGGGTTGCCTCATGTTTTAAGGATAAAACTTAAAAGGGTACTATTTTATTTTAATTCAACAACAAAAGTAGCAATGGCTTAATATTTGCTTACCACTCTGAAAGTGAAAATAAGAAATGAATTTACTATTATATATTACATATGTATACAATATCTAGTTATAGCTATACATGCAAATCCACACACACACAAACTCTATTATCATTCTGCACAACATGGCTATAACAAATTCACGCTTAAGGCCTGATTTTACCACATTAAGTAAGGTCTTACTCTACATGTATTTTTAATGACCTACCTGTGCTCTTGGTCTTCTGTGTTCCAACAGGGTCATGATCTCTCAATCAGCATTTGCAAAAAATACTCATGGTATAACATCGTTGCTTTACGTGCTCTGAACATGGCCCATATGGAAAACAAGGCCTGAGCTCTGACTAAAACCAGGTCTATTCTGGACAACAACGACATATGTTTTAAATTTTCACAGAACTTCAAACATGTATAAGGGCTTTTCTGAGGAGAGATGCTTCCCTTCACCAGGGTCTGGTACAGAAAGTGCAAATTAAATTAGGAGTGAAATTGAGCACAGGTGTGTAGTGTTACTACATCTTGCAAGTAATCTTGTGCCTCAAACAGCATCACAGAATTATCATTTCACCATAGACATTTTTGCAGTGTGTGTCAGACATCACAGCTTCCCCATTCACTAAAGGAGCTTGTTGTTGAAATGCCTGTTAAAAAACTTGGACTTGACTTACTGTTACCAATTACCAATTGCTTTACAGGTTGATCAGTTAATTGGCTATTATTTTGGAGTATTACTGTCACCTTTATTTTAGGTTCCATTTAAATAAGCATAAAAATGTTTTGCATCTGTGCCATTCTTGGCTCCTTCTGGAATCAAACTTCTCGTGAGTTCAGAACAGTTCTTTCTAACGCAGCTGCACTAGCACTGATCTGTGCTTCTTTCTGGCTTCAATGTTCTGGGTTTATTTCCAGCTAAATGGCAGTGAGAAGTCAGAAGCAATTCCTGTTGAGCATGCACGTGCAGCTTACCTGGGGATTTGTATGGAAATCTAAAACTAAACCCAATAAAATAGTTTTAAGAAATTCTTCCATGGACTCCCACCAACATATGTCAAACTATCTTTTTTTTTCCCCTTAGCTCACTTTTCTCTTTTTGTTCTTTTCCTATACAGCTTGCTTGCTTATAGTAGGGTCATCACCAATGCCTTCCAAAACTTTAACAGCATTGATGAAAGAGCTCTTTGTAAACTACAAGCAGGAACATCTCATGCTGAAAGCACATTTGGACGCAGTACACAATATGCAAAAATGAGATACTGGGTTTGAATCCAATTTTTTTAAAAATACCTCTTTTCTCATCTGCCTTTTTTGAATCATTAAGCCACCCAGACTTGGGGCATAGTAATTCATTAGCGCCAGTGCTTTCTTTTATGGAAATCTCCAGGACACCACACAAGCTGCAAGTGCTAACCACCTGTCAAGATAAAGCCTGGGGGACCTGAAACTGCAACTCTTCTTCAAGGAAACCTGCCAGATCGGCACATGTTCTTATGCAGCTTAGGCTTTGTCCTCTGGCTTTCTGTTGGCTTTCCTTTCTGTAATGATATTGTACTTGCACACTTGCATTAACGTTAATTAACTTTTATTTAACATTTTGGTGGTTTTTCTGTGTAGTCCAGTGCCTCAAGTCAGGGTTTTCTGCAGCTAGACAAATCTTCAGTTTTGCTTGACTGCAAATGATTCATCCTTTCTTTATACAATAATATTTATTTCTACATTCACTTCATAAGGTCTTAGTCTGTTGACACCAGCATGGTACCATTACCAATATATAAACAAAGAAAAATTATAACACTGAGACTGAATCAAACTTGTGCATAGTGTCTGTGGTTGAATTTTAAATGGATGCAGCTCCAGAGAGTTTATCCACATAAAAGTAATAATTAACATTCCTGAAGTAATAGTTGCTCAGCCACATTTCAAACTGCTAGCTCAGACATTTGCATGCTTCCAATATGAGCACGATATGGCTCAGTCTTAAAGCTGCCAGAGCACAGCAGGTTACTCAGCATGCATAAAAAGAACTGACATTACATTCAGCAGAGACTTTATCTTGTTTGAATAATCCTCCCTACAAGATTATTCCAGCTTGCAATGTGTTTCATGTAAGCAAAGTCAGAGCATGCAAAATAATGTGAAGTAATTATGCTATTAAATGTTGCTACTACTTTTTTAAGCTGGCTGTCTCAAAGCATAAATAGTTTTCTCAAGGCTAAAAATTGTCAGTGGAAGATCAATTGCACCTCTTGAGTAACCTCATTAAAAGCAATAAAGTCTGAAGATTGAGGTTGGTCCCTTATGCCACTACACTGAGAACTAGGAAAAACACAGGAGTAGTAATATATTATTTGCTTCCAATTGGTATTAACTCATATTTCTAGAACACCCCAACCTGAAATTCTCAAAATATTTTACAATCCTCTATAGAATAGAATAGTTCTGCCTATTAGCATCTAGCAAATAGCTATTGACACCTCTCCGTGCTAAGATTCACAGCTGTAACTGCATCCCAGAAATTAGCACCTGCCAATGTCAGCCAGAGCATCAGCTTTGGTTGCAGTCTCACCTGGCTCTCTGTGTTAAACTCATCTGGTTGGGAAACAGAAACGACACCTTCAGGTAGGTTCAAAGAGAAACAGATGTCTGATGTTTCCCAGTAATTTGTGTTTTGAAAATCTCTCCCGCAGTGGCTAACAAATCACGGTGCAGCAATTTCGAGTTCATCCCTAGTGCCCGACATTACACTGCAGAGGGACTTCCTGAGTAAGTATGAACAACTGCTGCTCCTGAGGTCTGATGGCAAGCTCTTACAGAAAAATATAATGAAGTACTAGATTTAGTAGTGACTGTGAGACATTCACCCAATATATTGGAATTATCTCTGATTACTATTGGATGATCAGCTATGCTCACCATGAGTTGTAATCTCCTTTCTTTATACCCTACAGAAAGCAGCAATGGATAATTACAGTGAATGAGGCAGCTATCGTCATTTTTATTGGAAGTACCAAAGAGGCTTTCTTCCTTAAATACAGTTTATTCCCAGCCAAGATCAAAGCGTAATGGGGAAAACAAGAGGGAAGAAACTCAGCCAGCATCGCTAATTGACATAACATAATCTTGCCACTGGCCACAAAGACGCTCATAAAAACTGTGCTCACTTCTTAAAGTTGTATTACTTTTTAACAGCTTAACTGCAAACACTTTTTTGCCATCCTATATTACTTTCTGTTTATTTTCATGGCTTTTTCTAGTGCCCCAGCCCTCAATGGGAACCATTCCTCACAAGTATGCCTTATGTTGTTGTGACAATATCACATGGATTATTGTAGGAAAGATTTCCTGGGATTTATTAGCTAGAGGGCTACTTACTAACCTGACACATGAAAAATCCTATTTCAGACTTTGCAAATGAGTATATTATCCAGCAAATGCCATCTGAACAGTTATGCAGAGCCAGTCTACTTGTACCAGCTGATATGAATGTGTCAATCTGGTAAAGCATTGGTACTTGTATGTAAAGTTAAGCTCCTGAGCAATTACATATGAGCTCAAGTGCTGTGTTGGATTGGAGCCACAGGACCTGAACCAAAACTCATGGAACTTGATCAGAGTATTTTAAATAACTTCAGTGGATTCTGGATCAGGTCCATGCTGTCTGCTAGAGGTATTGGCTACATTTTTCCAAATAAAAGAAGTTAGGAATAATATATCAAAACCTTTGATCCAGGACTAGCAGGCCCAGGAATTAAAGCTCAGTCCCTTTATATGATGAATTTACAGATTTCCTGACTTAGGAAAGCATGAAAAACACTGACAAATACTTATGTTGACATACAAATAAGTACAGGAGACCAAAGGGTAGAAAAGGCATTTTAATCCTCTAAAAATATTGAACCATTCCAGAGCAGAGAGTCTAATGATTTCAGTCCACAGTTGTTTATATAGCCCTAAGCCCTGCATCCATGATGACATTTTATTTTACATCATTTGTTTCTTTAATCAGTTGTGTTTCATAAAAGCACTCTTTCAGCCAGGTCAGCAGGGAATGTGCTGAGCTACCACGAGCAACGACCGGAGTCACTGATTTCATCTGCCTGCTTCGCGGACTGAGCATGTCCATATGATCACAACTCAGCTGCCTGGGGACCGCTGTCTGAAGTCTGTGTGTATCCTAATACATTACTCAGCTCAGGCTTTCAGCAGCAGGACGTGTTTATTCATCCCTGGTTATTGGTTTAGAGAACATGCTAAAACTGGGTTTGGACTTTTTTTAATCCTTTCCAATGGGGCCAAGTCTTGCCTTTGTAACTAAAATCACACAAACATCTTCTTAATGTCTGTGGCACCCTTTGTCTGTGTTGACTGTCATTTTTGACCCTATCCCATAATAGTTGAGTGGGTTCTTCTACCATGGTAATTACTGTACTCTTTGAGTGCCTTCCAATACTCATAAAACAATGTGAATTCATATCCCTTATGTGTCATTTCTTTTTTCACCTTTCCCCAGAGGAGTTATGTATGCAGTAGAGCACCTTGGACACAGTGCCTGTGGCTTGGTGCTGTACGTTTAGCCAGTTTTCACAGGGCAGGTTTCTTTTGGAATATGAATATTGTTTCCAGGCTCAAATGGGGCACATATCTGACAAGTTAGCTGGCTATGCTGAAAACACTTCATTCATCAAAACTATTTACACTCACCAAAACAGACAACCATATGAAAAACTCAACATACACACATATATAAAAAGGATTTCTTTTAAGAAAACATTTCTTTTACAAAAACAAAAGAATCTAACATGCCCCTTAGATTTTTAACGGGTCAACTACTAATCGGTATTTATAGCTGCTAAAACCTGTTTTCGGCATTCAACCAAACAATCCCCTGGCTCCAATTACTGTTACCCAGAGAGTGGCTGAGAAGGTAGCAGCCACAAACAGAGAAGGCCAGACAGAAAAGAAGAAAAGTAATTTATTGATTCTTCTGATCCCTCCTAGCCCTTTATTATTGTTGGATGGTTTGAGCAGAGCCATCCCAGATTCTGCTGCCCCTATCTGTGCTCATTCGGAGTTCTCCAGCACAGCTCTTCTTAAAAATAGGCAACAAAACACAAATCAACTAATTCATCTACTTTGGGGGTTTTCAAGCAAAATTACCTCCAACCATTTCTTTTACCAGGATGCATGCTTGCATCTATTAAGTAATCGTATGGAATTCCTTCCTTCTTCTGTCATTGCACCCGATTAAACATCACATACATACTGTATTTCCAATATTTGTATTATTTTTATACTGATCACTTGCATGCTGGTACTAATCAGAGAGCTCCAGCTGTAACTGCAAGAACACTGGACTTACTGTAAAATACCAGACAGAAAGATAGTCTCTGCTCCAAAGACTGTATCTGATTTAAATTTGACATAGACAAATGTTTCTGTATTTCTCCTGCTATCCTTGCCCAAGTGACCTCAAGCATAGCTTTGGTGGCCTGAAGCTTCCCCAAATGCCCTACAATCTATCATGCCCTTCTGACTATGCTGAGGTACCTGAAGGTGCTGCAAGACCATAAAGAAATCTTGCTGCTGAGCTGAACTCTGCCTCCTTCCACTAGAGATCGGCACAGATACAGTTAATTTGACACATCTAAGAATTTAATGCCTGTATTAGTTTCTTGTTTGATTTACAAATGGAATCAATGAGCAGGATTTTTTTCGTGGAAAATTAACTTTGTGATTTTTGACCTGATTGCTGACTAAGGAGAAGAAATAGATTTTAGTCTTTTATCAGCACTATAGTGTGCTGCATCTTCATACAACAATCAGTGAAGTAAAACTAACTAAATAAAATGCACCTCTCCTTAAGTACAAAATGTATTCATATGTTTAAAATGTTAGCAATCTGTTAATTAATGGGATTACAAATACGAAGTTGAATGATCCAAGGAGTTTCTTTCTTTTTTTTGCAGATCTTTCTGGCCTATTTATGATTAGAAGGTAAAAATAGTACTGTTTTCAAGCTTAACAGCTAAGTTTGATACCTACCTTCCTTTAAAAAATATTACACTGAATCTATTGCTATTGTCTGGCCTAGTGTCTCCTTTTTTGTAATTTGTTCCCCTCTCTATTTTGATAAAATATCATGCTTCCCCCTGAAAAAAATCTCAAAGATGCAAAATGCAAAACAGTGCTAGAATACACTCATCTACAATGATATTTTCTGAAGATGGTGATGCTATTAACATGTGTGTCTGTTAGTAGAATTATTCTAGAGATAAATATTGCCTGATGTCATGAAAGAATCTGGAAGGAACTCAAAGTGACTCAAAATGTACTTATTTATATGCTTCTTGGGTTGCACTTGCAAACTGAGTTGTTCTTACAGCTCCCAATTCCTCTCAGCCCTGCAGAATCAGTAAAATGGGTTATATTCTTTCTTGCAAAGGATTAGAAGGAACTGTTTACTCGATTTCAATCCATTAGACTCCAGAGCTTACCCAGGTGTCAGAGGGCATTTTTTGGCCTGCAGGCACTTTATTGCTGTTAAAGATGACTGAGGGGTTAGAATACCATGTAACCTTGGTGACATGCATTTATCAAACTGGCAGATAAGAGACTCCTATTTATAGTGTTGTATGTAGATCTCTGACAGATAACAATCATACAAACCCACAAGATTATTTTTGTCATCTTTTTTTTCAGAGCAAGACTCCACTCCAAGGCTGGAAACTCCACAGGAGTGTTACCATGGAGTTTCATGGGCTTGGGCTCAAGCTGTAAATATTTAAGTGAAAGTAATAAAATGAAAAACAAAAGATGGCTAAATGCCCAAACGAAACCATCTAGAGCCTGCATGAGCTGGAGATAAGGCTAATGTGACATTCAAGATAAAGTAAAAGAAACATTTTAATTAACACATTTTCAGCTTCTGTCACAAAGCTGCACTTGCCTTCACAATGGAATACAACCTTGCTTTTAACATTAGCTTTCCCTCAACAAAAGCATCTTTCAGTGACCAATTGGGGGGAAAACAATCATATACTTTGTTTTAATAAATTAGAACTAGCAAGGACTTAAAAATATGAATTTTGAAAGCCAGGCCTCGGTTTCCCAGTGGGAGGAAGTTAAAGTGTGCCAGTTTCCAATAGCTCTGGGTTGGGATGCTGTGAGCATGCATGGTGTTTATTGACTTCTAAACTAAAGCAGTCAGTCTCAAGGAAAAGCAAAGTAATGGAGACCATTCTTTCAGTTTCACATCATGTATGTAAAATAGTAACTATCAGCAAAACTTTACTGAATAAACTGCCACCAGTGCAGCCATAAGATATTTTGGAACAGGAGAATGCCATATAGCCAAATGTGCCACCCCTTCTTTGCTTATCGTATTCTACTTCTCTGCTTTTTTCACTGTATCACTCAATCAATCCCATCCTTCTCCACAACCAACAAGTAACCCTACATGTCTCTTGGACTGATTTATATTTATTACTCACCTCAGTTATTCTCCTACATTTATTGACTCTTTTCAGATGACTGTTAGTAAAACTGTGTGAATAATTCACAATGAATTATTTACTCAGCAAATTTACCTTCTTTTTATGTTCTGTTTTCCTCCAACAGATTCTTTGTTAGACTGTATTTACCCACTACGGGCTGGCATTGCAGGTGACTGCCTGTGTAGCTACTGTTAAGCAAGAAATGCAGTAGAGGTCCCCGCCTTATCCTTCAGACAAAGCTACTGTCCACCAATTATCAGGAAAACAAAATCAGTTGAGAAGTCTAGGGTACAGCTCCTCCAAATTCTTCCCATCTAAGGCAGAAGAGGGGAGTATGCCGTTTTCCTTTGTCTTCTCCTTCCTCTCAGAGCTTGGTCCAGATCTTACAAGCTCCAATATCTTTGCCTAGTCACACTGTACTAACCAATATTTAATCTCTGTTTAGTTTTGGTTGTTCTTTTTCTGTCAGACTATCACAGCTTAGAAACATACAGTCCCAGTCACAAAGCCAACATTTGCTGTCTGCAATAGTTCTGCAGTTCCCTGCTTCCATGACTGTTCCTGCCAGGAAACTTGTTACTAGACCATTTCAGCTCAGCAAACACAAAAGAGGGGAATGAACACAGCCCACAGAAGTCTATTTCAGTGATTGCTTCCATATTTATTGCTCTGGCACATGCTGAGGTTTGTTCATTTGCTTTTTAGAAAATAATTTACCTAACATCTCCATTAGCTTTCTCACTCTGATATAACAGGAGGACATGCTGCCTTTCTGTGTGTCTACAAAGACTCACAGACGTCAGGACAATCACATGGTGAGGATGCATCTCTATTACCCTTAAAACCCCCTTTTTATTTTCCCAGAGTTCTCCAATGATCTTTGAATGAAAAATGGTTGCAGCTTACACCTTCTTATTTTACACAACTTATGCAGACATTTATATAGGATTAAATTAGGTCACGTTAGGGAGGCAGGCACTTTGACACCACGGTGTTCGTAGGGGACTGTACTACCTATGTGCTGTGCTGTGTGACATGCACTGCTTAGGAATAATTGGTCAAACCTGTCCTCAATCACACCTGCATGTGACTTCCCTCTGCTTGCACAGATCAGACAAGGCAACTGGAAGCTACTTATTTATTAACATGGACCGTATTTTCTTATACAGTGACACATTTGATCTAATACCTACACGTACAACTGGGCTTTGTGGTCTGTAACACAGATGGATGAGTGGTGGCACACACACAGTCTTGCTTCTACCCACAGGTAAAAGTTTGAATTTCATAACACGCTGGTTTGCCAAAAGTCACACATGCATGAGGGGGAAAGAGGAAATGGAAATCACCTTCAGGTCTCCACTTAGGCAATCCTTCTCTCCCCCAAACACTGTGCTAGGAGCTTAGGGTGAAAATAAAATAAAATAAAATAAAATTCTCCCCATCTCAGCTCCTTGACCTCATTTCTAAGGATCGTATTCTCCATCCTTCTTTAAAAATAATACAAAATCCTGTAAGACGGTTGTTTGGCTGGGATCTTGATGGCATTCTGTAGGTTTGGGGCATTTGTTGACACTGCATCTGGCATGTATCACGCTTGGTAGAAGATGAAAAAGTGGTCAGGTCTCCCACCCTAATGTTTGCCAGTCAAAAAGCTGAGACAAATCCTTTTGCTATCTGATTATTTGTCATGTGTTTCTTTGGGACAAAATAGAGAAAAAACTGAACAGGGCAACAGGAGCACAACCTAGTTTGGTCCAGTAGGTCATGATTTACACTTATTTACTGCTGTATTAAGCCATCAACCATATATTTCAGCGACAGACTTCTAGCTCTGGTTAATGGAGAAGCTCTAGCGAGGGCAGTAGCATCACTTCATATTTACATGAAGTCGACTCCAAACAATCTTCTGCTTTATAGCTTTTAAATTTGACATGCATTTCAGAAGCACTATTGTCAATTTCATCAAAACTTTAAACAAAATGTCAGACGTTATTCGCACAAGTGTCTGTAAAGTGTAGAGGAACACTTACAGAAGATGATCCTGCCATCTCTGGATAGGCAAAACTAAAATACAAAAGATCCTTCCACAATGTAGCGGGTGCAGGTGCTGAGGTGCCGGCAGGGGCTGCAGAGCAACCCTGGTGTGACATGGCAGGGGCTGCCTCACAGCGGGCACGGCTGGGCCCCTCTGCAGGGCACAGCACCAGCCCCACTGCGGGGCACGGCTGGGCATCACTGCAGGGCACAGTGCCAGCCCCACTGCGGGGCACGGCTGGGCACCATTGCGGGGCACGGCTGGGCATCACTGCAGGGCACAGTGCCAGCCCCACTGCGGGGCACGGCTGGGCATCACTGCGGGGCACGGCTGGGCACCACTGCAGGGCACAGTGCCAGTCCCACTGCGGGGCACGGCTGGGCACCACTGCGGGGCACGGCTGGGCATCACTGCAGGGCACAGTGCCAGCCCCACTGCGGGGCACGGCTGGGCACCACTGCGGGGCACAGTGCCAGCCCCACTGCGGGGCACGGCTGGGCATCACTGCAGGGCACGGCTGGGCATCACTGCGAGGCACAGTGCCAGCCCCACTGCGGGGCACGGCTGGGCATCACTGCAGGGCACAGTGCCAGCCCCACTGCGGGGCACGGCTGGGCACCACTGTGGGGCACAGCTGGGCATCACTGCAGGGCACAGTGCCAGCCCCACTGCGGGGCACGGCTGGGCATCACTGCAGGGCACAGTGCCAGCCCCACTGTGGGGCACAGCTGGGCATCACTGCAGGGCACAGTGCCAGCCCCACTGCGGGGCACGGCTGGGCATCACTGCAGGGCACAGTGCCAGCCCCACTGCGGGGCACGGCTGGGCACCACTGCGGGGCACAGTGCCAGCCCCACTGCGGGGCACAGCTGGGCATCACTGCGGGGCACGGCTGGGCATCACTGCGAGGCACGGCTGGGCACCACTGCAGGGCACAGTGCCAGCCCCACTGCGGGGCACGGCTGGGCATCACTGCGGGGCACGGCTGGGCATCACTGCGGGGCACAGTGCCAGCCCCACTGTGGGGCACGGCTGGGCATCACTGCGGGGCACAGTGCCAGCCCCACTGCGGGGCACAGCTGGGCATCACTGCAGGGCACAGTGCCAGCCCCACTGCGGGGCACGGCTGGGCATCACTGCGGGGCACAGCTGGGCATCACTGTGGGGCACGGCTGGGCATCACTGCGGGGCACAGTGCCAGCCCCACTGTGGGGCACGGCTGGGCACCACTGCAGGGCACAGTGCCAGCCCCACTGTGGGGCACAGCTGGGCATCACTGCAGGGCACAGTGCCAGCCCCACTGCGGGGCACGGCTGGGCATCACTGCGGGGCACAGTGCCAGCCCCACTGCGGGGCACGGCTGGGCACCACTGCAGGGCACAGTGCCAGCCCCACTGCGGGGCATGGCTGGGCATCACTGCGGGGCACAGTGCCAGCCCCACTGCGGGGCATGGCTGGGCCCTGCAGCTGCGGGCAGGCACCATGGGGAAGGCCTGTGTCCAACAGGGCAAAGCGCTGCCCAGCAGCCCGTGCTGAGGGAAGCAGTTTGAGAAACAGCCTGTCCAGCCCTGAGAGGAGGGCAGGAGAACGTGCTCCAAGTGCTGGAGCTATTTTGGCCCATGAGCTTCCTCATCCTATTTTCTTCCCCTGTCTAACTGAGGTGGGGGTGAGTGAGCAGCTGGGTGGGTGTTTGGCCATTAGCCAAGGCTAAGCCAGCAAACGTGATTCCTAAGCAAAGCACAGCAAACACATCTTTGGCTCGCCTTCTTCCAGGCTCAATAAGTAGGTGGGTGCTGTATTTGAAAGAGCAAGCCTGGGCCTCTGTTTTGCTATTGACTTTTTAACTGGTGTTTATGAAACACTCAGAAGTACTCCCACATGAAACAGCTCATGGTTAGGAAGCTCACACAGAAAGGGAGATTTCTGCTCCAAAGCCTATTTGCACATTTTAATCAGTGACCATAAAAATCATAAACATTTCTTTGAAGAGGGACTGGAAACAAGGTCTTCACCCTGCCATCTAAGTAACCTGAGAAACAGGCTGCACAGGCATGTTCTTTGTCCTTTCACAGCTCTGGATCATCAATTCTCTAATTCCTTTGTTTTGAAAAAAACACTCAGTGTCATTAAGAAAACTACATGCCATTCATTTTCCCATGGCTATGTGGTTAGGCACACTTAGAAGTGAAAAGACGTGGGTTTGAACTTCTAACTAAGGAAAGCATAAAAGTCCTGTGTTCCCTGTTCTGGGCAAGCACTCTGACCACAGCATTCATACACAAACATCACTTACCATCATCATGACAATCCTGAGAGAAAGTGACCCTGATGACATTTTTGTGAGGGACTAGACAATTTTGCTGCATGAGTCTCTGAAAACACCTACATGATCAAGCTCCTCAAGAGATTTTACTAGAACAAAACCTGTTTTCAGGATGTCATTTGGGCTCACTGGGGACACAATTACTTATCTGGTCAAATCAGACTCTTTTAGACCTGCACAAAATTCTAGGGACAAGTGACATTTTTACCAAAAGAATTAATATCTTGAGACCCTTGAAGGCTATTGCAGAGAAACAGACATTCAGTACTTTAGGATGATAAATTATCCACTATTTATGTGTTTTCATTTGGGGTTTTATTCATTGTATCATTTACTTCTTTTAGCACCTACTTTAGGAAATAAATCATGCCCTGAAAAAACTTCATTGCTTTCCACTGGCTGAAGACAATCTGGCTTGCATGTAGTTATTCACAACGTAGGCATCAGTATGTTCTGATTCATCCCTCCCCAGACACATACAGAACTGAATTTGCTTCACTGCTAGAGAGCAGCTGAACAGGCCCTTTTGAATAATAGTTTTGGACTTAGAACCTCTGGCTCTAAAAAAAATTATGCTTTTACCACTTCAGGCTTTTCCTGGACCCTGCCTTTGCTGACCTTGTTGATGAACATTGTGATATATGAATAAAACGGCATATAAATTCTTACCTTGAAAGTATACATTTCATACAGAATAATTCTATATGTTTGATAGAAACTGTGGAGCAACCTGATGTTTCACCTTCTGCTAAAGGAATAATAATTTCTAGGTTTTCCATTTTTATTGTGACAATTTTTCTTTGTTGGAAGTTCATACACTGAGAGGATAGAAACCAAGTTTAGGGTGGGAATGACTGTTCTAAGACGATGTTGTGTTAGAATGGAAAACACTATGCTATTTCAGTAGTTAAGCATCTGAGCCTGCTTCCACATGAATTAGACATTTCCAGAGGCCTTGGCAAAGCCCAGCTCAACACAATGTTCATTCAGTTAATAAAAAGCGCTGCACTTTCTCTCCTGACAAATCTGACTCCTGAGTGCTTATTAATATACAGCATTGCAACAGCTTACCTTTTAGCTTCCTAATGCAAGCCAAAAATTCAGAATATCAATTTATAAAATTGTCTTTGTTAAAAACCCACATTCAAAATGAAATAAGTCAAGAGCCATGCTTTTCAAGACAATTGATGTATGGATTTGCCAGACCTATCACTTTAGCACAGAGCCCATTTTTGTCCTTTTAATGTCACAAGTATGTGAAACCCACAGCCATAAAATAAAATTCAAATAGTCAAGTTTGTCTAGATATTTTTCCCCCATAGAAAAAGTATTCAGTGGATTGCACAAAAGTTCCACTGAGATCTGGACTGCTGCAGTACCAATGGGCTGGTGAATTTCAAGGAAACACACAATTCTTTATTTTAATCATCTTTTCCTGTGCACTGCTTACCTTTATACACATATTTGATTTGGAAGCATTCATAGTTTTCATACCTTCATTAATCATTTGGAATGAACACTGGGGAGCTTTTGGGAAATTTAGGGAAATGACATCATCACCAGGATCCTGAAAATAATAATTAAAAATGACAGGTGAGCACAGCTGGGAAATAAAGCTAAATTGATAACATATTTTCTCTGTCTAATTACAACTTTTTAACCCACAAATCAATATGAAATTGTTAAAATACTGCTGTGCAGTTGCTCTTCTATAAGTACAACTTCAGCGTGAAAAAACATGGAAGATATGAATACAATAGACACGATGTTGGTAGGAAGAGATCTAAGACGAAAACACTAGTTCAGTGCCTTCCTGCTACGGGTCATCCTGTGGAAGACACTTCTATCTGTCTGGTTAATTTATGAAATGATCCAATGTTGTATCTGCATATTCCTTGTTTTCTCCTGCAGGACAGAAAGAGGCTGCATGCCTTCTCCCTGTCCTCATCATGAGTTGCACTGAATCTTATAGTCAGAGCATTCAGAAGGAATGACACAAAAAATTACAAAGGAAAATGGAAAAAGATTTACTACTAGAAAGTGTCTCGGATACATACATGCAATAAAATACAGGTCACTGAACTAGCCTGTAAACAAACAGTTGTTTAAAAAAATAAGAAGCTTATGCTCCTCTTATCAGGAATGACTTCATGAGCATTTCTAGAATTCTTAACTGAGCACAGAACAGTTGATCCATCCTGCACAGAAATATAGTTGAAAATTGTCCAAGATTTTATTACTTTTCCAGCAGAATAATATGTCCTCGTTTTTCCAGCTGCAGATTGGGCAAGTTCCATTTAGTGAATATTTTTAAATCTCCAAAGTATTAATGTTAGAAGTAACACAAGATTCATTAGCTGAGTTTCAAGTAGTTTCTGGAGGTGCGCTTGATGGAACACGAGCTCATCCATGATGCTCAGAGGACACGGCAGTTTACTATTCATACAAAAGGGCAACTATTTGCTAACGTATGCATCAGGAAACTTTGGAGCCAACCATTCAGATTCAGGACAAAACTGTGTCTGACTGAATACTACAGTTTTAGCATTTTGACATTGCTCTCAATTTTCTTGGGTTCTCATCCAGAAAGCAATAATTTAAAGACAAAAGGCTCTGTTTAGCAAAAATGTTCCACTGCTTTTGCAATGTTTAAGCCAAGAATGTCATGAAACAGCTTTTTGGCACCCAGATGAGCTATCAAGCAGCAATCCAGCTGGGACCCCAAACCAGGTGCCTCCTGCAGAGAGCGCTTAGGAGATAGACTTTTCATGTTAACAGCTCTCCCCAACCTTGTTCTCCCAGACTTCATTCAGGACTGTGACCTCTCTTCCTGCAAAAGCAGTTTTCAGAAGTCAATCCTTCCAAAGACAAATGATCTTCCTCCTGTCAGTTATGTGACCCCACTGACTTCCTACCCAAGATAGGTAGGAACTCCCTTCCTGCTACTGAGATTCCTCATGGCTCTTTACACATAGTAGGTAACTGCACATACTGAAATTAGCATAATTTCTGGGTATGAGTTGATTAGTGGTTAATCTGCATCTCCTCCAGAGATCTGCCAGCCCCCTGAGCTGAACTCTGCACATTCTGAAAGTTTTCAGTGGGGCCCACTTGGTCTTTTCATCACTAGCCAAATTTCATGTGGTCATGAAAAGAGAGGAAAATCAAAAGGGTCCTTATGAAAAAAAGGAGGATTAAAAAAAAAATAATAAAGGCTCAGTTTCACATCCATGATTAAATAAAACAAACGCTTTTTCCATCTGATTAGAGGTGAAGGAATACTTCCAAAAATATTTGCTGAAAGTCATCTAAAGATTTCAGCTGAGGGGGAGTTTGGGGGAAGGGTGTTGGGAAGGATAATGAACCTGCCTTGTTTGTGTTTTTGACCTTTTTTCATTTTCTGGAAATATATTGCAGCAGTATTTGCCATAGTAGGCTGTAAATCAGTATCACAGGATATTTGCAGAACATCAGATTCAGGACCACAAGTGTTCACATGCGAAACTACTCAGAGCAATCAGGCTCATCCAGAAAACAGGAGATGGTAGGTGTCTGCTCAAAGCAGCTTCAGAGCTGCATGTTTTGCTGTTTGCCTTACAGGTAAAGCAATAAACATTTTCAGTGTAGGAGATGCATTCAGAATAGGCTGGCAGGAACATTAATGTCTAACTGAAAGTGCTTTACATCTTCAGTTCTTAAGAGAATAGTCATATCAGAGGGAGACGACAACAACGAGGGCCATCTTAATGCTCTCGGTATCAATAAACAATTACAACGGCAAAATGTTCTTGTGTTTATTAAGTTTCAACTCAGAAGAGGAATATTTGAGAAAAGTAATCACCAGCCAAGGGGACAGGTGGCAGGGCTAATCTTTTGTCAAAAGGGCCATATTAGAAGGGGAAGCAATTTAATACTGTGTCAGTGCCAATGAGTATTACTTTCATGGAAGACCATAAACAGAGGACTCTCAGGCCCTTGCTAATTAATTCACATGGAGATATTGCTAACAGATGGTAACCACACGATTAGTCATGGCATCTCTGGTGTCCACTTTAACATAACTATCACAAAAAATAAAAGGATTGTACTATTAGCTACAAGAATTGTACAGTTCTGAAATTACTTACAAGTAATATGCTCCTATATTCACCATGATAGTTCTGTCCTACAGAAATTTAAGTACTGAGTTCATATTCTGTCTGGTAACTGTAAACTGTTCCGAGCAGAACAAAATGACATACGTATAAATGTCTCTGCCTTTGGGAAAGCAAGGGTTAGCCCCCTTTTTTATGTGAGGTGCATATCCTTTGCTTCAGTTCTTTGTGGTGAATGTAAATACTTTGTTTCTTCCATTCAGAAACATTATGAAATGGACGGAGTAACTACTATTGCTCAGTAATACTGCCCATCAGTCTGTGCTTCCTGCTCAGCTCTTCCTTGTTTAGGAAAGAGTACACACATGGAGCTCCAAAGCATCAAAGGCTCATTTTATAAGTCTAATGTTAAAGTTATGTGCTGTTGCAACCTCGGCCAGCTCCTAAAAAGCATGTAAAATCAGAGTAAACGCAGCCCAGTCTGGCAGCTGTGAAAACTTTCACTCCTAGTGCAGCCAATGCAGATGCTTCAGCTTGGAGTGTCATTCAGCAAAGCAGCTGCCAAATTCTGGGTTGTCTGGATGGAGGGTCGACCAGGCTGGCATTGAGTGCCAAGGCTGCTGATGCTCCATCCCCTCTGTCAACACTCACATGTGTTGTGTTTGGGTGTTATTTACATAAAGTGACAGAGCTGGAAAAGCATGCGGTGATAAACCTGGGATGTTCCAGGAGGAAGACACTTAAAAGAAGCAGCATATAACTAGACTATAGCTTAAGTAATCCCAACCTTGAAATGAGCCTATAAACTACATACCAAACCCTCGCACAGCTGAAAGCCACAACACACATACCATATACCTCAGAGAGGATAAGAAGGGCTCATGGGTGGCAATAGCAGTGGTTGTCCACGAGTCCCTTGGCTCCAGCCTGGGAGGGTCTGGGCTCAATGTGCAGCCAGATGCCAGGATGACTCAGAGGTGTTGGTGCTGGCAGCCCACGTAGCCTCTCTTTGCCAACAGCTGGCATTCAGATACTCCAGCATATTTTGTTCAAGCAGCACCATGTTAATGTGGCCCCAGCACAGAGGTTCAAGTGTGAAAAACTATGCGTGTGTGCTTGGTGTTTAAACAACCCTAATACAGAGGGATACCTGACCACAGCTTTTACCTTCTTCTCAGGTAAAGAATAAAAGAAAAGCCAAAGGATTATAAATTTTTATGTGTTGAAGAAAATAAAACATTTTCAAAGACAAGCACTGTGTTCCTTTTGGCTTCAGTGGAGCAGGTTTGAACCTGACACATTGCTAACACAAAACATTCCCAAAAGGCCTGAGCAGGATGGCTCTCCAGCTTGCAGGACAACCTGGGAGAGCAGGATGACTGGAATCACACACAGAAGTTAAAAGCAGTACAGAGCAGAGTGTGCCTGAATGGGAACTTTGAACACAGGCTTCCTAGGTCAGAATCCTTCTACGTCTCAGCTTTATCCAGACCACTTTTAAAACATAAATACATGCATATTATTAAATAAGTGGCAGGTCTATATGTCTCTGTATGCAGCAAGCTAAAGCAGTTTCATATGGTAACTAGTGAAAATGAAATTACAAGTCGGTTGCTCTAAACCGAGTCTAACCCCTTGAGAAAAAAAGCGTATCTACTGTCCATTGATAGATTATTCTGTTGATACTGGACTATATTAGGCTGCGTAATGTGCTTTGCTTTTTCTACTGCTTTAACTGTGCATTCTATCATATATTTCCAGGTGGTTCCCTGTGCAAATTTCAAAGGAGTCTGAGAATTGCTGTATGAGGTTGTTTTTCCTGGATGAAAAGATGAAATGTTTGAAATGTCTTGCAAGATTAGCTAATATACAAAACCACTCCCATTAGAAGATCACATCCTAGCCCACAGAAACTGATCTCCCTCTTATAACAATAGGAAATAAATGATGTATATAAGTTAAAGTGGGCTATAGGAAACGCTAGTAAAGTCCTTCTTGAGGACTGCCACCAAGGCATCCCTTTTGCTTTGGTATGTTTGCTGTTGCTTTTTTATCATATAGGAGAAAACAGCACAGAAGACAAAGGGTAAATCTAATACGGGCTTTTTCTTCCCGTTATCCCTTTTCTGTTCAGGTATTTCTACTGCTCAGGTTCTCTTATCTTGCCTGCCCATGTTAGCTCCAGGAACGGTTTGGTATTTTCAAAGTTGGCTAGGAGGAAAGAAATCACAGACCACCTCTGAGAAGGGAAAGTGAATCAATGCCTCTTTTGTGCCTCCTGGAACTGCATTGCCTTTTCCCAGGATGGCCCATTCTGCACCATTCCAACACAAGCTCTGAAAGCCTCGACCAGAGATGCATCTCTGGATGCTCTGAAAGACCACAGTAGTTCAGAAAAAGCATTTTCCTTTCATACAGAGCTTTAAAAAAAATAGCATGTTTTTCTCAGAATGAAGCCAGATTTTTGTGCTTGTTTCTGGCTGCCTACCTATACACACAGGCTGGGTTAGCTTATCCTCAAAACACAGCATTTAAGTTGGGTATAGAATATTTGGCAGTTACATTTAAGATGTAATGAACAAATCAGTTTGTCATCAGTTTGTAATGGTACAAACATTTGGAGTATTGCAAGACAGCTTGAATAATATTACGGTCTCCAAAGTATAATGTTAGCATTTGGTTAGTGGCAACAGTGGGTAAAAACGAATTTTTGTTGCTGGAATGTTACATTTCTGTGAGGTTAACCACACTTTAGCCAGAATCAAGGCAAAAATTAGCCTCTTGGCTGCTAAGACAGCAGCCTAAATGTGCAGATTTGATAAAGAAACCCTCCATGGTTCCAGTTGTTTGGTCCAGTTCAGGGAAGGGATAAGGGAGTTTAGCATTAATTTAGACTCGGTTAAACTAGGTCTAAAGCTGCTCCCTGACTAAATTATCATTACCGAAATATGGTCTATTATAATTGTACACATTAATCAGAACCCAGATTTCTCAAATGAATGCACACAACTCCAGTGAATGGCAGCTGGAGTCAAGTTTGAGCGCTAGTGATTTCTGCTTCTCAGGCAGAGCTTGTTAAACCAACAGGAACTAGAGCTCCCTCATACCTCCCATTATAAGGACCAGTTTTTAAATATTTATGAATTTGCTGAATTTAAATCATTCAGGCAGAACAGCTTATTGCTGCAAAATTTGTTTCCTCTTACACAGTTCATTAAAGCAGCAGATTTGTGCACTAGTGTATATCTAAAAAAAACAGACCCTATCAATGACCCAGGCATGGTCACTGATTTTATGGTGAAGAAACATCTGTATTCTATCTGTTTCGTTTAAACATTTAAAGAATCTACATGAACTTTTTTACCCTATAACCAATCACTCCCAATCCGTGACAGTACAAAAAATCTGCACATGCTTGACACTGTATTCTTGAAGTAGTCCCTTTGAGTCTTCAAAGAACTGTTTTTTTCTGATTGATGAATCTTAAATTTCATTTACAAGAGAAAACAGTTTATCTTTCAGCAAGATGAATCAAAATATTTTTGACAGAAATTTCTTTAACTTAAATGGGAAAAGTGGCAGTTTGTTTGTCATTGGCTTCCCAAAAAAGAAAGTCCTCACAAATATATTAATATTTATCTTAAAAAATACCTTTTATCTTTTATTCATATCAACCTACTTGAGGTCTAAATTATTTAAGGGAACAGAGGTGTGACCATTGTCCCATATACATTCTTATTATAATTAGGAAATAATACTGAGCCAGAAGAGGAATCTGTGATCTTGTTTATGTGATGAGCTAAAATAGGGATTAGCAAGTCTTAAAATGATATTATTGAAGAAGGAGATTGCAAAGGTTGTCATATTTCAACACACTAATGGAAGGAACGGATTGCAAGGAAATAGCTACAAACATTGTCAGTGCGGAAAATATTTGGAGAAAGGCATTTGTATTTAGCTTTTATGCTTAGAAAATAAAAATCTACAGTATTATTTTTGTTAGATTTTATGAACTATTTAAGTGCATCATGGAGATAAAAAATGGAAAATGAACTATAAATGTTATTTGAAAAATAAACAGTTTATTGGTAAACAAGGCGATTAGGTGTCCTGTCTGCACCAATACTTTGTGAAATTGATTTTAGGGGAGTCAAGGGAAATAAGTTACTGGTTATGAAGCCCTTCAAAAATTCAGGAAAGATCTCACTCCAATTTCATTGGAGCTTTGCCATTGATACAGAGCAAACAGGCAATATTCTATCTGTTCTATTCAGACAGCTTAATACATAGTAATAGAAGAATAATCTCCATATACAGATACTAGCTATTTACTGCAAGAGGACACAATATAAATTACCTACAGCATAAAGACTGATTTAAAAATGTGAACCTGTATCAGTATTAAGAAACACATTTATTCAAATACAGTTAACGATATACTAACAGATCCTGTCTAAAAGATGCTGGTTTTCAATAGTTTGGTCTTAATTTCTTCAAGCAAGGAAATTGTCACTGAAAAAAATGATTCTGTTTTGTTTTCAGCTGGGCTGGGTCAGGTTTGCCTCACAGAATCTGCACCAACAGTTGCACTGGTGCAACCAAGGGTGGGGACGCTGCTGTGCAAAGGTGCAGCTGGCAGCCAAGGACGGAACAGAAAGAAGGAATATTTTAAGCCAGTATCATCACTTGAACGTCATCACTGAATACTTGGTATTGTAACACCAGGTCCTAGATATTCTGTACTGTGCTAAGGGTTTGATATGAAACAACTAATAGGATGTACATATTCTGAAACAGGATTTTCTCCATTTAAAACATAAGTAAAAATGTTAACTCATAGCACATGACAGACTTGCAACATAAAGCCATTCCCAGTTAATCTCGGATCTATTATAACCACACTGGTGTAAATAGAAGTAGACTGAAAAAAAAATCTCAGTAAAAAATGTTCAGATTGTCATTTTAAAATGTGTTTTGGCTCTGATGAGAGAACAATGTTGATAGCACACTGGTGGTTTTTAGTTTCTTGGGCCCGGCAAGGGAGAGGGCTGGAGGGGCACGGGGAACTGGGAGGGGACACAGCCAGGACAGCTGACCCAAACTAGCCAAAGAGGTATTCCATACCATATGATGTAATTGTGAGTATATAAACTGGGGGAAGAAGGAAGGGAGGGACATTTGACATTATGGCATTTGTCTTCCCAAGTAACCGTTACACACGATGGAGCCCTGCTTCCCTGGGGATGGCTGAACACCCACCTGCTGATGGAAACTAGTGAATGAATTCCTTGTTTTGCTTTGCTTGTGTGCACAGCTTTTGCTTTACCTATTAAACTGTCTTTGTCTCAACCCACAAGTTTTCTCACTTTCACTCTTTCGGTCCTCTCCCCCATCCCACTGTGGGTGGAGTAAGTGAGTGGCTGCGTGGGGCTTAGTCACCATCTGGGCTTAAACCACAACACTGGGAATAACCAAGGGTGGCTGAGTGACTAATAGGAGATGACCTGGACCTGATTTTTTTGAGTACTTAACATTTTATTGGATGTTATAGTTTCACAGCACAGCTTCTATTGACTCAGCTGCCTTTCTAAGAGCTCAGCACTTCTAAGTCAGACCTCAGGTATCTTGAATCAGTTGCTCAAATCTGAGGAAAACAGTCAGTGACCACCTGTGAAAATGCTGGTGAATAATTTGCCCACCATTGCCAACAGCTCACTAGCAGGGTAAGGGACTGAATTCAATTCACCAAAGTGGTAATCTGCTCTCTAAAGCACAAGATTTTCCATCTTCTTTCTAAATATCTGCCTTACCTTTGGCTTTATCAAGTCACGGGCAGGAGTATTTTGTCACAGACGACTTGCAAACATTGATGGTCACTTTTGCCAAATACTACAAATTCAGTGTAGCTTTTCTATGTGGTATTAGTCAGACACAACACACTCTGCAAGATGCTGAGAGCTTTTTGCAAGATACCAGGCATGTGCACTTACTGCTGAGCCTGGCTTGTTGACTATGGCCTCAGTTGTGCTGACTGCAACTTTGCAATTTTAAATGAAAATCCCATCCCTGCATTTTACTTGCACCTAGATTAAAGGAAACCATGGAAAACACAAGGTAAAAATAAAAACAAGAAGTAGAATTGTCTAACATTTCCTCTGTAACACAGCATTATATTTTGATATCATGGGAAGTCAGCCTTTGTTAAAATACTATATAAAATACTGGAGCGAAGATGCAAAGCAGAGGTAAAAGACAAATTCTAAAAATAGAGGTGACACACACAGTATCTACACCTAAGCCCAAGGAAACCAGATAAATTCAAAAGCTACATTAGAAATATTTATGTCTGTCTTTTGGGAAAAAGAAACAAACATACACTTGCAAACAGATATTAGGAAAGAGTCTGCAGTTTGTGTTGCTACTTTCTCCTTTTTAGAAGCTTTTATTTTATTTAACAGTATTGTATCAATAAACCAGCATTACTTCTGTCATCCTTATCATTTGGACATCAAATTATTACCTCATAAAGCCATCACACTTATATTGTCATACAACGTTTTTCAGAATTTTTTTTCATTTATCAGAACTGACAATTTCTGCCTATAACCTTGTTCAAATAAACTTGATACCCACTTTAAAGCCACTCTGACTAAAGCCTGTATTTTACCCCAAAGTATAAAGTCTCTGATCTTAGCAATACACATGCACAAAAAGCTGTCCTGAGACTTCAAGTCTCTACCACCAGTAAAAACTGGTTTGCCTAGGACAAGAAGCAACAGTCCTCTGTTTCTGTGATTGTTTGCATCCCTCCAGATTTTGACATATCCATAGCCAATATTGGTTCTACTGATTCCCAGCTTGAAAAGCACTTTGTCCCTACCAAAGAGCTTGACTTAATCCACTGCCTGAAAAAATGCAGATATTGCAAGATCAGAGCACAGTCTGCTTGTGGAGCTGGCTGCAAAGCAATCTGCTCCCACAGCAGCGAAGAGTGGGAACGCTGCTTTTGGTGACAGCCCACAGTTAGATGGGCTTGGCCAATTGTGAAACCACAGAGTAAGTCTCCCTTTCTTCACTCCTAGCTAGGCCAGCCCAAAGCACAAAACCCCAAACCTTTGCTAATGATATATTATGGCTAGGAACTGAAGCATGGACAGAAGTGTGTGTGTACACAGATATCGGCATGTTCTCAGCTCGGAACTTCACACAAGCTACAGAGGAAAATTGTAGCTGCCTTCTCATAGCTATTCCTGCCACAGGAGAAGTTCCTTCTTTTCATTCAGAATTAATTGTCATATGTAAGTTAACATACGGTAAGAATATGCAGGAAATATTTTTTAAGTTGAAAAAATATTTAAAAGTTACACCTAAAATTGCTTTGAATATAGAAATAAAACATTTTAGCTTTTTTGACTAGTTTTGCAAACATGCAGCTCAGCATTTTGTTTTCTTGTTTAGATGGAGATCACGTGGAATAGCATTCATTTTTTTAAACACCAAAAAGTACTGCAAGATGAGAGAAAGGAAAGAGGAAATGGTTTCCTACCCTTTCTCTAGTCAGCCCCTTTCCTGACTGCACTCTCTCTTCTCTGCCCAGATTTGTGCAGTCAACCTGGGAGCAAAGCCACAGAGAGGCTGGCGCTCTCAGTAGGATTTACCTAATCATTGCCATGGCATGCACAGTTACCTGCTGTCCCCTCATGCATGCTCCTCATCTGGTGGAAGTCCAACTCTCTTATGGTCTGCTATAGTCACTTGTCATGTAAGGAAAGATATGAGTTTTGACGTGAAGAATTTGTATCATTTTATAAATGTCACTTCCTTTAGTCTCATTACAGTCCTGAAAATTGCATGAGACTATGACCATTTCTCAGAAGGGAAAATTAAGTTATTTAGGTTTGGCATGCCAGAATTATAGCAATAGCCAGTGATGAAACCCCAAATTCCCTGCTCTAACTCATGAACTCATGCCCACTCATGCTGCTTCCCTGCTTTAGCACAGTTTTTTTCTACTTTGTTTAACATAGAAATCATGGCAAGTATATATCCCAACACATATTATCTACTGTCCACTTGCATGTATGTCTCCCTTTCTATTATTGGTACTTGTAAACAATTTTATTATTTACACAACTATAGCATTTCCAGTTAATCCAGAGTTTTATATCTATCTAAGTGTATTAAATCTATGCTAAAGTTCTCCCATGTCTGTGACAGTGCTGCTCAAATAATGCCACAAATGCACCGCAACATAAAAGATACAAACTTTTCTCCATTCTTTTCTGAGTGTTTCAGCTGTCTGGCTGACTACTGGTAGTATGGAGACAACACAGCCAAGAAGAACTGAAGTTATGAACAACGCTTTATGGCAAATTACATGTCAGTATGAAATGCTTACACTTTCATCAAGAAGAAAATCTCTGGATATTTATAATATCGAACATATTACAGTACATGGAGAAACAACAATCATAGGTGTTGTATATATGTGATCTAACTAATATAAACATACTTATTATTTACAAAGCAGTAAAATAAATCAGACTCTTCCCTGAGGTGATATTTTATTTAAGAGGTAAACTTATAAAGCCATTTATGTAACCATATAATTGCTTTATAAGGAACCTGAGGGCTTCTACTCTGCTGAAAGTTTTGCACACAGCCATTTTGTTTTCAAACATTTGGTTCCTCCTTATACAATGTCAGATCCTTTCTATCAGCAATGGCAGAACTGCAGCACCACAGGTCAGAGTGATGGCAAGAACCGGTCTCTGAAGCTTTCAAGATGCTGCCTGCCTCCACTGGTGACAGTTCTCCCTGCTACAGAGGATGCTCAGAACCTTCTGAGTCAGCTCTGTCTCATAGGGTATCCCATCTCTAATTCTCATCTATTCTTTCCAAATTCTTAATCTAATCTGGATTCTCTGAATAAAATACTTATTCTGCA